>NC_142695.1:37869258-38523008 GCF_029641045.1 Salvia hispanica | reverse complement strand
CCTTGGCCATGTAGACTTCCTATTGTCTTGAATGAATTTTATGTTCATATAAAGTTATAAACAAAAGCTGCCAAAACCGGTTTGTAAGTTTCAACTTGTTGTGAGAAACTTTTGTGTGCCTTTCATTTTTTTTATTTTTCAACTATAAGCCCTGGTTAAATTGGGAGGCCATAATTTTAAACTGTTTTAATTTCTATTGAGTAAGCCTGTTACCATTATTGTAAGAATTAGGAAAATGACTCAGCCTTGTTGATATTATTGTCTTTATAAACATTAGCTCTGTAGCAATATTTATTTTTCTAAAATTCTGATCTACCTAATGTCTGTTTTTATTTGTATGATAATCCAGTTCACAGATATAAGTACATTAGCATGTCCAAATTGAATATAAATTTATGTCCCATCTTGTTTTCACTTGTAGAGTTGTAGACTGAATTTTTAAGTTGTGAAGTGTTGAGTGTATGCTCCATATCACTTACACATGTAGACTAGACTATTCTCACTCGAAGCAAACATTGAGGGATCTTCTGGAGTAAATTCTTTCCTTGTGTCTTCGAACTCCAATTCTTGAAACCCTTTTTTTCATTGAACTTTTAAGTCGTGGATCAGAGTTTCTCTATCAGAAAAGGTTAATTTTGATATACATTATTAAAATTTGCAACCACCGCAGGGAGAACAAAAACTTGACTGGGACCGCACGATATGCCAGTATGAATACTCACCTGGGTATAGGTATATTTCATTATCCTTCCATGCATTATTAATACTTGATTACTACATTGATATCAGGAAAATTTACTATTTTACTGAGATGCTATTGATATTGTCAATAGAACAAAGCAGGAGAGATGATTTGGAATCTCTCGGATTTGTGCTGATGTATTTCTTAAGAGGAAGGTAGTTAATTCATCATATAATGCAGTTTCTGTTGATGTACTTTGAATTGCCAGTTAACATATTCTCTGTATAGCCTTCCTTGGCAGGGACTAAAAGCAGGAACTAAGAAACAAAAATATGAGAAAATAAGTGAGAAAAAGGTCTCAACCTCTATTGAGGTAAGTACCTGGACTATTGTGGTTGGACATGCTTGCTTTAGGTGTAAGTATAACAGCCGTCTTGCATTCCTTCCAGGCTTTGTGCAGGGGTTATCCAACCGAGGTAGCATCATATTTTCATTATTGCCGTTCACTGCGCTTTGAAGATAAACCAGATTATGCTTATCTTAAGAGGATATTCCGTGACCTCTTCATTCGTGAAGGTCTGGATATTTCTTCCAGTTTTTCCATTTAGCAAACACCGATCTATGGCACAATATATTGAACTTAGAAGGATGATAAAAAGCCTAAGTGATTCCTTAAATGTTTTCCCTGCAGGTTTCCAGTTTGATTATGTTTTTGACTGGACCATCTTGAAGTATCAGCAGTCCCAGATGGCTGCTCCTCCTTCACGTCCTCTGGTAATTAGCTAAAAACCTTTTAAGCTTTTAAAGCATAATAATGCTGAAAATTATGGATTTGTTTGCTTCTTTCAGGGCCCAGGAGCTGGGACCAGCTCAGCATTACCCCCTGCGATTCCCAGTGGTGAACGGCTGCCTGGTATGTTATGCACTTTATTGCTAATGTTTTCCTTTTTTCCCATCTTGACTGAAAAATATCATATCTGTGCTTTTTATCTCTCATGGTGTGACTTATATTGATCTGCCATTTTGAGATCTTTCCCTGTTTGACTTCACAGCAGGTGATGAAGAAGGAAGGGTAGTTGGCACATCTTCAGGAGATCCTTCAGGGAGAAGATCTGGACAGATTACAAATGCTAGAATATCCAGAGAGAAGAGTCCAGCTGCAACTGATTCAGCAAGCAAGGATGCTTTGGTAACATATTAATTTGTTGTTGTTGGTTCCATATTTAATAAGGGGCTTTGAATATATAGTGGATGAACTGATGAAATTACAAGGATACATCATGATAACTTAAAAATCATACCGGTTTCCGTCCCACTAAATTGGAAGCATTTGCTTTTTGGCACGGGATTTAGTAGTATTGTTTTGTGAATTAAGTGGAGAGAATAAAATAGATATGATGTTTCTGTTTTAGAAAAATGTGTCACTTTTTATGGGTCAACCCAAAAAGGAAAACATGTCACTTTTAATGGGATGGAGTGAGTATAAATTAGGCTATCGAGTTTGGAGTCCAGACTTGGTTCAAGCATTTACTGCTATGATCTTTTTTTGCCTTACCCTTTCTGATTACTGCTCACTGTTTGTCTTATTTATTTTGTTATATAGCATTGCTTAGCTAATTGAATTTTGCAGCTCTCAAACTCCACCTTCTTCGGAAGGTCTAGTGGAACACTGAGACGTGGGACTGTTTCTGGAAGCCGCGAAACATTTACTTTGGGAAATGATTCTGATCCTAGTCGCTCTCGGACCCCTGAGGCTAGTCCAGCTACTGCAAATAAAACATCGAGTGGACAAAGAAGCTTTCCGCTTGGTGGATCCTCCAATGCAAAGCATACTTCTTCTGGGATGAATAATTCTGGCATTAAGAATTATGATTCTACAATAAAGGGTATCGAGAGTTTGCATTTTGATGATGAAGAGAGGTTTCACTGAAAAACAACGGTAAGCACATGCCTGTAAATCATAAAAAATTGTGTGATTTGACCGACCACCTGAGGGGATTTAACTTTGTTGGTAAACTCAACTACTCACTGTCACTGGTGGAGATGTGAATTCGAACTCAAGAAATGAGTTGTTGGTGACCAGGATAGATAAAACTTGAGTGGGTTGTAGGTGCGTGCGTTCGAGTTGCGAGTTGGGAGTTGTGGTGTGGGTCTATTTTTTCCATGTGCCCTTCTCTCCTTCAGGTCTGCCTGGTCCTGAGTGTAAAATTGACCAGTGGTCTTCGCAAAGTTATTACTACCAATTTCAAATATTGCAGTTTTCATTGTAACCCTTTTAAAAAAAATATATTGGCTGCTTATGCATCTCTGTATCATGCTTGATGTTGACATATTTAAATAACTGCAAGTTTGACTGCTATTGCTGTTTGTATGTATCTATCGAATTTGAGGGCTTCAAATTATTGAATTGTTTTATTTGAAGAAGGGTATTACTGTCGTCCTGCAAGAGAAGCACAGCGGTGAAAAGGAATGTGATTGAATGAGCATAGTATGGGGTTGATGATGAACATTAGTGAATTGATATGGAGTGAAGATTTTACCACTACAATTCTGCACATAAAATCCAATGACAAAAACTAAAAAATGAACAGATAATTTACGTGAAGTCTCGATGTGGAAGGGATGCTAACTGAAAATATCCCAAGTTTCACAGGTTATTGTTCAAGCTTAATGTATGCTCAATTGTCTCGATGCAAAAACCAACTGATCCACCCAAAGCCATGGCCTCAGCCAGCCTAGATAGAGCTTCCATTTGAGAAGACAATATTATGACCGTAGCTTCTGCAGCCTGCCTTTGTGCAAAATCAACCTCATCCGCTGTGAAACCCAGCCACCTATGCACTCTAGCAAACTGGCTTGCAGTTGACAATCTAATGTTATAGTTGTACATACAAATACAACGCAAGCATTGTATAAACAGATGCGCCAACTGAACTGACCTTCTCAACATCCGAGTGCAGTAACTCCGAGTATCCAAATAGCAGGTGTTCTGCTGCCATGCCACCAAGTATCACACATGAAAATACTTTGAGAGCCTGTTTGAAATTTTAACATTAGAAAGTTGGAATCTGCCAAGTGACTGATGCAACAAGCATTATGACCCAGAAAAATATTTCGGAAAAGTTATCGAAGAGAACAAATAAAACTCCAATAACATTAATCAGCGACAACACAAACTTATTCAGAAAGGATTAGATGAACATGAAACTTTAATGGTCCTGGGTCAAATTTGTAGAGTATTTATTCATTTGATACCCTCTGCAACACTAATACAGGGAAGTTCTCGATACATTACTACTAAAATCATTGGCAATAGAGATTGAAAGAAAAAACTCTCGCAGGCGTTAAATATCTTGTATCCATAGTACATCTGGTAAACATAGATTTCTCGCAGATCTACTCCGCTTTTGGGGTTAACTAAAGAGGTTCATTACATGAATAAAGTATATACTTCGACTCTCTTGTGCTAGAACTTTGGCGCAAAAACACAAAAGTATTGTACGTGCTTTTTAAAAAAGATTAGGCTCGGAATTATTGGAAGAATGAGACCTTAGCAGATGATAGAGCTTATCTCAAGGATTTGGACCAGCCCACCAAAATATGTGTGTTTGACGTATATCTATATTCTACACCACATAAAGCAAAAATTGTACTACTTCATTTGTTTTATAATGAACCATCCCACCCCAGTGCCAAAACAAAAGTGTCTGGTGATGTTGCTCAAGGAAAGGAGAAAAGTTAATGTCCAACCTCTTTATTAAGCTTCCCTTTGGAGAAGGTTCTATTTGACATGGGATCAATACCAACCTGCAAAATTTAACAGACAGTTGGTTAGCAAGGATTTTTAACTGTCTGAAAAATAGAACTTAATCCAGAAGAGTGCATCCTCCAACTCCCATCTATGCATGTTAAAGTTTCAATTTAGATGTTTAAGACCATTCATACAGATCAATACTAGCTCCTGATGGATGCTGGAATTCAGTTGTTAAGAGGCTATAATGGCAAAGGTATATCATGTCACAGTAATATGCCAAAACATATTTTAAAAGCTAGATAGATGTATTTGTGATGACTGAAAAATAATGGCAAATTAGCGCTTCAAGGAGAAATATTTGTTTCTTATTTTCAGTTTCCAATATATTTGGGAAACCATTGTGAGGATGGAAAGCTTCTAATAAATTAAAACATTATATGATATGACTTTTGAGAGGACGTATCAGATAGATGTGTTATAGTAGTGAACAGCTGAGATTTAATCTCTATGAATAACACAAGCAAATCATTCATAGTTCAGACATTCTTCCAAATAAATAAGATGTTTTACATGTAAAACATAAAACCACATAATACTATTTCCACAAATTCTCTGCAAATTTATCATAATAAAAGTAATGAATGATGATTGCACTTACTTCCCTAAGAAATTCAAAGCCAATAAATTCCACCTTCCCACAAGCAAACTTGTCCTGCAATAGATCCTCCATGCTCGGTACCTTGTATCTTCTAGGCAAGACCCCAAGCATATATCCAACTAGAAAGTGACCAGCTTCATGCTGAAAAACATTATACTAGTGCTGAAGAATATCGAAGAAGATCCTTATTACAAATCACTGGTTTAATTAAGATTGTTGATAAGTATGCTAACCTTAATATAAAAAGCTTAATATACAACTTATATCAAGAAAGTTAATGATCTTGGTGCATAATATAAGTCACAGTCTTGAACTGAAAACTTTAAGCAACAAACAGACTTAATGACTATATTGCTATGCCAGTATGAATCACTCACTGCAGTAAATAACTGCAGATAACCCAAAAAACAAGACAAGAAAACATCTACATTCAGCAATGTAAAACTCAGTGTAAAGTCGATTATATTGTACTTATGGCATTGGTGATGGATAGAACATAATTGATTTTGTACTTACTTGCAAGCACATCAGACGATCTTCATATACAGATTCACAACTTTCTGCATCAGTAATTTTTCTAATATCGTTTGGCAAGATCTACACAAGTTCATTTAAAGCACAACTTAGCAAAAAAATAAGGCAATTGAATGTGACATAAAGAATCTTAAAACAACCTTTTTTTCGTCAATTTTAGCTTCAATACCAGTATGCATGTAGAAATCAGGGATGATAATCATGATAAACATTGTAGCAAGTTAAAGTTGCATGGATAAAGGGAATATGTATGTTTAGCTTGTGTGTGAAGATATTGGCATAAAATAACAACTCAAGTTCTACGATCTACTACTAAAGTAACAAAAATCCAGTACTTGCTTTACAACACTGAAAATTAAACTTCAATTTGTAACTGAAAAACTCGTATAAACATTATTTAAGTTTAGGACCAGGAAGATACTTCAGATGTGGCTCAATACTTTCATCGATACCACCTCCCAAGTTACTTGAACTCTCAAGAAAATAATCCATATAGCATGTATAAAAGCAGGCAAGTACCATTGGTAGAATTTGTTTTCCATTTTCGTGATAGTAAACTTTCTAGTTTTAAAAATTCCTACCAATGTTGCATATGATTTGTAAGCACTACCAAGAATATGCAGCACTAGAAAAAAAATAAGATAACGGCATACTTCTGCTTCTTGCTCCTCCAATTGAAATTCTAGACTACGCTTCAGGGATTGAAGGATTGCATCAATTACTAACTGCAGAGATGATTTTCCACTCCTCCCAGCTAACCCAGAAGAAGATACTCTTCCAGAGACCTAAAATATTGAAATCTGCAAACAAATCAGAGTTTTAAAAAATGTAATATTGCTTGTAAATGTAGTCTCAGTTTTCCATTGATTAGCTGTTATAAATGTACCAGACTTCATTTTGTCTTGTCATTTTCATCCTAGCAAGTAAATTAATAACACAATGTAGTCTGCCAAAACCAGGAAGTTAAAGATCGATTTTCTAGGTGTGACTAGATTTTGATGGAATGGCAGTCAAGGGAAATCACACACACTTACAATCAATTTATCACGATTGTAAGGCCGTTCTTGTTTCTTTTTAAGAAAGTATCACAACATAACTATTGAATATCTTGCCAGTTGCGAGAGACACTCTTTGCAAGGAAAGATCAACTTTATTAGATATAAAAAACTAGCAAGTCAAAAGATGTTCATCTTGCTAGGCAACTTTGATCAAACACAGGATATCAACAAATGAAAATGCAGAAGACTAGCCATATCTATTAACATGCAATCTAAGGAGGTGTGTGATCACCTCTTCATGCAAAATGCTACTAGTAAATTCTTCAGTTGTATTCAGCAGCAACCAAGGATTTTTTTTCCCAGAATTAATTTATGGAGTTGTATGCCTGTAATTGCAGACGAAAAATGTTGGTTTATTGTATTCTAGGCTCTAATTTGCAGAATGAAAATCTAACATAGATACAGACAGCCAACTCAAGGAGAAAATTATGATCAATCCTTATCTAAGCGTGAATCATTCATGATAACAAGATGAATTTAACAGAAGGCAATGAGGAAGAAATAACGCGAATCGCACCTTTGGGGCAGCGGCGGCACCGAAGCCCCGGATAAAGCCGGCAGGATGAGCCTTGAAGTGCTTCATGAGAGATAACGCGGCCTTGCAATTCCCCTTGTCCAATTCTCTGTCCAACCTCACCAACGCTCTGCGACGACGTATAGTCGCCTGTCCTTCCTTGGTTGATGAAATTGAAACCACTTTCACCGTCAAAATATGCACCTCCATCGATTACGTGGATAAAAACTACAGAGCGGTGGAGGTGGAGGTTCATATAGCGGCCCCAAACGACATCGTTTCAGCCACTCATCCTTTTCCCTGTGGCTAAAATAAATGGAATCAAATGGGAAAAATGAAGGTGAAACTGTAATCATTTTGGAGTTTCGGGTGAAAATAAAGCGTAGGATTGTACCTTTCCCGCCATTGTTGCGTGATTTTGGTGATGAATTGTTTCATTCTATTGCTACAATTCTTTAATCACAATCACATTGCATTCTTTCTTGAGGTTGAGGCATAGCACTGTTAATTTTTGATGATGCAGATTCCACAGAGGAGGCTCTGTATCCTCGGGATTAAAGGGCGTGTTCTGGATTAATTTTTTTTAACCTAAACCGAACCAAGGTTAAAAAATCGACGGTTTCAATTCGGGTAATTTCTCACGGTTTCGGTTCGGAATTGTAGCCAGCGGTCACGGTTTCAGTTTTAACCTTCGGTTCGGTTAACATTGAGCAGGTCTAATTCCACGGCTGCTCTTTTGGGAGAATAGCTCTTTGGAAACTACATGACGCACGGTACGATCTCTCGAATAAGCTTAAATAAGCTTAAATTAGTGATCGTTCAATCTTCAATGATACTCCCTCCGTCCGCCATTAGGAGTCTCATTCCTTGGCAGCACGGATTTTAAGAAATGTTAAGAAAAGGTGGGTGAAAAAAAAAGTTAGTGGAATAGGAGTTCCACTTTGTATATATTAGTTTTAAATGAAATGTGAGTGGAATGAGTTAGTGGAAGGTGGGACCCTATTACCATTTATGGTAAAAGTGAACCGGGACTCCTGTTCGCGGACGGACTAAAATGGAAAAACGGGACTCTTAATCACGAACGGAGGGAGTAATTTATAAACACATTAGAACACTGTGGGCATGTGGTTATTTCTGAATTGGTTTGCCATAAAACTAGTTTGTATAGTGTAGTTAATTTATGCAGTTGATGTGTGTTTTTCGAGCTTTTGTATTGATGAATTAATAACACAAGTATATAAAATAGCTCCAAAATTACAACCTTTCTGCAAGAGTACAGATGCAGTTGTAGTAAAAGAGTGTCGAACCACAGAGAGGCGTAGGTTATTTAATTTGAGCTTGATAAATAAAATTTGATAAAGAGATGTTAAAACACACAAAGATAAAAACTATTTTTAACAGATAAAAACTATCGATTCACTCGAGACTTTCTCTCTGAACAAGTATCAAATCTCGAGTTCCTTGCATATGAGTAATGACCAAAATTTATGCTAAAGAGGCAATAGAAAAATGACAACAAATTTCTACCTATCATGACGTCTCAAGATTAGTAGAAAAATTAAACAATTCATAAACAAAAACCATACATAAATTAAACCATAAAAGTCATCAAAGTATCCAACAATTCACCCTACAACATATTTGGAGCAATGATGGAGATCTAGCCAAACGTACTAAAATGAATTACACCAAAAGAACCGTGAACTGTGGTGTTCTCCAACTCTAGATGATGGATGATCTCCGGAGTGATGGAGTTTGGATCGTTCCTTCCTCTTCTCTTTTCTTTCTACTCTTTCCAATTTCTTATCTTTGTTTCTCTCTCTCAAAACCGTCCTACCTTCTTCTCTCCAAATTTGTACATTAAATACTCCCCACGACTACACCAATAACTGCCCAAAACCACCAAAAACTTACACTCCTATAACTGCCGCAAACTGGCAGAACTTTACATTCTTGGCGGGTCGTCGAGTTAGGGTTGCCCAATCTGGCGACTCGTTGCTCGAGTTCGGGAAATTTGCATACTAAGTTGACGGGTCGACGACATCGCTTAGCCTCCAAATAAGCTGGTCGCTGACTCCGTTTGCTAGACCAGATTCACGAGCTCTTAGACAAAGGTATTTCCCTGCAGTTTATCAACTCCAATTAGATGATTAGGTGCTGAGCCGACTTCTCTTAATGTGGAGGACATGCGTTGTTGGATATGAGCTTCGATAGAGATGAATCTCTTGGCGTTCCTATCACCAGAACCAACACAAAGACAGCCACAATCCCAAAACGTCGAATATTTGATCGGAGTAATTTTAGCCATGAATGTGTTTGAGGAAATGCTTCAAAAAGGATTATTTGTTGTAAAACCACACAAAGTTGAGGATATAAAAATTGAATATTTGATTTGCATCAGCAATGCAGTTAATTTTCCCCCATTTGGAATTTCAAGGAAATTTGGGAGAGATTTAAAAACAAGCTGACACATTCAACAATGTTGTGAAAAGCGTACGTTGTTTCGTATGTTGATCGCTTAGTGTGTTCTATGCTCCACTGACAATAGTTCAATCTCTTTTTCTTTCTACATCCCTCCCACTTCCAATTTTACATTAAAACTCTTGTCGTCCTCATAAATATTATTATTAGTTACTCAATGAAGTACAACAAGTGTAAAGTCTGTGGAAAAAGAAATAAATGGATCCTATAATTCTAACAAAGTCAACTAAGAGTGAAATAAAAAGAGGTAGGCCTTGATGAGCTTTTTATACACAAAGGAGGTAGGGTCTTTTAATACACAAAAGCACCGCTATTCTATGCCCTAACCTCTACTCTTAATCTGCTTCTCCACTCCACTCTACCCCACTCCACCGATGAATTGGTCCACATCGTCGTCGGAACCTTATTCGTCGTCCTCCTCCTCCACTCCACCCCCTCCTCTGATAAATGGTTCGTCCTCGAACGAGTGGAAGAGTGTGTACATTTATGAAGATATGGGGGTTGTTGCTGATGATATAGGGGTTGCGGATGTGGATGCGGTTGCAATGAAGAAGACTTAGATGAGGATGATTTGTTTGACATCGATATCGACAATCTCTTTCTTGGTGGGGAGGAGAATGAGGTTGCTCGGAGAATTTTGTGTCGTCGTGCGGTGGGGGGTTGAGAATGATGGCAGCTGTGGCGCTGGGGATGGTTGCTCTAGTCTGGGGTCGTATGGGAAGGGGAAAGGGAAAAGAGAAGAGTGGTAGTGGCATGTGATGTAGAAGATGTAGAGAGGAGATGAAGATGAATATGTAGATAGAGATGAATATGTAGATAGATAGTAACATTTTGAGAACATAACTGACTGATCTGTTGGTTTTTTAGTCTTGACTTTATAGTAGCTAAAGACAACTTATGAACTCTTAGGAAGTAACTGTTGACTTGTTTAATCAATCAATTGGAGCCTCTGTGCACTCGTTCTTGTTTAATCTCTGTGCTTTTTATATTTTTTAAAGTTCAGAACTACCTATGATATTTTTAAAGTTCAGGGACCGTTTACGTGCAAAACGCATAGTTAGTGGACCATTTACGTAGTTCATTCTATTTGTTTAGAAGTAAATATGAGGCAATTGAAGCGTTTAAAGACTTCAAAAATGAATGCGAAAATCAACTTAATTGTCGAATTAAGTGTGTTCAAAGTGATAGAGGTGGTGAGTATGTAGCGCCGTTTGCAGAATTATGTCATGCAAGTGGTATAATTCACCAAACCACAACTCAATATTCTCCCCAGTCAAATGGTGTCGTTGAATGCAAAAATCGAACACTAAAAGAGAAGATGAATGCTTTGTTGATCAATTCGGGTTTACCCCAGAACATGTGGAGGGAATGTTGTGTTAACGCAAATTATATCTTGAATAAAATTTCACTAAAAATAGGGATGTGACTCCTTATGAGTTGTGGAAGGGGAAGAGACCTTTGTATTCATACCTCAATGTATGGGGGTGCTTAGCTAAGGTAGAAGTGCCACATCCGAAACAAATTGCAATAGGCCCTAAAACAGTCGATTGCATCTTTATTGGTCATACGCTTAATAGTAGTGTCTATCGTTTACTAGTCCATAGGTCATTTGTATCTGGCTTGGCTGAAGGAATAACAATTGAGTCAATGACTGTTAGATTATTTGAGAATGTATACCCTTGCAAAGAGACATGAGGATCGTTCTAGTGAAAGAATAATTGATGAATCCACTAGCTCTGATCCTCCAAAAAGGACAAGGTCAAGTCCCGAAGATGTAGAACCAAGACGTGAAAAAGAGTTAAAGTTGCTAAGACATTTGTTCTCGACTTCCTAACTTTTATGTTGGATAATGAACCAAAGTCGCTAGAGGAAGCACTGTCTGGCCCAGATGCGTCATTCTGACAAGAATCGATCACTAGTGAAATTGAATCAATTATGAGAAATAACAAATGGTTGTGTTAGTAGACTTGCCAGAATATTGTACGACCTTGGGGTGCAAGTGGATCCTGAGAAGGAAATATAAAACTGATGGTACTATTGAAAAGTATAAAGCTCGTCTAGTTGTAAAAGGCTTTAAGCAGCAAGAAGGATATGACTTCTTCGACACATATTTACCAGTTACTAGAATCACTTTTATTCGGATACTTCTTGCAATTGCTACTTTGCAATTGGATGTGAATTGGATGAAGAAATTTTGAGATTCACCAAATTGATGTGAAAACAGCCTTTCTGAATGGTGAATTGGAGGAAGAAATTTATATGGAGCAACATGAAGGGTTTTTAGTACCTGGCTAATAAAGGAAGGTATGCAAACTAGTGAGGTCTCTATATGGATTAAAACAAGCACCTTTGCAATGTCACTTATAGTTTGACAATGTGATGTTGTCAAATGGGTTCACTATCAATGAGTGTGATAAATGTGTTTACATTAAGGTCTCATATAACGGTTTTATTATTTTGTGTCTTTATGTAGATGATATGTTGATAATGGGTATAAATAGCCACATTATCAACGAGACCAAAAATATGTTGAAGAAAAATTTCGATATGAAAGATATGGATCTGACTGATGAGATTCTCGGAATCAAGATTAAAATGAATCATGAGGGGATTACTTTGATACAGTGTCATTACACTGAGAAAGTGCTTAAGAAGTTTCACTTGTTTGATTGTGAGCTAGCTAAGACTACACTGGAACCCAACGTGCATTTAAGTAAGCACACGGTCGAGCCCATAGCTCAAGAAGAATATGCAAATATCATAGGAAGTTTGATGTTTATCACAAACCGCAAACTGCTCTCGACTAGATCTTGCGTGTGCGGTGAATAAGCTGAGCCGATTTACGAGCAACCCAAGCAAGGAACATTGGAAAACTCTGAATAGGATTTTGAGATACTTGATGTATACTCTTAACTTTGAGTTGCAGTACACGAATTATCACCAAGTACTTGAAGGGTACTGTGATGCAAATTGGATCTATAATTCAAAAGACTCGTTTTCGACGAGTGGGTAAGTGTTCAGTGTGGGGGTGGAGTTGTTTCGTGGAAGTCAACGAAACAGACGTGTATTGCTCGATCCACCATGAAATCCGAGTTTATCGCTTTAGACAAAGAAGGGGAAGAAGCCAAGTGACTCAGAAACTTCCTAAAAGATATTTCATGTTGGAAGAAGCCAGTGCCGACACTAGTGATACATTGTGATAACCAAACGGCTATAGGGAGAGCATATAACGATTTATACAATGGTAAGTCTCGACATATTCGTCGACAACATAATACCGTAAGGCAGTTGATCACAAGTGGTGTTATCACAGTTGACAATGTAAGGTTAGTGGATGACCTAGCAGATCCGTTAACAAAAGGTTTAAATCGTGATCAAATGCATAAATTGCTAAAAGGAATGAGACTGAACACCATATCTTAAAAGATGATTATAGTGGTAACCCAACCATACGATTGGAGATCCCATTGGCTTGGCTCAATGGGAAAACAAAGCTATATGAATCTAGCAGTAACACTCGAAGATTTTTAATCTTCGCCCATTCTGTAAAAAGTATTGAGTGTTGTAACCTGCATGTGGTAAGAGGTAAGTTTTGACTTTTAATGATTCTCAAAAACCTCGAGGAGGTGGGTATGACAGGATACTTGAAAAAGAATCACATATGTAAGTGAAAAGTGTGGGCCACTTCAACATGTGAATCACTTATGAATCCAAAGTGATGTTCCACGGCTAGTAAAGGACAAAAACGTGAGAAATGATGAGTTTGTAAATAATATTGTGTCAATATTATTATCTCGGCATACACCAAAGAGGAATAGTTCAAGGCATCACGTCCACCAGGCCGCCAGTATGCCCGATGGTGTTGACTATGGAAGGTTCAAAGCCCCAAGCTGTTGTTCCAAATACAATTTTATTTCTCGAGAATTGAGCAAAGAGTCTGCATGCATGCATACATAGCGTGTGTTGGTTTGAGCTTGTAGAGCTCTAACCAATGTGGGGGATTGTTATAACATGTGCAAATTGTGGGAGACCTTTTATGTGGCCAAAACCTATGGCCTTCATCTTAGGTAACCCCCAAATACATAAAAGAGATAATTGATTGCAAGGCCTTTCAAGTGCTTTCTCTAGCCTATAAATAGACTTGACCTTGGAGTGGAAGGACACACCACAATAAAAACATTTTCTCTTCTCTTAAGCTCTCTCCATCAAATTCGCCGGTGCTTAGCAGGTTTGAGGTGCTTCTACATGCTAGGAGGAAGTCGTCTTATCTTTGGAGACAATACGTCATTCCGTGAGCACTAACCGGGGCGTAATTTGTTTTGCGGAAAGTGAACTTTCCTCGACTTAACTTATAGTTCGGTTTGTTATTTTTGTTGTAATTTTCATTCTACTTATTGTTGCATTTTTCCTTCAGTTGTAATAATTAGAATATCGTATTTACACGGCTCGGGAATTTTATACCAACATTTCTAATAAGATTTGACTATATATATTTATACTCCATTTATCATATTAGTGTCCAGCGCAGTTGGTTTCCAAGTCAGGCATGTATCCCTGTGACTCCAGGTTCTTTCTTATTTCCTTTTTCAATTTTTAGTTTGTGGATTTTCAGCTATGATTTTTAATTTTCCCACTCCAAAATTAGTTTTTTCTAATTGATATACGTTTACATTTATGCATTATATGGACTTTTTTATGCTTTTTATTTTCTCATACTAGTAGTTTTTTTGTAAATTTAGTTTATTTTCTTTAACATCAGCAACTTTATAATAATATAACTAGTGGCGAAGCCAGAAAATTAATATGGAGGGTCTAAATTAATATTAGCGATAATTGGTATTTTTAATGGCGTTGTCGATAGAAGTTGCATGAGTATATAAGTGAAATAACTAAAGCATGATTAATAGAAACTAGTGATATGATAACAAAATAAATTAAATAATTTATTTTAAAAAAAAATAAGGAGCAGAATTCAATAGTACAATTTAGTTATATGCTATATTACTCATTTACAAATCTGAAAATTATTTTTTGCAATTAAATTGCATTGAATACGGTAATTTCATGGAAGAAACAAAAACTTAAAGTAACAAGTCGAAAATGACAATTCTCCAATCATGTGGATTCGATCTCGGGTTGTCCAAGAAAAGAGGGCATTATATGCACACAAGGACTAGTTGTGCTATCTCTTTACTATTATTATTATTATGTAATTTTAGTATCTATATATAATATATACTAAATACTAAAATTGGTGGGGTGATCATGGCCCCCTAGCCTTAACGTGGCTTCATAACTCAATATAACTTTTGTTATTTTCTCATTTACGAATTTTTTATAATTTAAGAATATAATTATTTAGCCCATAAAAATATGTACTAGTACGTATCATTAGTAAATTTAGTTTTAAAGTTATGTTTTTATTAAAAAAATATTTTTTTAATTATTTCGACGTTGATATAGTTGTTATATGTATCTTTAATTTATATTGCTCAATCTCAAATTATTTATTTCTCATAATCAGCTCTATATTGTTCAAGTTGGGATTGTTGCATCCAATGTTGACACTAAAGCTAACAGTGGTTTGAACTAGGGCTGGCAAATCGTGCGGATTGGGTCGTTATCGGGTCAACCCGATAACGATCCAACCCAATAAGGCCAAACGCGAACCCAACCTGTTAAGGAAACCCCAAACCCGAACACGAACCCAACCCGCCACCTTCAAACCCGGACACGACCTAGACACGACCCGAACACGATAACGACACGAACCACTTTGGGTTGACCCGACACAATAAGAACACGATATCGACCTGGACACGATAAGAACACGATATCAACCTGAACACGATACCAACACGAACCACTTTGGGTTGACCCGACACGATAACAACACGACAACAACCTAAGCACGATAACAACACGATTACATATTGCTTCAAAAAATGATCAAGACTTTAAAAAGCCATATAGCATGAAGATGTTCCATTTTAAACAACAAAACTCCAACAAAATCCAAAAAAACCCAACAAAATACATAACTTTTGTTCCAAATACATAACTTTTGTTCCAAAATCCAACAAAAAAATTTGAAACAAGACAAAAGAACTAAAGAAGTAAAAAGAACAAAACAAAAAAGAGTGAAAATACTAAGAATTAAATTAAATTTATTGAATCAAAATAAAAAGAATATAATAGTAAAATAAATTATATTATAAAATTATTTGTTGATTAGTTTTGCTAGTACATAATATCTGAATTAACGTTTTGTATCTATAAGTATAAACTTATTTTTCATAAATTTATTCAAATTATCCTTTTATTCTAAACACTAATTGATTTAGTTTTATTTTTCACTTGGATCTCTCACGTACATTGTATTATTTCATTTCTTTCGACTACTTTAATTTTTGTAATTTGAAATATAATTTGAAGCTTGTAATTTCAAATATTTTCTATATATTATAACACATGAAGAAATATGCAAAGTAGGGTCATTATATGGTCATTTAATATTATTATCCAAAATTACATGAATGAAGACATAATTATATATTTTGAATATATTAACTAATATACTTGAAGTGTCACACGCCTACACGTTGATAGCAACAACCTTCTATCGTCGAACTAGCTCTTATGTATCATTTGATACACTATAATATATAACAGATTATTAATCATAAATTAATTTTATAATATGGGTCTAAAATTTGTTGTGGTTTATCATAATATTTAAATATATCAATTTATATAGCAGTCATATAATTAAAGGATATGTTACAACTTACATGTTGGGTTCCACATGTTATCATCATACCATCTCTATTATGATATTATTACGCACTATGAAAATAATTATAAAAGTAATATTAAAATAATACAGTAAATGAAATATTGAAAATATTGTGATTTATCATATAGTAATACTAATAATTTTTCATGATCTTATCAATTTTTGGAGCAAGTACTATACATTTGAATGTTGTATTACTATTATATGTGTTGAGTCCAACAATGTCTCATCATTGAATGACCCATATTATAATGTTAATAATTTTAGATAGAATAATCAACAAATATGTATAATATTATTTTTAAAATTAAAAGTTAGAAATTAATGATAAAATATCAATGGTTTCAAAAATAATATGAGAGAATTTCCTAACAAAAGAGTGTTTTCCTAATTTATACTTTGTAAAAAAAAGCAATTTATTTATCTTTATATCATTGTGATAGTTTAAATAAAATGAATAAAAAATTATTCCATTATTATTCCATTAAAATACTATGTTATGGTTATTCTCTCTAAAATTTTATCTTTTAATAAGGGTCTTGGTACATATTGTACAACAATACAAATGAAAAATGAAAAATTATAAATAAGGTCAAATTAGTCACAAAAATATGTAATTAATGATGCTATCTAATCAAAATAAATTAATATTATCCTTTTTAAAATTTGAAGGGCTTTTGTGTATACAATTTTTGCAAATTTATCTTTACTCAAAATAAAAATAATAATATTATTTTTTAACGGGTTACCTGACCCGACCCGCATCCAACCCGATTTTTTCGTGTTCTTAGTGGGTCAACCCAATAATGACCCGCATCCAATAAGAGTTGATCCAAACTTAATAATTTCGTGCGAATTCGTGTCGGATTATCGTGTTGTGTCAAAAATTGTCAGCCCTAATTTGAACCCTCCGATATAAAATTCTTGAGTCCGCAACTGATCTCACACATTTGATCAGATGTGGCAGGCTAGGAAATCCTAAAAATATGGCAAGAGGTGTTTTTGGCTAATCTTAGTGCCAGCTCATTTGCTAGTCCATGCTATTACAGATGTTGTAATTCCTCATCGAATCCCCACCTGACCTCACCAAATTACATTTTCAGTTTCAGACTTTCATTCTACCCAATACCCAATTGAGTGGGAAATCTTGATGGCAGTTGAGTGGGTTCTGGTGTGTCATGGATTGGTGACGATCTTGGTACTCGTATCTTTCCTCTGTGGGCAGTGGCCAATTTTTCAGGGCACCTTCATTCAGCGCATCCACTTCTTCCTCACTTTCGGCGCCTACGACTATTTCCGGTACTCTCTCTCTCTCTCTCTTACTAATCATTTCAAATTCGTTGCTCTAATACTGGTTATGACGATGCAGACGATTTGTTCTCTTCTCGTGCGGCTCTAGGGGCGTCGATGCGCTTCACTCTCTTGAGTACTACTGTTGTGACCGTCCCAACCCTATCATACAGGTTCCCTTTTTGCAATTTGTATTACTTTTCTTCTCAAACTTGTGTTTTTTCAGATATTAGTAATTGGTTTATGTGTTTTTCTCTTTTTTAACTATAAATCTTGCTTGTATGGATATCAATTTTACCATAATGTGTGTCTGATTTAGTAGGCTTGCTACTGATTGTTAAATATTCTGGGATTGTGAAAGAATATCCCTTTATCAAGTGTTATGTTGCTCAGTGGATTGGCTAGAGAGAGATAAAGACTGAGCTTATCCATTTCTAATGTTACATCTATCCATGATCTTAACCGAAGTATCAAAGTGAAGCAAATTCAAATCATGGAACGTGAGTAAATACTTAAAGATGAACTGGTAGATCCTTGACGACAAAAAAATCTTTTTGTCCCTTTTCAGTTTAATTAGGCAAATTACCCCATTCTACAGACTGACACACATCAGTACGAGTATTTGGAAAAGAAGCCCCATAACTGACTTTAGGAGATGACATATCAAACAAAACAATTTTGTTTGTTTGTTAGTTGTTACTAACTCTGACGATGTGATGCTTTTTTGAATTAGCAATCACAAATCATGTGTTTTAGTATTAGTTTGGGAAAAGGAAAATCTCATTCCCAAGATTCTCCTGCTCTTCATTAGGATGAGAAGATCTTGAGTTGCATCTGTTTTCCCATTTTGTGCACATAGTCTGACCTCTTGTGACTTTGTCTCCATCATGGAGATACAAGGAGGATTTTTTTCTTTATCTGCGACTAGATTTCGTAACATAATTAGGCTTATGGATTGTAATTTGGTCTACTTAGCAGTTCAGTTAATGCAATAAAAAACCGCTCTTCCAAGTGTTGTGGTGGTCTCAACTACAATTAAGTTATGTAATGCTGAACATAGACTTAGAAAGAGCAGAATCCCATTCCTAAATCACGTAATAATGCCATGAATAACAGCTTTCATTATGTATTGCTGTTTGGTTTAAGATTTCATTTTTAAGTTATTCATGTAATATATTTGGAGATCTGTGTAGAATTACAAACCTGAGTTTCAATTATCCTTCATGCAGTTAATATATTTGTTAATTATTGGAACAACGTATTACATCATTGCAAAGTCATCCTTCATCTACATTCCAGGGTATTATATAAGTGGAATTCACAGGTATATTCTGCATTCTTGTGGTTGATGTTTGTCCAATCAGGATATATATTTGTTACTTTACTTGGACATAATGTATTAGCAGGTACACAAGCTTCTTGGCAGTTGGAGTGGGTATTATCCTCTTTCTATTGACTAGCTTTTCTGATCCAGGGGTTGTGAACTCTTCAAATGTTTCTCAGTACCTCTCTGCTTATCCATATGATAACGTCATCTTCACAGAGAAAGAATGTGATACCTGCAAAATTCCTAAGTAAGCTCATTGTTCTGGCTTCAGATATCCAGAATTATTGTAACATATTAAGTACTGGATTAATTCTTGCATTATCAGACCTGCTAGGTCAAAGCACTGCAGTATATGCGATCGCTGTGTTGCTCGTTTTGACCATCACTGTGCATGGATGGTATGTATCATTGAATTTTTTAATTTTTTTTTACATTTAGTCTCTCATTCAGATAATATCATTTTTTTTTCATTCAAGAACAATTGCATAGGAGAGAGGAACACCAGATACTTCATGGCATTTATTCTTTGGTGAGTAGTAAACTCAGACCGAAAGATAGAATATTCAAGCTTGCTAAATGCTAGTATTTCTCTAGTTCCCTTTGGCAAAGTTCAACACATTTTCCTGATAAGAAATGAGTGTATGAAAATGAGCATCTTAGTTCTTATGATTTGGCTGCAGAGGATCGTGCATATGGGATATCTTTCTTGTAGTCTTATTTACATTATTTCGTAGATATACGCTGATTTTAAAGGGGGTATATTCTGAGATGCGGAACATGCATCTATAGGATGTGGAATTGATTGAGATTAAAATCTCAAGACAGAATGCATAAACAAGGAGGTATACCAGAGCTGGAAATGGGTGAATAAATTAGAGATGGTTAACTGCAAGTGGCAGAGCTTTAGATGCATCAGTTAATAAGCTTCATCGGTTTGTTATACACTTATACTAGTATACTATAGGAGTATGAGTATGACTTGAAATGGCATTAAATGCGATGTGGGATAGGATTTGAACCATTATGTTTTAGCCTCAAACCTGTTATTCAAATTCAGAACCAGTAATCCTTATTCAAGATCCCTGTTTGATCTCAGCTAAGTAATAAACCAGGAACTTCTTCCATGACTCATGATTTTCAGATGAGGACGTTCCGTGATGAAAATGTGGACCTAAAAGATCAAAATCTCAAAATTATGAGTCTCTCTAGCTGGATCTACGATTGCCCTTAAATTGTTTCTTAATGCTGATGCAGGCATTTTCTCCTCTGCATATATGGAATCGCTGCGCTTGCATTAATTCTCGCTGGTAGACTGAAAGATATGCAAGTTGTCCACATTCTAACAGGTTTGGTTGGTGCAAATCCATCCTTTTTTGTTTTTGGTAATGGCTCTGAGTGTTTGTCTAATAGTAAATGTATTCCCTCCTATTGATATTGCAGTTTATTATGACATTGAAAATTCCTACAGAGAGTTGGCTCCACTTGTTTTACAGGTAAGTTGATTCATTTAATCTTATTCTAGGCTGTTGCTCTCCTAGCTTAAACAATCCACTACCCATCAATTCGTTTTAATTGCCTGTTGACAGTTATGTGTCTGCAATTTAGTTTTGTAGACTCACCAGTCCTTTATTTAGCACTTACTTTTCTTGTAGTTCCTTAGCATTAGCTTAATTCTAAGAGTGGTGGAGAATCTGGAGATGGTCGCTCTTTCTTCACAAATTGATTTTTTATGAGACAAGAATCTAGTCTACAAGTTAGTGAGGGACGGGAATGATGGCTGCCATCTATCTAAAGCTTTTGTCTTGTAGAACTGTAGGGACTGACTCCAGAGCACCTCTACATCAAGTAGAAGGAAGTTTGTGGTGATTGTTCTTTTTGTTTAACTTTTTGATCAAAAGATTAATGAGATTATTAGGCAACCCTTTTCTGAAAAATAGGTGAATGTCTGCTGCACAAGCCAGCCTCATGTATAGGCATCCTGTTGTGAGCATGATTGTTGTGAAAAGATGTTCATTCATCCATGCCTTCTGATAGTGAGCATCTGTCTTATGGCAGTGGTTGTTGAACTCCCATAACACACAAATCCTTGTTATGGTGTTTCTGGCTGTGATTACTATGCTATTAGCTGGTTTTTTCACATACCATGCCAAACTCTGTCTCACAAACACTACTACAAATGAGGTATGTTTGCCTCCCTACAAATTCATTCCACAATGTCGGTTTTTCTCTGGATAATATACCTTCTGAGTTCGCTCTATCCCGTGCCAAACTTCAGAGCTTTAAATGGCAAGAGTACCTGAGCTGGCAGAGGAAGGTGAATGAGGCAAAAGTGAGTGCAGCAGCTCTTAAAGCTAGTTTAGGCGAACTAAGTCCAGAAAAGAAGCCACCAGAGAGCAAATGGAAAACATTCTTTAGAAGATCTCATCTTGAGGAGGTAGAAGTGGTTAAGAACAACATATATGACAAGGGATATCTTCATAATATCTATGAGATTGTCGCTCCCTTCTCGACAAGGCGATCGTTCTTACTAAATAAATCGAAAACAGGTTAACTGTCTCCACGCTTATGTGTATCTTGATCTTTGCTAGTCACGTCCACAAGAAAATGCTCCGAACTCAATTGTTACTTATACCTTGGTCATTTTAGCTGTCATTGCATTCTTGTTTTCATTTTCCTGTGCTGGAAGATTACTAGAGTGTGTCATAGAGTAAGTAGGAAACAACAATGATAGTATATTTTTGGAGAATTAAATATTGTAAATTTGGCCCTTTTAAGTTAGAGAACTTAATCATCAGAGGGTGTAAATTTGTATTTTATGCACTTCAAAATGTAACAAGCAGTTATAATGGATTGTATTTCATGGGCTGTTGCAGCTACCAAATTTTCATCATTGTTGATCTCCGACTAATGTATGTTGTTATGCTTCATCCTTGTAAGGATTTGCAATTTAGTTATGAATTGCAAAAATAAGTGCTAGTTAGTGTAGCAACATAAATAAATCAACCCTGTGGAGGTGGTCCACTAAGAAAAAGTGTGGTATTGGCAATTTATTTCTCATCGTGTTATAGGTTGAAACCATCACATTATTATCCTTTTCTTGATTGAAATTCAAAATAATAATAATAATAATAAGCAACACATCTAGTATGTATACCTGACCTCTTCATCCTAAATAATAGTATCCCATAATTAGGATTGTACTTATTTTAAAATTCAATTCACCATTATAAATTTAACTAGAACTATTTACTTAGTACTTGATAATAGTAACATACTTTTTGTTTTCTCCACCTCTTGTGAAAACAAAATAAAAATAAAAATAACAAGCTATTAAAAATTAGAGCAAGCACAATGCATATATTAATTCCACATATACACGTATCTCCGTTTCTCCATTTTCATAATTCCAAACATAAAAAAAAGACAATAGTAAATGCATGCTAAAAAATAAATTAAGAGGGCCAATTCCTATACCAACCCGCCCATGCAGAAACCAACCCACTAATCCCTAGCGTAATAACATGATTACAAAAGGGATTAGGCTCAATATCCGCCACCGCGATGAACAAATCCGCCACATTCGCCGCCACCCCCATCAGCCTCATCACCCTATCCGCCCTAATCTTCCCCACCGCCTTCCCATCCCCATCCCCAATCCTCCTCTCCTCCCTAATCCCATCCCTAATCATAATCAAATCCGCTATTATGAAAAACACGTACCCGAACGACTCCCCAAAGGCCGAGACGAAGCTCATTCGCCTCGCCAGCCTGGCGTCGAGGACCCCGATCCTCGACAGCCAGAGGAAATGGTCGAAGAAGAAGTAGACCATCTCCCCCGCATTGGCCAGCACGGCCAGCAGGCGCAAACCCGGGGTGGGGCCGGGGCTCCTCCGCAGCGCGTTGAAGCCAGTGAGGAAGCGGCCGCTGCGGAAGGCCTTGCGGCTGAGGCCCGCGGCGACCTCCCACTGCTTGGCCCGGCCCGCGTAGTCGGGGTGGGATTTCTCGATTTGGTAGTGGACTAGTTTGGAGACGTATTGAAAGGTTTTCACCAGCTTGTCGATGCCGTCTCTCTTCGCTAGGAATATTACGAGTTTGTCGACTTTGTCGTTCATTTTTTTCTTTGTGTGTGTGAGTTTGGAATTGGGAGTTGTGGTTTTGGAAGATGGAGTTTGGAGCTAGTTGAGTGGGGATTTGACTACGTTGGTGGATGGCCACGGAATTTTATCTATGCTTTTTTTTTCTTTGTGGAATTTTCTTGTTTTTTTTAGGATAAAATCAAATTATGTGTGTGCGTATATGATAAATATTGGTTGGACATTATTATTTTGTCTTTTCTTATAATGCGGTGGTCGATATGGAAGGACACTTGTCATGCTATTTACTAGCTTTTGATTTTATTTTTATCTATAAATTGTGTGTGTTTTCGTGGATTTCAATACAATTGAAAAGTCCATATTATCATGTTTTTTTCAAATATTGTAGTGGTATATTTTTGCATTTATTGTTGACGCATATTTTTTCATGTTGATGAAATTTTGTGTTGTATTTTCCGAGCAAATTTATTTCCAGAACTCATATTAGTTGATGAGGAGTTAAATTACTAGAATTTGTTTGTTTATTGTTTTTCTGTTGAATATGACAGTATATAAAAAGATCAAAATCTAATAATGAACTTGAACCCTTTAAAAAGTATTGAAACACGATGTAATCTAGATTAAATAAGTATAATCCTTGTGCAACTTTGATTGTAATTCGGATCTTGAATTGCATTCTAACTTAACATCTAATATATTGTATTCGTGTGAAAAGTGACATCTGATAATAGTGAAGGTTTAAGAATGAGTATTATACAGGGAACCTTTGATATTCTTGAATCCTATAGATTGACACATGTGATGACATTGATCTATGTACGCAATAGATGATATGAAAACATAACTGAAAGTGGAAGAGTTAATTTTAATTACAGTATATATTATTACTAGAAGATAGTAGTACAAAAGTTTATGTACATTAGAATTTAGAAGACAGACAAGTGCAATCTGGTGTATTATCTATAGTGTAAGATAAGTTTTTACCATAATTCCACCAGTAGGATCAGATATGAGATGATTGATTAAGCTCTTTCTCATGTCATTGGGTGCTATCACAAACATGTATAGTGCAAACAAGAGGAGGTCTCCTGACGACAAAGTCGAGCCGAGGAACCCCTGTGACATCCTGCATGCCAGATTAACAAAAATAATCAACTCGAGGCTATCATCTGTTTTGATCTATTTCAGTGCATGTTTGATGAATCAATGAGTGGTGGTTCAGAATGCTAACCATTTCGGCAAACGGAAAAATGAGTGGAAGAAGGTCCTTATGCCCTCAATATCCAGTTGCAGTATCAGGGCTAATCCAAACAGAAAAAATGCTCGTTGTCTTTTCCTCTCCTGCGGCCAAAGGGCATTCCACGCTGTAAAAACAGTGCCATTAGAGCTTTCACGAGAGCATTCATTTTGCACAGCCATTAAGAGAATTGAGAAAAGTAATATGAGGTCCGAAAGCATATCAAGAAATCATATGATAATAAGCCAGCAATCGATGAGATATGCATGTTTGTATGCATGTAACTCTCTACCTTGCATTGAGATATTCTCTGAAATTCTTGAGCTCGCGAACATGTTTTTAACATGGTCTTGTCTCAAAATATTTGCAATAACAGATGCATATTGTGGAGCCTCTGACAAGGATCTAACAACTGAGTAGCCTGTTTTACAAAAGGTTATGTTATGATCTGACTCTTTCGTTCAAGCAACGGTCGCTAAGGTGTTCAATTGTTCAATAGTATTACTTACCTGTGGCTGGATGTACCATGCTAGCAGCTGCACCGAAGGCGAGGTTCCTCTGTTCAGTGTTCGGCAGTGAACCACCAACTGGAATATAAGACCACTCCTGCATAGAATTAATGCATCTGTCAAAATCTCAAGGAGAATGGAATCAAACCGATAGGGTTCTTGTTGAAATAAGGATAAAGCCAGCGAAATACCTCCTCGTAAGTTTGTAGAATACGGATTCCCATAGTCTCCAGTCTTGACATTAGTTTATTTTTCAATAGATCAAATGGCATTGCATCTTTTGAAGCTAAGCATGTCTCCTGCTTAGCACTTGTGTTAGTTTAATACACCTGCAATGTATAATAATATAGTAACAAAGTTTGATCAAACCTCAAAGAATACTCTTGTAGGAGACATAGGCATGGCATAAAGAAATGTTGGATATTGTGCTTCTAAGTAATCAACTTTATGTTTCCAGTAGTCTCTGTAATCCATAAAAACCATCAGGCTGGGATCATATGGATTGTTTTCCACCTGAAAAAAATAAATATGACAAAATGTTGAATTTACGAAAGTACATTCCAAATCTTCGAGCTGAGAAGATCGAACTACAAACATTCAACTGTAGCAAGTGTTAGATGACAAAAGTTTGGCATTTTCGACATTCTGAACATTCCTACCTCAACCTCGATGCCATAGGCTGTCTGGACGGAAACCCTTGGACCCCCAACCTCATACTCCAGGAGTTTGCCTGAGGCTGCACCGGATGCTACAGTAGCAAGCCTGTAGATGTGAGTCAGAGGCACAGGCAAAGGAGAGAACCAAGTTCTTCACAAAATATACTACTAAATTAAGAGAGGATCAATAATGAGCACACCTGCAGGGAATCACAATGTTTCCTTCACATTCTACAAGTCTATGGCCGCCTGAAGCTTCAATAATCCTTTCCACTTTTGTGTTAAGATATGATACACCTGACTCGACACACCTAAGAAAAATTAATACGAGTTACAAACCTATAACCGTGACCAGCATGTAATGTCATCAAATATGTAACAGATGCAATTAGGAAAGGTAAACCTAAATATGGTTCTCCCTGATAAAGTTTACCTTTTCAATAATTCCTCGTGGAGCAAAAGGCGGCTAACGCGTCCATATGCGCGACCAATATAAATAGGGTTGTCGTCTAGATACACAATAGTATCCCTCCAGACATGCTCAATGCAACATTCAAGTCCTAGATCTGAAATAGTAGCAAAGGAGCAGCAGCGTCTACCTTAACTCGATAATACAGGTAAATGGTGGATGGAAAATGATCAAACTGTTTGCATATTCTGTTAGGAAATGGTGACCATAAAGTTTATTGCGTAGTAAGGTATTTGAATATATTGAACCATTAACTGCTTCTAAAAAATATTGAAACCATATATATGATGTAACAGTTGAATGATTTCTGTCATCATCATGAGAAGTTAACACTCTCTTTGCATGGTTAATTTTGTTAGTATTTGCAAGATGTGATCCGAGAAAGGATTTCATAATGCCTATAATGTGAAATATTATGAGCAGATAAAATGAAAATACCTTTGAACTCATCTTCCCAAACACCATAGTTATTTGTAAATGGTAGATCAGGACCTATAAGCCCAACGTTGAGACCTAATTTAGCCGACTCAGCAGCAAGAGCTAGCCCTGCTGGTCCGCAACCGATTACCACCAAATCCAGTACATTATTATCTCCTCCAGTCTGTATTCTTGACAACTGCAGACATATATATATATGGTGGTAAGAATAAAGTGGATTTTCTCTAAAACTGATAGAAGCATAAGGAAATATACATGTAACTAATTAAAGAAAAAGATACAAAGGCCCTGTTTGAATTCATAACTTAATGGAGTAGAGTAAATAGGACCTTATCAGCAAGCTTAGACTGGTGATCCATGCTCTTGTTCTGCTGCATTTGCACGAACAACAGCTCCGACCCTCCCGCCTTTACGTAGTCCTCCTCGTCCGCAAAATCCTCTCTCACCGGCACCGCCACACAGCCGTCGCAGCGGACAAGGAATGAGGTTGATCCATGGGCATGGGCATTTCCAAACAAGCCTACTTGGTTCATCTTCCTCCAACACCTCTTGGTTGGGTGAATTGAGATCGCCATTGCTGCCAAGTTTCTGCCTGCTAAACTCTCCATATTTGGTATTGTGAAGAGAGCTTGTTAATGCTTATGCAGGGAAGGAACTGCAGAGAGGGCGATGGATGTTGAGGATTTTTGCAAAGAGCTTAAACGGATAGGGGGAGGGAAGTTAAGATGATGTGTTCAACTGTCATTCCCTCACGCGCCACGTGGATACATGTCATTGGCTGTAATCTTCTTTGAGCTCGCTCTTTGTTTTAGTAATCGATTTACTGCTTCTTGATTCTTCTATTTCAAAACAAAACAAAAACAACCTCCAACACTGTTGCATTCGATTTCAGACATAGAAGGGATAAGAAAATTCTCACACTTGAAATTTCTTTTTTACTTTTATGCTTATCAGTAAAAATGAATTTTGTCATATCTTATCCTTCCTTTTCACTCCAAATAAGGAAAATATTATCTCTCAATAGAGTAAAAAAAAGGGAATAAGGAAAGTGTTACATTTCTTTTCATAGATGAGGATGGAAATGAAATGAGAGATTTGAAGGGTAGAAAATTTCTTACTCTTTGTTTTCCCTTGCAAGTAAATAAAGTGAACTCAAATGTATCAATTTGCAAATAATATTTTTGAGGTCTATAACATCCAATTCTCATAAATCCTGTTCTACACAAACACATCGAAGTAGTATTAATTTTCATGTATTTTAAATTGAGGTCTAAAAGAGTAAGAGATTAGTGTAATGATAGGTTATATAGGCAACAAGATTTTAATCCCACAACTGCATAACAAATTGGACGTTCAATGTTTGTGCAATTGAGCTCTCATTAATCTGTCGGCATAGAAGCCAATAATTGCAACATCAAGATCAAGTCTTGTCAATTAAAAAAATGTTAATATTGAGAATTACATTGTCAAATTGGCAGGCAATCATTACAAAAATGTCAAAATTGCCGGCAAGCTAGAAATGACGGCCTCCGTCCTAGATAATTTGGGACACTTTGATCGGGCACGAATTTTAAGAAATCTAATGGAATGTGAGTTGAAAAAATTGGTGAAATTTGAGTCCTATTTTTAAAGTATTATTTTTATAATAAAATGTAAGTAGGAATGAGTTAGTGGAATATGAGGTTCACTACTAAAAATGGTAAAAGTGAAGTGAGACAAATTATATGGGACGGCCCGAAATGGAATATTGGGTCGACCCATTTGGGACGGAGGGAGTATTTTTTTTTTTTTTTTTTTAAATTAACCCTTATATGAAGGAGAATATTATATATAAACTTCTTTCTTATATATAAACTCCTAAAAAGAAGGAAATTACAACTGAGGTCTCTACAACTGAGGTCAAGAGAGCTCGAACTCAGCACATCATACATTGATGTCTAAGTTACTTGCCGCTAGGACAAAGGCTCTGGACGCGGCAAGCTAGAAATTAGTAAAAGAATTAAGTGCTAGTAATAAAATTCAGACTCTGGGAGCCAAAATTTATAAGCTTTTAATAGTAACTACGAACTTATTAAATTTAGTAAAGAATAACAAACCTATATTTATTTATTTAAAATAGTAGTAGTAGTGGTGGTATATATCTCGTGTGGTTTATAGAAAACACCAAAAAAAGCAACTCCAGTGTTTAGAATAAGGACAGTATTGGGGTGAAAAAATTGGATAGCTATAGCCAATATGGACTTTCGGAATTTGATACACTGTTTTTTACAATTACGGGCGACATAAATGAATGTAAAAAAAATGGAGTATAATATGGATTAAAACTTGGAAATTGATTTGCATTGGAAATTGGTGCCAATTTTAAAAATTATGAAAAAAAAACAAATAATAGGTGGTAGATTTATGAATCAAGTAGTAGTATTTTTGTAACATTACTGATTGACGAATAAATATTCATATTATATTTCACCATGTTTTGATTTGGAATTTGTGGTAATCTAACCGCTCACTGAGATGATTTCAGTCTTTTATATATTGAAAAAGTTAAAATTAAAATATTCCGACTAAAGGTGTCATATCGAAATATTCCTATTTCACCTTGTTTTGGTTTGGAATTTGTGGTAGTCTGACCGCTCGCCGAAATGATTTGAGTCTTTTATGTATCGAAAAATAAAATTTGAATATTCCGACCAAAGGTATCGTATCGAAATATTCCTATTTCACCTTGTTTTGGTTTGGAATTTATGATAATCTTGGCTCGCCGCCAAGATGATTTGAGTCATATCGAAAAAAATAAAATAAAAAATGAAATATTCCAAGCCGGGTGTGATATAGAAAATTTCCCATTTGACGTTAGTAAAAGGAATGAGAAAACAGAGTGTTTCAAATTTGGGCAAAAAGCTTCTACATTTCGGAGGCGGCCACACCTTATCACTGCTAGCAGCGCCGCCGCAACCCACATCCGTTCTTTGCCGTTGAGCTCGGGGACAATCGAATGGGCAATCCAAAGCAGAAGTGGACCTCCGAAGAGGAGGAAGCTCTGCGCGCCGGGATCGCCAAGCACGGCGCCGGAAAGTGGAAAAATATTCAGCGAGACCCCGAATTCAACCACCTCCTCTTCTCTCGCTCCAACATTGACCTCAAGGTACCTATCAATCTACACTTACTTAGCTTTACTTTCAGTTGACTGTTTCTGGCGGTCGCTCACATGTTTTTATTTTCCCCAACTGCGTCTATTGGTGCTTGCCACTTTCATGGAAGAATAATTGGTGAAATTATGGAATATTTGGAGTTTAGTATACGAATGAAGATTCGCTTTATCATAGTTCATAGGCTCCATCTCAGTTTTTCGTCAGAATGCATTCAATTTCTATCCTATTGAGAGTAGATTAACACGGTTGTTTTATGCAAGTGCTGCCGAGGGCATGTATAGACTGTAAATTAACCTAACTTTTGTATTTAGGTCTTCCTTCCGGTTCCATCTGGAGAAGAATTCTGTCATTTTTTAAGTGAAGGACAAAACTTTGTTTGGGTATTACTTGCACCACAACCTAAACGTAAAGTATTTTATCAATGGTTTACATACTCATTCCGTGATAGTATGTGCGTTTGCTAATCCACATGCTTATGTACAAAAAGAGCTTTTATGAATTTACAGATACTTTGCGACTATTTTGATTTTAGTATTGGGGTTGATGTGTGGGTTGCTTATGCAGGATAAATGGCGGAACTTGAGTGTAGCCAACGGCCAAGGGCCAAGAGATAAATCAAAGACACCAAAAACAAAGGCGAATCCTGCTGAAGCCCCTGCGACTTCACTCCTCATTGCACAGACCACTGCATCTGTTCCATCTTGTCAGGATGCGTCAACTGATGTAGTCATGTTAGATTCTTCAAGGCCCTTACCTGATGGAAATAATGCTTCCAAGTAATGTACTGCTATTCTTTTCTCAACAATTATTACACTGACCTTGATCTATGGTGATCTGGTTAACCTTGAGTTTCGGACATATTAATGACCTGTTTCTGGACTAGTTCTGAGATACTTTTTATGTGATTATCTATCTTGGTTGGCATCAGGCAATACAACTGAGATGTGCTCAGGAGTGTTGGTCTTGTTCCTAGGTTGGCGTGAGAGAGTCCCGAGGGCGATTAAGTATTAAACTTTCCCAACTAATAAAGTTTATTGCAATGGCCACAGTACTTCTGTTTGCTTACAACATGGTAGCTCAAAAGACTGTGAGAAGTCCATGGCAGGACAATGCATCACCGGGGACAGCTAGTCTAGGCTGAAGCAGCAGTATTATTGCCTTTGATATGTTCTCAGTTTAATGAATAATTACATTTATTCTCAGGTATAATTCAATGATATTTGAAGCATTGTCTACTCTTCAAGAGCCAAATGGTTCAGATTCTGGTGCAATCGCTAATTATATTGAGGTTGGTCTCTAATGTCATCTTGATGATTTCTATGTCATGTGCCAGTGTTACTAAAACTGGTTGCAAGTATTATCTGCTTGAAATTGTACTTTCTAAGGATCTCCAAATGGGAAGTTCTTTTCTTGAAATGTAGTAGGGCATCCATAGTTCAGTTAATGCTTGATTAAAAGTGCAGCAAGTTGCAGTTTCAGAGTGCATATTGTTGCTGAAAATTTCTCAAGAAGTAGAACATGTGATAGAGGACAGTTATGTCTGATTGCTGATACAAGTGTATGAATTAGGTTTAACATTTAAATGATATCTTTTGGCATGCTCTTTGGAAATGCTGATAGCCTTGATTTTATATCTGCACTTTGTCTCAAATGTGATTCCTTGGCCTAATAGCAGACCTCATGTTGTATAGCATTAGATTGGTTTCCCTTTCAGTTTCTCTTCTCTATGCTTAAATTTAATGCAGAAGTAGGCGTGATTAGATCTCTATCTCTTAATTTTTTCTCTGAAATCTTCCTGATTTTTTTTCGTTTGCGTTAGCAACAACTGATGTTTATTGTTTACCTTTATAGAAGACAGTTCATATGCCTGAGTTGCCCTTTTTACGCTATAATTTTCCAAACGCTTTAACTAATGTCTTCATGAATTGGTTGGAAGGAGCTTACTTTTAATAGTAGACCAAACATTTGTTATAGTTTTTTTGACCTAAAGACCAACTTATATAATCAAATAAATTTTCTTCTTTGGCATTTTAGACTATACATCTAAACTTGAGATGACAATTGTTTATGTCTGGCCTACCTTGCAGCAAAGGCAGGAAGTACCACAAAATTTCAAGAGGGCACTGAGTTCTAGATTGAGGAGGCTTGTGCAGCAAGATAAACTTGAAAAGGTATTTTTGTAGTTTGTAACTTTGGTTGGTTTTTATTGATGTTACAGAGTGCTAGAGTTCAAGATTTATGCTCGAACTAATGCTTCTTAGCTGGTATTCTATCTCTTGTTCATACACCTCTTCCTAACTCTTCTTTCCCTGAGATTTGATTCTGCCTGTGGATAATTGTAGGTGTATCTAATTTCTTTCGTTCTGTTGATGTAGCTATCACTAAATTTTCACTCCTATGTGAATAAATGAGTTGTTTTTGGAGTAGTTAATATTTGGCATGGACATCAACCTTCTACCTTCTATGACTAAAGAAAAAATGGCCACATTTTTTTGGGCTCTTTGCAATGTCTAATGGATTCATGGTGCTGGTGAAAGGTTTAATCTTTAGCCTTTCATTATCAAATGAAATGAAGTTCTTGATATTTCTTTTAAGATTTTGTAGTATGCTTGGTTTATCTTCACTAAACTTCCCATGACATATATTTTAAATTATCGGACTATGTTGTGATTTTACTAATTAGTTATGCTTATGAAACTTGACTCTGGCCTCAGTGAGTTGAAGCATTAATGTCCAATGGAGTGGTAGCTGATGAATAAGTTATAAATGATGATGACATCATTTGCTTGACTTTTTTTCTCATGGGCTACTTGAGATTTACCTTAGCTTCTTTGATAATAAGAAAGATTGAATTTAGTTCACTGTTCGTATGAGATTCATAAACTTCTTTCCCAAATTTGTGTCAACTAAACTAAGTCAACCACTTCCTCAATACTATCAGTGTCTTTCCTTGTTACAGTTACTATACAGAGTCTTTCCTTGTTAGATTACCAAGTTAATTTGGGATATCAGAACCTGAACGTCTTAATATTGCGTCAATCTCAGGTTCAGAATAATTGCTACAGAATCAAAAGTAAAACAGAGCTAGACACAAGAATCCCCATAGCAAGACCGAGAGAACTGCAGCCCAGACAAGTCCAGAGCATTGGTTATCTAGTCAATACAGTCGAGGAAGCAGCTGTGTCTGCTGCTTATGAAATCGCAGAAGCTGAAAACAAATCATTTGTTGCTGCTGAAGCAGTGAAAGAGGCGGAAAGGGTTACCATGATGGCTGAGGACATGGAATCACTCCTCCAGTTCGCTACAGATTGTCACGACCAAAGTATTATGAGCACCCAACTCTACTTTCTTCTCATCTCTTTTTCAGGAGTACTAAAGTGCAATATATCTCTTCTTGTATGTGGTTCTATGATCATAATGCACTTCTCTCTTCATGCTGGCAGGTATGCGAGGCGAAATTGTTCTGATGGCATAGGATCTATCTACAGTAGAGAAATATCGATAACTTATTTCAGAAATGTGTAAATAACTAAGCAGTAGTTGTATTTTTGTAGACGAAGTATGCGTGCAATTGTTGTACTATAACTTAAATTCATTTACCAGAAATGAAAAGATTCTTCAAGCTCGTATTGGAGCTTATTAAATGATTAAATCAGAAAGATAAAATTTGGTTTTGGGATTTGATTTACAATGAGGGAAAGAATTGTATATCAACTTTGATGGAAAAATTAATTAGTTTTGAAACAGAAGATGATAATGTTCATTATATTGTCAAATCTTGTCTTAAAATTGTGTTGTACAGCTGAAATTTTTAAATTTTGAACTTGAATAACATCTTCCTAACTCTCTGACTGAATGTGTATGCGAATATTGTGGATGGGTGACTAAGCATGAATTCATATGTTTAGTAAATTATGCGTCATATCATCACCAAATTTTTCTGTTATTATTAGTTTCAAATTTGCAATTTTTATAATAATATCATAGCAATATCAATAATAATAGTACTAAATCACAACTATGTAACAAAAACTAAAACTAAGAAAAATAAATACGAGGTTGTGTCACATTAATTTCTTCACTATCTTAAAAAATAATATACTCCTATTTAAATTCTTTTATTTATTCTCTATTCAATTACTAACTATTTATTTTATTATAGTAAGTAGAGTATATATTTTGACTAATATGAAAAATGTAAAGAACAGAGCGCGCCATTTTCTCCGTCTGAACATTTCGGCAGTGCAACAAGCAGAAAATTTAGGAAGATAGATGAGATGGGATTGGGAGTAGAACACCAAATCCATATGGATTGCAGAAACTGGGAGGAAGATTTTTACAGAGACGCCATTTTGCAAGAGAGAGAGACTCTTTCTCGCACCGTTTTCCGGACCGCATACGCTCCAAACCCTAATCCCAATCCCAATTCTGACCATCTCGTCGCCGCCTCTAGCGATGGCTCAATCGCCGCGTACTCCATTTCCGCCTGCCTCGTAATTCACATTCTTCTTTCTCCACGCCTCGTGGTTTGTTAACTATTCAATTAAGTTTCTTTCTGACAATTTTTGGTCATTTAGGAGATGGGCTGCGGAAGCTCCAGGAATCAAAAGTGAGTCGGATTTATCTGGTGATCATGACCTTTGTTGATTGTTTATGCGCGTTGGATACTTTTATACGATATTGACTCTTGTTTTGTGTGAAGTTGGTTAGCTGCGGAGCCAGAGTTTGTGATTCGAGGGCACGATGGACCAGCTTATGATGTTAAATTTTACGATGATTCTTTGTTGCTGAGGTGTTTATTCCTCTTTCGACAACACGTTTGAAGTTGTGTTTGGCTATAGTCTATACATAGTTTTTGTATGAATGCTTGTATCCTGTGGATCGTTTTGTCCTTTCAATATCTGTATAATGTTACTATAATTCAAGATGATCTTTTGAATTTGTGCTTTTATATAGTTGTGGTGATGATGGTCGAATTCGAGGCTGGAAATGGAAAGAAATTTTAGAAAGCGAGGAATCTGAGCAAGGTAATTTTCTTTTATATCGATGTTTCCTGCATATATTGACCCCTTACCACAAAATTATTATACCACATATACCTTTTGCCTCTTTGCTCAACACCTTGGGTATCATCTCATTTTTAAATGATTATGCATTTATTTTGCAGGAGCCAAGATGAAGCCAGTACTTGACTTGGTGAATCCTCAACATAAGTTAGTTATCTGATTTTAAAATTAACTTCTAATGTGTCAAAATTTTTCTGGGAAGCCTTCTTCTATTTTACAAATGTTTTTTGCATTTTGTTTCCAATGAACTTTCATCAATTAGTACAGTCGCATGTTAATATTGGATGCATATGCGCTTTGGGAATTGTTTTGATGCATTGGGTTCTTCAAGAAGTACCGCTTTCCCCGTTTACTCTCCTTGAATTTGTCTAATCTTGCCATAGAATGATATGGCTTTTCTTATTCTTCTCGCTATCTGCTTAGAGACCTAGCACCCAAAGGCCATAGCCTAAGGTATAGTAAAAAAATCACTTTTCACTAAGTTTTGGAAAGTATTCCTTTCACCTATTTTTTTTATTACTATTTCATGCTAGCTAACTAACCTGGTAATCGAAATAAACCTGTATAACCCCGACCTGTTCCAAAAGGTTATTGTTATATACTACAAAAAATGGAGTATTAAACACTTGACTTAAGTTTGGGTTAAAAAAGTACTTCAACTTAGATTGGCTATGTGGTTGTCACTTTTTCTTTTTGAATTTCCAACTGCCCTGGCCATCTATTTTCGCCCATTGTGTCTGTATATTAGAACTTGTGCAAATTCTAGAGTATTACTATTATTTTTCTTTATATTCCTTTTTTTATCTTTAAGTTTTTGTCGTTTCGAATTTTCATGTTTATTTATCAATAATTTCCTTGTGTTACTTTGCTCACTTGCAGAGGTCCTTGGGGTGCTCGTTCTCCTATTCCGGAAAATAATGCCATTGCAGTGAACTCTCAGGTTTGATTATGCTTCCTGCTTTCTAAACTGCTTATGTAGCTTGAATGTGGCATGCGTATTAAGTACACTGCCATGACATGATTAGGTTTTTTATTTATATATTTGTGATTGTGTGGTTCTATCCCTTTATGAGAAGACAACAGAAGGAAGTGCCAGTCATAATTCGGGGATACTAATTTGTTCTGTTACTTTGGTTTTGTGGTTGCCCGTACATATTATTTCAGATTCTTTGAGAAATTAGTTACTTCTAACTTCCACTAATTTGAAGACATTTCTCACTGGTTTATATTTATTGTAAACCACTGGTTTACTGCAAAAGCATTAAATTCAATCTTGAAAACCTAATTTGCTATTTTGCTGAAAAGTTTGGTTTATATATTTATTGTAAAATGTTTGCTAGTATTGTTTTATACAAATGAGAACTGAAACTACTTCAGCCTTTTAACTCCCAAGATACTTCTGTCCTAGATATTACCATCACGTTATATTGATTTTGAAGACATTTCTCACTGGTTGTAGAGTGGATCTATATATGCAGCTGCTGGTGATTCTTGTGCATATTGTTGGGATATGGTACAAATTTTCTTGAGGCTATTTATGTGTAACAGTTTTATTATTTTTATAGAAATAAACTTGAAAGACATAACTTCTGCTTGTGAATCAGGAGAAGTCCCAGGTCAAGATGGTTTTTAAAGGGCATTTGAACTATCTACATTGCATTGTTTCGTGCGAGTCGAGTAGTCAGGTCAGATTTTGCACTTGTTTGATTGCTACACTTTTATATTGAACTTTTGCCACCATAAGGTTTAATCCTTGATAGATTGGTTTCAGATCTCCTTTCCCTTCTTTCTTGCTACCTCTCTTTCTTTTTCATTCTGATCTGATATCAACTCGCCATTCTAGAATATTCCTTACAGATGGAAACTAACTGCTTCCAGTTGGTAATATAATGGTGTTTCATAAAATTCAAATGATTATAAGAGGAACACTCGCCCCCAACCTTCTATATAAAATAAAAGAATAGATAAGAATATGAGAGAAAACGAAGAGATTATATTGGAGTTCTAGATTAACTGTTCAAGAAAATGTAGTTAGTGGAAAAGTTTTGAAGTATATAGTGCTAGGCTGCTAGTGGCTCACGGGTTGAACTAAGATGCTTAAGATGGATATTCAAAATAAAATTGACTGGAGCAGGAAGGGAAGCTCCTTTAATTTCAAAGTGTTCTTTGAAATTCATTAATTAAGTTCTGATTATTCTTTCATCCTTTTGAAATTCAGATTATTACTGGTTCAGAAGATGGCACAGCACGCATATGGGGTATGTTATAACTCCCTGCGTACTTGAGAGTTATGTTTTTTAGCTGGGATCATGTTGTTCTCAATTTATTTATCAAGTGATTTGACATTATGTAGATTGCAAAAGTGGGAAGTGTATACAAGTAATCAATCCAGAAAAAGAAGGGACAGGGGCTTCTTTTCCATGTGTCAGCTGTATTGCTCTTGATTCTAGTGAGAGTTGGATGGTAAGAGTGGCTGAATGCACTGTGTTCTTATGTCTTCTTTTCTCAGACTGCTGCATTTGATCATGCAGTGAAGCACATTATTGAATCATGCAATTATGTACATATGTTTATAAGATCTATAGAGAATGCAATTTTATTTATAATACTAAAAACATCTATATATAACCAGTTTTTTGTAGTCGTGACCTTTATTTAGCTGTGGCCAAATAATTTGAAAGCATTTCCATAAAGAATCAGTTATTGAGGTTATTTTAATTGCAGTAGGGATTACCAATGAGACATTCTTTTTGTTTAGCTTGTAGTTTTAAAACATTTCTGAAACTGTGCTGGTGAATGCAGGAGCAACACGGATTATAAATGACACCTCTTCCCTCTCCCTCTCCCTCCTTTTTCTCCTATCATAGTATCATTATATGTGTCTCCTATATCTGTGTGTTTGCAGGTTTGTGGAAAGGGCCAGTCTTTATCACTTTGGAATCTTCCTGCCCGTGAATGCGTTTCTGTTGCTAGAACTCAGGCTTCTGTCCAAGATGCTCTATTTGATGAGAATCATGTGAGGTCTTGTAAATCTTCGTGCTATTTTACCCACTCTTTCTCTTCAATGATAGCTCATAGTTCGTGATCCAGAGTCCGAAGTTCATATTCTAGCTATCTACTTAGTGACAGCACAGATCTCTTAATTGTCATGCTATTTCTTGATATGTTGATGATTGTTATTTGTGGTTGTAGTTCATTTATATAGAAACTTAGAGTGATACACAACCCACCTGTTTTTAACTTTTCTGCAGGCAGAAATCAAATAAGTTTCTCAAATTATGACAATCCTTGTGAATAAAGTTAGATTTCAATTTTCTTTGTTACCTTATGTCCTTCTGGTATTGGATGGACACTGCATGATCTTTAGTGACTGTATAATGTTTGGTCTGTTGTCTGTGCATTTTGATGTACTGTTCCCTATTGTATCTTCAACATTGAACGGTCCTATTTCTAGGAAGTTTCTCAGTTTATCTTTAGCTTACTACTTTGGATTCATCTGCCTTACGTCAATGTCTTTCCTCAGATTCTAGCTGTTGGTGCAGAACCATTACTCACACGAATAAACATGAATGGGGACATTATTTCCCAGATCCAGTGTGCTCCAACATCCGCATTTTCCGTTTCTTTGCACCCTTCAGGGGTAAGTTATGTATCCTTTGAAATTGAATCAATTTATGAAGATAAGTAGTGTTAGATTACTCAGGTTAAGCCTATATCTACTCACTTGCCCATATATGTTTCTGCTTACTTTCCAGGTAGCAGCAGTATCTGGCTATGGAGCGCTTGTCGACATGATCTCACAATTCGGGAGCCACTTGTGTACATTTCGCTGTAGGGGCCTATAAGTTGAGTATCATGGCCTTGTTTGTCAGCATGAACTTTAATTTGTGAGTGTCTGCATCCACTCCTGTCCACTGCCCATCATCTTCCATGAAAATAGCTTTTGTGCAGCAGTTGAATGTGAAAAAACTAATTTTTGAATTCTTTGGCTTCATATGAATTATGTCAATTGAAACTCGCTTGTTGGTTTTATTTGTTCTTTCTGTCAACTCTATTTATTTTAAATAAGGTTCTGCTTGCTATGCTTCTTAGGGTGTCTCCAACGGCGCCCTTCCCGTTTGCCCGTCGGGGACGGGCGACCTGACGGGCGCCATAGTGGGCGGGAAGGGCGCCCACGCCCGTCCCGAGTGCCCCTGCGATGGCCTCGCCCCTCCCGTCGACGGGCGAGTGGGACGGGCGCCACTGTGGCGAAGGTTGCCCGTCCCACTCGGACGCCCGACATTTTAAGTTTTTTTTTTTTTTTTTTTAAAAAAAAAAAAAAACTCTATAAATAGGACTCCTCCAACGTCATTTCATTCACACCACTTGTGTTGAGCGGTTGCGCGCATTTGCCGACATGCGGCAAAAAAATGCCCATATTCGACTTCAGGAGGATATCATCGAAGAGGTTTGGACGCGGAGGGGTGGACACTGATGTGGTTGTTTTTTTTTTCTATCTACTATGTAATTTTTTTTTTTCGAATGATGTATGTTTTTTTTTATTGAAATATTCGTATTTCCCGTTCGTATTTGGGTCGAATTTTAATTCCGTGCATTTTAATTTAATTGTGAATTAATTTAATTGTGGGAAGGGCTAGTGGGAGGGGCGAGTGGGAAGGGCTAGTGCAGTGGGAAGGGCGAGTGATATGGCAATGGAATGGGAGGGACTAGTGTTGACGTGGCATGGGAAGGGCGAGTAGGAGGGGCGCCGCCGGAGACACCCTTATGGTATGTGCAAACTTGCACTGACAGAAAATCTAGAATGACTTGCCTACAATATTTTTGGGTTTGTTATAGTTTCTATGCCAAAATTTTCAAATCTACCCAATTTTTTAGTATATAAAGTATTTAATGCATATCTGATCTTTTAAATGTTAGTATCAACTCTATCACTGGACTAAATTTTGGCGCCAAATAAATAGTGACTTGCATGTTGGAGGCTTTTGTGTAAACCCCCCTTCGAAAATAGCTCAAACTCATGCAATTTTATTTTGGAAGATAATTTACACATACGGCTTGCACCGAAAATTTAATTCGATTTGATTATATTGTGAAAGAACAAGTATAAAATAAGTATTTTATAAAACTTTGGGATTGAAATTACATTTAACCTTTGTGGTTTGATCAAATACTAGGCAAATAAGATGGAAGTAGAAATTACATTCATTCCACTATTCTATTTCATATGATCTAAAATTTTTATGTTTTATCCATGCAATTATTATATTACCACTTATCTTTAAAATTTGTTAACTTTTGGATAGTTTTCATATTAAATTATTAATCTTTGTAGTTGTTTCATTCGTATGAGAAAAAAAAATTGATAATGCTCATTTTTTAAATAAAAAGTAATGTTGTTTTAGAATACCATTAAAAAAATTTATATACAACAATTGAGAAAAATTAAAACTTTATAATTTAATTCTTATATTTTCATATCTTGTGAAACTGAGATTTTGGTCATGGCATAACTCATGCAACTGCCATGGAAAATATGGCAGACTTCTTTTGCACGAGTCATGCCTCTAGATGGAAAGGCACCCAAGTTGTACCACTCTAGCGTAGCTTCAAGATCATTGAACGATGATGCTTGCACGAACATTGACGTAGCTTCAGGCACGGGGCGCTCTGCACTAGCAGGAGAAATGTCTTTCAAGTTCTTTTTAGCCTCTTTCTCGAATGAGTCGAGTAATTGATTTGAATCACTGCTCCTCTACCTACTCTTGCATATATGCACCTTCGCTCTATTTACCCTTGCATCCCTATATTTATCTTAGAACTATAATCGACATGACCCGTTCGATTTTGGTTTTCCTTCGAGTCAAAATTGCGGTCGACAATTTTCAACTAACAGCCTATAGGCCGATTCTAGAGCAAATTGTCGGCTCAAAAAAATAATAACATCACTATTTTAGGATCAATTGTCTTATCTTGATGCCCACAAATTAATAATGGGATTACTCACTGAGATTACCAACGAAGATCCTAATCTTTGACCCGCCTATAATCGAATCTAACTAGTCTTCCCTCTAAAATAAAAATGACTTATAAATAAACGACAAAAGCCATTGGGCCTTGATCCAATTAAAGTTGGCCCAAGGCCCAATCAGTTGTCCCCTTAATCAAATTTTTTATTTATAAACATTCTTTAATTTATTTGGATCTACGTCTCTTTCAATTGAAATATATAAAATGGCAAAATAAATTTCAGAAGAATTGAGGTTCCCTTCATTCTCCTCTCTCTCACTTATCACTTGTGTTTTCCCCAAATTTTCACTCTGTCCAATTTCCCTCCATTTTTTCCCTCTGTTTTTCTTTCGATCTTTACAAAAATCTTTCAAACCTCTCTGTCTCTCTATCTCCCCCGTTCTCTCTCCATCTTCCAACTGCTTTTCCATTAAATTCGCGGAACTGACAAAGGTTAGCCTGACATATGATTATCTGCATGTATCTATTTAGTTGGGTTTGCTTTGCGAATCATCCCCGATTGAAGTCTTGTAGCTGTCTCCATGTCTGTAATTGTATGGATTGTATCGACTATGTGAATTCACAATTTTGTCCATTTCTAGGGTTTTGTTTGATTTTATTGCAATTCGTTTTCGATATGTTACCTCATTGTTTCGACAATGAAGGCTTTTCTCTTTTCATCGACACAAATTTAACATTTTTACTACTCCTATATTGATATCGATATTGATAGGATGGGAAGACTTAAATCTTTGTTTTTTTTCATCCCATACTCATATGATAGTATCCACTGTAACTGCATACCTTCTAGACTGTCAAGGAGTTTCGCTTTTGGTTTTAAAATGTTTAGCTCCTTAAGATAGTTAGAGGTACTTGGTATGGTGGAATGGAATGTCATTCCTACCTCCATTCCATTCCTTTGCTTGGTATTTTATTTCCTTAGGAATGACCATTCCATTCCACATGGGAATAGCCATTCCCTCCATTTAGCTAAGGAATGACCATTCCATTTCACACCCCCTCCCACACACACAGCAAAACACACACATACCACCACATACACACACAGCCACATATATACACACACATCAACATATACATACACCACATATGCACACACTCATTTACTTGTATAGTACAAATTTATATGATCCAAAATATTGACAAAAGTATTTTTGAATAAATATTTTTTTTATAGATTAATTATTCATATTCCATTCTATTCCTATATTCCATTCTATTCCTATATTATTTGTAGTTACCAAGCATAGGAATGAAATCAATCAAGGAATAACAATTCCATTCCATTTGTAGACCTTACATTCACCAAGCACATGAATGGAATCCATTCCATTCTCATCTCCATTACATTCCCTCCTCATTCCATTCCATCATACCAAGAAGCCCCTTAAGGAGTTTGGATCTGAAGAGAACATTATTGTTTGATTTTGATATCTGTACATGTGGTTGAAGTTATAATAGTCTCTTTCTGCATGATAATAAGTTACAAGCAGGGCATTCATAGTTACCTCTGAAAAATATTTGACTCCCATTTCGCATTGTTCCACTAAATGTGTCCTGTTGAGTATCTGGTAGACCAAAATGTATGATTTGTATATATATATTTTTAATTTATTTGGATTTATTTGTTTATTTTTACAGGTGCAGGTCCAGATCTTTGATACTGATGGTACCATGAATGCATGAAAGCTATCAAACTACCCTATATTGAAACAATGTACTGTGGATGTTTCGTCAAGCATATTAGGAAAGCTTAAACCTCAAGGTTATACATGCAGACTTCCATCTTTTTTAACTTTGCTATTGTCTGAGGCAGTGAAATTCGACTTGTATCTTTAGTTTATTTCTTGTTGGGATTGATCAAAGTTGTGATTTAACTCCTTGGTACCAAGCTTTACCAATAGCTTTTTTTCCTGAGAACTTTACCCATTACTATTACATAAGTGTGTGTATAGAGTTTTTGTTTTACAAACAAATTCAATGTGGATGCAGGTTCAAGCACTCGAGTTATATTGTATGATCTAGAAGAAAACTTTCTTTTCCTAAGACTAAGGTAATTTGGGGTATTTCATTGCTAGACAATCTTGTATCTCTATACTATCAATGGACTGCAACAAAGATGAGGCTATCCGGGCCAGGGAATTGGCTGAGATGAAAATGAAACAGAATGACTTTGAAGGGGCTCGTATTGTGTTGAAGGCACAGAATCTTTATCCGAACTTGAGAACATTTCCCAGTTGCTTAGAATATGCGATGTTAATTGTGCAGCTCAAAAAAATGGTGTCCGGATCTGAAAAGGACTGGTATGGAGTCCTTCAAGTTGCAAAGTTTGCTGATGAGATGGCAATCAAGAAACAATACCGGCGGCTTGCTCTTTTTCTTCATCCGGATAAGAATCAATTTTCTGGCGCAGAGTCTGCTTTTAAGTTGATTTGTGAAGCAAACGCGGTGCTTTCAGACCCTCAAAGGAAGTTTTTATATGACCAGAAGATTAGGGCAACGGTTAGATCTGGTCCAGTAGTTCCCCCACATCACCACTTGAATCGAAATTATCAATTTAACAAGCAACATGGAGCTGAGATCAAAGTTACCAATGCTTTTCACAGTATGAACCAACATCAAACCGCACAGTCGAGCTTTTCTGTCAGACAGGATGTATTCTGCACAAGTTGCCCATTTTGTTGTTTAAAGTACATATTGAATAGATAATTTGTTAACACAACTTTGCGCTGCCAGAAATGCTTAAAGACTTTTAGTGCTTTTGAAACGGCTGGTCAAGGTGTTCCCATGGAGACTTCTCAGAATCGGGGAAGTAAACAGGGTGTTCAAAATGGCAAGGGATTTTCGGCTTCAGAAATGGCATCTCAGTGGTGTGCCAACAATCAAAAAGTCCAACCCCAACCAAGTGTTCGGACAGAAAGAGTTTTCAAAGATAAGGGGGTAGGAAGGGCTGCAAAGGTCAATGGAGACTTGAAGGCCAAAAGAAAAGATTCTGGCATTATGACACTTCCAGTGAATCTGACTTAGAAGATGACTATGGTGTTGCAACTGAGCTTAATTCTGGACCAACTAACGGTCATTTTCCACGAAGATCATCTCGGAAGAGGCAAAACGTATCCTACAATGAAGGTGTTGGTGATGATGATAATGATGCTGACGATGATCTTACTAGCTCACGCAAGAGATCTCATGGAAACAAATTACCAGAATCTGTGCAACATGAGAATCAAAGTGGTTTACATGCTGATGCAGAATTTTCCAAGTCTGAGAGTAAAGAAACAAGATCTGTTTTCCCTGAAGGAAGACCCTATGATAAGTCTGACAGTGACAAAGGAGTCAAGAAAAAGGGAGAAGGCTGCTGTACTTCAAACATTGGTGCTGATGCAGTTGAAACTGAAACCAACTCTGACATGGATGCACATTCTAGTGATGATTCAGATAATAACCCCGGTCAATATGATGATCCAGAATTTAATGATTTTGATAAGGATCGTGATGTTAACTGTTTTGCTTTAAACCAATACTGGGCTTGTTATGATTCAGTTGATGGCATGCCAAGGTTTTATGCAAAGGTGAAGAAGGTACAACTCTCTACATTTGAGTTGGTGATCACATGGTTAGAAGTTAATCCTGCAGATGATATTCACAGAAAATGGGTAGATGAGGATTTGCCTGTTGGTTGTGGTAAATTTAAGGTTGGGACAGTTCAAAAAATGTCAAATCGCCTCACATTTGCTCACCAAGTGCACTGTGAGAAGGGCAAGAGAGGCTCTTAAATCATACATCCGAGGCGAGGGGAAGTTTGGGCTATTTTCAAGGATTGGGATTTGAGCTGGAGCTCCCAGCCTGATAGTCACAGAGAGTACAAATATGAAGTTGTGGAGGTGCTTTCAGATTTTGATGTAGTAACTGGCGCAAGAGTTTGCTACTTAGATAAAGTTGGAGGATTTGTGAGCCTTTTCCAGAGAAGTAGCCCGAGCGTCATTGAGTCTTTTATGATAGGGCCCAATGAAGTGTACAGATTCTCACACTGTATTCGTTCTTTCACAATGACAGGCTCTGAAAGAGAAGGAGTTCCAGTTGGCTCTTTTGAACTTGATCCTGCTGCCTTACCTCTGAATCCCGATCACTTGTGGTACCCTGGTAAATCAAAGATGGGGATCGATAATGTGGGGACTGGAGCTAACTTTGTACCACCAAAGTCGGGTTTAGGAAAATGTAATTTTGTGGGATCCGATACGAAGGTGTTTGTGGATCTGGAGTGTTCTGATGGGTAGATTTATGAAGTTCAGAGAATCCCCTGTCCCCTGTGGAGAGATTTAACTGTATAAAGAAGTATCAATATTAGAAAAGAAACAATCATGCGGTCTGATGGAGATGAAAAACAAGCTAGAAGATGAAGGTAGCAGTTTTGTTGGAATTGGCTTGAGATCACAAGCACGAGAATCTGTTTTCTTTTGTTATCTTATTGAATGAGATCTGTAACAAGCAGCAGCTTTGAAGGTGTGCTGCTTTGAAGGTGATATGTATCACTTTTGATTAGAATGGGAATAGTGTAGCTGAAATGAAATATATTTGACCTTGTTCTAGTTGGTACGACTCTTTCTTGATTTTTGTTGCTGCTCCTTTGTTCTAATGCAGAGTTCTTTATTGTGTTCTTTTCAGATCTCTTTTGTTAAATTGGTTTTGATTCTCAACCATCATTTCATTTGATTGAAACAATCCAACCCTTGGCCTAGGCAAAACCGGACCGAGCGTCAATTCTCGCGTGATTGAGTCCTTTGTGATTTAAAGAGAAATGTTTATTAAATTTAAAGGAGAAAAACTAACATTAAGACATAAATAAATCTATATCCATTACATGTTTTAATTTTTTCTACTGATAGTACATTTTATTTAGTACTCCTATTTTCTTGTTAATTTAAAAAATTATAGTATTATTCATTCAATAAATTAAATTACTTTTATTAATACAGTGTACTACATTTATCTTTTCTCATATTGGTTGATTGGTTCACAAGTTGTAAGCTTGTAATTACAATTAATGTCTTTTTTCAATATTTTATAGATGAAAATACCACTTTTTTAAAAAATCACTCTCGTCTCTTTCACGCGCTTCTATCTACTATTACTATATGTTTCCAATCATATATAAATTGCATACAAAAATAGTATCGAACGCAACATTACAAGTCACAACACAAACATACATGCTACAATTATCTCCACCACACTACATACATACATACATACATGACATACATTTTACAGAAAATATGTCGTGACTTTTTTTTTACAAATTAAATACTGTAGGGAGTAGTAAGTAATTGAAAATATGGAAAAGAGAAAAATGAATAAAATATTGAAAATTGTAGTCGGATGATCGTGTACAAATTTGAAATTAATGAGCAGTGGAGTACTGAGTACTCCGGCCTTGTTTGTCTACTCTGTCTCTAGCAAGATCAAAACAGAATCGCCCTACTCCTCTCTCCATTCCTCAATTCAGGGTTTTAAAACCGATGTTTTCTACCTTTTTGGGAAATTTGATTGCGCCGTGCTAGTATTCCACTCGCATCCATACCCTGCATGCACTGCACCACGTCCCAGGCGTCAATGGAGACAGCAGATGCCACGTCACCATACGACCTAGAGTACAGAGCCAGCGAGGACGACGCCTGGTACAGCGTCTGCGTCCTTCTCGACGCCGACGCCGAGATGCTCACCGTCAAATACATGTGCTCGCCGGAGCTCTACGAAATTGTCTTCCACGCCTCGAAATTCCGAACCGAGGCGGAGGTGGAGGAGCTCGTTTCCCGCTTCAGGCCGGTTTCGCACCAGTTGCAGGATCACGAGTGCCTCAAGCTATCCATCGGAACCACTGTCTGCGCCGCACATGGCACCACCGACGATGACCTCAGGTTCTACGACGCCGTTGTTGATGCAGTGAGCTCTTCAATTTCTCTCTCTCTCCACTCCTTCTAGTTGCTATTGCACATCAAGGATTATTCATTCTACATAATAGGAGTAGCTAGGTGTGCATCTTTTCCGCCAAATTCGATCCAATCATTTTATACATTTATGGAGTTTTAGGGCTTGATTTCTTACTTATATTGTATGATTAACTTGGCAATAGGGAAATGTTAGGTATAGCATTTTATTCTGAAGTTATATTGTATCTCAAGGAGAAGTAATCGTCAATCATTTGAATTATGGTATATTTCTAGAAACAGGGCATGTTCTTTGGACAACCATTGAGAAATGAAATAATCCTCCTCTTGAGAATTTTTAGTCGAGGCAGTTTGTACTTTGTTGTCAAATTCAAGTAAATCATTTGAGAGTGGCTTTCTGGTTAAGGTTTCTACGAAGATACTGGTATTTTGTTTATCACTGTCATCTTGCAATGTTCTTAATTGCAAACCCTGCATTCTTTCTGTTAGTTTCGTTTCGGTTTACCTTCACTAGTGTATCAATATTGAGACACGGTATGGATTTTAGGTTCCATGGTCCGCTTTAGATAGAAGGTACTATATACTTGAAGTGATATCAGTACGTTTCAATGTCATATATCAATCTCTTTTGTGTTGGATCATCATGTATTTGGCAGGTGTACCGAAGGACACATTCATTTGTTGGTGGGGAAGAGGAGTGTTTGTGCTCCTTTGTGCTATTCTGGAAACATGGCCGTGGTCGTGGTACCTTGACATCTGTTAGTATAGCCAGTATCTGCTTTTTAGATACTGCAACTCACATTGATCCTAGAATCATTGCTTTTGCAAAAATGGCTAGGAAAAGTCACTCATCTATTACTAATGATTCAGAATCATCTCAAAAGAGACCCCTGGTAATTACTATTCTATATGCCGCTTGTTTGTCATTAGAATAGCGTTTGGGTTTGATTGTATAATCTGTTTGCAGGAGTCGGAGATCAGCATGGGGCTTAAAAGTCAAGCAGATGAAATGGAAGGTTTTATTTATTTATTGTACAGAATGTTTTCTACCATTTAAACGGACATGTCTCCTATCATGAAACTTTATTCCCTTGTGCTTTACTTGAGATGAATTTCTGTGCACTTAGGTGCATTGGAAAGATATGATATAATTTTAATTGTGAGATCTTCCATGGCACACAAACAAAACACATTTCATTTTGAAAGCTATTTTAGTGCAGGGACGTCTTTTCTTGTTTTGATAAATGTTTTTTTTTTAATTGTGAATGGAAGATTCAGCAAAGGATAGCAGTTATAACCAATGCACAAATCAAGATGAAGATATGGGACCGAAACCTTGCAACCCTAATGATTTGGCTACGAGTAATGATCACTTTTTTATAGTGATCAATAATCTGGAGAAAGGCCTAACTGCATCAGTGATCAAGAGCTTCATTTATGAGAAAACTACTATTCTGGCAGAAGCATATGTGTTTCCAAGTCTGGTCTCAGACCCATTTGCAAGAGGCGCCATAATGGTGGATAGTCAAACGAAGGCTCAGACTGTACATGAATTCTTGGACAGTCCAAAACACTTTGTTGTGTCTTCAAAAGGAAGGTATTCATTAGGCTTCAATAAACTTGAAACATTGGTTTGCTCAATAATACTCGTGCTTTCTTCAAGTCCTGCATCAATTGACATCTGACTTTTTGAGTTCACTGGATAAACTATTCTCCGTCTACTGCAATAAGTGCAGGTCTAAAATTTATGTTAACAATATTGTAATAAAATACTCCCTCCGTCCCAAGGAAGATGACCCCTTCCCTGGGCGGCACGGGATTTTATGCAACTTTATTTTATGTGTTGAGAGGAGAGAGTAAAGTAAGAGAGAGAGAATAAAGTAGAGATAAAAGTGTTTCCATTTTAAGTAATGGGTCATCTTGGTTGGGACAAACTAAAAAGGAAAGTGGGTCATCTTCAATGGGACGGAGGGAGTAAAAGATTCCTGAAGTTGTGCTTCTTCCCATATAACATTTTCGACATTAAGTAATCCCGGGGTTGATCACTAGTGCTGGGGTTAGTATGCATATTTTCCCTTCATAATGGAGAGCTGCATGATTAATTTTTGCCTACTTTTTGAAGTCTTTTGGGTGGTTTATGATCAATGTTAATGTGAGGCGAATTCTAATTATTTATTACATCTTTTCTTTTAACCTTCCTTTTCCAACTTGTCCCTTATTTTGTTGGTGGCATGCCTATGACTTTTTCTGAAGAAATTACTAGCTTGATTATTTTAGTGCTTTACTAATCATAGGTATTTCCTTGGAGATGAATTGTATTTGTAGAAGTGCATCACTGTTTGTAAACTGGTCTGTATTCAATAAATTTGGTCATATTGGTGCAAGTTTACCAAGTTCCTGAAAACTTTGTTCCTGAACAAGAAGGGCTCCAATTGTAAAGTATGTGTTTGGTCCAAATTGAGATTTATTTTGTTTGGTGTAGTGGCTGTTAATTCCTGTTTTCAATCTATTTTATGCACCCATCTAAGATGTTGAAGCAGTTGAATATAGAAACAAATATGTCGGATGATGGTTAGATGTATTGTGGTAGTTACTCTGTCGGATATAGTTTATTTCCTTAAATCATATGTATTAAAAAAGATAACTGTACCCTCCTCTCTGATTACTTCCTTTATCTTCCTTTCATTTGCTTCACATTAACAGTTAAAAATTACAATGAAAATGGAAAGCCAACAGTTAGTGTCGAAAGACTGCAATGCAAAGCAGATTGCTCCGCCCCATTGATCTTCTTAGTACTTTTCATGTAACACTATATCTAAATCAAATGCCTGTCTGTTTGATGAGGTCGCTATGGATGTGTGTACATGCTTAATTAATACTCCCTCCGTCCCAAGATAAGTGACCTACTTCTTTTGGGCACGGGATTTAAGGAATGGTATTTAAATAAGTTAAAGTGGAGAGAGTAAAGTATGAGAAAGGGAAAAGTAGAGGAGAGAAGAGAGAATAAAGAAGGTGGAGAATAAAGTAAGAGAGATGACTTTTTGCTAAAAATGGAAATAGGTCACTTATAGTGGGACACCCCAAAAAGGAATACAAGTCGCTTATCTTGGGACGGAGGGAGTAATAAGTTATGGTCTTCGTTTTTTTTTGATGGAAAATTAGCGTTCTTCAATTATATACTTATGCAGGCCATGGGTTATCACCCAAAAACCATCGGCAGGCATATTTGGAGCAAGTATAAGGAACATACTCCCTGTGAGTGGGTTACTTTTCTTTATTTGTTGGTTTAATTCACTTGATCAGTCCATGCTCTATTTTATGTTTTTTCAATTCTCTCCGTGCCATAAAAATAGACTACTTTTGTCATTTTAGTTCGTTCCATTAAAATATGTATCTATTTTTAGTAGTTAACTTTTTTTCTCTCTAATGAGCTGGCCCCCATTTTCCACTAACAATACTCCAATCACTTTTTCTTTCTATTTTACTTTATCAATTGTGCATTAGAACTCATGTCATTTCAAGATGTGCTATTTTTATGGAACAGAAGGAGTATTTTTTTTTTAAATGTTCATTTTATGCTATTGTAATGATTTGTCTCATGGCTCTGGCTATGTCCAAACTCCAAACTGTTGCTGCATTATGTAGTAAATGTTGTCAATGGTGTATGGCAGCTGACCAAAAAACTGCCATAAGGATATGTCAGGTTATTATTATTATTTTCAAAAATTTTGCATTTTATATTTCATACTTTATATCTACTTTAATAATATTCTATTTATTTATTTATCAACCGTCATGACAACCTGATATATCCTTATGGCAGTTTTTTGGTCCGCTGCCATACACCATTGACAACATTTACAATAAGGATATGTCAGGTTGTCATGGCGGTTGATAAATAAATAAATAAATAGAATATTATTAAAGTAGATATGAAGTATGAAATATAAAATGCAAAATTTTTGAAAATAATAATAATAATATAATAAAAACACATGTGAATACTTAAGAAATAATAATAAATATAATAAAAACATATAAATACTTAAGAAATACTAATAATCAAATATGTACTGAAGCATTGATTCAATAGATATGTTATGCAATGTATTTTGTAATATGTATGTTGAGATGTAATCAAATGCAAACCCTATATATTGTACAAACACTAAACTATGATGTGGACCGTTAGATTTCAAGATTTGATGAAACGTCAACATTGTCAACCGAGTGATGTTGTGTTGACATTTTTTGTTGACGTTATTTGTCATCTGTTGCCATCAAATCTTGAAATCTAACAGTCCAGATCATAGTTTGAAGTTTGTAGGATGCAGTTTGCATTTTATCACTGCCCTATATACAAATATACAAATGAATATGTTATGTAACATCGTAATTGAGAATGTATAAAAGATCTAACTGTATCATATTCATTTAATGCATAACAAATGTAACATTGGACATGGGTTTTTGAGAGAAAGAGTTAGGGTTTACCGATTTGGAGGCCATATGATTTTGAACATAAAATCTCTCTTTTTAATTGGAATACGGGTTAAAGGGACTGGTTCCGGCTTAATGGGATGAAATATTAAAACAACTGCCATAGCGGTTATGGTGGCTGCTATAAAAGACACCAAAAACCACCGTTTCAATGGCGTTTTCTCCAAAAAGCGCCACATTAGAGTGCCATGACCCTTTTTTTAACAAAATTGGTAGTAACAAGAATGTGCATGCATGCATGTTGATATTAACAAGGTTTTTAACATGTAATTACATGCCCTCGCTCACTCTTCACAAAATACAGAACCACCTGACACTTGATATACTAATTTTTTTTCACGCAGGAGGAAATCAATCATAAAAGCACTGACAGAGAACTGGAAGTAGTTGTATCAGGAACTAAATCTTACGAGAGCGCAAAACAGTTAAGAGACTTGGTAATTGATTTTCTATATCACCAATCAGTAGTTTCCAAGAGACTAGTTTTTCTAGAAAAGAAAAACTCGTGGTCGTGAATCATCTTAGATAGCCATAGTCAATGACCCTTGATGTCTTAAAGTTTATGCTAACCACGGCATGCAACATGCCCTTTTGTGTGGCAAGCTCTTCCCTTGTCCTTTCTGACCGGTGCTGATACTTTACATGATTCAAATACTGTTATTTGTCATAGGTCTCACCAATATCTTACCCCATAGCAAGCACAGTGGGGATTACCTTTGGGGATGATATACATAGGCCTCATTTATTTTGCTGGATAATGGTCGATTACTATGTACTGTCAAACTATCCAATATCTAGTTTACTTGATTTTGAATCTGTGGATGACCAAATGTCCTTAATCATTTTGGGTGATTGAATATGTGATATTATGTTAAAGATCAATATCTACCTTTCGTACATTTATTTTGGATATCTTCATCCACTGTTTTCATTATTTGATTTGTTTTTAGTTGTTAATAGAGAAAGAAATATACTCTCTCTGTCTCACTCTAATAGACATATTAACACACTTTTTTTCTCTCTGGTATGAGATTTTATGCTTTGTGAATTAAGTGGGACAGATGGAGTGGTATTTTCTCAATATAGAGAGTAATCCAAGTAGTTTACTTTCTTCAACTCACCAAAAAATAAAATATAAAACTTTACGAGAGTTCATTGATGGAGATGTTGTCATTTCCCAAAGATGGTCAAGATTCTTGATTCATCTGTTTATGATTTCAGTTATCTTGACTCTCCTATTCACTATTAATGCCATATCTGCGAGCTCTAACTTAATGCCATTTCTGCGACATATGTTTAGTATGTGAATAGAAACAACAAGATCCCATTTGAAAAAAATCAAAACAGAAGGCTGTGTGTAATATTTGCTGGTACAAGGTGGCAGTGGTTTGGCACACAAGCACAGATTGTCAGCATATGTATCTTCACAGAAAATGTTATAAGTTCTTCCTTGTGGGATCTTACCACACAATCTATAAACCCTGAAGCTTGCATGCTTCAGGGCTTCGATTCTCAACAAGCTCTTTGGGATTTTTCCCATGAGCTTGTTCAAGGATACGTTGAAACAACTCTACTTTCCCTACGAGCTTCTCGTAGGAATGCATTCTGCTATTTGGTTTCTTGAAATGTCAAGTCTTTCCAACTTAGCCAGGTTTGAAACTGAACTTGGAATATGACCTAAAATCTTGTTGCTTCCTATGTTGAGTACTTTTAAGTTTATTGGTTGCCAAGTAATTTGGAGAGAGAGAGAGAGAGCAATGCAATCAGTTTGAATGGAGATCAAGAATGGTGATCTGCTTTGGGAGTTTGATTGATGAGGGATCTGATGTTAGTAAGTTGAATTTTCACAGTTTCCAAGTTTTTTATGTTCGACATCAAGCTTGAATCCCTTTTGTCAGATAAGTCTAATGTGGTCAAGAATTCGGGATTTGTGAAGTTTGGCAGTACTCATTTGATCTTGCAGCCTGCTTTGCCTCTTCCTGAACCAATCAGGGATGGTCTGGAAATCGAGATCATTGTATGAAAGATCTACTGATAGTAGAGAAGGATGCCCTTTATCAAAGCTGTGTCAGGCAGAAGATATTTGAGCATGTTTATTGGCAGATTAAGATTCCACATGTTATGCGGCTGTGTGTGGAATTGTTCCTGCAATGTGCTTCATCCTGCCAATCATCAATACATCCAAGAATTACAGATTGCTGAGTGAACGAGAGGTGCACCTCACGAAGAGGGCTTGTGATGATGGTGCTCTTTGCATGATCAGCTTGGCAAGACATGCTCGATGCTTGCCATCTTCCTTTGCAGCAGTTGCCCGATGCCTGGGATGCCAGAAGGGAAGCTCTGTCAGCTTTGGAACAGATAGATGATTATGAGGTCTTCCTATGGAATGAAGAATGCTGTGATCAGAAACTGCATTTGAGATATAGAGTTGGAAATAGAGTTCAAAACATGAGAAGTGGAGCTCTTTACATAGATGTGTGTAAAAGTCTCAGTGCAAACTGGTGTATATGTGAGCTTATTGGTCTCACTGAAACTTATTACAGTATGTTTTAATGTTGGAGGTGGTGGATACAAAATCTTGACTTCATATTTTTCACATGATCATTTTTTTTTGTAATTTCCAATATTTTGGAATACCATAATATTTTTCTCAACTGCCGGAGTCTTGTCCACCTTTTGTGATCGACTCTTTTTTTTAATGATCGATTTCTCTCCTTTTCTAAGAGCATCTCCAAGGGTAGAGGTAAATGTAGAGGTAAAGTAGTATAACTACCATATTTACCTTTTCTTCATGGAAAATCATTCTTCATTGGGAGAGGTATTTGAGAAGGTATTATACCTTTTCACATTTTGAAGAGGTATCATGTAACCACCATATTTACTTCTTTTCATAAAAAATCATTCTCCAAGTGAGAAGGTATTACACTTTATGTTTTTTTAATGCTTTTGTACTACTATTTTATTTTTTTTAAATGATATACCTTTCTATAGTACCTTTTATCCTTGGAGTTGAGAGTGATTTTTAGAAAGGTATATTGCACTTTTTGGGAAGGTATAAACATGATATACCCTTTTCATTTACCTTCTCCCCTTGGAGTTGCTCTAATATACTAGTCCTTAAAAAATTTCTGTCATTTTATATTCTTTCTATTCGGCATTAGTTATCATAAGTTAATAAAAAAAAATTCGAATAATGTGAGATTTATTAAACTGTAGTGAAAATAACTGTGTAAATATTGATGGACGAATCAAAAAAAAATTAGTGACAAGACGAAGTAAATACTACTCCCTTCCGTCCAAGTTTTATAGTTACATTTTGCCATAAAAATCCGTCTCACATTTAGAATTTTTCATATTTGGTCATACAATTTTATCCCATTGTTAATCAAAATGTCAGTATCTACATTAAAATAAACTAAAACAAAAATAAAAAATCAAAAAGTAAAAAAGGGACTCACCTTCAACTAACTCACTTTATTTATTACATACTCAACCAATTTTAATTATTTTTTCATAAAATCGTTAAGGCAAAAAAATAAATAAAAAAGTTGTGAAAAAGTGTAGCCGCCAAGCAATTGAACGGTCAATAGCTGTACCTGTCCCTTTTCAAGTCAAAGTAAATTGTGGCGCTCCGGCGATGACGACTGTGGCTGTGGCGGTGAAGAGCTCCGACGGGAGGGGCAGCCAGCGGGCCCTGCGCTGGGCTATGGAGAATTTGATGCACACATCCGATCGTTTGCTTCTCGTTCGCGTCATGCCCACCATCACTTGCGTTCCCTCTCCCTGTACGTTAGTTTTCTCTTCTTCCTCACTCATATCTTTAATTGGAACTGACTCGTTGAAATGTGGAACTGACTGGATTTTTTTTTTAATTTTTCCTTTGCGATATTTGTCAGTTTAATTATAATTTGATATGCTTGCAACTTGTTAGGTCCGTCCGTCATGATGTACTTGTGGTGATTGCAGAGATTAATTTTTTTGAATTGGACGTCAAATATGGTTTTATTTTTACTCATGGACTCGACACCTGCCCCTAAATTATTGAGGGGTGATGTTGTAGTCATGGATTGTGCACTTTGATCATAAAGAGTGTTGCTTAGAAATCGTTGATGTTTGTTTAGCGACGTAGTCATGCTACTCATTGTGCTTCTGGGGCACCGCTAAGGAGATAGTGAATCAGTGTAAATGCAGGTTGCTCTGCTTTTTCCCTGGGAAATCGTAGAATGAAGAAAAAGGAAGATCCATTTAAGTGCTTCTGAATTGCCAGACTGAACAATTTAGATGAGACTGACTGGTGTGATTTCAATAGAGATTTTGGATCCAATCCAATTCATCAAGATCTTCATAATCTAGTTATTCATTTTGGCTACCGAGAGTAACAGAACTGAAATCTAGAATATAAATCACCTGACTTCTAGCTGGATGATCTTTCCCAATGCTTTCTTGTTTGATACTTCTCCGTAGTACCCGAGTGTTGTTTTCTGTGTGCATAATCTGAATCACAAATTTGGCCTTCATTGCAAATTCATCATCTGGCTATTGCAGTTCACTGATTTATTTTCTGTCATCTATTTTGCAGCAGGTGGTAGTGTACCCGTAACCGAGCTAGATGAAAGTGTGGTAGAAATGTATACTAATGATATGCAGGCAAAATCTGAGGAAAATCTTTCGACTTTTAAGTATCTATATAGGACACAGAAGGTGAGCTTTCCTAGTTTCTGTCTATGTCTGCTTTAGTTTTCCCTAGTTTATTCATCTTGAAGTGTGTTGAGCCAATTTAGATTGGGACCTTGTTACTGGAAGGAGACAATCCTGCGTCTGCTCTTCTAAGGTATATATCTGATTCAGGAGCAACAAGTTTAGTGCTGGGCTCCTCCTCCTCCAATTACTTTTCTAGGTAAAGTTTGCACCGAGTACTTTTACCAAATATCTTATTTATGGCAAGTAAATTATTATTTACTATTTTAATTGCAGAGGCTTTTCAGTTACCATGTGTACTTTTTTTGTGTTCAAATCACTGATCCATTCACTTGGTTTTTGGGAGGGGTAAACTAAAATGTCGAAATGCTTGTTGACGTATCCAAGCAAAGGGAGTACTATATTTTAAGTAGTGCATGGCATCTTGTATGCTAAATCGTTTGGCTTGTGATCTTTGGCTACTGTCTTGATGTATCATTATTTCTTTTTCTCAGGGCACCCAAGGATTCTGAGGTGCCATCAGTAGTTCTCAAACATGCTCCTGATACGTGCAAAATCTATGTAGTCTCAGCAAATAAAATCATATCGAATTCTTTGAATCCTATGTCAACCTCCGGTATGTTCATTACAAGGTGCCTTCTCTATTTGATATGTTTTCCTAGCTTAACTTGTTTGATTGGCACTTTAACAGGGAGGGATTATGATTCTCGTTCATTCACCTATTCTTCTCCATCTTCAGACTCCAAATATAAGAACTGCCTTTCAGATGTTAGTCATCATCCTTCTCGTTCACAAAGAACAACATTCTCTTCTGTGAATCCTGATACCTTAAAGGAAACATCTTATCAAGCCTCAGAAGAGAGACTCTCAGATGTGTCAAGAAAGAAAGAATTCCCTTCAATATCTTCTACGCACTCAGAACAGGTGACCGCCTTCCAACCGTAACTCCAAGTATTCAGTAGGCCACACAAAAATCAGTTTTAACTTAACGAGCATACTTATATCTTTCCTACAGTCAGACATTCGGGCTGAAATAGAGCAACTGCGCCTGGAAGTGGAGAATACTACGACCATGTATAATCAAGCTTGTGAAGACCTGGTCCATGCACAGAACAGGGTTTGAGCTCAACTTCTTTACCATCTAAATATTTGATCTTTTGTATGTGATAGCAACATTTTATTTATTTCAATTATTGTCCAGGTTGCTTCCCCTGAAAAGATCACCGCATTCTCACAAAATAATGGCTACCCTTATCTATTTTAACATTAATATAGAAGTCCGTTGTGGATTGCTTGACATGTAACATATTGCAGAATGCACATTAGATTATCTTGAAATGAGGGCTTGAAATTTAAAGTTTAACCAAGGATGCTTAGGATAATTAGTTTGTGGCCTATTTGTTTCAGGTCCACTTGCTTTCTTCTGAATGTATTCAGGAAGCACAGAGAGTGAATGCTGCACAGGAAAGAGAAGTAAACTTAAGGAAAATTGCTGCTCTAGAGAGAGAGAAATATCTGGAAGCTGAGAAGGAGGCTGACGTGGCCAAAAAACTTCTTGCGGAAGAGACATATGAAAGGCAGATGGCAGAACTCATGATTCATAAAGAATCATTAGAGAAAAACAGAATTGTTGATGCGCTAATGTTTGGTGATCTACGTTATAGAAGGTACACGAGAGATGACATACATATAGCAACCTGTTCTTTTGAAGAAAATAAATTGATCGGCGAAGGAGCATATGGTAAAGTTTACAAGTGCCACCTTGATCACACCTCAGTTGCTGTTAAAACTCTTCGCCCTGAGGCTTCTGACAGAAAGAAGGAGTTTCTAAAAGAGGTTTGACCCTTATTTTGCCTATCTATTTGGCATTTCCCAATACTACACAACTGAAGCTGCGTTATAATGGCAAGCTTACCTATCTATTTGTCATAATTCAGTACATAAACTGCTTCTGCCTGTTAAATTAGTGAAAGATAGATATTTAGGGGCCTCGAGGCATGAAAAATCCATGTCACTATGGTCACTACCCCCCATCCTTCGTGGTCATCTCTTGATTTGTTTATTTAATCGGCAATATCTTATCATGCACTTAGGTATATTATCACGAATAAGACTGGTGTACATAGTATTTGGTAACCGAAAGGATAGTATCATTCTTACACCCAATGAATTATGGAAATATAATACTCACTCCGCCTGACGTAAGTGATGGTATTCCTCGTTGGGATGCCCCAAGCTAAGTGACACATTTCTTCTTTCGGCAAAAATGAACTCTTATTCTCTCTCTTACTTAATTCTCTTCTCTCTTATACTTAATTCTATCTACATTTAACTCACTATAACCCTCTTTTTTTATTCCCGTGCAAAAATAAAATCATCACTTGAGTCGGGACGGAGGGAGTAATACATAGGTCTGGTATGCTATCTCTAGATATCAGTACCTGTTAGCACGCTATCTATTTTGTAGCAGCATATTGTAATTTTGATGATAATAACTATGGAAAATATGCAGGTAGAAGTGCTTAGTCAATTACGCCATCCTAACATTGTATTGTTACTTGGAGCCTGTCCAGAACTTGGCTGTCTTGTTTATGAGTATATGGAGAATGGAAGTCTGGAAGATCATATCCTGCCCAGGAGGGGCAGGCCCCCTCTTCCTTGGCCTCTTCGGTTTCGGATAGCATTTGAGGTTGCTTGTGGACTTGCCTTCCTACACCACACGAAGCCAGAGCCTATAGTTCATCGAGATCTGAAACCTGGAAACATTTTGCTAGACAAATACTACGTGAGCAAAATCGGTGATGTAGGTTTGGCCAAATTCATCTCCGATCTCGTGCCTGACAATATAACTGAGTATGGGGAGTCTGTTATAGCAGGCACCCTGTTTTACATGGATCCTGAATACCAAAGAACAGGAACTCTTCGACCAAAATCCGATCTGTACTCTTTTGGAGTAATAGTCCTCCAGTTATTGGCTGCACGTCATCCCAATGGGCTTATAATGAAGTTTGAAAATGCTATGAGCAGTGGCAATTTCTCAGATGTTCTTGATAAGTCGGTTGCAGATTGGCCGCTGGCTGAAGCGGTACAACTCATACAGGTGGCATTGAACTGCTGCAAACTCAGATGCAGAGATCGACCAGACCTTGACACCGAAGTACTGCCCGTTTTGAAAAAACTTGCAGAGTTTGCTGATGCCAGTAGATTGACCCAAATAGACCTCAGACAGCCACCTAAACACTATTACTGCCCTATTCTTCAGGTACGAATATTACAACCAACATACTTATTTACTTTCGAGCATTCATCTTAGTCTGTCTACCTTGGCATTGCGCCTACAAATGGTTGCAGGAAACAATGGAAAATCCCTTCATAGCAGCTGATGGTTTCAGCTACGAGCACTACGCAATAGAGGCATGGCTTGATAGGCACGATGTATCCCCGGTGACAAAACAAAAACTAGAGCACAAGATGCTTATTCCAAACCATATGCTGCGCTCAGCCATCCAAGAATGGATTGGAAACAACGGATAAGACCACCCCAAATTTCGGAAATCTCTTGCATTGTGTTGTTACTGTGAATGCACCACTCTTCTAGGATTTGAGTGTGGTGCTGCTTGTTGCCTGTTGGTAGTGTATTGATTATATAACTGTTATACAAGTTATTAATAAAACATTCATTCGATAGTGTCATAGTATGCTGCAACAAAATTTTAAATTTTAATTTCTTATTCATATTCATTGGTTTTTATTTCTGGGATGGATTTTAATTTTGTACTGTTGATGAAAATTCGACATCCATACTAGAGGAGTTGGAGGTGTGGGACAGTAATTTTGAACTACAAAACCTGATCGTTTCAATCTTGTTATGCACATAAATTAATAGGGTCTCTATTTAATTTGGGACCTTATACATGTTATAGTAATTGGATTAAAAATTAGATGCTATATCAATTCCTTAATTAATACAATGAATTTTTTTCCTTAATGAGTTTTAAGATTATGGATTGCTCTTGGATATATAGTTTTGTAAATAAATAAAGGTCATTAGTCCTCAACTCCTTATAGTGAAGTGATCTTATATTGTTTAATACAATTATCTCACATTATTCTATTTTCTCGATCTCTCTAGTTTTCAATCCAGCTTGTATGTTTTATGCTTGCATGTCGTAACGCTCATACGGGAGAATAAGATCTTGTATACTTTTGAGTGATGTAAATGAACTTAAATAACTAGATTTTAAGATTAATTTGATTATTTGTATGGTGAAACTCGTCATGCACGCAGCACCATAATCTATTTATTTGTTAGGTTTTACCATACTCTCATTTTTGTTCAACTACCACTTTTCTTAACAATCTTAACTACACCATTATGATTATAAGTTTGATAAACAAAAAATTACAGCGTAGTTAAAAAATTAAAAAGTACACGTACATATTTTTATTGTAACGTCCATGGACAACATTTCTAAATAGTCAAAAGAATGGGATATGATACAACACTAAGTTTTACTATTAAATCTATCTATATATATAAGTTAAAATTCTTGTCTTTCTGGCGTAAACTTGAAGTATTTTGAGCTCTTTTTTTTTAGTATGAGACATTGTTGGCTGAGGTCTCTTACCAACATAGTGAACTGAATACCTTCAAAAAATTATCCATACGCATAGGGCCAAGCGTTATCAACCCGTAGGGCTAGGCCGAAGGGGGTTTCTCGAGTATGGGGCAGCAGTGCAGTAGAATCAGTCACTTAAAAAAGTTTATCCAACACCGTTTTCGTGTGTGTGAAATGGCTAAGCGGTTGAGATATTAATGCATGAGGCCCAAAATCACTCTATAGCGCAACAACCTTTAAAATTAAATTTATTTATCCAATAAAAAAAAATCTAAAAGCACATGCATCATTCGGCAGTATTCAATTCTGAATCGGAATAATTGAATGTAGAGAGGGTGGGAGAAGATGTTGGGTCGTTTTCAAGAAATGCATACGTGGGACTTGAGACCTAACTTTTCCTACCATAGAGACGACATATATACACATTATTTTTATATATATATTTTTCTATTTTGTATTTCAGCAGTCAGTATAAATTACTAGTATACTCCATATACCTACTCCATATTCATCTGTTTCAAGGGAGCTCGAGCCTCGAAGCAGCCATTTTGTTGTGCGACACCTCACACTTTGTTTTAAGATTTTTTTGTCGTATGCTTTTCATATTAATTTGGGTTTTTCAAAATATTGGATATTTTGTAAAAGAAAGTAGGAGTAGTATTTATCATATAATAAAAATTATCATAATACAATGTACAATAGTTAACATGTATACTGCCAAAAAAATTTGATTTGAGTACCTAATTGTAGGATAAATGATAAATCAACTCAAATAAACATTTTTTTTACCAAACAAATCAAAATATAGAAGAATCAGAGATTAATCATGTTTTGTTTCCCCATTTTAATTTTTTTTTTCTAGAAAAAGTTTGATTTATACCTCGCTCATCAAAATTTGGCGACAAAAATATTAATCAACTCGTTGGAGTCTTAGTTAATCATAGTTCAATTAAGATATAGACTTTTTTATGTCTCAAGTTTTATACGTATCCCATTAAACATCTGAATAAATGCGGCATAGATCAATTTTTTTCCCGAAATGAAGAGTTCATAGGATGAAATAAAATTATAATAATAATTAAAATATAATTCACTTGAGACTTTAATTCCAAAAACATCCTTATATTAAAAAAATATTACTTCCTATGTCCGTTATTATATGTCACTAGTTGACACGATTAGAAGTTTAAAAAAATGTAATATGACATATAACGACGAATAAACTGAAAAAAAACTATTGACAAGTCACACTCCTACTATAGAGATTACAAACTTGTTCAATTTTTTAGACCGGGGACTAAGCACTTATCCTTAATTGAAGGTGTTACTTTTCCTAGATAACGAAGCACATCTTAAGATTAGCACCATTAGTTAAAAGTAATCAAACTTGTTGGACGATCACATCTTGTCTCACCTAAAAAGGAGAGAGAGAAAATCGAAATTTGCACGAAAATAAGAAATTATTTATTGGTTTAACTTAATCGTAACACGTATCAACAAATTATCCCTACCTATTCCATTACTTTGAAATATGACGATAATATAATTATGTACCGATGAAATTATTGGACTAAAGTCTAAACTATCTCCGATCATTTCCCGCTTTTGTTATAAATTATTGGACCATCGCCTTAATGGCTAGTTAATTGGAAGAGAGATGTTGGGTTGGGTCGGGTCGGGTCGGGTCGGGTTAAAACTCAAAAGTATGGGTCGTTAGCTTAAAAACATCATGCCGGGTCGACGTCGGATTCTGGATGTTGCTCTGCTCATGATTCACAATTCTAGATAACTTCTACGTGAGAAATTTACTTAGATGCTTAAATACTTAATCCTTTCAACAAATTTAGTACTCAACCAATATACATTGAAAAGTGAAAAGTGAAAAGTGTAAGGATTTTTTATTTATACTAACTTGATTTTTTTTTCAAAAAGTGACATGTATTGAATCTTGAATCTTCCATAATTTGCCTGGTATGGTGCCGCTTATTTTAATTGACTAGCTAACTATATTTATTGCTCCTTCCATTTCTTAAAAATTGGAACATTTAAAACGTCACATATTTTAATGCAAAATTTGGTAAAGTAAGAGAAATAGAGAAAAAAATTAGTAAAGTAAGAGCGAGGGAGAGAAAAAAGTAATAGAATTAATGTTAGTGGATTGTGGGGCCCACTTTATTAGTGAGATGTATAAGGGTGTACAGATTTCCAAAAATTGAAAGTTTGAAAGTTGCTATTTTTAAAAAACGAACTAAAAAGAAAAGAGTTGCTATTTTTAAGAAAAGGGGGGAGTATATAGAATATGACAATAAGATTACAAAAGATTAATAGTGCTAATGAACTACTCCCTTCATTTCGGATTAAGAGTCCTATTTAGTTATGGCACGAGAAATGTAAAAAAAAAGTTGAATAATTAGTGGAATATGAGTATCACTTATATAAATTAATTTTATAATAAAATATGAGTGGAATATGAGTCTCACTTATATAAATTAGTTTTATAATAAAATATGAGTAGAATAAGTTGGTGGAATGTGAGGTCAACTTATCATTTATGATAAAATTGAAATACTATAACTGTTATTATAAGACGAACCGAAATAACAAAACGTAAGAAGAGGGATTAGTATATAAGTATCTTTCTAGAAGATAATGCATGTTTATCATCGCAAACTCTTCTTTTTGGAATCCCCATATAAAATTATTTGTTACTCCATTCTTACTACTTTGACCTAAGAAAAATATAAAAATTTTAATCAGTTATCCTTTTTTTATTTTTCTCCTTCTCCTTCTCCTTCTTTCCTTTGTTCAGTATGTATAAAAGATCTTCATTTTTTCAAAAACGACAACGCAAATTATTACGCCACGTGTTAGTCCTGTATGCATGCAGCATGCGGAATTTTGGATCATAAAACTTTATACTGTTAATTAAATGCCCCCCAAATTAACCTTATGTGTTGTAACTTAGTATATTTTATGTAATAATGTTGTACGTATATGGTTGGTATTAATCAGGTAAATAAATATCTCGTGATCGAGCAAAAAGATCTATCATCAATGGCTTATTAAGGTCATCAAACTAAATTGGAGTTGCGATAGAACATAAACATAAACATAAACATAAACGCATATACATATGTATCTTTTCTGCAACATTAAAATGTACTAGCATAATTTAGGTTTTAATTTGGATTTAGATATTTGCTTGAGTTGGATAGAGATGGGTAAGTTGAGGTGAGGTGAGGTGGCATGTTAGGTTATAATTTTGTCAATCCAGATATTTTCTTACCCATTCCGATACATCAATTACTAGTTTTATAGGAACGTCAAAAGTCGAAGTAAACAAAACTTATATTCACCTCATCTAAAGGTAAGTGATTAAATGGAAATATCCTAAGATAATTGATGTATCTTGACAAAGATTAATACAGTACTTATTATTATATTTTCTTTCTATCCTATTTTATTATTAGCTTCACTTAAAATAGTACTCCCTTCCTTTGTTTCTTGTTAGAGATGTTTCTTTTCAATACAAAAAATAAAAAAATAAATATTTAATATGTTAAGTTGAGTAAAATAAAACTGGAGAAGAAATCAAGTAAGAAAGATAAAGAAAAAATAAATTAAAAGAGAAAAAAAATACTACTATTACTTTGGAAATAAAAATGGCTGATATTAAAACTATTCTAAATTTGAATACTGACTCTGTTAATGCGGATTTTTTTAAATTTCCATCCCCAATGAAATACATTGTCCACTCGAGAATAGGTAATCAAAATGTTAGATGACTATTGTATTTTGATTTCTTTTTTATGATAATTTTAAAATAATGTTGCGTGGCTCAAATTTTAATCTAAAAAGATTTAATGTGGCATCGCCCCTACAAGGATATATTTTCTCATCAAATTCAGTGCGACAGTGTGTCATGTTTTTTATATTATAAAATTTAGGTTTGGTGACATTATATTCAAAACATGATGTTATTTATTAAAGATCAAAAGGATTGATATTATTTACAACGTGATATGATATTTTTCATAATAAAAGCAAAAGACCAACCAAAATGATAAAATTTTAATTTAAAAATATAAATATTTTTTTCATGAATTTAATTACTATAATTAATTTTGATTATGGTAACAATGTTCCACCCATGGATTAGGTGGCAAAATTTAGCCGGCATGGAGAGTAGGAATATTAAAGTGGATGTGACACATATTTCCTCAAACGACATCGTTCAATTAACTAAAAACGATAATTTTAATCACCTCATTAATTACTTAATCGGGTCTTTTAGACCTGTCCAAGGTTTACCGAACCGGCGGTTAAAATCGAAATCGTAACCGCCGGTTACGGTTCCGAACCGAAACTGTGAAAATTTACCCGAATCGAAACCATCGATTTTTGAACCGTGGTTCGGTTCAGGTTCAAAAATTTTCGAACCGAAACCGTTCCGGAACCGCCGGTTCCGGGCGGTTCAAACCGAAACCGCGAAAAACCGCCTGAAAACCGTGAAACCAAGCCAGAACCGCAAAAAACCGTAAAAAAACCGTCGGAAAATCGCCGATTTGGAACCGAAACCGACGGTTTTGGAACTGGAACCGGAACCGCGAAACACCCTCGCGGTTTGGTTCCGGTTCATTAATTTCTAAAACCGGAACTAGCGGTTCCGAACCATAACCGCCGGTTCCTGAACCTTGGGCACCTCTAGGGTCTTTATCCTAAAAATGTGCAATAATTAACCAAGCAAACTGATCTCCAAACTATGAAGTTGAGAACTGTTAGTATGTCTTGAATCTGTATAGGATTGTGTTTTCTAATTGGAATAGGATTATATTTCCAAATTAGGATAGGATTTTATGTGTGCCTATTTATATGCGAGTAGGGCACATAATTCTGTGATCTGACAGATCCAATCTGTAGCCATAATCTGAAAACCGCAGTCATAATACAATTTGTTCTCCGTTCTTGCCCGTGGACGTAGCCAACACAACGTTGGTGAACCACGTAAATTCTGTCTCTATTTACGTTTTTTTGTTTCTCGATTCACAATTGCCCTATTTTTCATGACAGGAACAGTAACAAACATATTTGAAGAATCCTTTTATTTGGAATTTTACCGATTTTTGCTTAATATTTTTGTTCTCAAAGCTTGTTATTTTCTCCCACGACCTGTTAATCATAAACTAAATTCACATGGAGTACTATTTTATAAGAAAAAAATCACTCCCTTTGAAATGCAAAACCAATATACTCTTAAAAAAATTATTTTAAAGTAAATTTGCACTCCCTCCGTCCGCCATTAGGAGTCTCATTCATTATTCATAGGTGACACGGGTTTTAAGAAATGTTAAGAAAAGTGGATGGAAAAAAGTTATTGAAATAAGGATCCCATTTGTATATATTGGTTTTAAATGAAATGTGAATGAAATGAGTTAATGGAAGGTGAGACCATTTACCATTTATAGTAAAAAGTGAACCAGAACTTCTATTCGTGGACTGACTAAAATGGAAAAATAAGACTCCTATTCGCGAACGGAGGGAGTAAGATGTTACTGCAATTTATAGAAAAGTCAAATATGAAAATATCTTGGTCCCGTGAAGCCTACCCCTCCACGAGATACAAAGCTTAATAACGCTTATTAAGAGCATTAATTAATAGGATTGTAAGTTGCTTTCAGGTTCATAATAAAGGAAAATCATGAAAAACAAAGTAAGTACAGTACTATTTTAATAATTATATGGTGGAATCTTTTATAATTATGAGTATAATTATATCTTATGTTTATGTATAATATTTGTCATGTAATTCCTTCAAAATAAAAGATTTCGCCAATCATCATCAATTTAACTCCAATAATAAACTACTTGTCAGAGAGAATATATCTTGAAATTAAAAAAAAAATATTCTGATAATCTACGATACCAGAAGAAAAAAAAAAAAAGAAGAAAGACTTCCAAATATCTTAACAAACAATCTACGATAGTTGGAAGAAGGCCAAAAACTCATCGATTCATTGAAAAAAGAACACATTTCCAACTTGAAATAATTTCTTCAACAAACAGGCAACTTCCATGAAAAAAGTGCCTAAATACATCGTCACCACACTTTAAATACTCCTATGTACTAAAACAATAATGAAAATAAAAAAGAAATAATAATAATTAAAAAGATGGAAATTAGTTGAACGGAATGATAGCAACTAAAATTTGGACATCTGGTTGGACACATGTCCCCCCTAAGGTGGGCCCCACTCTGCAATTGTTCTCAATTGATTGAAAATCTTCACACTGACAACATGGTGGCAAAATTGGGGAGTTCCCCCTTCGATTCGACACATAATTGTCTCTCTTCGGCTCTCCTTTCTTAATTATTGTTTCTCAAGAATTAAGGAAAAAAAGAAGCTTTATTAGGCCTGAGTTGTCACTCAATCACCACTGTTTTGATTTGAGACGGTAAGCAACTTACCTTCCTTGCTTGATTGACTAATTGTTTATTTATTCGATTTCAACACACGGGACACGTACTCCTCCCTTTCTCTCTCTCTCCTTTCATGTGTTTTTGAGAGATGCATGTGATGCTTTTAAGGGACTCACTTTTCTGAGGGGAAATGTGATAGCTATCCCTTTGGTGCTGTTTCACTGAATTTTTGACTCTCGACTTTGCTCTCTGTGGTGACATCTGGTCATCAAAAACCTCTGATTTTTAACACTTGGAGACCCTAAAGATTGCATTTTTTATATCGACAGGATTTTCTCTTTTTTGGTATATTTTGAAATCTACATTTATACAGCAGTAGGGAAGAAGAAACAAATCAACAATTCTGGTTACTTCTTCACCCTTGTATTTGTAAGGTATGTATGTTCTTCAACAATCAACAATAGAGAGATATTACTTCAATCTTAGTATTTATTCTATTTTGGTTTGGAGAATCAGAACCTCAATGTGTTAAATGAACTGATTATGTCATCTCTTGAGTTTATATGGTTGAAATTGATGATGGAGAGCTACAGATAAAGAGGAATATAAGAATAGAGATGATGAAGTTGCCTCTAGTGCTTGCTGACAACTATATTTGTTTCTTCACTTTTGAATATATTGATTCCTCATTTTATGCCAGTTTTGATGCATATTCCACCATTATTTATATATAATTGATGTTTTCTGCATTATCAACTCTGCCAAATATCTTTCTCTGTTCAATATCTCCATTTGTCTTCATTATTATGTTGAGACTTTATCTGCATTATCTCTTCTTTCTGATTTCTATTAAAAGCCTTAATTTTGAATAGGGTTTTAGCTTCATCACGGATGTGTAGAGAGCGTTTTTGAACACCTCAGTGGTGTTTAAATAGGTCAAATTGTCCAAGAATTGATGGACGAGATTTCCCTTCCACTTAATCTGAGTAACTTGATAGGCGAAGAAAAATCGCTCTATGCAACGTGTGTTGACATTGCTGGGATTGACCTTATAGCAAACGTTTCGAAAAATCTGTTTCTTGAACCATCCATGACCAAGCTGCCTTCCATGTCTCTCATCTCCGAGAATAGGCATTCTCGTTGTAATGTTCCTCACAACGGGGTTCTGATTAGGGTAGATTCAAACTTCGATACGTCCAAGGGTGGTGATCCAGCGGTTCATCCGTTTCTCGATTCTCAATGTGTGACTGATATCCCTAATGACATTTGCATTGAAGATTGTCTAAATAAGAAGAGAAATATGTCTCAGAGTATCAAGAGATCGGAGTCGTGGGTAGCAACTATAGCAACTGAGATAGTTGATGATCTCGTTTCTTTAGAAGAGAACGGTGAGGCTGTCAAGATAAGAGAACCTAAAAGGACCTTTTCAGCTTCTCTCGTTGAGATTACTGAGGAAATGAAGATAAATAAGCCTATTGTTGCTTTTAGTTTACCACCTCTTTGGGGACTAACATCTGTTTGTGGTAGAAGAGCAGAAATGGAAGACGCAGCTGTAGCCCTTCCGCGATTCCTAAAGATTCCGCCTCAGATGTTGAATGACGCCCCACTTTTTAGCTCCATATACAAGGACTTAACTGCCCATGTATATGGAGTTTATGATGGGCATGGAGGTTGCCAGGTAAAGATTCAAAATGTCAAGTGTTTCGTATTCGCCATTTATTAGTTTAGTAGGTTTGATGTAATCATAGAACTTTTTGGTGTACAGGTAGCTAACTACTGCAGAGAGCATATGCATCTAGCTTTAGCCGACGAGATTGGTGCAGCTAAGGAAAATTTGAAGGTCGAACATGGTGAGCACAACTTGAAGGAGAAATGGCTTAAGATCTTTCAGAAGTGCTTTCATAGATTAGACAATGAAGTAGGAGGGTTCCCCAGAACTGATGGTGCTGGTGACATTGCTTCCGACCTGCATGAGCCTATAACCCCAGAATCGGTTGGGTCCACTGCTGCAGTTGCGATTGTTTGTTCCACTCATATCATTGTTGCAAACTGTGGGGATTCGAGGGCAGTCTTGAACCGGGGAAAGGTTCCCATGCCATTATCTGTGGATCATAAGGTAGCTATTATTCTTGATTTGTCGTTGGCGTGACCAACTATTATCTTGCAGATGTTCATGCATTGTCAGCGGATACTATGATGGATCTAACGCGATGATTTGATTCCTGTTTCCAGCCAAATAGAGAAGACGAATGTGCAAGGATAGAAGCTGCAGGAGGCAAGGTCATCAATTGGGATGGATATCGTGTTTCAGGTGTGCTTGCAGTGTCAAGATCCATTGGTACGTCGATCTTTATTCTTATCCAAATTTGAGATACGGTCAACTACTCGAAAAAGATGTATTCATGGCCAGCATTACACTAGATTGACTATCTGAGGATAAAGTACTAAATTTTGAAACCATATATCTAACATGATCATAGGGAATTTTTTGCATACGTGGCGTGGCATACATTTAGTTAGTCCTTAGTCCTTACACTTACAATTGCGTTCTCTTCAAACTTTGTCATGTCATTCAATATAACAAGTAATGAGGCTTGAAGCTCAGCCAGGATGGAAAACATTTGTGGGGTGATCATGTAGGTTTAATTGCAAATGTTGAACAAATGTGATCCTATATGTTAGTTGCATATAATGTTCTTATGATTGCTTTAAAGATCCATTGCTTAAGTGATTCCTTAGCACCATAAGCATCTCTAGAAACTCTTTGGTGGCCTAAAGCTTTCCACAAACTCTCTTGCACCCCATAGATGATGAAATGATGCTACGAATATCGCTCCTCCCACTGTAAAAGATCATATTGGTGTTCCTTAGCTAACGATAGGCGATATTCCCTAAATATATTCGTATTTGGATACGTTATCTGGCTTGCGTCTTTAGCTCCATTAACAGTTGCAGCACCTCCCCGTGTGCAGGTGATCGATACTTGAGGCCGTATGTGGTTGCAGATCCAGAAGTAATGTTTGTTCCTCGCACAAAAGAAGACGAATGCCTTATTATAGCTAGTGATGGCCTATGGGATGTGATGACGAATGAGGAGGCTTGTGATCTAGCGCGAAAGAGGATTCTGATCTGGCACAAGAGGAATGGCACAATGCTTACCAGCGAGCGAGGGGCAGGGAGTGACCCAGCGGCACAAGAGGCAGCAGAGTACCTCTCGAAGCTTGCCTTCAAAAGGGGAAGCGCAGACAACATCTCTGTGATAGTGGTGGATTTGAAAGCTCAAAGGAAGTTCAAAAGGAAGACGTGACACATTGAACTCATTGTCCCTTCTAACGAGCAGCTAAAAATTTTCGCTTGGTCGGAAGTTTATGCCTTGAGCAGTCGACAAATTCCTGCAAGGTAGTAGTAGCTCTCTAGAAAAGCATTTTAAGATGATATGATTTAACTAAGGAAGCAGGGTGTTGTAGATAAACCTAAACCATTATTCTATGTTGAAGCAATTGTGACTTTTTTCTCATTCTACTGAATCTGTGTTAGTTGTTTCAAACGGAGATGAAATACAAATACTAACTGGATTCTTGCTTTCTCCTGCAAGCAGTTTGTATTTATCTAATCTTCATATAATTGTATTAGAAAATTATAGAGAAAAACTCCAGTTTAGTAGCACCACCAAACCCAGTCACATAATTACAAACTGTGTAAATAATTCATGTATTTTTGTGGCTTAATTTCGTTACAATGTCAAGATGGAATTGCTTTTGAATTGAAAATCACATAATGGGTTCATTAATATAAAAGTTTACAACATACTCACACATCAACCAGAATCATCATATATCCCTCGAGAAATTCCGACTAACAAACAAAAAAAAAGGAGACCTACAAATCCTTATCTTAGTATTCCTCACATAACGTTGCACAAATGGTGATTTCAGAAGCAGTGCCGAATGGATGGGAGAGCCAGAACGGGACCGCCTCGTTCCATGTTCACAGCTGCGAAGATGTGATCTCCATAATATGCAGTAATGCTGCAATCGTTGCAGCTCATGTTAACTGCTACAAACATTCTGTTGGTCTGCAAATTATTGGAAGAAAAGTAAATTTATAGGAACAAACATATCCAATTAGCAAAGAAAACTAAGGCACTTAAGGCCATAGATGATAGATTGGTGGAGGCACACTCCACAGCGTACATCCTAATTACACCCTAATTGTGATTAATAAATGCTAACAAAGGATCATTAGATCCTAAATGATTGCAGAACGAGGTGGACAAACCATGGATTTGGATGAACACAAGTTTTTGCCTTATTAGTAACATTGGTTTACATGTGCTATTGACCAACTTAGCCATGCATCTCTCAAAGCTATGCTTAAGTTACAACTTACAACAAACGGAATGATATTGTTATACGTCGTTAGCTAATAGTAACAATATTGAGGTATAGATCAAACCTTGATTACAGTGTGGCCAGTGAGGGTCCTACACTGGTGAAGTACACCGAAAGATCAACATCTAGATCGTCATACTTAGTGATGAAAGGGTGTGCCTGAATTTCAGAAAACACATCAGGTTAATCACCAAGAAGTCCATAAACTGAGTTTATCCTACACATGATACGATTTACCATGAGTTCGTTCGCCGATAGCCTATCTTTAGGATCCTTTTGCACACTGAGAATTCAAATTTCACAAAAGATTGGTAAGGTGCCTATTTACTATAGAAGGATGCAAGTACTAAGCAGGTATGGACAAAAAAAATTCAAGAATTAGATCAATAAGTAGATTACGAAGATGTTGAATAAAGCAGTTCAATCCATTTTACAGAACCTTTCTGCATACCCTTATAAATGATAATGAAATACTTTAAAGTAAGAGAAGAAATTGAGATGGAGAAACTATTACTCCGTAATATTCTTCCATACATCTTCATCACAAAAGGCTTTCACAATCATTTAAGCACAATTTTATACACAGTATAATTGTGATACTAAAGAGTACAGAAAAATTATTTCAAACAGTAAATAATTATAAATGACCATGTTATTAAAACCGTTTTTAGCACACTTCAAGCTAGTGGGAAATTTTATCATCAAGCATTAGATTTAGTGTATTACCAAGCAGAGATAAATGAGCAGAACTCTGGAGAAAATAGATCTGAAGGTGGACGAGGCACAGGCTGATCGACAATGGTTTCCATCAGCTCGTATACATTGATCCATCCCTCAGCCTGAGGCGCGGAATATGGAAATTCTCCTGTTGCACACTCGAGGAGAACCAAACCGAGGCTCCAGATGTCACTTTTATAACCATATGTGCCTCCGATGATTCTCTCTGGCTAAGCATGCAGAAGAGCAACAACGAAGAGTTCAGAACAAAAATTGGGTTACTGGTTAAGCATTGAAATTAAAGCATATGAGTGATATGAGGACACATCTGAAGCCAAAGGTGGGCAAATTTAATAGCATGTTTATATCAATTACCCCAGGAAAGATATTAGCACGAAATACAGTGATGTTGGTGGAAGGTATTAATTCATGTAATGGAAAGAGTACTCACAGACATGTAGTTGTAAGTGCCAACGAAAGTATTAGCTAGACCAGATGTGCTGGCAAGTATTGCACTGACTCCAAAGTCGGTGATCTTGCAATCACCTCTGTGGTTTATTAATAAGTTTGAAGGTTTGAGGTCTCTGTGGATGATATGTTTTTCGTGATGAAGATACCAGAGACCTTTGAGTACCTATAATGCATGATGAGAATTTCAATATAACTACTATCAGAAAAAGAGAACATGGCGCACACATGCAATACCTGTTTGCAAATTGCAGCAAGATAAGGCTCTGGGATTTTGTTAACTTTCTTAAGGAAATCTGCAAGAGACCCTCCATCCATATACTCCAAGATGATGGAGATTGCACCATTATCGTAGAAAGATTGATAGCAAACCACAACATATGGACATTGAGATGACTGATTAATTTTGAGCTCTTGGGCAATGTGCTTGCGAGCAGACTCCTCAATATTCATTTGAATGACCTGATATCATTCAAGAAATCAAGAAGATAGATGTCAGTGGTTATTATGCATCTCTGTCACATAATATTTGCAAACTTGGTCTAAGGAAGGCGATCTCTTGTTTAGTACTCCATTACATTACCACAATAAGCTTATTTCTTTCTCATGCTGGTTGATTCTTTCTAACTCGTGGATAAGGACTATATACTCAATATATGTAAATTACGTGCGTGTGTTCCTGTGTATGTTTTCTTGAGAGGAAAGTTTATCAGTGACACATCTACAAAGTCAAAGAAATGATACAGCAGTTAGAAGCTTTAGAAGTGAAGAATGCCACATATTAGATGCTAACCACATTCACCGTAGAGAACAAAATCTAACAATATTTTTAACATATGGTATCAAATCATAAAATAAGCTGATCCCATGTTTTATAAATAAATGAATAACTTCCTACACTATTAATTCACAACATCATCCATCAACTCATTGAAAGCTCGGAAAAGGGTAGGCCTATCCAGTCATATTCAACTTGACAAGAAAAAGAAATTGTGCTGAAACATTTTCCAGTGAACAAGGTTTGGTTCGTTGAGTTATAGTAAGGTGCAAATTACTTCAGAAAAACTTATGATAACTTGGATGCATGTGTTACAGAGAGACATCCACTAAAATCTGTGTTCTGCTTTATGGATTTAGGTTTAAAATACAAACAAGTAGAAACACAAGGCTTCTTCCAGCTATGCAAGTACTAAACTCAAATTAGATACATTATGATATATTAGAATCTATAAGGTTACTCCCAAATATATTTCTCCATGTCAATCAAACATGAACAACCATCAAATTCTACATTTCATTTTAAATATACTAAACACAAAAGGATGAAGACCATCAGTACCTTAAGTGCAAAAAACTGTGCAGTCCATTTGTGTTGCACCAAACGCACAACACCTCCATTTCCCTTACCAATGACTTGCACTGCATCAAAGTCAGCTAAGCTCAACTGGTTATCTGATGGCTGAATCAAGGCTGGCTGAAGCACAAAGTATGCAAGAAAATGAAGCGCAAGTTTCGATGGATACAAACAAGTTCATACACTTGTACCAGATCTAGCATACTCATATCTTGAGAATCGAAAGTTGTCTATCTCCAAACTCGAGTTAATCAGAATATCTAAGCTCATTATTTCCCCCAAAGTAAGTAAACACAAATCTTTTGCGAAATGCCAAATGGCAAACACATCAAAATCGACTGAATAGATATAAAAAGAAACTCGACAACAGAGGCAAGGAAACATAACATTGCAAAATAGAAATGTGCAAAAAAGCAATAGTGAGAAATGCAGTAGAGAATCAGAATAAGATAAAAGAGGAGAAGAAAGAAATTGAGGAAAAAAAGAATAATCTTACAAGTTCAACATCAGTATTTGAAACAATCCGAACCCCATCCCTGTTAACCAAGAGATCGCCGTCCTTGAACGTCCCCGAGCCGGTCCTGCACAAACTCAAGGAAATCCAAATGAATTGAAATGCAAAAAAAGAAATTGAAGGAAAAAGAAGTAGTGTAGTACAGGAATTTAGAGATGTCATCAGGAGGTGGGACGGAGAGCTTGAGATTTGGAGCTAATGAGCCTTTCTTCATTCTTCAAAGTCCTTGTAGCTCGCAGCAAGACGAAAGGAGATGTATTTACAATGAAAATTGAGATTAGGTAAGTGGAGTATCAATCTGCACACATTATATATAAGAGAGAGAGTGAATTGTTTGAGGAGAAGTTGATAAATAATGATCAAGTGGGGGTAGAGAGAGAGGGGTGAGTGGAGAAAGGAGGGAGGGAGGAAGGCTCGTCACTTGAACTTGAGACTCTTCACTTCACTCTTCTCTTTCTCTCTACCGATTTTCTTTTCTTTATTTCCAACCATGCCAATTGCCAACTGTAATTTCTCCGCGCCCACCTTTTTAGTTTTATTTTCTTACTACTATTTCCTTTTGAATTTGCATTCTTGTTTTCTTTGTGCCACATATACACTCCCACTCACCTAACACAACTATGATTCACTCCGTCAATTGATACGCCAAAATCTTGATAGGATAATTACTGATAAGGATTACATATTCCTATTACGAACACACACAATAAGCACTAAATAAACACAATAAAGAACCTTGGGCTTCTCTTAAAAATAACTACACATAATTGAAATGAATGAGTGAATGAATTATGTCCGTTTATGTGCTCATCTCCTCTCCTCACTTGGAATCAATGATGTGTCTCCTTTTTCTTATGTACACCTTATTAATCTTGCATCTTATTCTCCAAGTCCAACCACATTCATCCACATATATTTACGTTGCTTCTCAACGATTCATTTGATTTGTTTGCATACAATACCTCCCTCTCAAACCGACTACTCAATTATTTCAATTCGTATGCAAACTCTCACATAGCTTTGACCGGCTATTTGTGAACTAACCATTGCATTTCTGCCCTGTTATGGCGTAACTCAAGAATATCATCGATCATCAACAACATAGGAAATTAACAGGGCCCGAGGGTGGTGGTGATGCCTTGATTCGTGAAACATGAAGGACATCGTGTATTGAAGTTGACAGTGGCAAGTTCAATTTGTGTGCAACCCACGGACCAACGTTTGCCGATAAGCGTGAATCTTGATTACAATCCAATCTCCAATCTCCTAATAACGCCCCCTAGCTCCGCAAATGATTGATTTTCTTTTTTTTTTGTTAAAAAACAACACATTAATTTCTCTCTTATTTTATTATCTCTCTATTTAACTCAATTAATATCATTTCCTTAAATCGTGCCGAAAATAAATTGATTTTTTTCGAGATGTGACATGGGGAGTATTATTTAATTAAAGTTGGTAGCCGATTTCAATTAAATAATGGATATTAGAATGTTAAACACAAGAAATAAATTAAATTAAAAAGAAGCCAGAATCTCGTTATTTGGATATGAACGAGCTGTGAATTTGTGTTCTACAGTCCAAAATAATAGTATTTTGTTAGTTTAATTTAAATTGAGCCTTAATTAAATTAATTAAAATCCAACTAGCTAAGTGTTCCGTAGCAAACGCAACAATCGGTATTAAAACCAAATTTTAGGCTCTAATTGTAAGAAATAATTTTGTGCTTATTCAATTGAATGAATGGATGTGTGTTCATTACAAGTTTGTTCATATTAATCGTACAAAATATTTTCATAAGAACTATGAACGATGAACAACGAACGAAGAATGATGGGCAATGAACGGCAAATGATGGATAACGAACAACAAACATTGGCCCTGCAAGTGTATAGCGAAGTCAGCAGTGGCACAACGCGACGATGGCGATATGCGCGAGACGGTGGCACTGCATTGTATTTCGCGCGACGACGAGGATGTTTTGGAGTAGAAAATTGTCTCCATAAATTGGTCTAAATATGAAATACGGAGTAAATTTTAATAATCTCACGACCTACCCTAGTGGAAGTTAAAACTTGCTTGTTTATATTTTAATTATTGTGAAATGTATGAATTGTAATTGTGTTGTGCAAAACATGTTACGTGATTCTTTCATGAACCAGTATTTCGTCACTATTCTCATTTCAAATTCTAATTTATGCATACAGAGAGACACGTAACATCTCTTAGAATGGAAGCGCTCTGATTGAATATAAGTGGTAGAAGAAAGTGATGTGCATATGTTACTGGTAAAAGCTAGTCTAGAAGAAAACTGCAGTGTTGAATGTAAATTTCCCTTATAAAAGTCTTTGCGGTGTAAGCACTATATGTAAGTGTAAGTGGTGTACAGTTCAAAGAAGCAAATAAAACACAACTAGCCCCAACAAAACGCTAAGCTATATATCATCTTAAAGCTGTGACCATCCAAATCATCACCAGCTATACGCACAACAGCACTCCCAACTACACAAAACACCACGTTTATGTGACGCGGCCTTTAAATTTATGGGGAAAAAAAACACCACATTCACAAACCTTTGCCCGATGCAACTGCAATCCTATTTCCCTTCCAACTCAAAGTTTTAAGGTTCTACCATGTTGAAGGAATATTTGGATAGCAACTGTGGGACTCCAGAGATTATTGGACCATAAGTCTGCAAAGTATTTCTACGTGTTAAACGTTACTTCCAACAAGACCAAACAAAATGTAAGCATCCAATTTGCAGAACGGTTCGAGACAAAACTCAACTAAATCAAACTTACCTCATCGTTCTCATGAAGCTGACACAACGGGATTGCAAGAAGTCGTGAATTCTTAGGCACAATAAACCTTCTGCTTGGTGGCAGCTTCACAAGATAGAGTTTAGTGCACTCCTGAAACGGCAAACAATGTAAGGTGAACAACTTCTGGCATCTGTGAGAACGCAAAAGAGTAATACTATGAGATACGTGAATTACTTTAGGCCACTTTATGTTTGGTGGCAAATACGGATAAAGTACGGACTCAAAGTCGGGTCTCCACCACATACCAAGGCATTCTCCAACCTGGATATTAAGCAACGGGTTAGTTGCCCTACTCTCTAATCACATTATTACGTTTCCAAAGACCACATACCTCCCAATCAGGACCACGGCCATCTTCACCAGCAGACAGCTTGCTTGCGAGCTTGCGTTTTAAGCAGTCAGTATCTGAGGCATATAATAAAAAACTTGTAACACTTGCATAAAATTTCCAATCAATTCTGAAATCCACTTGCACTACCTGATTCACCTTGTCGTACACGTCCACCAGGAAGTCTGTAGATGGAGTTCTGCACTTGTAGCAACAAGAGGTGGGGGTGTTTGAAAAGTTCAACCTACAGCAGGTAGTTTTGGCTCACAAACACAACCTCAAGATTTACATACAGTTCAGTCTAAGAAAAAGGTCTGATCACATGACTAATAAGCTGAAAAGAATCCACCATGCTTATATGTGCAATCAAATCATTATTAGACTTGAGTCTTGTTCAGCGATGGTCGTTGTTGACACTTAAAAGACTTATCAAAAATCAAGAGGATAACACATGATCCCGAAACATAACTAACCCATCATCAATTTGAAGGAGAGTTGAAACATAACTAACCCATCATCAATTTGAAGGAGAGTTAAATAATATCCAAACATGAAGTGTTCTTCGGATAAGCAAACTAAGTACCCTGAAGTTGAATTACGCTTGATTGCAAGCGTCTACAGCCGATCAGAGCTAGAAACTAAATGAATTCACAACTCTAATATCCCAATTTGGATGAACATCTACTAATAGCAAGGATTGAACAGCTATACTCAATGCCTCGACTGCACATATATTCACAACCTTCAGAAAATTCCGCAGAATTGATAGCATTTCCCTGATGTTATTGATATGTTCAAATAAAAGAAGTAGGAATTTACAGTCAAGAGTTTGAATTACCAGTAAATAAGTGCTATCAAGTAGGTCATCACTTATCACACCTCACCAATTTCGTCATCACAATAATTTAGAATTCAGAGATAATCATGTCACTCCATCTCACAATTCCAACACCAAAGCAACTAGAAATATGTAACAAAAATAAAATCGATGAATAAACTAACCACAATCACGGCAGCCACGCAGCTCCTCATCCCAACGGCATCATAGCTGAAACCCCCAAAGCACATAAACCAGAGTGAGTCCGAAATTGGAGTAATGAAGTCGAATTGGGGAAATTGAGACATACTTAGCTGTGAGGCGAAGAAGGCGATCGGCGCGGGTTTCGGTGTTGAGAGAAACAGAATCTCTGGAGCCGAAATAGTAACAGCTGAGAGGGTAAATATCCAAGGCGGTGGAGCTGCTGGGATCACCGCCGTTTTCTTCTGGAATTGAGTGATCGCCCATTAATTTGAGTTGCTTTTGGAAGGAAGAATCAAGTGAAATGGTATGGCGATGGATGGTATATATAAAGAGGAAAATATGTGACTGTGAGAGAGAGACACCAACGTGTCTGCTTGAGAGAGAGAGCTGAAAGGAGGGGGGAATGGAATATTATTCAAACCTTGCTTTTTTTTTATACCGACTCTCATTTTACATCGTTTCATCTTATTTTTCTTACTTAGGTACAACAATACAAAACATATGAATATATATGTTTATTTATAAAGTGGATTCTGCATATATTCAGCGGAACCTTTATTCAAATCACTTTCATTACTTGGATGCAGACCCAACGGAGATCTGCAACCGTTATTTAATTACTAGTATAAATTAAAAGCATAGAGAGATAAGTAGAATATTTAAGGTAGGAGTATTATTCAAATTGATTTAGGATTTATTTAAAAAAAATAATAATTAATTCGTATTGAAAATAGAGGAATCGCGAGGTTCTGACATTTGTCCATTAATGCGACTCTAGTTATAAAGTGGGGCACGAGTCACGACTAGTAAAAGAATTTTAACCTTACTCTATTAAATTCCTACTCCCTGAAATTTACGAACTTGCTCTATTAAACGAATTTTTAAGGTAAGAGGATATATAATTGATTAACTAATTCGGTAGTTTTAAAGTAGTAGTACTACCAAATCTGTTGCTTTATCACTGTTATAGTCAAATCTAGAAAGAATAGAAGGAATCAGAAGCTACTGTATTGAAAATAATAAATCAAACCGAAAACACAAAATCATTGTTTAATAATTCTATCACCTGAAACTACATGGGATTAGAAACCTTTACAATGAAATTATTTTTAAAATGTGCATTCCTTATGCTTCCTCCGTTCCATAGTGATAGAGGCGTTTCTTTTCGGCACGGAGCTTAAGAAAAATTGTGTTAGGTGAATTAAGTAAAGAGAGAATAAAGTGGAAAATGAAAAAGGTAGAGAGATGAAGAGAGAAAAAAAAGTAAGAGAGAGTAAAGTAGATGTTGGAAAATGTGTTCACTTTTACTAAAAAAGGAAATGACTCTATTACTATGAAACGTACCAAAATATCAAAATGACTCTATTACTATGGAACGGAAGGAGTATAAAGTAATATCTCAATACAGTTAAACTTTTAAGAATAGTGCAGAAATGAAATCTAGCGTATGTTTTATAATTTGATACTTATATGAGGGTAAAGAATAATTTTGTAATTCATTTTTGAAAAATTATGGTCTTTGTACAGCGTTTTGAGAGAAAACTTCAATTACTAATTGTATTGTACTCTGTGTCATAAAATATTAGTGTTAATAAAGAACGTACTAAAATAAAATTAGTCCCAAAAAAATAGTCTTATTTTCCTATTTAAGATGTCTGTAAAAATGTGTGTTGATATGTTTAAAGTAATTTTTCTCTCTAATAAAAGAACTCTCATTTAAAGCTAACAATGTCGAAACTAGTTTTTCTGTCTATCAAAATTTACACAATTGATTGTCGTCCATGTTAGCTAATAGCTGCATGAAGCCGGTCGGCCCAAATTAGAAATTAAGTTACTAGAACATGAAATTTGTTTAAAGTTGGTTGGGTATATATAAATACAGATATCAAAATTTAATGCTAAATTAAGTTGTGCGCTTATGTGTTTTGTCCTTGATTAGCGCCATCCAAATTAGTATCAATTTGGTAGGATGAGTCATCGGCAAGATCGAATGAAAAACCAAATTTTTTAAATTTAAATCTAATTCTGTAGTAACTATTTAGTACAGTAGTAGAATGGATGCCCAATAATCAACGCACAAAAGCAAGTTATTAGTGGGTAAGATGTTGATGGTTCGTTTTTTATAAAGTGAAATTTAGAAATACAGAAGAAAAAAAAAACAGAAATTCAATATTGAAAGATGACACAAATGATATGTAGATTTCTTAATTTGTCGAAAACAATAGAAAATAAGATGGACGAGGAAAAAGAATAATAAGTGGTCATATATGAAATGGTTTATCAGTCTTCTAAGTAGTATTTAAATTAAAAAGTAATTAACAACATTGAATAATTTTCTTGCAATTTTTTTTCCGGAATGAATAAATTAGTAACTACCAATTGTGACAATCCATGCAGAACGACTTGCCGACCGACCAAATGCTTGAATGCTAGGACGTGATAATGTTATCTATTCCAAGAGCAAATGGAAATTATAATAAGTTATAATCAATCCATATTTGATGTGACTAATATCCACCAAATCTATTTTCTTATCACGTTCTATTGTCCATTTATATTGAAAACTATGTCCAAATTTTATTGGCTAACTTTAATTATATGAAAATAAAAGTAGTCGTATTATTTGATAATCCTATATTAATATAAAAATAGTCGTATATGTGATAATGCATGCCATTAATATATGGAATCATGTGCGGATAAAATCTATGGGAGTAGTATATTACTCCCTCCGTCCCATTTTAAGAATCTCATTTGAGTTTGATACAAGTTTTAAGAAATGTAAAAAAAAGTTGATGAAAAAAATAGTGGAATATGGGTCCTATTTTTTACACTTATTAGTTTTATAATAAAATGTGAGTGGAAAAAGGTTAGTGGAATATGAGTCCTATTTTTTTATACTTATTAGTTTTATAATAAAATGTGAGTGAAAAAATGTTAGTGGAATGTGGGACCTAATACCATTTATGGAATATTTCAAACGGGACTCCTAAGACACCCAAAAATATTAAACTGAGACTTCTAAAGTGGAACAGAGGGAGTATGCAATGTACTACATAAAATTAGTCGTATTATTTCAAAAATAAATATGCTCGGGCAGTGGCGGACGCAGGATTTTGATATTGGGGGGTCCAAATTACTAGTATTTCTTTCGTCCATAGAACAAATTGTTTCATCTTTCTATTTTCGTTTGTCTACCAAAATTAGGCTCATACTAAAAATGGAAAGTCATTCCTTATTTATATACTTTACCTATAACGAATTAAAACTCGTGACGTCCATTAATGAGAATATTTTTCACGGATAAATGAGTATTAACAGTTGTTGTATATTTTTAGTGTCAAGTGTCAACGAGGTCATAAACAGTCCGATAATAACATTATAGAGCTACGAGATAGAGATGGATGATGAGAGATAAATAATTTAAGAATGAACAATATAAATTAATGATACATTCTTTATAATCTTACAAATAACAATATTTACATAAAATTACTATGGCGAGAAAATAAAAAATGTATAAATAAATTAATTAGTAGCTAAGAATTTACTATGAGAATCATAAAAATAAATTGTTTACTAGAGAGACTTAAGAATTAGTCTAAGAAAATTTATGAAAATGGCCAAAAAATTAAAGTGGTGCAATGGAATTCGATCTCATGTTCTACCGGTTCCAAGGCAGCTTCCCTAGCCAACTAAGCTAAAGAGTGAACTTATTTTATCTTGTATGCATATGTATAATATAGTAACAACTCAAATTGTTGGGGGTTCCAAGGATCCCCCATCCATGAGTGTAGGTCCGCCGGCTCGGGGGAAAAAACAACATTTTGAGTTGATACAATCTATCGAAGTTAGGTGTGTAAATGAATTACTAGTACTTTATAACTCACTCTTTTGTTGTTCAATAAAATATAGTCTATTTTTTCTCAAAACATTTCTCTTTGATTTATGTGCAGTATTTCCTCACTCCTAAGTCCTTATATATTAGTAATATTATCTAATGGCTAATTGATATTCTCTCTATCCATTAATATAAGGTCTAATTTACCTGATTTTAAGAAATAATAAATGAAAAAATTAATAGAAAATGAGTTGCTATTTTTATATACTTATCAATTTTATAATAAAATATGAATAAAAAAGTTAATAGAATATACTTATCAATTTTATAATAAAATATGAATAAAAAAGTTAATAGAATGTAGAATTTATTACCAAAAGTCGGTAAAAAATATTTAGTGATGAATGGAGTATATATTACCAAAAACAGTACTCCAATAATGTAAGCAAAATATATTTCAATTGGGCCGAACATCATTGCATAGGCCCATAAATCCCCTCTGGATAGTTAACCGTTCAATTCGTCGGTGCTTCATATCTTATCTAATTTTCTTTGACCTTGACTCCATCGATCATCCATGATTATCATTATATTTGGTTATATAAGCACTTTTCTGATTTTTTCTACCTCAAATTACACTCATAAATAATATACTACATAATAAACAAGACACGCTAAATAACTATTATAAGATATTTATGAGAAAAAAATGTAATTATGTGTTTAAAAGATTCTACATTTATTACTCAATTAATCTTGTTGATAAACCAATATAAAGTTCAATTAGTTAGGTTTCTTATAATAAATTCTTCTTCAGAATATCTCTTGAAATAACAGTCAAAATATCATCTCGAATGCATCGAGGTACATTGCTATAAAATAGCAATATCAGCCTTCTCAAATAAGTAGTTAATCACAGTCCCAAGATGTAAGGATTATTGAATAGCAAAAAACATGTGTTTATTATAAAATTAAAACGACTTATAGCCAACACAGTATGAGCAATGTTACTTCTACAGATTTAGAAACAAACAATCACTAAGATCTCGTACTTTAATTTATCTAGTATTTGAAGTACTTATCTCTTTGTGATCTACATAACTGCACTCCAGTATCAATAGTCATCCAATATAGGAAATGAATTCAGAATGATGCTAGCAACCACTCATGATAAATTGATCACATCAATCATGTTTGAGAATATTTCACTTACTTCTACAACCGAAAGATATCTTGTAACCATGAATCTACCGATTAGTAAACAATATAAAAACAAAGGCTTGTTTGTTGAATTATTTATCATTTGTTCTTGAAGTGAAGCACAAATCATGAGACAAAATACCTTTTCCTCACCAAAAACAAAGGTTACTGAATAACCAATCATAAAGAATGTTTTTAAGTAAATACCCTATTAGCCTTCGCGCAAGATGCCACAAATATCACAAACTATAATTGTTATCGCATTAAATATTTTGTTAGGTCAATTTAGAATTTATGAGCTCCTACGTATTTGTTGAATCTATTAATTTGACTCGTAACTTAATTTGAATCTTTATTTGTTACGGCTCTGTTTGATAGGTTGTTGACTAAATTATTCAAGAAATAGAATTATTTTTTCGAGTCCAACACAAACTTATCTGAATGTATGGCATTTTGATCCAAGAAATTATTTCTCTAGTTTTAATATCTAAACTTGTTTATCTTGGAACCCTTTATCCGGAACACTTCAATCATGAAGCTTATAATGTTACCAAATACTAACTTCAAAGTTTTTGTGAGTGATAAAAAAAGGGATAAGCGTTTATCTATTGTTTGAAGATTTTGTAACTCTTCAAAAGTCTATTGATTAAAATGGGTATATTTTTATCATCAAATTTATAGTGATAAAGATATCATTCCACACTCACCATGAAATGAGCACTCACGTCGACTAGGGCGCATCTCTTTATAAATTACTAACAAATAATTTAAATGTTTGATAGGTGAAGAACAACGTTTATTGAACTGATTAGTTAGCAAGGAAAACCACTTCAACAATAGGTGTCAAAAATGAAAGTTACAAAAGGTACTCCATATCTTTATCATTTTAAGTCACCACAAAAACAAAATTGAAACTTTTCTGTTTGTGCAACAATTATCATTTAGTGCAGTCCTGAAAATCATGAAAACTCTTAATTATGATGCTTTACAACCACCACATTCTCTATTAATTCCAAAATATGACTAAGAAATTATTTTAACAATAAATGCAATTTCAGTTTAATCTATAAAATAAATCACTATTAAGAACCAACTAAAAGCTTACGTCTTGCAGTTATTCTCTATTTGTGAACCTTAATCAAGCAGCTAAATAATTCATTAACATCTTATCCCTAATATAATTATAATATTATTATAATAATATTCTAATATCAAATGTTATTATATTGTGAAAGGGACAAAACAGTGTTATTGCCGGCCCTATAATACATTTATAACTTTTGCCAAAGCCAAAAACTGTTCTTATATATAGTTTGAAAGGAGTACATGCCAAAAAATCGAATTGTATTCTAATTTATTTATGCTTGTAACTCGTAAAATTTATTAACTAACCTGAAATTTGTTTATTTTTTAAGTGTAGTGGTGTGGAAATAAATTTAGAAATTCATAATTAAATTAATGTTCTTAACTAATTTGAATAAAAACATTTCTGACATGACAACTACACATATTAACTCTTCCTTCCTTTTTATTCATACATTAAAATAATTTTCATCTATTTTTAATTAAATAAATTTTATATCCCAAAAGGATAATATTTTGAAAGTGAAGTAATGCAGTTAGAGTTGCAGCAAAAGAGAGTAGAAATCCAATAGAGGAAATGATGAGTCAACTAAAGTAGAGTTGGTATATTAATAAATTGATGAAAGCGTCATTTGCTTCCTTTGTAAATTAAGTTTCCCCACCACTCTAACTCTTCAATACATTACTCCCCATTGAAATTGATTTTTCGTCAAGATCATCACTTTTCCTCCTCTTAGGTGCGTCTGCTCTTTTTTTCCTCAATCATTTTCTTCCTTTTTCACTTTTTTCCTTGTTTTATTTTTTTGCCCTTTCCGTCGGTTTCAATTTGGGTCCTCAATTGATGGCAGAAGGTGGAAGCTGGAATTTACTAGGTCGCGATTCTTGAGTTGTATTCGGCGTTTATTTTATGCAGTTTGTTAATTGGAATTTGATCGCGATGTTATTTTTGTAGTTGAATACCACTTGATGCAGTAACGGATAAGTTTCATTTTTTTTTTTAATTTTGTAAATGGATCGGGATATTCATGAATTGAAGTAAACTCTGATCATGTGCATTTCTTGATATCCCTCTGCATTTCCAAAGTTTTGCACCGATTTGTGGGGATGTGGTTTAATTTCTTATTGATAATTCAGTGAAGAAACTAGGTATCTTAGGTTTGATTTGATAGTTGATAAAGGTTTTAGTGTTGAATGGGTGACTTTTTCTTGTGATGATATTTGAAAGGGTAATCTTGTTCTCTGGTTTATTTTTTATGTGCCTTTTTTTACCATGAAGTATTATCCACTTTCTGGAAAACTGATTCGTGTGTGTGCCTGTGATATCACCCTACAGAGAGAATAATTTCACGAGTTCATTAACTTCAGTTGCTTTTCAAGAGCTTTCATTTTTTCAATAACTAAGGTTTTTAATTAGTATGTCTCTCTTTCTTGCTGCAACACGATTAAAGAATCCAATGTGTGCTGATGATGAACATGGTCTTTTCATTTGTTAGAGAGGTGCTCAATAAGTTATTTCGGTGGGGAGGAAGTCGACATCATAAATCACCCAAGTTGGAGTGCCAATGGATCAGAGTAAATAACTTCTGTTTTATTTTCTTCTTATTGTTGAATTTAGTACATTGTCTCTATTGGGGCTTATTGTCTGATTTGCAATGTTCCTTTATGAAACTGTAATTTGTTGTTGCATGATTTAATATTTCTTCAATGGGAGGTAATTAACTATTTTTTCAGTATCAGAACCCCACAAATATATAAAAACTTGTGGTCACCAAGACCTGCTAGCTGTTAATATAGATGGCATGGTTCAATCCTTTCAGCTTCCTACCGAAAATAAGAAAAAACACGTTCATGAAACCTAAGCTTTATCCTCTTGTTGAACATTGTTAGTCACTTTTCTCAGTTGGTCCTTCCGTAACTTATAGCTAGTGTCAGTTTGACAACTGAAACTTAGTAAAGAATAATAGGTCATATGTGAAGGTCCATTTTTGGAGCTTTTGCCGAACCAAGTGATTTTGCATTTTTGACAGATCTTATCATCAATCTATATGACTTAGTTTGTCCATATGTATTAACTTGCCATGACAATTTAAAATTAGAAAAGTTTATGATGAGTAAGACGGCAATGCTAACAAAATTCCAGCAGGAAATATATATTTTCCACAGTAAGACCAGTTATAAAGGGATGAGTGAGATCAATAAAAATAAAAAGGTTGAGAGACTAATAAGCCTCCTGATGCTATAACTTCTTGGTGTTACAGATGCTACTATTGAGGAGGGAGAGGGTAGAAATGGCCTTGAACTGGTCAGATCGGTTTCAGAAAAGCATCTTGAACTTTTGAGGCCTTCTGCTCGATATTATTCCATATTTAAAGGTAATTGTTAAAATCATATTGGCTGCTCGATAATGTTCCATATTACATGTTCTAGGCTAAATTCATAGAACATTTCTAGTTGACATAAGCTGCCAATATTGTGTTGGATCAGTAAACAGCTAAAGCTGTGCTTTCATGATTTTCATCGTATTTTATTATATAATCTCTTTTTCTCTTCTCTTTCATTTGGGTGAAATTCTCCAGATTAGGTTTGTCGATTAGAAGTAGCTTGTAAACTTGTCTAGCCTAAAAAAAATGCAATTTACATTTGGATATAAAGTAAATCTCCTTCTCACCTAATTGTAAATGTTATTATGACAAGTTACATTAGCCTTTTCCTTTGTTATATTCTTGTTCAATACAAAAAACCTATGAACATACTGTTTCATCCTTATAGGGCAACCAACGGATGCTGCAGAGCGGGAAAAAGGTAAATATACCCTGATTAAAGATGAAGAAGACTCTCAACTGGGATTGTATGACAAACCTCTTCCTTGCTTTGGATGTGGAATAGGATGGTTCTCGTAAGTAAAATCTTATATTTTGCTGCATATTTTCCTTATTCCCAGCAGAAATAATATCTTCTCCATTGTTCAGTTTTCTTGTGGGTTTCTTGTGCCCTCTGACATGGTATTATGCAACAATTTTGTACTTTGGGAATTACTACCGCAAGGATCCTAGGGAACGAGCTGGGCTCGCTGCTTCTGCAATCGCTGTGAGTAGAGCACTCCATTTAATTCTCTTGTTATACGATGTTAGATTTCTATTAGATGGATGTTCTGAGACGAAGCTTTGTTTTTGCAGGCTATGGGGTTCTCCGTTATATTGTTAATCGTAGTATTGATTCTGCTTTTCTAGCTTTGGTCTTGCTACAATCCATATATGAAAAGCATCCATATAGAGTTGGTGATTCCACACTGTTGATATGAATCCATAAAGCTTATAAAGTATGTTCGAAATTGAAAATGGGGCAGCAAAAGCAATGTTCCATATAGTTTCATTATAGAATCTGCCGTGACTTGATTTAGTCAACGTGTTCCATTCCTTGGTTTCCAATTCTTGTTTGTTTAAGTTGCATTACAAATTTTGCAAATATAACTAATAAACTTAATTAATTTCAAATCTAGACAGAATCATAAAATCGTCCCAATTGCCAACACAATTCTTAGATGCGAAAAAGAAAAATTCATCCTACTGTTTGAAAATGAAATAAATTTATAAAGATTATTGGAAAAATGGATTCACTTTCAACAAGATACCAAAACCTGTCATCTGAAATTCGTTTATACCAATATTTGTAGTCAGGGTTCTTCTTTGACATAGTTTATGATACCAAATAACACAAAATTACCCCTAAATTCCTCATATATCCACCTCACCCCACATTGAGGTGCAAAATCTGAATGTAGAATGCAGCTCAATGTAGAAACCCGAATAAAAAACTAAATTAAAAAAAATCCATACAAAAAGGCCACACATACAAATTCAGCAGTTTTGATATCCATTTGGTAATTCATCAATTCATATGACGAAGACATATGGACCCTCCTCAGCTGGTTGTGGCTAGGCGAACATATTTTCCATCCACAACAAATCTTGAGCTTGATTCGATCTGCATCAACAGACGATACCAAAATGAGTAATAACAGTTTGAGTAATTTGAAGCCATAAAAAATTACTCTATTAAAACCAGTTAAGAATATGTACACATGCAAATGGATAAAGAACTTGTCACCTTTTGCTTAATCATCTCAGTTGCTTGGTTTTTGTCTTCCACACAGCCAGAGTCCTTTAAAGATTTCACAACAAATTTCTTAAGCTTCTTAAGTTTCATTGCACCATCTGGATTCTGCAAAAATGCAAGATTCAGAGTTCAAAATAAATTGTCAGATTTTCAATAATGATCAGAAACTTTATATTACTAAAAGGGCATAAGATACGTACAGATTTCAGTGCTGAAACAATAAGCTTTTTCCACTTAACGTTCTTGCTCGCATCCTTGTCTGCAGGTGAATCCAGTTTGGCCTTCTTCGAGCTTTTTGTTACCTCTATTTCTAGTCCTTGTACTTGTGTAACCTTACCATTTCCTAGTTCTGCAGAAACATCAACTCCAGTCTTGTGGTTAGCATCACCATTTTCAGATGCCTCGAGTTTCCGTTTCTTGTTTGATTCCAAAGAATTATTCTCCACTCCAGATCCGTCCCACGGGGGATCAACTACAGATGAATTTAGATATCCACTGATTTCTTTATTTACAGAAACGTTATTTGTTTCATTGTTTTCAGCAGAGACAGTGGTTTCTACAGTCTCATTGCCCTGCTGTTTTGCATGGAACCCTCTTGCTTTTGCTCTGTGTTTTTTCCCATCTGCGTGGAGAAGCAAAGCTTGCTTACTTGTAGCCTTGGTGTTACAAAGGCTGCAAACATATAAAAAACATGAAAATTTGTGGTTCAGAATATGAGGATAACAAGACAAAAGATGTGAGAAACAACCTTAAAGTACCAAAAGAACAATAAACACGAGGAATAAGCAGTTCTTTATTATAATTTAGGGGCATCCTGAAGCAATTCAAATCATATTGAACAAATGTGACTAAATCATCTAGCTCAAACGTGGGAAACAAATGACAGTAAAAAGGCCAATGGCATGAAGTAAACCATGAGCAGATCACAGTATTAACAGACAGCTCAATCCTAAAATTCATACAAGAAGCAGTCATCCTAATATCCCCCTACAGTCTACCTATCTTCCGCCCCCTCATAATTAAAAGGATTAAAGTTTACAACCAATTCCACTATTCCTCTTATATGTCTTCCACTTAATGGATAAACTAGAGGAGCGCGGTGAATCTGAACCATTAATACTTGGCACATGGGATTTGGGAAACATACCTACAGAACCATGGAGGGCGTTCAGATAATCCCACATTTATGTCAACCTCTGGTCTCTGCTTTGCATCTTTTTTGGGCTTAGTATTCATCCCATTCCCTGCATTTCCTTGACCCTTTGGACCATATTTTTCCTGATGGACGTCATAAAAGATAGTAAATCAAAATAAAAAAATCTCCATGTAAGACAATGCCATTGGAATTTATTCAAATAGATCATAGCATAAACCAAGCATATATGAATAAGACAAAATGCAGTGTAAATGGAATCAAAACTCGAAATAAAAGGAAATGCAACAGATATAAAGGATGCACATAGCAATTAAAAGGAATGCCTCTACAGAGAAGTATAGAAACTCGAAAAAAGATAACGAAGCTCAAGTAAACGAATAACTCCAAAGGTAGAAATTTTGAAATTAGACACTCAGTTTGTTACAAGGAGACTTAATAATTCAAGAAAGGTATGTGAAATACCGCTTCGGTAATGCATTGAGTGTGGCTTTCAACGTCATGCTGGCCAAATACTTGTCCACAATCGATACATGATAGCTGATATAGAGCGAAATCAGCAGAACAATCATCAGCATAATCCAACAAACGTGTAAAATTCATAGAAAAAGTGGAAATTCGAGTGAAAAGTAGATTCCGGGAAACCTTGAAAGCAGAGCATTGCCTGAAGTGAGTAGGAAGCTTGGGTTTCTTAAGGTTGTCGCCGCAATCCTCGCACTGGAACCAGACCATCTCTTTCCAATCCTTAGTAATTTGGAAGTTGTAGATTCGTTGTGCTCTGCAGCAGGAAATGCTAGGCGAGTGGGATTAAGGCTGCAGAGGCCTTCAATTTGGGGGTTTTGTCTAGGGTTTTTCAGATTTGATAATATGCAAGGAATGTACATTTATTACTATCACAGAGGTTTACACTTTAATAGGCCCACAATTTGTGAAGCCCATAAAATCCATTATGTCCAAATTAAGGTATGTATATTTGCCACCCAGTATAAGAGCATCCGCAATGGTGCTTAGGCCAGCCATAGGCCAGTCATAGACCAACCATTTTCTCCCCTGCCACGTCAGCAACACTAAAAAAACCACCTACCATATCAGATTTAGGCCAGTCATAGGCCAGCCGTAATAAAAACAATTCAAAATATACTACATTTACGGAATTAAAATTACGATTAAAATATAGAATTAAATTTACGACACATATACGGGAAAATTCATTAATTGCATTTAAAAAAGTTACATAGATAAAAAAAATTACATGCATAATAAAGAAAAAAAACTATCGCCGTGCAATCCTCCGTACCCACAACTCTTCAATTATATCCTTTTGGAGTTGAATATGAGCATCCACTTGGCGCATGTTGGCAAATTCCTTGAGGCGGCCGGCTTCATCGAGAGGTACCCCCTATCGTACACTAGGGGTGGCCGTTCCGTGGCTTGGACCGGCTTCATCGTCACTGACCCAACTAGTCAGTTGTACGCCTTCGTCTTCGACGATCATGTTGTGCAGGATAATGTAGGCGTACATTATCTCGGAAACGCATCCGACATCCCACAAACGCGTTGGACCCTTAATTGCCGCCCATCGAGACTGGAGCACACCAAATGCGCGCTCCACGTCTTTGCGCGCCGACTCCTGTCGTTGCGCAAAGTAGGCCTTCTTTTCATCATTTGTTTGTCGGATCGTCTTCACAAAGACCGGCCACCGAGGGTATATCCCATCCGCCAAGTAGTAGCCCATATCATGCCGGTTGCCGTTGGCCACAAAAGAGACGGCTGGACCGACGCTCTGGCACTTCTCGTTGAAGAGGGGAGACGAGTTCAGGACGTTGAGGTCGTTGTTCGACCCAGCTACCCCAAAATACGCATGCCAGATCCACAGCCGGTAATCAGCTACGGCCTCGAGGATTATCGTGTGGTTCTTTGACTTGTAGCCGGTCGTGTAGGCCCCCTTCCAGGCAGTCGGACAGTTCTTCCACTCCCAATGCATACAATCTATGCTGCCTAACATCCCGGGGAACCCATGCTTCTCCCCGTGCATCTGCATCAAATTCTGACAATCTTCGGGAGTAGGGCTTCGAAGGTACTGCTCACCGTAAATGCTGATCACGCCCCCACAGAACTCCTTTAGACATTTCAGGGCTGACGACTCACCGATGTGGAGGTACTCATCCCACATGTCTGCCGCGCCTCCGTAGGCCAACTGCCTGATTGCCGCCGTGCACTTTTGAATAGGGGTGTGGCCGGGTCTGCCAGCCGCATCGTGCCTGAAGCGGAAACACAGATATCGACGCTCTAATGCGCTAACGATGCGCATAAACAACTCCCTGCGCATTCTAAAACGCCGCCGGAACATGTTGGCGGGAAACCGCGGGTTCTCTGCAAAGTAGTAGTCGTACAGCCGCTGATGTGCAGCTACGTGATCCCGATCAATCACTGCTCGGTGGTGGACAACTCGTGGAGGGCGAGGTATCGCCTGCTGTTCCACGCTCCATCCTGCGGTTCATGTAGGCATCCATAGCCTCGTTCATCCTCCGTTCGTACTCCTCAGGATCCCCACCACTACCACTACCGCTACCACCCGCGTTACTCATCGCTCGATGATGCTCTTGTACAGAAAGTTAGAGAGAGAGAAAACTCGTTAAAACAAGTGGTGCAAATGAAAATGAAACGAAAATCGCGTTTATATATGATTTAAAAAAAAAAAAAAATTCAAAAATCGGCGCTGGCCGATCGGGCCGCCACAATGGCGGCTAGCCGATCGGCCAGCGACGAGCGATCGGCCAGCCCACGCCGATCCGCTCGCCGATTTCGTGTTCGCCGATTGCAATGGTTCGGCTAGCCGATCGGCTAGCGTGACGAATCGGCTAGCCGGTCGCTAGTCGACCATTGCGGATGCTCTAAGAAAAACAAAAAATATTTAGGGGCATTTTGATTGTCATGTTTTCTAAAATAATACTGTACAACTAAAGTTTCACCCATTGAAGTGCCTATAAATCAGCGTGGGAAATAGTTACTGGGCCCGCCGGTGGATATCTGACAAACACGGATTTTGCATGTTTTTAAGGGCTAGATTTGACTCGTTTTAAATGTCAATCATGCAAATTATGTTCTTAAATTGCATATGTTATACATTTGGTATTTTTAATGTGTTTGTTGATAAATGATAGAAAAAGATAGAAAAAGGTGCAAAAAGACCAAGGTGCAGCAGCCTCTGTTCGAGCCCATTCTGCCAGCGAGTTTGAAGTCCAATTAGTGCTTAATTCATATCATTCTCTTCGTCCTCGAATGAGCTTCGCGTGGACATCTCGCACGTCTCAATCGGAGTTATGACTATTCTACGAACATTGCGCAGTGCAGTCAAAGCTAGCGGAAATTAGGCGGAAATTCAAGGAAGGAATAAATTATTGCTCAAATCTCTCCTATTAATTGAAGAATTCGAAAATAATATCTTTTATATTTCTTGGAGGATAATTTTTACCATTCCTAAACCCTTTTTCTAGCCTATAAATACCCAAACCTAATTCACAATCTCTATCTCAGAACCTCCAATCTTTTCCTCTCTACACATTCTTCCATTCCATATTCCACACATCAATTCATCCATCTTCCATTGGAGCGGAGCTTTGCAGATCCAGGCAAGAGAGACTGAAGATTGAAGATTCAACCTTGGGTTTTATCTATTTCTTTCATGTCTAGTACTTTTATTGATTTTTACTACTTGTCTATGAGTAGTTAAATATCTTTTGTATGGTTTTTGGTGAAGACTATTATGAACATGTTTTGATTTATTGAATTGAACTTTTTTCCTGGCTCTTGTGATTGTTTTGCTTGTTCTTGTGCTTTTATTGTTCTTTTGTCTGGCCAACTTTAGAACTATGTCCGTTTAACTAGATTAATCGAGAGATAGCTAGTTTTACGTGGTAAAAGGAACGGGTACAACACATAGGTTTATCCCCACTCGAGAGAGGAGACCCTTTGTGAGGGCTTGAGTCTTAGGAACTTAAGGAGTTAGAATATAATCTATTAGAAGGAGACTTTGATAGTTAGAGTCTAATCTACTGGATAGGTACACTCGAGAGGGGGCTTATCTGATAATGGCGACTTTCCTAATAATCCTGGAGACACGTAAAGGTAAAGGTTCTATGAGATTAATCATCACTAGGTTATATTAGTTGGATCCTAAAACTCTACATTCTTTAGCATGTTTTGTATTATTTTATTTTATTTATTTATATTTATGTCTAGTTTATAAAACCAAAAACCAAAAATAATGTGTGTCTCTAGATAGTATATGACGCTTAGTATATGATAGACAGTTGCAATCTTATTCCCTGTGTTCGATATCCCGGTACTGACCTTTAGTTATACTAGATCTACCCTGTAAACTTGCAGGTATTTTTAGTGCTAATAAATAGTGCATCAATATCCTTGGTAATTAAAAAAAAAAAAACTAAAAGTGATTTTTTTGTTTTTTAATCAATGCATTTTTTGTATTTATTAAGCATGTTTTGAATTTCAATTGATTTGTTTTTTATTTTATAAATATTGTAATATAAATAAATACCATAAGTTGTTGTGGAGTCTTACTTCAAATCATATCTTTGTGTTGTGCAAAAGGATACTGTAAATTCTCATTTGAATTGAATTTTCAGCTTATGATCACAAAATTGGATTTCCAATTGAATTTAAAACTTCGTAAACAATTAGGGCAAACACAACAACCTATATTTGCACATTTATGCATCGAACTTACAATCATTTTGCATAAGACGATCGGCCAAAGATGGAATGAAGAAACAATTCAACAACAGAAAATATGCTGACGACATTTTAGAAAACCAAGAACGACTTTAGAAAATGGTTGCATGCACAACATGCAAGCTCTGCAATTCACTAAGTTGGGGTAAATCGGACGACGAGATCCACGTGACTAGGATTCGCAAGATATCAAGCAGAGAAAAGAACATCATGAATCAATAGATGGAGAAAAGTAATGAGAAAACAAAGTATTATCTTGACACACAATTCAAGGTGAGAAAAGTATCAAGTACTATGGCTCTGAAAATTTAATTGTTGTACATGGGAATAGATTCTTGGGCTGCTTACATATTCTCAAGCCGATAGTAAAGTCTTCCTAATCTACATTATCAAACATGCGATTTAGTTAGGCTTTTATTATGAGAAACCTAAAGGGTTGGCGATTTAAGAACTGATCGTAAATTGTCATACCTAAATTAAATTTTCTGATTATGATCACAAAATTGGATTTTCAATTGAATTCAATACTTCATAAACAAATAGGGCACAAATTAAAACACAACAACTTGTATTTGTATATTTATGCATCAGCTTAGAAACAATTTGCAAAAGACGACATGCCAAAAATGGAGCAAAGAGACAACTCAACGACAAAATACGTGTACGAGATTTCACAAAACGAAAAATGGCTTTAGAAGATGGCTGCATGACGCAAGATGCGAACTCTACAATTCACTAAGCTGTAATAAATTGGACGACGAGATCCACAGTTAACTCCTTTTCGGATCTGTAATATATTATCAAGTACATCCTGAATTTAGAAAGACAAACTATTTTGATATGCAATTCAAGGTGAGAAAAGTATTGAGCGACATGACTCTGAAAAGATATATACAGTACATGAGCATAAATACTCGGACTACTTACATATTCTCGGGTCGACGATAAGGTCTTCCTAGTGTATCAAACATCCGAATTTGGCCAAAAATCAGCCCTTTCCTAACTTAATATGGAGCCATATTATCAAACTTGCCTTGCCTTTGGCATTTATAAACGTATTTGGCCATAATCAGCCCTTTCCTAACTTAATATGGAGCCCTTTCCGAATTTGGCCAAAAATCGATTGTTTGATTGTTTCAATGTCAAAATGAAGTCCATAGGCAGTGAGAGTGGACTAGGCTATTTAATAAACGTGTATATTTAGAGGGGAATTAAGAAGAAAAAGTATATTTAATCTAGGGTAATAGATTTTGGCGGCTCCACTACTCGAACCACCGCTGCCACCTGAATTAGGGTTTTTTTCCGCCCAAAATCATGAAACTAGCTCCGTTGAACACCGTGCAGAATGCCCACGACGATTCCATCTGGGCGGCGGCCTGGGTGCCGCCCACCGACGATTCCGGGCCGCTGCTGCTGACGGGCTCTCTTGACGAGACTGTCAGGCTGTGGAACCCCAATGGCCCGGACAAGTTGCAGACCAACACCGGCCATTGCCTCGGCGTCGTCTCCGTTGCCGCCCACCCATCCGGCCGGATCGCCGCTTCCGCCTCCATCGACAGCTTCATTCGAGTCTTTGATGTCGCCACCAACAATACCATCGCCACCCTCGAGGCTCCGCCCTCTGAAGTCTGGCAATTGCAATTCAATCCCCAGGTATTCGTCAATTAGGTTTTTTTTTGGGCGTCTTTGATTATGATTTTATTTTGCTGTGTTTATTTTTTATTTTTCTATACACGTGCTAATGATGATTTGGGGTTATGAAATATAATGATGCAATTGCTATCAAATTTAGCTAAATAGGGAACATAGATAGCAAACAATAAGAACGCAAGAGTGATCAGTAGAGATTCTTAACTAACAGCTGATTTTGCTCTGAATCATTTATTTGTATTTCATAAAGTAATTAGCAAAATAAGTTGAACGATCGTTCGGGAGAAGATGGTGGTGTACGAGGCATGCTTCATTGAATGAATGGTTGAGGCAGTCTATGCTCTTCCTTTCCCCTTTAAACTTTGTTTTTCCTTTCTCCTTTTTTTTGTGATGGAATGAGGGCTTAAGGGTATACAAGCTGTTCCAATATTTTTAATTGTAGACTATCCTTCAAATTATTCTTTTATCTCGAAAATTAATTTGCTAAATCTTTTGAAACCACAACTGAAATTCCTCTCGCCTCCCTTCAAGTTCTCCCTTTTCTGGTTTTTCACTCCTGCCTCAGGTTTATAGCATACCTTCTGATTTTAGTTGATGTGAACTTGTGGTACTTTGTGTTTTGAAAAATTTGGTTGAAAGGTAATTCAAAATCTTGCTTCTTGAGAAACTTCAATTGATGTTAGTTAGTGATAACTCCAAGATAAGAAAGTTATCAGTGGAATCCTTCAATTGAAGATCAATTCCGCAAACCTGTGGCGCCTTCAGCAAATTTGGGAATGGGAGAGTTACATGCACAAAATCGTCAACAAATGAAATCTAGAGGTTGAAATAGTCGATCTTACTTGTGATACGATCCAATCTTGTATGCCAAACACAATCTGTCTATATGGGAATTTCAACTTTGCTACCAAACAACATGTTATGTTAAGATATCATCCTTAGCTAAGACACCACATCCTATTCACTGTTATAGTATGTCATATCTCTTCTGATCATATCTTTCCTAGCAAACGAGGCATAAAGGTTCCTGTTTATATTTAGTTGAAAGTTGAAACATACTTCTTGCACTCATTTTGACTGGTGATCCGAGACACAGAGCTTTTGCCTCGAAAATTTATAATATGTTGTGACACCACGTTTTCTTCTCTGACTGGGCAGCTATAGGTTAACTTGAAGTAACTTTCCAGCTATAAATTGTTTCCATGGGTGACGGATCATAAACGTTTACTGTCTTCCTAGCTTTAATCATAGTAGTTTGCACGATCTTTTACTTGGTGGTGTCATCAGACAGACACTGATCTCATTCTAACCCGAGGCTACTTTTCTCATACTGATAATGAAAATTGTACCAATTTTTCAAATTTCATAGTATCCTGTAAGAACAATGATACATGTTGGTTTCGTATTCTGTTTGGTGACTCATGATGGCCCAGAATTGTACATAACACTATAATATATTGTTTGTGGTGTGAAAATGAGAACTCCTGTCCAGATTTGTTAAGTTTCCCAATCTGATGAGATCTTCTCCTTCTTGGTGCATACTCCTCTGATTGACTACCAAACAATTAATATATACTGTAAGAAAATACTGTAATATTTACATACATACATATATATTTATATATTAGACCTTGATCATTGCTAACCTATGAGTTAACACATTTCTATCTTTTACTTGTGGTCTCAATAGTATTCTGATTCTTGTTCATGGAACTCTTCCATACCTTTTCCAAACAATTTTGAGAAGCATTATGATATCAGCTATAATATCTTTGAACTTTCCCAATTACTATATGTTACTTTTGCCTATTTCTGGCAGAATTTACTTTTGTTTGTCTCATCGGAAACTTCTACATCTTCTTACTCAGGGTACAACACTAGCAGCAGCTGGAGGTGGTAGTGCATCAGTGAAACTGTGGGATACCGCAGAATGGAAGCTGATTGCCACACTAGAAGCTCCTCGACCCGAAGGATTGAAGCCATCAGAGAGAAGTGGGAGCAAGAAATTTGCCCTGTCCGTAGCATGGAGCCCCGATGGTAGACAAGTTGCATCTGGTGCAATGGATGGAACCATCTCTGTCTTTGACGTGCCCCGTGCCAAATTCTTGCACCACTTGGAAGGCCACTGCATGCCCGTCAGAAGTCTTGTGTACTCATCAGCTCCTCTTGATTCAAGAGTGCTCTTCTCTGCTTCAGACGACGGTCATGTCCATGTCTATGATGCCGAGAGGAAAACCTTGATCACATCGCTGTCAGGCCACTCTAGCTGGGTGCTGAGTGTGGATGTATCCCCAGACGGAGCAGCAATAGCAACAGGCTCAAGTGACAAAAGCGTTCGCCTATGGGATCTGAAGATGAGAGCAGCCACCCAGATACTGACTAGCCACACTGACCAGGTTTGGGCAGTGGCATTTGGTCCAACGTTACAGACAGATGTAAGATCTTGCCTGCTTGCCAGTGTGTCTGATGACAAGAGCATATCGTTCTATAAATATTCTTAAAAACGGCCAACACAGAGGAAGATTGGTTCCTCCCCATTTGGTTGAGGTACTAGGGAAGGGGATGTGTTTGTTACTGTAATAAACTTGGTGTATTTATACCTGATACCTCCATGTTGGTGTTAGTTCTAATTTAGGGTGAACTTTTTTTGATGGTATATGTTTGTGCTTATGTTAGCCCTTGGGTGGAGCTCTTTAGCTGTCAAAATTTGTTAAGATGACTGCCAGTTACTTTGACAAATATAACTGCTGTTAGAATTATTGGTTCACTGGATTCGGCTTGTTTTCATCAAACGGTTAGACCTCATATAGTAGATTTTTTGTAAATTAGATATGTTCCTATTGTCATCATCACATCCAAACGTAGTTAAGGCTGTTATTAAACATGCGATACTCCTACTAACTCTTCCTGTTAAAAGGGGAGTGCATGCATGGTTAGTTTTGACTTGTGGGCACTAAAATGGCAAAGTATTTGAGTGTTATTTGATACTAGTACTACTAGTTTTCAAGGCTTCATGAATCACGGTATACCTAACTTCTTTTGACTCTGGTGTACTTTTACGATTGTAACTTTAGAGTTTGGATAAATAATTACTATAACTTAATTTTACAAATATCTTAATATCATATATTTTCCTTTCAAAATCAGTATCCGATAACTGAAACTGTTGGCAAGTTACATAACACAAAGCGGGGATAGCTCAGTTGGGAGAGCGTCAGACTGAAGATCTGAAGGTCACGTGTTCGATCCACGTTCACCGCATTTATTTTTTCCCATTCGATTTTCGGCAATTTTACTTGTTTTTGTTTTTGTATTTTGTTTTAATAACATATAATAGCACCATTAACGAATATGCATGTCATCCACTTAAAATAATACTTAAAAAGCTAAAATAACTCTTATACCAACCGGTAGGAAGAATACACTAATTATGTATTTTCAGTATTTCCTAGTACTAATTAGAGTTGCTTTACTAATAAAATAAGGTTTAATTAAGTATACTTCGACCAATAGGTATTGGTATCATGGATGTTTGTAATTCAAATTGGGCAAGGAACCAATTCCAACTCAAGGCCAGGGTAATATATATATATATATATATATATATATATATATATATATATGGGAGCATTAAGGTTCTATTACACCCTAAGTGTCTTTCCTCTTCTTAATATCAACCATTAGATTGATGGAATGGATGGAGTAGATTAAAAGTGACAATCTGATCCCGTATTGCATTATTTGTCCATTTTCGTGCATTAAAAGGGTAAAGCAGTAAAACAACATACTACATAATCGGTTTCAAAGCGGCAGGTCCGAAATTAACGCGGCATTTTCATCGACCTCTCAACTCCCCTCTCTCTCACTCCATCCCATCAACACTATTTCTCAAATATTCTCTCCTAAATCCACAAAACCCTAGCCGCCGATCCGTGAATTAGAATCAAGTTCTACGAACGCCGGCCGCCGCGAACGCTCCGTTGGTGCACCATTCCCGCCGTGGAATCTACGTCGCTGGACGATTCCCTACTTTTAAACACTACGCGCTGTTCGTCGTCGGAAGTCGAAACATCTCCTCCCAAAATCGAGGTTTGGTTCTGTTTTTTTTGTTTGGTAGGCACAAACAGTCCTAAACATCGATTGAAGTCACAAACACTCTGAAACATCGATTCTTAGTTTATAATCGAAATAATGCACAAAATTCTTTGGCTCGATCTTGTTGGGAAAGTTGAAATTGCGGTTGGTAGGGATAGGGTTTTGTTCATCCTTGATATAACAATTACTTCTCTGCTTTGGATCTGGGTTTTGCCGTAGGTGTAATGCAAAAAAGACGTTGTTGTTTTGTTGGAGACTTTGGTATTGTGAGCATTCTATTTATTGTATTCTTATTTTTTCGGGCATTTTTTACACTTTTCAGCACTTTTTGGGTGAAACCGCACGGAGTTAAGGGTGAAAACTCACCGATTTTTTCTCTATCGTCGTGCAGATATACAATGACTAAAAGACAACGCCTTTGCAAAAGCCAGCCAGAACAGAATGAAGGTTATGCATCATTCAATCATTTTTTTGGATTATTATTCATGTTTGTGCATTACATCTTGAGTTCTGTCCATTACAAAATAGATGGCTTGCATTACTTACTTAAACGCATAGAGTAGATGGAATTTATGTTCTCTGGTGATGTGGCATGTAGTTGTTGGATGCATCCCTTTTGCAAGTGATGTATTGGTATGCTTGGGTTTATGCATTATATCTTCAGTTCTGTGCATTGGTAAAAAGATGACATGCATTACTTACTTAATCGCATAGGGTATTTTGGCAATTTTGTTATGTTGCAGCTTGGCATGAATTTGTGGCATCCATCCCTTTAGCAAATCATATGCTGGAATATTTGTGTTTTGTGAATTACAGCTTCAGTTCTGTGCATTGACAAATACATGGCGTGCATTACTTACTTCAACGCATAGATTGTTTGATCTAAAACATGTTTTTACCTGTTCTGGGCAGGTTCCAAGCACCGCCGGACTGAGTTTGACAAAGCCGTAGACGATGTTATTCCATTAGGATTCGCTGAGAAACTGCGGAAAAGGTTAGCCGAGGAAGAGGCTGCAACAAGTTCACGCAATGAAGAATTGGAGAAAAAGAAACCCAGGGGGAAGAAAGCCGACTACCTTTACTGTCGTCAAAACCCAACCGAGTTCATATCGTGTATACAAAACCTGACTCCCCGTCAGAAGGAAGCCGTGATCGAACTGGGTTTCGGCGCTGTCCTAGAGTTCAACATCAGGGAGTACCCAGGTTACCTAGCTTACCGGGTGTTGAAGTCGTTAAATCTGGCTCGGTGCGAGATTCCATTATCTGGTGGCGACCGCCTAACACTAGATGAGGAGGATGTCCACCTTACATTGGGCTTCCCGAGAGGACGGATTCAAATTGCACGCAAAGAATATCAATCAAACTTCGAGTTCAACGATATGGTTGCTGCGCGGTGTAAAAAGTCTCAGTACAAGCTGAACGCGACAGATGTTGCAAATATGATTAAGGAAGAAACTGATGGTGGTCCGGTCTTCAAGCGTCTATTCATGTTCTTACTGGAGAATGCCTTGATGGAGACTCCTTCAGATGGCAATTGCAAGCCAAAGATATTACACTTTATCGACGATGTGGAGGCTATCAGTGACATGAATTGGTGCGGTTACGTCTTATCCGTGCTGGAAGTCACTTAACCGGGCTGGGCCAGGGGGGATACTGCATACTTCACCGGGCCAATCCATTTTCTTTTGGTAGGTAATTGTGGCATTGCATTATATGTTACAGTACATGCATTACTTTTTGCTGCATTAATGAACCCAATATGTTGCATTAAAATAGCCTTTACTGTGAATTGTTTTTGTGTCAGTGTGCGTACGTGGACCGTGTAGTTCACATACGGAGGCGAGTCGAGCGTGCTTGGCCCACTATAAAAGGTTGGACAGCGGAGACCCTCAAGCAAAGGGAAGATGCAGAGGTTGATCAGTTCGGAACGGGGAGGTTAGAGGGCCGCATTGACAAACATCAGTATCTTACCGATGAGGAAGAAGGAGGGTGGACGCTATGGAAAGGGGAGTGAGTGGAACCCCCAACAGGAACAAGGCGAAGAGACTCAGAGCTCGTTTTGTCGCTTCGAGTTCTTTGATGGGACACGCTATTTCGAGGTGGGTCGACGATTTTAAGCAGATACCTATTGAACTGCTTGAAGATGGGTGCTTACGATTGAGGAGTCAGATTGGGTTGAAGTTGTTAGGGATGGAAGATGAAAAGCCTGTGGAAGATGAGGACATCGTGACAACACTAACACAAGCGAGGGAAGACGAGGAAGAGTGCAGTCCCGAGTGGATTGCTGAAATGGAGAAGATGATGCAGGCATACGACAAAAAGAAAACAATAAGCCGGGGATTTGATAGGCCAACGTTCGTCTTGGATGGATTTGATTGTCCGGACCCTTTTGCTACGCAGAAAGAACAACGGGCAGAGGGTTCTTCTAGGGAAGAGGAAAACACTAATGCCGAGGAGACCGGAGCTGATGGTGTTGGAGGTGAGCATGATGGTGTTTCTGTTTTTTGTAAAGTTTACAACGCTTTGTAAACAGAGGTTTTTGCTTTATTAAATCATAATTCACGCATTATTTACTTTTGTCAGGAGACAAGCCTAATTTGGTTGTTGGATCTGGAGCGGCATCTGGGACAGCCGCAGGTGGTGTTGAAATCAGCCATGGGGTAGGAAAATTACATCATTGAATGTGTACTAATCCTTCATGTTACAAAATACTTAACTGTGAGTCCATTGTTTACAGCAGGCTGAGGTTAGAGGTGATAGTGAAGGAGGCTGCGGAGATAAAGGCAAAACAAAGAAGGCGAAGGGAAAACAAATCCTGGAACGCAATGAGATTCCATCTGATAAGGCTGTAGGTCGTAAGGAGTTGAAGGGAAAACGGGCTGCCAATACAAAAGTAATTCCTTTAATAAATATTATAAAAATAATGTTGTGCATTATTTGACAGGTTGCGTGCATTGAATTCAACTGTTCATTCATTAAAAGTATTCATTGGTTGCATTATATAGGCTGAATTAACCATAACAACATGGTGTGTTTAATGCATTACATGGTGTTGTTAGTGCGTATTATTTAGGTTTTTTGTTGAAGTATACAGTACTTATTATGCATTAAATGGAACCTCACTGTTGTCCATATAGAAAATTGTCCCAGATGCTGCAAAGGGTATTGAGATTGGTGTGGGGGTAAAACCCAAAGAACCTGAAGTTCTTGCTGGAAAGGAGGGTGCTGGAAAGGTGGGTGGCGGAAAGGGAAAGGGTGTTGCTCCACAGGTTGTGCCTGGAAAGGGAAAGGGTGTTGCTGTGTCGTGCTTGGACACTCCAGATGGTGATTTTGAGGTATGTTGTATTTAAAAAGTGGGGTTGTGGATGAACTGTATTAACCCTGTCACCTATTATTGCAGGATCCCGGGAAGCTGGCATCATCCCGTTTCAAGACAGCCAGTCTGGCTGCCCGTTCTCCATTCCACAACCGGGCGATTACACTAACGGCAAAGCCAAACTATCCGGACAAGTCGCTATACTATTGGGTGCTGAGCACAGCGGAAGTGAATAAGTAAGTTTTTTAGTTTTGCTCGACTATTTCGTGTGAAATGGGTTACTTATGCACACTTTATTAATGTGTAGGGAGACGGTTGTTTACGTAGACGACTGTATCACGACAATGCATATTGAATTCGCATCGCTGGCGCCGTTCAAGCGCATTAGCCCAGCCATTGTAGACACTTGGAGCGTCCACTTGAATAACATGGAGAAGCTCAAAGCTCCGGAAACAGTTGATAGGGTCTTCTTCTCGACAAAACCATGCGTTAGTGAAATACCTTGTGCCCTGGTTGGTAATTAGTATTGCAATTATAAATAATTAACTTGTTTACCACATTACACTGTAGAGACACACCGTGATTGATACCCCGGCTGAATGGTCAGAGGACCAGTTGAGGGAGACATTCTGGACTCGGTTGTTCGATGATGTACTTGGAACGGGAATCTTTAAATGGGAGAACTTTGACATGGTAAATTCTATTACGCTTAACCCATCTGATGTACATACGTTAACCTAATTTCATTTGTACAGTTTTTCTTCCCGGTTTGGGGTTCTACACATCAGTATGTGGTGTGTTTTGATCTACCGGATGGCAACATGAACATCATCGACCACACATTGGCTGACTCCCACAAATCTTTCAAGGCAAAATATGGGAAAACACCCTCCCTTCTGGTGCGTGTTTGAGGGTATTCCATTAAGTTGCATTACATTCGGATAACTGTGCATTATTTGTGTTTCTAACGCATTTTTTTGTGGGAATTTGTTGCAGAAACAATTTTTCGCAGAAGCGCTGGTGAAGTTGACGGCTAATCAAAAGGCAGCCGAGGTCCGAAAATGTAAGACACATGTGGTGGCTATGACTTGGAGGAGAAACGATCCATCTGTGGAGACGGGGGTGTACATCATGCGGCACATGGAGACTTATTTCGGCGGAAAGGACAAAGATTGGCAGTGTGGATTCACCGGCAACGGGACAAAAAATCTGGAAATGTACCGAATTAAGGTAGCAAACGCACTGCTGTCTTCTACACACAATTCTGAGCGCGACACCAACATCTCTTATGCCGCCAAGTTTTGGAAAGAGAAGCCGCCAAAGTTCAATTTCGATAAGTGGGTCGACGAGTTTGGGCTGGATTGATTGCAAGAGTACTGATTAGAAACGATGTGGATTTTAAGTTGAAGACAGTTAGTTTGGGGTAACTTATTTTGATTTGGTCAAATGACGAATGCTTTGAACCATACACTTGTTTTGATAACTGATGCATATTTTGGTACTATTGTGTGATGTAGTGCGGTGATATAGGATTAAGTTATCCATTAACAATCGTAGGACTAATAGTTGCTTAATCAGCAATGGATGAAATAACCGAGAGTAATGCACAACATAACACTATTAATGTAATGCTATGAAACGATAATGCATATTAACAGATTAATGGAGTAATGGAATAAATAAACGAGAGTGCTGCGCAATATGGCGTGTTTAATGCAAGTCTAAAAAACGATAACGCACATAATCGGAGTGATGCATAGAACATACAAAATAATGCAAGGATATCTATCATTAATGCACATTATCATCGAACTAGACTAATGGAACAAAACGACAGAGTGATGCATAGAACATCCTTACTAATGCAAGGTTGTAAGTCGATAATGGACAGTAAATTGTGATTTAATAAAAAAACGAGAGTGCTGCGCAGTATGGCGTGTTTAATGCAAGTCTAAGATACGATAACGCACATAAACAAAGTCATGGATTAATGGATTAAATAAACGGATGGATGCATAGAATAAACTTATTTAATGCAAGGATTTAATCCGATAATGCACACAAACAAAGAAATGTGGTAAAGGATTAACTAAACGGAGTGATGCATAGAACATTCATATTTAATGCAAGGATATTTATCGAGAATGCACATTATCAACGAACTCGACTAACGGAACAAAACGACAGAGTGATGCATAGAACATCCTTACTAATGCAAGCCTATAACAGCGCTTATGCGCAAAACCAAGAAAATCAACTAATGGAATGAATTGAGGGAGTGATGCATATAATATCCTTATTAATGCAAGGTTGTAAGTCAATAACGAACAGTAAACATCGCAACTCCACGGAGTTGTTACGAAAAAATTGACGACAGCGCTACAAATAATAAGAACAAAACCGAGGCGAAAAAGTATTTTATTCGTTACAAAACACATCAAGCTTTCCTCTTGCCTTTACTGAGCGCTTTCTCCTTCTCCATCTCTTTAAGCATTGGACAGTTTCTAGAGTCGTGATGGCCCAACTCATCACACGCCTTACAACGTCTAAGAGGTCTAGCTGCCTCCTTTATAGCCTTTTCTCTCTTTGAAACCAGTCGGCTCGCGGAGCTGCTAGCATGACCCTTCGTCTTTACAACATCCGGAGGATGGACCTCTACAACTTCAGGCCTTGGCATTCCGTAAAATTCTTCAATCATGCGCCTCTTTTCAAACGCCGAGGTTGGAGGAGTTCCAGCTTGAAGAGAATTACCAAGTTCTTCCAAACCACTTACGAAACCACGAAGCACTTCAATGTCACTCTCAAAACGTCGAAGGAAACCGTAGAACAACGATATTCCTTGATTTGTAACAGTCTGCCTATCCTCAACGGTGGACCTTGTCTCTACGGTGGACCTTGTATCTACGGTGACATCAAGTCCATGTACGGCCTTGGCTAAGGGAGTCTTCATCCATCGGCTATTGCAGTACATCTCTGGAATTTTTGACACTTCATTGTTCCTGAATAGAAAAAAAATGTGGCAACACAAATAGCCCTGCCTACCGAACAATTTGCAGTCACACGAGTATGAGTGGTCAGTCTTGTCGTGTGTCACGGAATACGAATTCCGTCGGCTATCCCCAAGCTTGTAGGTGTCAATCGTATCTGTTGATGAAAAACCAAGCACACAGCATCTGTCATTCCCATCAACAATTTCTTCTTGTATCTTCCTGAACATACTGTCTGTGTAAATCGTCGTAGCATGTTTCTCGAAACCCAACTTAGTGGCCAGTATGGGCACGGAAGTAGCATCGTTGTAGTCCAGCTTTGTTCTAGCATTCCGCTGAAAGTCCAGAGCATTGTTGAAATACAAGTATAATTCGGCAAGGTTCGCTCGGGGCTTCATAAAATTTTTGTAGAAACTGTTTTCAGATTCTGATATGGACGTAGTCCTAATCATCGAACCGAGTGGGAAATCTCTGAAGTATGCCGATATCCACATCTGTCTATACTCGTACAATGTGTTCAACCAATCAACGTCTTCCAGCTCATAACGCTCAATCACTCCATTCCACTCCTCTTCAAATTCGTCGGGTTCAAGCAAGTCCGACCAAACGCATGCATTGAATTCCTTCTTGAAATCTTTGTCCCTAAGCAACCTGCCTAGAACCTTGGAAGCCAACTTGTGCATTATATGCCACATGCACCAGCGGTGTCGAGTTCCTACAAGAACCTCTTGAATAGCTGATCTCATGCCCAAGTCTTGATCGGTCACAAGCATTTTGGGGGCTACACCCATGCATTCGACGAAATGTTTGAACAACCAGGCAAATGCCCCTGTTTTCTCGTTGCAGACCAATCCAGCAGCAAATGTTACGGGTTTACCATGATTGTCCTTCCCCGTGAAAGGTGTGAAGATCATGCAATACCTGCGATGCACACAGGAATGCAGCATTAGCATAATTAATTCGGAATAATGCATAACGATAAAGTTGTAATGCACCTTTATGGCTTTATAATGCACTCAGTAAAGTACAAATAAACAGAATATAATGTATACCTGTTTGTGTTGTAGGTGGAGTCAAACGCCACTATGTCACCAAACATATGGTAGTTCCTCTTCATCAAACCATCACACCAAAAAAGGGCAACCAACTGGTTAGCAGCATTAACTTCGTAGTGATATGTGAAGGCATCTGACAACTCCTTCTTCTTCGACATGTCGTCCAACACCATCTGCACGTCACAACCGTGTGCGAATGCTTTGATGTCGCGAGATGTATTCCTAATATCCCCAAGATTGCAACCGACAAGATCAAACCCATCGAGGATTTCCTTCAACACCTTAAAGGTAAGGGTGGGGCCTATATTAGCCTTGGAACAGTCAAGAATGAATTTGTGATGTACGTCATCCAACTTCCGGTTAAGTGTCATAAACTGCTGATGCTCCGACTCCACCATACAATGGTTGTGAACCTCGTTGAACTCGTGAATAATATATCCTGGTATTCCTGCTTCGGAAAAGTACTTGAAGGATATAGAAGCTTTACAACCACATCGCTTGGAAAGCCGCCTGCGTTTAAGAGTAAAACCAGAGCGTGCATTCACATCGTCTTCCTCGTTTGACCTCTTGCAGCCCTCCCTATTGCATACCACATAATACCAAGTAGTAACACCATCCGTCGCCTTCCTCATACCTTGTTTTCGCGTATCAAACCCAACAGCGCGGGCATACACATCATAAAACGCAAACGCAAAATCTAGGGATTGAAACTTCTGACCAATCACAGGCTTCAATTGTGGAGAACATTCAGGTATAACAAACACTGTACATAAAATCAAAACAATAATCGTATTAGAATTTAGTTTCATTATATGATATGAACCATACATTAAATCTAAGAAAGAATGCATTATACTTTAACATTTGAACATTACATACGTCGAATTAAACCACACAGCGACCGAGGTAATAACAAAACCCTATACAAAGAACTGAACCTCGTCGACTAAACAAAATACTACACCCTAAACACCAATGACTGCCCTATTGGATTATATTACACTCGCCTAATACAGTCAAACACGACAACTAATAAACGCGAACTTCTATCTTTTTCAACACTACACTACACTACACTACAGTCAAAAATGATATTGGAATAAACACAAAAATCGTAAAATATCAATAAGATGAACGAAATCAGATTCATAATCAACATGTGAAGTCCCTAAATTACCTTCTTCCATTGTTGGAGAATAAGAAGAAAAATCACAAAGGCTGCAAGTTTTTCTATTCTTCTAATAAGATGAACGAACTCAGATTCACGACTTCCTCCGGATTAACACGTCTGTGATGTTTTGATACAGAAAGATTTTTTTGGAGAGAGAAGAAATATTCTGCTAATTCCATGAAATAAACCGACGGAATATATTGTGGAGAGAAAATCAAGCAAGTTTCCATAACTAACTCTAATGTGATTTCCTGAAACACCCTACACGATTATTGTATTCATTTAAATTAATAATATGTGGCATTATTTAGGGCCATAAGATCTTTACATTGAATGACCAAGATTAAAAAGGAGAATAGAACATAAAACCAAAGAAGGATATGAATACATCCCTATATACCGCATCGGTACGGTATACCGCATCGAGAATGTCATACCGCATACCGTACCGCAAATTGCGGTATGACTAAATGTCATACCTATACCTTACCGAATTTTTCGGTATACCGCATTCCGGTATACCGAAAATTCGGTATGTCAATATTTGAAAACCTTTACCTTACCGACATTTCGGTATGCCGTACCGTGTTGCGGTATACCGCAAATCATACCTGTTTGATATATAAAATATTGAAGAATTGAGATTTAGAATTAGGGCAGAATAATGAATTAATGATGGCTGCTACTGCTTTACGAATTATGCCTCTAATCTTTCTTTAGTTTTAAAAATATAAATATTATAATTTTATAAATAATATATATATATTAAAAAAAATATATTTATTAACGGTATATACCGCAAAATTACGGTATATACCATAATTTGCAGTACATACCGTAATTGCGGTATGATGCGGTATACCACGGTATATGCAAAATCCATACCTTTACCGTACCTTAATCTACCGGTAAGGTATCATACCGTACCGAAAAGTGCGGTATACCGAAAATTCGGTATTTTCGGTATTTTTTCGGTATGGTAAGTGCGGTATTTCGGTATGTTTTGCCAGCCCTATGTATTTGATATTAGTTATTTCAGTATATATATTTCGTTAATTTAGAGGCTCAATCAGCACTACAAAAAGAAAAGTGCAATATTTGTAAATTTTATGGAAAAATAATTTTTTTATTCAACCATAAGTAATATATACTAGTACTATATAATTCCATTAATTAATTGAATACTTTTCCTTATAGATACGAGTGAAATTGCATAAGAAAGAACGTGTTGAGAAACTCTGAAGGCATCAATTTTCTTTTAATGACAAAACTGTAGAGTGTGTAAAGATTTTGTTTATATTACTAGTATATATATACTCCGGTAATTTGTACTATCAAGATGTCCTCATGTCAACTAATTACAAGTCGGTGTAGCTAAGACAAGGTTGTATGTAACATAATTGAGCGACGACGAACTAAGTGAGTTATAAAGTAAAAAGAATAGCTTAATTGGTTGTGTTTGACCATTTCTGGTATATTCAAAACAATATTGATAGTATTTTAAAGAACGCACAATCACAATAATTATCGCACAAATAGTTATACACACACACACACTTCACGGACTATCACTACACTAGTCCTTATTCATACTTATACACACACGCATACACACACACTCATGCAGTCGTCATGTCACGGGGCAGTACTGGCGTTGAAGGCCCAGTAGCTAACAACAATGTGGGTGGGGTATGTGGTTGTAACATAGTCTTTAAGTTTAGGGCCCAAGTCGTAGGTTGAGCTTACCTCAAAACTCTGCGACCCATCAGTGTGTTAGAAATAATGGGATAAAATTCCCAAGCCGTGTATAGGCGGTACTCTAATTATTACAATCGAAGGAAGATAACAACAATAAAAAAATGAATGAAAATTACAACGGAATTAATAAAACAAACCGAACTATAAGTCGAGTCGAGGGAAGCCCTCTTTCCGCAAGACAAATTACACCCCGGCTAGTGCTCATGGAATGACGTATTGCCCCAAAGATAAAACGACTTCCTCCTAGCGTGTAGAAGCACCTCAAACCCGCTAGGCACCGGCGAACTTGATGGAGTTCCGAGAATCGAGTTATGCAATGCTACTATGATGTAGAGAACTAGAGAGAAGAGAGAATGCTTTTTGTTGGTGTATTCTCCACTCCAAGATCAAGCCTATTTATAGGCTAGAGAAAGCACTTGAAAGGCCTTGCAATCAAGATTATCTCTTAATGCATTTGGGGGTTACCTAAGATGAAAGGCCATAGGTCTTGGCCACCTCAAAGGTCTCCCACATTTTTCACATGTTTTTTCCACGATCCCCCACATTGGTTAGAGCACTGACAACTCAAACCAACACAAGACGTGTTTGCATGCATGCAGACTCTTCGCTCAATCCTCGAGAAACAATATTGCATTTGGAATAGTAGCTTGGGGCTTTGAACTTTCCATAGTTAAAACTGTCGGGCATACTGGTGGCCTGGTGGACGTGATGCCTTGAACCATTCCTCCTTGGTGTATACCGAGACAATAATATTGACACAATACTATTTACAAACTCATCAGTTCTCACGTTTGTGTCCTTTACTGGCCATGGAACACCACTTTGGATTCATAAGTGATTCACATATTGAAGCGGCCCACACTTCTTCACTTACATAGGTGATTCTTTTCCAGGTATCCTGCAATACCCACCTCCTCGAGGTTTCTAAGAATCATTAAAAGTCAAAACTTAGCCTCTTACCACATGCAGGTTACAACACTCAATGCTTTTCTAAAGAATGGGCGAAGATAAAAAATCTTCCGAGTGTTACAGCTAGAGTCATATAGCTTCGTTTTCCCATTGAACCAAGCCCATGGGATCTTCAATCGTATGGTTGGGTTACCACTATAATCATCTTTTAAGATGTGGTTTTCAGTCCCATTCCTTTTAGCAATTTATGCATTTGATCACGGTTTAAACTTTTAGTTAACGGATCCGCTAAGTTATCCACTGACCTTACATAGTCAACTGCGATAACACCACTTGTGATCAAATGCCTCACGGTATTGTGTCGCCGACGAATATGTCGAGACTTACCATTGTATAAGCCACTATGTGCTCTCCCTATAGCCGCTTGGCTATCACAGTGTATCACTACTGTCGGCACTGGCTTATTTCAACATGGAATATCTACTAGGAAGTTTATAAGCCACTCGACTTCTTCCCCTGCTTTGTCTAAAGCGATAAACTCAGATTCCATGGTGGATCTAGCTATACATGTCTGTTTCGTTGACTTCCACGAAACAGCTCCACCCCCAACAGTGAACACATACCCACTCGTCGAAAACGAGTCTTTTGAATTAGAGATCCAATTTGCATCACAGTACCCTTCAAGTACTTGGGGATAGTTTGTGTACTGCAGCTCAAAGTTAAGAGTATACTTCAAGTATCTCAAAACCCTACGCAGAGCTTTCCAATGTTCCGAGCTTGGGTTGCTCGTAAATCCGCTCAGCTTATTCACTGTACACGCAAGATATGGTCGGGTGCAGTTTGTGATAAACATCAAACTCTCTATGATCCTTGCATATTCTTCTTGAGCTACAGGCTCACCCGTGTGCTTACTCAAATGCACGTTGGGTTCCAATAGAGTCTTAGCTGGCTCACAGTCAAAGGAGTGAAACTTTTTAAGCACTTTCTCAATGTAATGAGATTGTGTCAAAGCTATTCCCTTAGGATTCCTTTTAATCTTGATTCCGAGAATCACATCAGCTAGACCCATATCTTTCATGTCGAAATTTCTATTCAACATATTTTTGGTCTCGTTGATAATGGCACTATTGCTGCCCATAATCAACATATCATCAACATAAAGACACACAATAACGAAGCCATTATTTGTGTTCTTAATGTAAACACACTTATCACACTCGTTGATGGTGAACCCATTTGACAACATCACATTGTCAAACTTCAAGTGCCATTGCAAAGACGCTTGTTTTAATCCATATAGAGACCTCACTAGTTTGCATACCTTCCTTTCTTGGGCAGGTACTACAAACCATTCAGGTTGCTCCATATAAATTTCTTCCTCAAATTCACCATTCAGAAATGCAGTTTTCACATCCATTTGGTTAATTTCAAGATTGTGCAAAGCAGCAATCGCAAGAAGCACCCGAATGGAAGTGATTCTCGTAACGGGTGAATACGTGTCGAAGAAGCCATATCCTTCTTGCTGCTTAAAGCCTTTTACAACTAGGTGAGCTTTGTACTTTTCAATAGTACCATCAGTTTTATATTTCCTTCTCAGGATCCACTTGCACCCTAAGCTCTTACAACCTTCTGGCAAGTCTACTAACACCCAAGTGTTATTTCTCATAATTGATTCAATTTTACTATTGATTGCTTCTTGCCAGAATGGCGCATCTGGGCCAGACAGCGCTTCCGCCAACGACTTTGGTTCATCATCCAACATAAAGGTTATGAAGTCGGGACCAAAAGTCTTAGCAATTTTAACTCTTTCACCACGTCTTGGTTCTACATCCTCAGGACTCAACCTCGTCCTTTTTGGAGGATTAGAACTAGTGGATTCATCCATCATTCTTTCACTAGAAAGATCCTCCTGCCTCTTGCAAGGGTAAACATTCTCAAAGAATATAACATTCCTTGACTCTATCGTTGATCCTTCAGCCACGCCAGGCACAACTGACTTATGGACTAGGAAACGATATGCACTACTATTAAGTGCATGACCAATAAAGATGCAATCGACTGTTTTAGGGCCAATAGCAACTTGTTTCGGAGGAGGCACTTCTACCTTTGCTAAACACCCCCACACTTTGAGGTATGAATACGAAGGTTTCTTGCCTTTCCACAACTCATAGGGAGTCACATCCATATTTTTTAGTGGAATCTTATTCAGGATATAATTTGCCATTAACACAGCCTCCCCCCACATGTTCTAGGGTAAACCTGAATTAATCAACAGAGCATTCATCATCTCTTTCAGTGTTCGATTTTTGCGTTCAGCAACACCATTCGATTGAGGAGAATATGGAGCCGTAGTTTGGTGAATTATACCACTTGCATGACAAAACTCTGCAAACGGCGCTACTTACTCGCCACCTCTATCACTTCGAACACACTTAATTCGACAATTAAGTTGATTTTCAACTTCATTTTTGAAGTCTTTAAACGCTTCAATTGCCTCATCTTTACTTCTTAATAAGTAAAGGTAACAATACCTTCTGCAATCATCTATAAAAGTGATGAAATACTTTTTACCACCTCTTGTTTGCACAAATTTCAAATCACATACGTCTGTATGGATCAACTCAAGAGGTTTTGTGCTCCGCTCTACCGAATGGAACGGCAGCTTAGCCATTTTGGCTCCAACACACACTTCACATCTTTCTTGTGAGTTAAACTTATCAACTTTTAGTAAATTAAGATTTACTAATATTTTATAGCATTTAGATTTACATGTCCCAATCTGTTATGCCATAAATCTGAGCTCTCAAGCAAATAAGAGGATGTGCCATCTTCCTTATTGCATATTCCTTTTCCACGGTGAATGACCGTAACATTCAGCTCAAAAAGCTCATTCACTAGGTGGCCTTCACCTATGAATTTTCCATTCTTGGTCAATATAACCTTTTCACACTCAAATTCTAGTGAAAATCCATGATTTACTAGAAGTGAGCCTGACACCAAATTATTTCGGATGTATGGGACATGCAGCACATCCTTAAGGGTAAAAACCTTTCAAGATCCTAGTTTTAGGAACACATTACCCACACCAACTACCTCAGAAGAGGCTTGATTTCCCATGCGTACTTTTCTACCTCCAACAGATCTGTAAGTAGAAAAAATGCTTCTCTCGGAGCACACATGACATGTGGCACCCGTATCAACAAACCATTCATTTGTATTATTACCATGGTCCACGTCGGAGACCATTGCGACCACCTCGTGATCTTTATTGTTTATAACAACACGTTCAAATAATTTGCACAATATTGTCTCCAACAATAAGTACACAATTATATTGAACCATATGTGCATTGGTATATTCAACACCACATGCATCCCAATTATTACTACCAAGTCAAAATTGGTCTTGCTTGTCAAATGACAAACGATAAACACAATTCTCAATAGAATAGCTCTCAAGGAATTAACCACTTCATTGCACATCGACATTGCGACTGTTTGTTTCTTCATTCCAGCTTTGGAGCTCATGTTTCCTCCAACTTCGATTGGTATAATCCTGTCTTAGAAGAGTACAATAATTTGTCTTGCGATTGTTAGAAATAATGGGATAAAATTCTCAAGTCGTGTACAAGCGGTACTCTAATTATTACAATCGAAGGAAGATAACAACAATAAAAAATGAATGAAAATTACAACGGAATTAATAAAACAAACCGAACTATAAGTCGAGTCGAGGGAAGCCCTCTTTCCGCAAGACAAATTACACCCCGGCTAGTGCTCACGGAATGACGTATTGCCCCAAAGATAAAACGACTTCCTCCTAGCGTGTAGAAGCACCTCAAACCCGCTAGGCACCGGCGAACTTGATGGAGTTCCGAGAATCGAGCTATGCAATGCTACTATGATGTAGAGAACTAGAGAGAAGAGAGAATGCTTTTTGTTGGTGTATTCTCCACTCCAAGATCAAGCCTATTTATAGGCTAGAGAAAGCACTTGAAAGGCCTTGCAATCAAGATTATCTCTTAATGCATTTGGGGGTTACCTAAGATGAAAGGCCATAGGTCTTGGCCACCTCAAAGGTCTCCCACATTTTTCACATGTTTTTTCCACACAGTGATGGATGCTTTGATTTCATGGCTGTCCCCGACGTAGGACCCGATCAGAGTCAGCTCCTTCCCGAGAAACTCGTTTGGAACCAATACATAAGTACTCTCGCCGATGATGATCCCGAGGTTTAAATAATCCGGGTTGTCGGAGCTGTGGTCACACACGAGGGCAAAGGAGTGGACGTCCTTGTACTCGGCCGTGTCTATGAAGAAGACAATGCCGTCGTCATATGGGGAAGTGTCGGTGTCGTTGGGTGCGATGGTGAATTTTGCGGTGGTTTCGAAGTTGCCAAACTGCTCAAATTGCACATTTTTGGAGTAGACGAGGCCGCGGCTATTCTGCACCGCTTTGTCTTTGTTGAAGTCGTACTCGAACTGGCTGGTTTTGGGCGCCATGCTTTTTATTTGAGTATAATACTTGTGTTGTGTTTTGTTGGGTATTAATAGCATAATTTGATGCACAACTTGCTTTTTTTATTTTTTAAAACCTAGCTTTACGTCTAGTGAAGTCGAATTAATTACTAATTTATTTGTCTCTATTCTTCACCAAAATAATTAGTAGAAAAATGAAATTGAGTAAGACGGGTGAACCAACCTTCGATTATAATTAATTAAATTATGCAATTAGTGGTCAAATTACAGTGCAATTGGAATTTGGATACTGTTTCCCAAAATTCTACAATTATACTCACTATATTTCATAATAATAAATTCATTTCATTTTCTGCACTCTTTTTCTCAAAACGAGCGCAAAAATTTAAATGACTCTATTACTACAACGGAGAGAGTAGTATTTAATAAATATATACTATCAATGCTTTTAATTTTGTATATATAAGTAAATGTGATCATACAAGTGTTACCTTACTCCAATAAAATCTACATCTACTATATTATGAAAATATTGAGGTTTAATTAAGTATATTTTGACCAACTGATGATGCATTTGTGAAATCTATTAGTATAACATTTGGTAGTATATGTTATTTCAGTGTATTTCATTAATTTAGAGACTCAATCAGCACTATAATAAGTGCAAGATTTGTAAATTTTATGGAAAATGATATTATTCGGTCATAATCAATTTATATATAATTCCAATAATCAATTTGATACTTTTCCTCGTAGATGCGTCATAAGAGTGAAATTGCATTAGAAAAAACGTGTGGAGAAACTCTGAAGACAAGACAAAACTGTACAGTGTATTGATATTTGCACCCTTGTGAAAGTGATATCAATAAATTAATTTCACCTAAAGCAATATAGTATAATTCTTCGTAGTGAAGTGAAGTTGTGTATTTTGTTAGTATAAATCTTTATCTCACTCATCGTTTAAACTCTTGTACATAGATATTACTACCTCTGTCCTTGAAAATTCCTGAAGATTTGATACACTTTACTTTTACCATTTTTGATAGTGGACCCCATATTCCACTAACTCATTCCTACTCACATTTTATTATAAAACTAATATTTTAAAAGTAGGACCCACATCCCACCAACTTTTTCAACTCACTTTCCATTACATTTCTTAAAACCCGTGTCGGATCAAAGTGTAGCAAATTTTGGGGGACGGAGGTAGTAGTTACTATTAACCTCAACTTAGCCACTGGCTAACTAGACTTGTTTTTAATCGAAAATCCATTCCATTTATAGCTTCAAATACAAAAGAGACCAAGCTTTGGCTTATAACTAGACCTTTGTATACAATGAAATACTGACAAAATTAAGCTTTACAAATACATGCAAACAAAATCACAAATTTCTTCAATAAAGAAAAACGGATTTATTTTCAAATAGTACAAATTTACACATTTTAACAGTACACTATCATTTTATGAATCCTCAGTACAATTTTTATGTGGTGGAGTTAACTTTTATATCTTCTTAGGTACTTTCTACTTTACATAGCAATATTTATTTATTTATTTATTTATTTTCTGAAATCAGAATATCCACTAGACCACAAGGATGATATATATTGTGGCCATGAATTCAGAAAGCAGAGCACTGGTTTCCCTGATTGTACTTGTCTCCATCATAATCTATCCTCACATGCTAATGCTACTGCCCCCACTCCACCCTCTTAATCAATATCCTTCTGAAAATTCAAATCAACCTTTTCTATTATTATCTCCTATTCCCGTATAAAAATAATATCTCATTTTGCTATTTTAAAATATCGGTGATTTAATTTTTTTTTCATTCTAAACAAATACTCCTTCCGTCCACCATTAGAAGTAGCACTTTGACCGGACACGAATTTTAAGAAATATAAATAAAAGTTGATTGAAAAAATTAGTGGAATATGAGACTTACTTTTTTATATTAGTTTATAATAAAATGAGAATGAAATTAGTTAGGGGAATGTAGGACCTACTTACCATTTATAGTAAAAATATAGTGCTACTCTTAATTAGAGACAGACCAAAATGAAAATTAATAATTCTTATTCGAAGAATAAGAGAATAAATAATACATCTCCATTCACCTAACTCATTAGGACTAATATTTTATTTTAAAATCAATATATAAAAGCAAAATCTAAATTCTACTAACTCATTTTACATTTGCTTTCACAAAGTTAAAGAATTTCTTAAAAAGTAAAAATGCGACGGAGTGAATAAAACTATAACCATATCATATTTGTTATAGGAAAAAGACAGGTTTTTGGAAGCACGTGGCAAAATACAATGGCACGTGTGGTCATCTGGTGTGAGACAGCAGCATCTTATTGAGGTGATCCATAACCGCCCCAATCTCAGGCTTCACCGTCAGCGGACGATTCGCATACCGGCACTCCATCTCCGGGATCCGGCCCGAGTGGTAATCAATCTTGGCCTGCGTGAACTTCAACCCATGCGCCGTGCTCACCACCACCACCCGATCCCCCGCCGCGATCGTCCCGTTCCCCCTCAGCTTCATCAGCGCCGCCAGCGCCACCCCCGTGTGCGGGCACACAAACATCCCCGTCGAGTCCGCCAGCGCCATGGCGTCCATCAGCTCCTCCTCCCCCGCCTCCTCCACCATCCCCTCGCAGCTCCGCAGCGCGTACACCGCCCTGTCGATCGACACCGGGTCCCCTATCTGAATGGCGGAGGCGAACGTCGTCTCCGCCTTCACCGCCGCGAACTCCGCCCACCCCGACGCGTAGTAGCGGTACAGCGGATTCGCATTCCGCGCCTGCGCGCACACCAGGCGCGGAATGCGATCCACCAGCCCTAATTCCTCGCACATTTTGAAACCCTTGTAGAATGCATAAATATTCCCCAAATTCCCGCCCGGGACGATCACCCAATCGGGGACCTCCCAGTCAAATTGCTGCAGAATTTCGATCGCCGCCGTCTTCTGCCCTTCCAATCGGAGGCTATTCAGCGAATTGGCTAGATAGATCGGAAGCTCCGCCGTGATTTGCTTGATCAATTTCATGCAGCCGTCGAAATCGGTGTCGATGCTGAGGACGAAGGCGCCGTTTGCGATTGGCTGCACGAGCTGCGCCAAGGAGATCTTGTTGGCAGGGAGGAAGACGATGGAGGGGATCCCGGCGGAGGCGCAGTAGGCGGAGAGGGCGGCGGAGGTGTCGCCGGTGGAGGCGCAGCCGACGCCCAAGAGGGAGCGGGGGTTCAATTTGCGGAGGCGGTTGACCTGGCTGACCAAAACGGTCATGCCTAAATCCTTGAAGCTGCCGGTGTGGGAGATGCCGCAGTGCTTGACCCAGAGGTCGTTCATGTGGAGGAATTGTTTGCCGAAGCGCTCAGCCCAGAAGAGGTTGGAGTTGCCTTCGAAGGCGGAGACGATGTCGGAGTCGTCGATGCCGGGGAGGACCCACTCCTTCTTCGACCAGACGCCGGAGCCGTGGGGCCAGCGCGTGCTGCCCACGCGGGAGTCGAACAGGGCGCGCCAGTACTGGCCGTCGAAGCGGCGGAGGGCGGCCATGTCGTGCTGGACGTCGAGGAGGCCGCCGTCGGAGCTGCGGTAGATGACTTGGTCCAGGGAGTAGGACTCGGCGCTGGGGGTGTTGCTGGAGATGGAGCTGAAGGGGACGTATCTCGCCGAGAATTCGGCCGCGGGGATTGGCCGCGGGACTGGCGGCGGGGTGGCCGTGATTGTGCATGATATGAGGCTGCGCCGGTGGTGGAGGAAAGAGGAGGAGGAGTGAAGGAGTTGAGCGGTTGCCATTTTGTTTGTGGTGCCAAGGGTTTTCGAATGCGCTCACATTTTTATCTTATCTTATTAGTACTTATCCTAGTACTCTATCGCTAAAATTTTGTTACATTTTCATTTTTTTCTGTCCTATAAAAATTTATCAAATTTCACTTTTTATTATTGTATTTTATCATTTTTTCAATTCTATTTCCATTACATTTCATAAAATCTATACCCGATCAAACTATTACATTATTTATAGGGATTAATGGATTATTATAACGTAACGTGCGGTCAATGAGTTTTTAATTTTAGTTAAATCTCTTTAAAATGCCAAAGATTTTATTTTATCATTTTTTCAATTCTATTTCCATTACATTTCATAAAATCTATATCCGATCAAACTATTACATTATTTATAGAGATTAATGGATTATTATAACGTAACGTGCGGTCAATGAGTTTTTAATTTTAGTTAAATCTCTTTAAAATGCCAAATTCTATGAGGATCTTAATATGCTTCGATTTCGGCTGTATCCCAAATCTCAATACATTAAACACATGGAATCAGTCGTTAAATCAGCGCACTGATAAGCAAAAAAATCAAATAAAATAAATAAGATGTTGAGCTAGATAAAGGTGAACACGTGCCTTTATATACTCTCCATATGTAACATGACATGCACATTACTTACTATAGCCTAGTCGGCTATACGTCTAGGTTCATATGCATCTAATTCACGATGGATTTTCGAGTGTCTGATATTCTAATACTACAAATATCTACCCACCTCAGTAGCATAGTTTTTTAATTATTTATAGAATAAAAAATAGGGAAGCCGATTTCACGTTAGGTTTTGAAGCTTTCTATTATTTGACATTGTTGGTTATCGAACTCTTTGGATACGGCAGTGGTGGTCCGGACATACTTGGTATGTTTAACTAATTATAATTGTTGAAACCATTTCTTTCCTTTTTTTCTTTGTTTTTCTTTTGCAATTGTGATGGGTTGGACACACGTGTCAATATGTCTGACCACTAAATTTTTATTCGGCAACAAAAATGTAAACTATAGAGAGGCCGTTACTTAAATTAGAATAGTTGGTATTCATCAAATTCAAACTACGCATAGCAAACTTGCAAACATACGACACCGTCATTGCGTATGCTTCTTTGATAATGATGATATGGAATATTAGACAATCATGCCATGCTTATGTGTTTACTGTGCAAAGTGAGCTTTTGCCCTTCTCATTCTCTCGTCTCTCACATCTAGGTCTGTCAAAATGGATATCGGGTATTGGATACTTGATATTCAAACCTGAAAAAGTCGAATAATTAGATACCCGAAACCCGATTTTTCGGGCATCGGATCGGGATCTGGTAGTGAAAATTTTGGATTATCGGGTATCGGATTTTTTTTTCTTTTTAAAAAAATTAACTCCTATATGAGGAGGGAATTACAAATAAACTCCTAAGAAAGGAGGAAAGTACGACTGTTGTCAAGAGGGCTCGAACTCGGCACCTCATACATTGATGTCTAAGCTCCTTGCCGCTAGGACAAAGGCTCTAGACCGGGTATCGGGTTCCCGAACTATCCGATTTATTTTCTAAAATTAATAAATAATGTTTTTATTATAGTTAAATGTTATTTAATTTCTTAACTACAGTTTAATTAATACTTACTTAATAGTTAGCGTATAAGATATGTAATTTAATTTTGGGATATTGGCTCCTAATATCATGAAACTTTCACAAAGTTAGTTTTTTCCACGAACTTTGAATTTGACAAATAATATCACGAACTTTACCCCGAGTTTGTTATTTCCAACCAATGAAAAAATTCTGGCAAATAATATCATGATACGAATTTTTTCCCGTAATTTCTTAACAACAACTTTAAGAGTTTCAAGATTTTCAATATTTGAGAATAGTTTTTCTTGAAGCACACCCTTCAAGTTTGTTCTTCAATCTATTAATAGTACATGAATTTTTTCACTGGTGGAAAATAACAAACTCGGGGTAAAGTTCGTTATATTATTTGCCAATTTAAAACTTTGTGAGAAAAACCCAATTTTTTGAAAGTTCCATGATATTAGGTGCTAATATCACTTTAATTTTTTAATTACATTTTAATTTCATTGACTTGTGATATTTTGTATTTTGAATTTTTGATGTTGTTATTGTTAGATCTTGATTCTTATGAATTATTGAATTGTGATATTTATAAAGGATGAATGTTTGAACTTATGAATTTTGATGGTTATTGACTTATTGTGGATGGATGAAAGATGCTAATATGTGGAGTATAACTTATGAATTTTGTATTTTTCCAAGTTTGCAGTTATTTTCTTTTAAATTCTAACTACTACAATTTGTCTAAAATTCGAACTACAACAAGAATTTTGTATTCCTAAAAATTTGCATTTATTTTCTCTTAAATTCGAACTGCAACAAGAAGTTTGTATTTGTAGTTATGTTCTCTTGAATACTACTTCAACTTTGTATTAAATTCGAGTTAAATAATATTATATAAATTCTAGAAGTGTGTAGTTAATTTTCAAAAATAAAAAATAAAAATAATCAAAATCACAATCGGGACTGGATACCCGAGTCGAGTATCTGGATACCCGAAATCAAATTCGAATCAGATATCGGGCATTGGATTTTGAGAATTTTTGGATCGGGTACCCGAAAATCACATCGATCTTGCGTATTCTATCCAATGAAGGGGCATTTCGTATATTAATCACATCGAAAATCACATGTTGTCTTGGAAATATAAAAATACTTTAAAAGAAATTTGGTGTTGCCGAAGATATATAGTAAATATATGATTTATGAGGATCTCATAAGATGACTTTTGAAAATTTACAAGTTAATTTCAATAAATTAAATCTATTCTAGAACGCAACTCGACATGAAGGTGAAACAATTAGATGCATATGGAGATCATAATATTCCTTATTTGAAATAAGAGTAAGGCCAAAATTGATCTTGTACATATGCTCATTTCACGATTTTGGTCCTAGATTTTTATCTTTTGTTCAGGACCAAGTTTGGCTTTTACTCTTGAAATAATTAGATGCAACTTTTTTCGCTCTAGTGAAAAAATTAAAATTTAGAATCTTCTATTTTAGTCAAAAGTTGGATTATTACATAAGAAATGCGCAATAAGCTATCAAAACTCTAACCATAGGAAAAAGAAAATATCAAGAGAGAGGATTTCGAATTATTTTTTGTGGGGGACAAAAATTTTGAGTTACAGATATTGTGATATGATTATCTTCCCTTATTTATAAAGTTTTGTTTGGTTTGAAGAGAAATTTTCTACAATTTTGGTCAGATCTTGACTTAATATGCTTCTGGCTTCTTTTAATTGAGCCAAATTTGATTATTGTCAGTTAGGAATATTGATTAGGAATATTGATTAGTACGCTATCCTAATAATATGATATTGAGTTAGCATCCAAATTTGTAGCAACTAATATTCATCATAATTGTTTATAATACGGCTGACAAAGATTGCATCTTCTTAAGATCTACTCAATTAACAGATTTGGAATTGGAATGCTGCCGAGACTGAAAATTGATTAGAATTGATAAAAATTGCATCTTTTTGTGATTTACTACTCCTCCTTACCAACAGATTTGGAGTGGAAATTGTAGAAGAAAAGAAAAGAAAGCAAATGACCCAGATCCTTGCTTCAGGGGAATTTGATGTCCCAAAATAAACTATGAACTGATGTTGATCCACAAATTAGTATAAATAAAAGAAAATTTATTTGATCAACGGTGCGACATTAAAAAAATGAGTGTGTGAGAGAGAGTACTCCACCATTTCTATGAAACAAGTAGTCGACAAGTTATGTCAATATATTATCAGTCATTCAAATGCAAGGAACATGTTAGCCAATAGCATAGTACGAAAGGTGAGGCATTTTCTTTGCCTAGTAACATCTCAAACTCAAACCTTCCTAATCAGAATAAACAGCCTCTGGTCAAGCTCAAATCTTGCAGCAATGGAAGGATCCCCCTTGAGCATCATTAGGAGTCCACCGAATGACACGTATATATCCCTGGAGCCAAATTGAAACAAACAAGATAGCCAGAGGGAATGAGACAATAACGCTTAAACATAAAACTACAGGTGACTCTTCAACACAAGTCTAATATTATGGTAGTTGAGGTGAAGTGCGAACGCATATACTGTGTTAAGGAAACGAAATGAGGAGAAATATGTTAGATCAATGCAGGACAAGGGAAGGAAACATACGCTTTGACTTGCTTCTCGCTAGATTCCTCAGAGATTCTGTACAGTTTACCTTGCATGACATAGTCGAACTTATCAGCAAGCGACTTCTTGTTACCCTGAAATGAGAAAGCAAATAAGAGCTGACAAGCACTCGATACCACAAAGATTTGGAGCACTGGATGAATCATCATATCTAACTATTTCAAACTACATTAACAATAACAGAATATTAAAGCCAAAAATGTCGCATAAGTTTTTTTGTTGTGTTCAGCTTAGATAGCCATTAATGATACCATGAGATCAGGCTAGGAGCGTATATATGCATCAGGGAGGGAGTCTCAAAACATTCATTTACTAAACTAGTTGATTTTAGGTTTTCCTGCGGCCAATTAACTACTAGAAAAAATCTACCTCATCGAAAATTGCAACTACTCGTTAAAACCAAAGTAGATAGATCATGATTTTTTTACCGGAGTGTAATAACCAGAATCGGGAGTTCCGTCCAAGTTCAAAGTGGACGCTAATACCATCATGAACTTTTCCCCAGCACGCATCGGATAAAATCTCAGTGTTGACATCAAGGTGCATCAGCATATCAAACTGCTCACTCCTAGCAGAAATACGAGAGACTAAACGAAAAAACCAAGATGTAAGAACCATAACATGAAAACGATGGCATGATGAAAACAACTCTACATACAATGCTTTTAATCCATTGGCCAATAATGTCAGTTTAAGCATTAAAAAGGAATACACAACACAATAAACAGAATAAGAGCAGTAAAATGGATGGGCTTAAAAAATCATACCCCTATCAAACTTTTTTCCATCCGGATCTATTGCATCAATTCGAAATATATCTTCAAAAAGTGTCTCCACCATCTTTACAACACCGAAGAAGAAGCTGAATCTACAAGGTTACTAGCAAAATATACCTTGGCCTCAAGATGTAAAACCTACAGCAAACACATAAAAATCTACAATTGTTCAACCCAAAATTTGAAAAATTATATTTATAATCTTCACTATAAAAGGCACTAATCACAGTCAGTGAGCTAACTCAAATTCTAGTTTCTAAACTTAAGTTCTTGATATAGGAAAGTGATGGCAGTAATCACAGTCAACTAAAATTGTGTATCACAAAGTTAAAAGTTATCTGAAAATTGCAAATTCCAAATTTTGACAAGGATGGATTAATCCAATCAATCCATGTTCCAGCGATATCTAGTTGGCCTGAAATCAATTGTATACAACAAATTTGATGGATAAATTAAACTTAGGAAGCACTATAAATTGGAAGGAATCCATACTAATAAAAAGAGCAAGTTGGAGGAAATCACTACACTCTTCCAAAAATTGAATCTTAAGTTAAAAAAGTTGAATCAAACCAAATGTTGTACTGCCAGGTTGAGTTGAAGGAGGTGGTCGGCGAGTCAGGACGGAAGGAGCGAGGAAGGAGGCTGAACAGCCGGTGGTCGTGGCGGTGAGGTGGGTGCTGCCGATTTGGGAGAGATTGAGAAAGAGAGATGCGATTTGAAGGGTTTGATGAAATATTTTTTTAGTACTACTCCCATTTGAGTTACTTATTCTATGCCCATACTAATTTACTTTAGTTATGTATTTCAGATTTAATTTATGCCTAGAATATATAATAATTAGGCAATATCTATACATTACTGTACATAGTAGTAGTAGTACGTATTTATTCGTTTATTTTGTATATAAGTGGAAGTTTACTTCCATGCCCACATTTCATTAACTAATTAATTAATTTTGGGTTTTTTTTTTTTTCTTTATTTGGTTGTTAGTTAATTTGTTTATTATTGTATTTTTCTTAAACATGAGATTTTATGATTTAGACTTTAATTAATAGTATAGAGTTTTATAATTGAAAGATTTTTTAATCAAATAGAGTTTTAATGTGGTGTTGGGCTCTCCTATTATGTTTTAGAAGTTTGATCTTAGTTGGGACTTCTAATTTATTGGACTATGTATATATTTGAAAATTAATTATTCTGAATTAAGTAATTAAATGCTTCGTATCTATACATATAGGGGCTGGAAATACGGATATAGGGTATTAGGGTTACCCGATCCCGACCTAATATCCACAGGGACCTGACCCAAAAAACCCGGATATCCAAACTAAAAAGTCGTATAAAATACCTAGCCGATATCCGATCCGCTGTAATTTCGGGTACTCATATTCGCACCCCTATATACAGGGACAAATAAATGGTTCACGTTTGCCTAAGTTTCTTACATTGATTATAAGGACTTTGATTAAACTGCAGATACTAATTCCATCGAGGCTTACAGGAAATATGATTGATAGCCTATGTTGCATGAGCTGCAAAATCGGGCTTCTCTTTTTATTGCCCCAAATAAATGCATCACTTTAACCTTTTCTTTGTGACATTAATTAGTAAAAACTTGGATTACATTGCAGATACTAATTCATTAAGAGCTTGCAAGGAATATTAATGAGTATGGATTAAAATAAAAGAAGGAAAATGAAATCAAGATGGAGGTATTTTTATTTATTTATGTATTCACATTATAATTTTCCTTCTTATATTAAATTATATCTTTATCTTCGATTTTACTAAAATTAATTTATTTTTTGTGTAGCCGATATTGGTGGTTCTATTCAAAGTCTTGTAATTACAGGTGATGTTGTTCTTTATCAACGTAATTCATGCATTGTTAATAAGAATAATTTTCATTCGTTGATTTTAAATCAAGATGAAGGTATTTTTTTATCCCTTTTTTTTTGAAAAATTAAATATATTGATCGTGAAATTTTTTATTTATGTATTCAATTTAGAATTTCTTTTGATTCTTTATTTTTAATTTTTTTATATTTGTTTTATATTTCTCTTTTTCTTTTGCAAAATATAAGGATGTTGGTGATGCATAATAACGTGTTCACACCGTGGTAGATTCTTTTGGGTTGAGAAACGCTTTGGCAAACCAAATAACGCAACTAATCCAAGATTATTCATTTTGTTGTATGAATGGAAATATCCAAATTCCTAATATGACATCTCCTCTTGAAGTCCTATATTAGTTGATGTTATCTGAATACTCAAAAAGTACTCACTATTTGAAAAATATATCATATAGTTCAATGCTTGGATTTTTCCTCTTTGATATTTAGTCGTGTATTTTCTTTTATTTTTACTACTATATCTTATTTGAAAACTCATACTTTTTGATACTTATTCATACATCTCCCATTTGTCATTTATTTTATTTTATTTTACTCCACTAATGTTATAAATTAAAGTTGTATAAAATCATTTGTCGAATATGAATGTTTCATTTAGAGTGGGTTGGGAGGAGTACATTTCTCTTTTTTTACTCCTATTGTTTATAATATTGTGAATACTTATTGTACTTTCCGAGTCCTCGCTGTTCGAGGCTCGGCTCTGTTTCGTTATTGTCGTTGAATACTTCGTATTTTGCAATGGATGTCGTTATTTTTGTTTCGTTTACCTTATCGCTTTGTCGTAGTTTTGATTTGCTGATTATTGTTGGTTGATTTGAGTTTAGAGTTGGATTGTGAAAAAGTTGTTGTTGATCGGTTGAATCTGCGTAAACTTGTGAGGATCGGAGGTGGAAATGATGTTTGATTGTTGTGGATGGCTTGGATCCGGAGTGGATTAAGCGTCCCGTGGATGGATCTGCTTGTTTTCGCTTGATTTTGTTGTTTAAATTCTGCATTCTTGTTAGCCTCGTCTAGTAGTCGTAGATCCGCATTAGTTTTACCTGTTCTTCGTTTCTATCGGTTTAATTTCATTCACCTTGTTTCGATTTTCGCTTTGCTCTGTTTTCACTGGTAGTCTAATGATAAAAGTTGGAGAAGATGATGTCGTTGTTAGTTAGTCCTTAGGTTAGTTATTTTGCAGCTTTTCAGTCGTACTCTGTCATTTTGGGGAATGGTCCCCACGTCTAATTTTTCCCAAGTCTAGGTTAGTTTAGATAGCTTTTTGCTCGGTCTAGTGATTGTCTTGCTTTATTCTGGTTTATGCATGCTTTAAAGATCCCATCTAGATCTAGCTGTTAGGATAAGTTCTTTAAATTCCTAAGTCTAGTAAGTAAGTCTCAACCCCAAAAAAATTGCGTGGCAGCAGCCAAAAACAGTTTCCAGGTCTGTGAACATGTTTACTTATGCATTCATCTATGTGGATTCGATCCCTACTTCCCTGTACTAATCTTTTAGCTAAAGCGGGTTGAGGATTTTGAAGGGGAGATTAAGGTAGTGATTGTGTGCCCAACGACAGGTAGCTCAAGATTCTTTGAGTTCCTAGACCCAATGTTTAGAGGATTTTCTGGATCAAGGGTTTTTAATTTTTGAACACTCTGTCGCTGACCATTAAACTCTCAGCTCTTCAGTTTGTTTAGCCTATTGGGCACAAATTAAATAAAACGTGGCTTCCCACTTGAATATTTATCCTACTTGCTATGAACTTAAAAAGTGGTACTCTCCCCGTTCCTTGTTAATTAAGTCATTTTCCTATTTTGGGAAGTATCATTCTCTTTTATTTTATTTTCTTTTCATCTCTTAATATATTTATGAAACAAATAGCAATATAATCTGCAATGGCATCATAATTCTAATCATATAAAATGATACATATTGTCGAAGACGAAGGTATGAAATAGTAAAAAAGAATAAAAGTAGAGAGATAAAGAGATAATAAAGTACAAGATGAGAGTAAAGTAAGGGAAATGATAATGTGTTGCTTTTTGTTAAAATATAAAAATAATAACTCAGGTATAGTGAAACAAGAAAAAGTAATACCACTCAACTATAGAGGTACCGAAAAAATTATTATTTTATGGGTTACGAAAATTGAATTGATGCTTGTATATAGAGTTATTCTTCTTTCAAACTGGGACGATTCTACACTTCTATAATCATGTTTCTAGTACGTAACACTAGGGAGGTCAGTGTAGCCCGTAACTCGTGGGCTGGTCCGAATAGCCCGCCAAATTTATAGGGTCAGGACTGGAAATTTCTAGCCCTATAAAATCAAAACCCGACTAGCCCGCACCCGACTAACTCGCAACCCATTAGGGCCAGACCCGAAAACCCGACGGGCTGGCCTGAAAACCCGATAAAATCTCTATTGTTCTATTTTTCGCTCCTAATTCGACACTTTATTGATTAATTTTATAATATAGATAACTAAAAAAATTACTTTCAATTTTATATTAAATATACAAATTATATATTAAATTTTTGTTAATATAATAATTGATAAACAAATTTAAAACTTCAAATTCACAAAAAAGTATTTAAATTTCTAAACCATGCATTAAAATTCCACGAAATAGCCCAAATATTAGTATTTGATCATGTTTATGATTGAGTTTAAGCATATATCTCAAATATATCATAATTAAATGTTTTAATTGTATGAATATAACTAATTTTAATTATTATTTATTGGATTGATCGCATGTTAATATTAGCGGCAACAATCCGAATAACCCGATGGGCTAGCACGAAACCCGAGCTTTTTAGGGTTAGGCTTGAACTTTCATAACTTGAAAGAAATCACAACCCGATTAGCCCGCAACCCGAGTGGGGTTGCCCCGAAACCCGACAGACCGGCCCGATTGACATCCCCACGTAACACTATGAAATTATCCCACATCACCTGATTTGGATAATGAATTTAATAGGCAATCACATGAAAAATAGTTAAATAATTACTTGTATGAAGTAAAAGAAATGGAGAAAGTACAAGCATTTTAGCTAATGAAAATAAAACATGTCAAATATATATCGATAAAATCAATAAATAATAAAAAACGGTTATGATACAATCATATAAAATGGTAATGCTATCAACATTTGATTCTAACATCAACAAAATTACCTTTATAGTAATATTTCTCTTATATGTCTTGACTATTTAATCAATTTCCTAGCTTGGGACGGTAAAACTAGTATCAAATTTATTTATACCAAAATATACCATATGTTAGATAAGTACAGTATAAATTATTACACACATAAAGAGGAAGGACATTAGCATGTTGATCGCTTATATAATCTCTTAGTTTTCCATAACAAATCTTTGGAACTCAACCTTTTGCTTGATTACATCTTATATATTGCAGAATAATATACATTGAGTTGTTTTATGAGTTCAATATTTGTCATTTATTTAACTCTTACAAACTTCAATCTATTCTGATACTTTGTATATATTCCAGCAATAAGGTAACAATGGGGTTTGAAAAGATAAATTCAAGGAGCAACTGGTGGCAGAAAATATTGACGTTTACAACAATCATATGTATGATAACAATGACATTCGACTTTACCGCAGTTTCCAAGTCATTCTACTTGCGTGGTTATCAAATTAGTAAGTTTGTCAAATACTTATTTATGTATGGAAGTAGTATGGCTAAGTATTTGTGTATTTGTATGTCAGAATATGGAGGCGAGAGCAGAGTGCTGAACTACTCTAACTCAAGATCCGACGCGTACGAATTCACGGGCGATGTACGCCTGGAGGGAAGCTCAGCCACCGTTTTCATCGGTTCAATGGACAACCCGAACATCCCCCACACAATCAAACCATACGCTCGAAAAGGCTTCACGCTTGCCATGTATTCCGTCTCCGCTTTCCAAATAAAGGCAGTGCCGCCCGAAAAACTCCCCCATTGTACAAAAACCCTAGACGCCCCGGCCATCCTCTTCTCCACCGCTAGAATAGCCCTAAACTACTTCCACAGCGTGAGCGACGTGATGGTCCCGCTCTTTGCCACGTCCCAACGCTTCAACCGCAACGTTATCTTCCTCGTCACCAACCACAATGCTTCTTGCGTCACTTCCGTGCATAGAAAAACCATAGAAACTCTCTCCAAATACGAGGTGGTCGACATCGATAGAGACAAGAATCGAACTCTTTGCTTCACAAATTTGATTGTGGGACTCAAAGCTCATCCATCCGACCTTTCCATTGATCCCTCCCCGTTGTCGAGCCTTTCCACCCGAAACCTCACCAGGCTTTTACGCACCACCTACTCCTTGAAGAGAGACTTAGTGGGCGACCATATTCGGCCCCGGATGCTCATTGTTTCTAGAACGAAAAATCGTAAGCTGATGAATGAGCTCGAGCTGCTCAAGCTAGCACGGATGCTTGGCTTCGATCCCGCTATACATGATTTAGGAGATCATGTTGAGTACTCTGCCAAAATCGTTAACACATTCGACATCATGGTCGCAGTTCATGGATCTGCTCTCACAAACATGCTCTTTCTACCTGAAAATGCTGGTAGGGTCCTGTTAAGTTGACAACTATTTTAAATTAATAGTAACTGACAACTATGTTTATAACCTGCATTATACTAGATGTTTAACATGAGTTGACATAATTGTCGGTTATCAATTTAAAATAGTTATCAATTGATCATATCCAATGCTGGTGAGTCGACCTATCTATAAATATATTGATTTACATTAATGGCTCCAATCATTTTTCATTGTCAGTTGTGATCCAAATCATACCGTGGGGGCTGGATGATCAGGCGAGGATGTGCTTTGCGAAGAATCCGCAGGAGATGAAGTTGAAGTATTTGGAGTATAAGATCGCACCAAATGAGAGCTCATTTTTGGGGAATTATTCCAAAGACAGTCTACTATACACAAACCCTCTCAAATATCGTGACAATATAGGACAACCAGCTTATTTCACGCTCCTAGTGAATAAACAAAATGTCAATCTTGATTTAGCCCGCTTTAAGGATACCCTATTGAAAGCCTTGGACCTCATGGCTGCTTAATTCATTCATTCCATGTGGCCTTACATTTCGAAATATATCTTCAAAAAGTGTCTCCACCATCTTTACAACACCGAAGAAGAAGCTGAATCTACAAGGTTACTAGCAAAATATACCTTGGCCTCAAGATGTAAAACCTACAGCAAACACATAAAAATCTACAATTGTTCAACCACAAATTTGAAAAATTATATTTATAACCTTCACTAGAAAATGCACTAATCACAGTCAGTAAGCTAACTCAAATTCTAGTTTCTAAACTTAAGTTCTTGATATAGAAAAGTGATGGCAGTAATCACAGTCAACTAAGATTGTGTATCACATAGCTAAAAGTTGTTGAAAATTGCAAATTCCAAATTTTGACAAGGATGGATTAATCCAATCAATCCATGTTCCAGCGATATCTAGTTGGCCTGAAATCAATTGTATACAACAAATTTGATGGATAAATTAAACTTAGGAAGCACCATAAATTGGAAGGAATCCATACTAATAAAAAGGACAAGTTGGATGAAATCACTACACCCTTTTGAGTCTTCCAAAAATTGAATCTTAAGTTAAAGAAAGTTGAATCAAACCAAATGTTGTACTGCCAGGTTGAGTTGAAGGAGGTGGTCGGCGAGTCAGGACGGAAGGAGCGCCGGCGAGTGAGGTGGGTGCTGCCGATTTGGGAGAGATAGAGAAAGAGAGAGATGCGATTTGAAGGGTTTGATGAAATAATTTTTTAGTAATACTCCTATTTGGGTTTACTTATTCTATGTCCATTGTAATTTACTTTAGTTATTCAATATTTAATGTATTCAGATTTAATTTTATACCTAGAATATTTAATATATTTGAGAGAAGAAATCGCGACGAGATATTGGGAAAAGTTTATGGAAAAATCGGAAAACGGGAAAAGTTTATGACTTTTAGGGTTAATGAATTTTCAGCGTTTTCCATGTCAGATTCAGGCTTGCCACGTGCGCAAGATTTCGACCAGAAAACTTCAGGGTCGGGTCAAATGGGATATTCCAACAACCCAGTAAAGTTCATGATCCATATCTTTCCATTTCCCATTCTTTCTCTCTCTGCAAATTATTGGTAGTGGTACATACAAATCATCAATCTACTGCTGCTTTTCTCTTGATGAACATAACTCAATCCTTAAAGAACTATATCTCTCTTACGTGATCGCTTTGTTGCAATAGTGACCCAGGAAAACGCTTGTATGGCTTGTTCCTAAAAAACGATAGCTACGGAAGAATAAAGACATTAAGGGTGGGGTTAATCCTTACGATGACACCCATCTTCCTGCACATAGAGAAAGATTTTAAGTTTATTTTCACCACCATTTTTTTTTTGTCTTAGAACAATCCATCTAGGAGTATCATGGAAACTTAAGTATGGTATCCTTAGCAGAGGGGCATACGATAATCTTGAAGGCATACTCTACAATATGGCCAAGAATGTATCTCAAAAATACAAAGGCATGGATAAATGATGTGAATCAAATATGCTATCTTTATTCCCATATCTTTGAATGATTAATATGATTTAATGCTTGCAAAAGTGTGTTTTTCTTGTGTAGGAAGTGGAATGAAGTGTATAAAATGAAGTTGGAACGAAGTCTGAAGTAAAAAATGAAGTTGGAAGCAGTTTTTAAACTTGACTCGACCAGAGTTGGAATGTGGCAAGAAGTGACTCGACCAGAGTCATCCTAAGAGATAAAAAACTGCCAAGACAGAAGCTTTGACTCGACCGAGTCGACTTGTGCTGAAAAGTGACTCGACCAGAGTCATCCTAAGAGATAAAAAAAACCCATCAAGACAGAGAGTTTGACTCGACCGAGTCGAGTTGTGCCTATACTTTACTCAACTCGAGTACACGTAAGTGCAACCGCAAATTGACAATTTTTCATGATTTATAAGTGGCAGTTTTAGGCTCATTTTACACATTATTTGACACACGCAAATTATCAGAGAATGAAAGAGGAGGAAGAGGTAAAGAAGATATTAGGTTCAATCACTCAACTTCCATCATCTCGGAGGAGATTTGCTACCATCTACACATCAATTTCATGAGTTCCTTGGTTATTCTTTATTAATTGTGGATGTGTAACTAAAACTCTTACGTTGCACCTAATTTGTGAAAGATGTGAACTATTTATGGATTTTATGGTTGATTAATCTATGATCTTATTCTATGATGCTTTTACATTGAATTAAAATTCCGGCTTGTGTTATTATTCAATCATGTCTTTTAGCCAATGTCTCTTTAACTTGGTTAATAGGAGGAAACATAGATAAAGAGTTTGAGATTTGTATCGTGTTCATCATATGAATCTTGGATAAGTTGATTTACATGTCGTTGCAATAATTGTTGGATATTTACTATGCATCTTGCAGTTAAGTTGTAGTTTTAGAGTTATTATTTTAAACTTAAAGGAGACATTTATCCATTGACTTAAAAGCTCTAAAAATCACATCAATGATCAAAAAAATGTTATGAAATTAGTTGTTAACTATGAGTTTCATGCTTCACAAGCTCCCTACTTTAGGCCTTATGATTTTGAAAAATTATGTTGGTTGCAAGTAAATCCAAGAACTTCACTTCCTATTGAAAATTTATTGGACAATGGAGGCTCAATCCACCGATATTTTGGAAAGAAAAAGAAAAAAATGGATTTCATAATGAGACTAAATATATTACTGCATGATATGAAGAGCAGGAAGCGTGCCTATCGACGTCATTTTTCGGCCTACGAATCAGATTGATGTCGTTAAGAGCTTCGGAACTACATCGGTAAAAATGTCATTGTTCATCCATCGACCCTAAGAATCCTTGTTGCACCTTACAACATAAATGATAGATTTGAAAAACTTCAATTTCATAGGAATGTTGGTGCACATGTTGATCTAAATAGAGGTAGCTTGGTGGACAACCATGCGTAGGTACTGAACTTAATACCCGCATTATTTGAAGAGAGTATCGAGGCCTTCACCAACATTTTATCAATGAACTAGGACAACATTATCGACATATAACGAGTTTCTTCAGTGAGATGGGTTTGAATTGATGTGGGAGTTTCTTCAGCGACATGAGTTGTAATTGATATTGATGCAAATGCTCATTCAGTAGTGGCTTTTCGATTTTATAGCCCATTCGAGGTATTCGCAAAAGTTGCAATGTGGCCTACCGGTTAAAGTTACTGAATATTTCCCTAGTGCATCATATTTTCACATAAAAATGCAAACAATTCATGCTCATGGAAATTTAAATCATAAATCATAAATTACTACGGTTTAGAATTGCCTAATAGATTCTCCAAAGAGTCATTAATTTCAATAAACATGTATGCTTTCACGACGGTCTGTATTTGAAGATCAGACAGGCATGCCTTCTTCGGTCTTTTCCTCCGGTGGGTAAATTTATCATCATCATCATCATCATCATCATCATCATCACCATCATCATCATCATATTTTTCTCCATTCAAACTCACTTGTATACACTCACACACACACATGTGTTTCCATTATATTCGTAATACAAGGTGGTGTCACAATTCATAAAAAATATATGAACAACACTTACCGAATGTTTGGCAATATTTTCAAATGCTATTAACCTTTTAATGACTTGGCCCCTATAACCCTTCTGTCAAATGATAAAGACAAATTATAGTGATTAGCGTAATAGTTATAATTAATGATTCTTACCTCGATCACGGACTTTGGTGTAGTGACATAGGGAAAGATTTTAAGTCTATTTTGACCACCATTTTTTGGACTTAGAGCAATCTATTTAAGAAACGAATATCATGGAAAGTTGGGTAATGGTATCCTCATTAAAGGGAGTAAAAATTTGATGGTCCTTCCATACCAAGTGGCATGATGATTTGGTATACCACACCGATAATTCCATGACAAAGGATATAAAAAATGGTCCACATGCCACATCTATTTAACATCAATCCACTAATCTAATGGTTTCATTAATCAATTTATGGAAAGTAGTATAATACTATTAAATATGGAATTATCATACCTTAGAATTGACATTGTCATATAATACAATATATATGTATATTAACTTCATAATATAAGTGTAACACTCATAAAAAAGTAATCATAGTATTCTTTCACGTCATGAAAAAAGATTATACTATTATAATTGTTTGATAGTAGTATTACTATTTTGAGATTGATGGGTAAGAGATTTTTTCTTTATTTTATATTCATATATATACAAAAAATTTATAAAAATAAAATTTATGACCATAACTTATATTTTATATAGCTTTCAATTATTATTATGTTAAAAATTATTAATAAAATTTAATATGAAGATTCACTATCTTATCTTTATGCAATTAAAATGAACTTATTAATAAAAGAAGAACTTCAATTATAAAATAAAAAATAAAAAGTATTTTAAACAATATATTAAAAAATATAAATAATAACATATTCCACTATCTATTTAGTCAAACAAACACATACATATATATTTTATAAAAAGCTTTGGAGGAAAACTTACCCATGGAATTCAAAAGGGATGGAGAATTGAAAATGATTTCTTCTCTAATATTGTATGAAAACACCGAATGAAAATTGAATAGACATAAGAATATTTTTATTTTATAAGAGAGATATTGGAGTATATTTGACTCTAATTCTATGGGGTATGATAATACTTTCCATAAATTGAAACCTTAGATTAGTAAATTGATGTTAAATAGAGGTGACATGTGGACCATTTTTTATACCCATTTGTCAAGAAATTATTGGTGTGGTATACCAAATCATCATGCCACTTGGTATGAAAGGACCATCAAATTTTTACTCCATTAGAGGGACATACGAAATCCTGAAGACGTAATCTACAATATGACCAAGAATATATCTAAAAAATACAAAGGCATGGATGATTTATGAAATTAGTTGTTAACTATGAGTTTCAAGCTTCACAAGCTCCCTACTTTGGGCCTGATGATTTTGAAAATTTATGTTGGTTGCAACTAAATTAAAGAACTTCACTTCCTATAAGAAAGTTTATTAGACAATGGAGGCTCAATCCACCGATATTTTGGAAATAAAAAGAAAAAATGGATTTTATAATGAGGCTAAATATATTACTACATGATATGAAGAGCAGAACGCGTGTCTATCTGCGTCATTTTCAGCCTACGAATTGGATTGATGTCGTTAAGAGCTTCAGAACTACATCGGCAAAAATGTCATAGTTCCTCCATCCACCCTAAGAATCCATGTTGCACCTTACAACATGAATATAGATTTGAAAAACTTTGATTTCATAGGAATGTTGGTGCACATGTTGATTTAAATGGAGGTAGCCTTGTGGACAACCATGTGGAGGTACTGAACTTAATACCCGAATTATTTGAAGATAGTGTCAAGACCTTCACCAACATTTTACAACATAATGTCAATGATGATAGTGGACAACATTATCACATATAACGAGTTTCTTCAGTTACATGGGTTGGAATTGATGTAGCGAGTTTCTTTAGTGACATGAGTTGTAATTGATGCAGAGGCTCATTCAATAGCGGGTTTTCGATTTTACAGTCCATTCGAGGTATTCGCAAAGGTTGGCAATGTGGCATACCGGTTAAAGTTACCGAATATTTCTCTGGTGCATCATACTTTCATATAAAAATGCATACAATTCATGCTCATGGAAATTTAAATCATAAATCATGAATTTCTACGGTTTAGAATTGTCTAATAGATTCTCCAAAAAATTATCGATTGCTTGTTTCGTCTATATGTAAAGTTCATTGCACTCAACCAAAAATCTTCTAATTTGTCTTCCGAAGTCAGGTTATGACCTCTGGGTGGCCAAGTTTGTCAAAACTGAAAAGACTAGACTATAAGAGCATCCATAATAAGGATAGTCTAACAATAGCCTAGCCAAAAACTCCTCCGCCACATCATCAGGACTAACTAGAAACTGTATGTCAACATCGTCAGGGCTAGAAACTAGACAATAGTGGACTAGAAACTGGACTAGCATTAGGACTAGCACTAGGACTAGCCACAATAAACAAAATAATAAATTCATATTATAAATTACAATCACGCAAATACGGAATTAAATTTACGACACAGATGCGAGAAAATGTAACCATTTTATTTAAGTTTAAAAAAAAGGTGGCTAGCCGACCGGCTAGCGGATCGGCGAGTTCATGCTGATCGGCTCGCCGAAACAACTCTCGCCGGTCACAATGGAGGCTAGCGGGTAGGCTAACCGATCGCGAATCGGCTAGCCTGTCCGGTAGCCTCCATTGCAGATGCTCTAAAGAAGACTGAACTTCAGTTCTAGGAGGAATTAAAATTTCATCCACTCGGGGGCACAAAAATTTGTGAGGCTTAAGTTCTGTGTCTCATATCTAGTCTCATTTTATAGAGTTATTTTGGGTCGGATTAGGTATTTATGGAGGTTGGACTTGGCCCAAGTTTGTTTGACTTTTACTAATTAAATTGAGCTTAAATTTAATTCAAGTCCAAATAGAATATTATTATCAGCTGCTATAGTAAAATAATATTGACTATCCGTCCAATCCCAAATTATGAGTTATCCGAGCTTTCTCTTTAATTTATTATTTATCGTGTTTGAGATATAAATATCAATTAATTAATGTAAGTTTGTCATTTGACTTCAATTAATTAATATCTCTTTTTAAGAATGGTCTAGTTCAAAAACTTCATTTAATATTCGTGGAATAAATTTCAAACGGACAGGTTTCTGAATAATAAAATCTTTTTTCCGAATACCTCTTAAGGATACTATCAAACTGGATTCTACCAGCACACAATTCATTGCAACAATAATATTAGTAGCGCAAGACATTGATCACCAATACTCAACACATCAGGATTCTTGGATTACGAAAATTCCGCACATTTTGATAAATCAAAGTAGAAATAAGCAATATTGTATGATCAATGTTATGTCAATAATGATTAAGAAGTAACAATCACCGAGACCTCATCTTTCTAAAATATTTTTTGTGATTTTAAAGAATTTTATGAATAAATTGACAGAGAACGAAGGGACTGATAATGGTGGGAAACTGTTAAATATTTGCATAAATAATCTCCTATAACAAGAATCAGCAAATTTTGCTTTTGCATTTCGATATTTTTAATGTTCTTCCACCGGCGGCTATAGCCAGAGTTTCGGGGCACATGATTTCAAGAGGCTTCCCACAAAGAGAAATGCCGAGAAATTATTCCTTCAATTTTTCCACAAGGCGGTAATAGCTAAAGTGATTATTCTAAAAAAATGAAATTGAAATCGAAACCACACATTCAAACCAGAAAATTGACAGAATCGGGAAAATAGCACATTGAAACCACACATTCAAACCAGAAAATTAACCACACATTGAAAAATTGCACATTCAATCGAAATTGACCAAAACTCGATTGTTTGAAACGGGAAAACCCAAAATTGGATTATGGCAGAAATCGCGACGAGAGAATGGGAAAAGTTTGTGGGAAAAACTAGAAAATGGGAAAAGTTTATAACTTTTAGGGTTAATGAATTTCCGGCGTTTTCCACGTCTCGCCATATGCACAAGATTTCGACCGGAAAACTTCAGGGTCGGGTCAAATGGGAAATTCCAACAACCTAGTAAAGTTCATGAAATTATACGCCAAAATTTTAGTTCATGGGAAAAACCGAAAAATCGAAAAAGTTTATGACTTTTAGGGCAATTTGCCCAATAAAATATCATGTACTACAAGAATAACATATTCATATCCAAAGTATGAGGGACACTGTATGTGTTTGCCTTGATGTTTCCAAACAAATACTTAGCCTGAAATTTATAGTATATCAATTCATGACCAGCCAACGTGAAATAATGAAAAACAAAAACAAATTGTGTATTCCAAGTAGAGAAAAAATTCAGTAATTCTACAACAAACTTGAAAGGAGAGTGCCTAAGCTACAGATTAGACCAAAATAAATAAAAAAGTGAGCAAAGTAAAAAAAGAAGATAGTAATTCTACCAACACTTAAATTGTACAGTGCTACTGAGATTGTGTTACCTCACTCACTTTGAGTGAAGTTTCGACCACCAAAGGGCTCATTTCTGACTTCTTTTTCTGCTTTAGAATCACCTGCCTCGGCATCACTTCTATAAGAAAGTTACCCCCATTCCATACAGTTGCTGATGCCTTGAGCAATTGGAACGTCAAGTGTAATTCATACGATAGGAATATCGGGACAGTAAGCGCTGTTGTGGCCACAGTGAACACCGCCTGAAGCAAAATGTACATAAACATCCGGTTCTGATCTCCCAGCAGACCGCTCAAGCGCCACCACATGTTGTTTGCTTTCTGTGCTTTTTTCGACAGTTCCCTGTCACACGAAAAAAATAATAATAATATTGTTGCAACTTCTATGATTTTAACAATCCATCTCATCAAGCCTCCCTATGTGAACAAGAAATAATGTGGATAATGAAACCTGTAGGAGGTCATGACTTCTGGATCCCGCAGCAGTCTCTGTTCACGTAGCACATTTACGATGAGAAAATAAAGAAGCTGCCAGACAACATAGGCTACTAAAGGAACAAAGAAAAGCCATGTCCACAGATACGATTTCGTCTCTGCATAGAGCCATGATCCTGTATGAGAATTCCCATTCTGATGCATCTCCTCGAAGAATACTGGGTCCCACCATCGGATTGTGAACAGAACAAGTCCTGGAAACCATATCTGCTGCATCAGCTAAACATGCTGGCTGGGAAACTCAATACCAATTTATTTAAAGTACTTGCAATTTTTTTTATTCAACAGGGAGAATAGCCATGCACTTTTAATCCCACAATCCAGAGTTCTAAGATAAAGAAATTGCATTACATCAAATTATGTATGAATTTCCCTAAGCTAGTAGCAAGGGTGGACAAGGAAGAGAAGTCATCATGCCAAGGTCAGAGAAATACTAGTATGTTTTTTTCCCATTTCGCAGAATTTACTGAAAATGAAAAAATGAACTGAAAATATATGATCCCATTTTCAATCCTTCAACTGCAATAAGAATGTTGTACCAAGTGCGCGCGTGGTTGATGCCTGAGGCCAAAGGTCTCGGGTTCAAGTCCGCTGTGACACGGCCTCTAAATTTCTATTCATTTATCAATAAAAAAAGTATGTTGTACCAAACACTAACTATGAGAACACATTTTTTCCTAACATTGAGGACCAGTATGTTTGTTTGTTCCTACAAGTGGAATTTTGCTTTAACAACAAACTCAGGTTCAAAACTGGATGAAACAGAAGGATGAAATGATCATCTAAGCGTAAACTACAGCCTACAGGTGCTATGTTATGTCAAAACTTAAAATAGCTTTCAACAATTCCATTCTGTCAAAGCCATTGCCATTTAAAGTTAATGTTTTCATTGTAGGCTTGGCTTTTTCACTTTTTACCATTTAACATATATAACAATAATCTCAGCAAAAGAAAACAGCCTCTTACCAGGCAAGATATGTATAAAGACGCTTACTATCTTGTCCATGGAATTGAAAACTAAGCTACAACGCCAAACGATTAGTGCCCATGCCAAGGGCCCCTGCATCCATTAATTAATATCAGAAAAAGTCCGCACGAAGCAAATCAAAGTCATTTATATGGTACAGGAATAACAGAAGCAAGTGCTTACCTCCGCAAATGAGAAGCACACCAAGAAAAGTTTCTCATTTCTGGGATAAAACAGAAGCATGATCAAGAATATTGTATTGGCATAATAGCAAAAATCCTGCATCCAATAGGAACTTAAATGAGTATCAGTAAGTCCCTCCCTTTTTTCTATTTTTGCAGTAAAAATATCGAGACCAGAACACGTGTTACCACGAAAGTAGCCAAATGGACTGACATAACGTGTATACTTTCCAATCACCAAGTAACTAAGGTTCGAAACGAAAGCTACAACGAGTGATATAGGTGTTTCAACTAGATTAAACTGAAAAGATGAGTAAGAACTTACAAGAAGATAATAGTGCAACTTCTTGTATCGGTAATAAATCCATCGAAGTGGGACAAAAATGACATAGAATAAACAATAGAGATATCGAACATCCTGTGGCCCTGATCAAAGTAAACCAAATCTATAAGAAAAGTGTAAAATGCAGCCAACATTTCCATCCCATGTAGTAGCAGTTTATACTCACTTGCACCCAAGATGAAGCAGAAGCCTCCAAAGAAAAGAACACCAAGCAAGTGTGTCACCTAACATATCCAATCAAACACTAACAAAACCTTCATACCAATCATTTCATTTCTCAACAAATTTAAATATTTAGGGAACAACAAGTGCATGAGAATCAAAGATTTACCATTTAACACAACCCACCTTATTGATGAAGTTTTCATGCTCTTCAGCCTGTTTAGCAATCTTAACGGCTTGCTTCGACAAGATCTCCTTTGTCTGCTCTGCTTGCTTCGTTAGCATCTCCTTACACTACAACAAAAAAAAAAAACCATTAAGGACATTTTTAATGCAATTCAGGACGCTAATTTGTGTTTCTAAATATACTAAGCGTCCTTGTTATTGGTGTGGAAGCGTCCTAAAAAGCAAAAGATTAAATTAATTCATCCTTAATATAGGAACGCTTTCTTTTGCGCAATCAAATCAAATCCAATCATCCAACATTATCAATATAACGATTATGTATAAAAGAAAATACCTTTGTTCGATCTTTCAACCGTTGTTTAACTTTATTACCGTATGAATCTGCGTCCACCTCCATGATTTCTTCATTCTCCGCCATTCCCCTCCCGACCGCTTCAATAAGATCCTGACGTGAGTTTTGATTCCTTCAATGCTTCTTTCTTATTCTGATTAATTAAACGTAGGAAATGCGTATAAAATTGGTAATCTCTCTGTGATGATTGTTGTTGAGTTCTTGTTAAGCTGCTAATTGTGGTTAATTTATCGCGGAACTTATTTGTGGTGGCCTCAGCCTCATGTATTAACTTCATATAGGAATAATACTATTCATTTCATTTCTTTTTCTTTTTAAAGTTATTTTTGTACACCCAATTACAACATTCCTTGAAAATTAGATTATAGTAGATGATTAAGAATGTCAGTAATAAGTAATTACTAACTGGATGCATGCAAGTTTCTACCATTTTTATGTTATTGCATGTTAATTTGTGTCGTATTTTATTTTTATAAATTATAAATAGAAGATGCACCCTCCTATCTCGTAAAAAGGTGACGATATAAGTAGAAACTAAATGTAGGCTAGCAACGTCACACATCAACAATTAATTAAATTAGCATATATATCAACTAAATGCCATGCGGCCTATTCTCCAATCGCAATATATTGGAACTTCAAAAGTTCTCTCTATTCATACATTTCCACTCTGATAGTACTATTATTTAAACTAGTATACACTCCCGTGCGATACACGGTTCAATTAATTTTACGAAAACTAATTTAATATATCACTTTATCATCACTCGAATTTGAAAACTAAAAAACTAAACTTGCGAAAAACTTAACATCTACAAAATATTTACAATAGGCATATATATAGACTGCATGTGTATTTGTTCTAAAGTTTTCATCCTACTTTTTTTTTCTTCTAGAATTCTCTACTTTTTTCTTATATATTCTATTTATTCCTAAATATTTCTATTATAAATTATCTTCAAATTTTAATTACAAAAATCAGGCTTATTATTTATTTGAACACATTCCGTACAATAAAAATACTAAAATAAGAAGACGATGAAACACTACTCAGTTGACAAAACATTTTTTCTCAATTCAATAGGTTAGGAATTCAGATCATCACGAGAATTAATAGGCAATCTTTATTGATCATTTTTTCGGAAAATAAATAAAAGATGTGGTAAGTAGGCTTAAGATGGTTTTCTCAATTTCATATACAATTGTACTTCCGCAAGTTACAATTTGTATATTTAATACTCCTATAAATTTTTTTTATTAAATAGATGTATGGATATAGCAATAATTAAGTATAAAAATAAAATTATAATATAGTAAAATTAATCACAACTAATAACTATAATGTCAATCTAGAGTAATTTAAGTAAAATGTTAAAATCAATTATGCAATTAGTATAATATTTAAAATTATATTAAAACAACAAAAACACATATATTAATTAAAACATTTTTGGATATAAAAATAACAATCTTGTTTAAACAATAAATAGTACTCCATAAAATTTAATGTCTAACACCATAAATATGAAATTATTAATATACAATTTATAATATTTAAAATATGGAAGCCATTGTCATAGAAAAAATATAATAAATATAATCTACCTTCATATTTTATCAATTTCAAAGATCTATTCCGTCTGTCCGCTATTAAATGTCTCATTTTTCCTTTTTCGTCCGTCTGCCAATAAATGTCTCATTTCTCTTTTACCATAATTGGTTGGTGTACCATACATTCCACTAACTCATTTCACTCACATTTTATTACAAAACTAATATATAAAAGTAAATCTCGCATTCCACCAACTTTTCTACCCACTTTACTTCATAAAGTCAAATAATTTCTTAAAACCCGTGTCGGTCAAATATGAGACATTTAATGGCGGACGAAGAGAGTAATTTATTAAATTAAATAATAAATTCATCACATTAATCCAAGTCATCACATAAATCCATAAGAATTTGTTATATCATATATGTCTCATAAAAAAATAATCATGTAAACCCTCCACCTATATAATTGGGTCAACTAATTAAAAAATGTATTGTTAACAAACAATTTATTAATTTATTAGGAATAGTAACTTATTCATATTAAAACATTACCCTCCGACTTCTCTTTGTACTCCAATACATCTCTACCTTATTATTTTTCCCAACATCTTTTATCTGCCTCCATCTAGCTCGGGTGCCCTTCTTCATCACCAGTTATAATCTCCTACACCTTTCTTGTCCTGCACCTGCGCAATCTATTCCATAAGCCAATTTTTCACCATCTACATGTAATAATTTCAAACAAAAATCAACTACATACCCTACATTACAACTTTTGCTATTTCATTGACTTAGGTGCTCTTTTTGCATGAAATCTGTTGTCGTTTCTTTTATAAATTATGGCAAATGACATATTGTTACCTTCATTACAACTTTTGCCATTTCGTTGACTTAGGTGCTTTGTATGAAATCTGTTGCCGTTTCTTTTATAAATTATGGAAAATGACATATTGTTCAAAAATATAGCTAAATGATTTAGATACTTTTAGTCGACATTAATTTATAATTTAGTGGATATTAATTTATAGTTATACCAAATTAATGGCATTAACATCCTCCATTTGACTACATAGTATATAAATCTGTTGTCGTAATTTATAGTTTAGTGGATATTAATTTATAGTTATACCAAATTAATGGCATTAACATCCTTCATTTGACTACATACTATATAGTTATACATTTAATGGCATTAACATTTCACTTGGCTACATAAATTATAAACATAACTTATTAAGTAATATTTATAATTATTCCCAAAATTTATACATATTCAAATTGTCCAAAACTCAGCTTTTATATATGTATAGATTTTACCGAGGATGGATACGATCTAATTCATTGAATCCAACCAATGAAGACCAGTCAAAATCAATTGGTGCTTGAAGAAGTGATTCTAAGTTAACCTACATGCGACTACACTACTTATAAAATGCAATTATCTTTGTCCCACCATATTCAAAATTATACGTTTATCTTCTTTGGATTCGTTCGTATGGGACAGCCTAACAGCCATGAGGTTGAATTATTGATGGTATGGGAGATAGAAGCTTGTGCTAGATTTTGTCTCATTTTTTCAAGAATGAATAATACTCTGAATTAAATTGAATGCTCCTCTATAGAAGTGTAAAAAAATAGCAGCATTACTTTTTTCAAATATTGAACGGAGTGGCCCTTGTTTGGTTCAAGCATTAAAAAACAAACACAAGATTGTTGCCAAGTTTTCGAGACATGCAATCTTCGAACGTTACGTTATTGAGAACTTGAGACATGCAATGTTTGAAATTCATAGTTATTCAAATGCCATCCAACACAACTGTTGTCCATTTTTTGCCACAAGAAAACGAAATCATAGTCATTCATACCTAAAGGTTGAGATCTGTAGAAATGGCACTACAAAGTTCACTCCTATATTCAATTTCAACCGTTGGCAGTGGACTTATAGTGGAACTCATCAACCGTAGAATAAACTAGACCTTCTGATTCCAAAGATGCAATAGCTTCTCTGCCAACAAACCAGAAAATCAAAGAATGAGTAACATTGATCAATTTGAGTTTGTTGGGGAGGAAAAGAGAGCAGAGGACTTACAAGATCTTATGCTCGGGAACATTTAGTTGCCTGGCAAGTTCAGCACGATGGACTCCATTTTCTTTGCCACTGCAACAATTAGAAGAGGAAAGATAGCAGCCATCAATAGAAGTGTGTGCACATCTATAATAATTATCGCTCATCAGTGACATAACCTAATAACATTCTGCTAAAAGTACACATCTTCACAGGTATTTCCTCAGCATAAAACGAAAATTTTCATTAACTGAGTATATTTATAGGTGAATACTTGCATTCCATTTTTTAGCATAAGAATGGGATGTTTTGCAAGAAATAAGAAAAACAAATAACAATTGCATTAAAAAACCCAACTAAAAGTGAAAACTGTTTTATCAGACCCAATGTTGTCAAATAGCGGCTATGGTGGGGATATGGCGCTATAGCATATAGTTTTTAATGAAAACGCCATCGCCACAACGATACATGGCATTTTTCTGTGGCGGCCGCCATGCCCGCCACGGTCGTGGCGCCATGGCGCCACCATATCCCGCAATGGCGGTATTTTAGGCCAATTTTGACTTTTTTGGTGCTAATTTTGACTTTTTAATGGGGCTTTTTACATTTTAATTGAATTTTGCATAGGCCCAAAACTAAACCAGCCCACCCCAACAATTCTAACCCATTTAATATTTAATTAAAATGAAAAACTAAACCCTAATTCAACCAACGGCTACTCCTTCCACAATCTGCCGCCCAGCCACTCGCCGCCGCCACCGTCGCGCCGCCGCCTCCAGCAGCCCATCACCCTACAGCCCCTCCTATTCACAATCTGCCTCCTAAACCCCACTCAGCCACCGCCCAGCCACTTGCCGCCGCCGCCGCCGGCCCCCTCCTATTCACAATCTACCTCCTAAAATCCACTCAAAGAAGAGGAAAGAATCTTCTACATCTAGTTCAAGTTGTCTTAGAGTTTCTAAGAAAAAGGAACCTATCATACCTAGAAAAGGGAAAGGGAAAGGGAAAAGGAAAAGGCTTGGGCTTGAGGATGAAGATGAAATGGATGTCGATGATAGTGATGATGATGAACTAGAAGACTATGTTGAGCTTGATGATTGATGTCTATTGAGCTTATCATGGTTTTATGTTTTGTTGAACACTTGAACTAAAGACTTTAATTACTAGACTTTTATATAATTGTCTTATATTTTATGCTTTATTACATTTTTTAGAGTTTTTAATGTTATATTTTTATTATTTTCTAATTTTTTGAATTATATATGAATATATAAATATTATTTTATATATTTAATTAATGACCGCCATATCCCGCCATACCGATACGCCATACCCCTGTGGCATTTTTCGGGCGAACCGCCATGGACCGCCATACTGCTTTGACAACATTGATCAGACCGTATGATTCTCCAATAAGCTAGTACTTTTGTTCTCTGATATAGCATAGTCATGTGTTGCTACTTGAAAAGAATCTTGTGTCATTCTATTTCTACTGCCTATAAAAATGTCATTCCAAATGTAAATTATGATATTAAACACATCTATTATTTGTAAGAATGCTATGGCACATAAGTAGTATCATATGTGGGGTAGGGTTCCGTGGTTTTATAAACATCAAGACCTTCAAGAATGTAAAAGAGACTTTCTGTGTGAACATAGAAGATAAAAGAACTCATTTGCAGATGCATTATAATTTGACTTACATGCATGATGGCTGTTGCATATAGTTCAAGACAAGTTTATCAATGCCCCTGATTGCATCCACATTATGTTGTGCCGAAAACTGCAACTGAAAGTATCCTCAATTATATGACTGGGAAGCATAACCATTTCCAGAATTTAACTGCGGGATATAACCTTCACATACATGATTTGATGAAGTAGGTTGGTAACCCTTTGAAGGGGTGTTAACAGATAGATTTGGCATTTGACCTGTAACTTGGGGAGCATCCTGCATCTTCTACAGAGAGAAAAGTGGGGGAAGAGGAAGTAAAAGAAACAAAACGAAACAAAACATTAATCAGGAAGTATTCATTTGATTCCAAATCACACAATAGGAGTTCTCATCAGTTGATATCATACCCGTGTTCTAGTGTTGTAGCAATGGACATACATGCACTCAGCAAAGTGGTTTGGAATCTCATTATAGTCCGTGACACTCCTGATAGTAGCAGCACATATAATTAATAGTACTTTTCACGAATGAATTGAAAAACTACAAGGATACAACAAAGGGTTAGCGCCTGATATCACACAACTATCTGAAATATGGTTTTTTTCCCCACGAACTTTGAAGTTTTAGCGAAAAAAAACCATGAACTTTGCAATGGGTGCCAATTTTCCACCAACATCAGGTTCCACTAGTTAAAAATGATGTGGAAATGAGATGCTATGATTTTGGTGACATGCAGATGTCATGCCAAAATCACCACCACAGCCGTCTTCATTGCCAGAATGAGAGTAACAAAGTTTCTGGAAGATCAAAAAACAGTAGCCACCCAACAAAATAATGGTGCCAAAAATCAGCAAAACCAACAAACAAGAAAATCAATTGTTAGGCCTACATAGCATACAGATCCAAATCCTCCAGCAGAGAAAAAAATTAATAGCAAAACAGAGGGCACCATCAAACACAAATCAAAAGCCGCACACACAAATAAAATCGTAGTATTCCTTATTACTCTTAATCTGCTGACTAAACCCACCTGCTTCTCACTAGCCAAAAAACAAACCGGTAGATGATCAGAATCCATTTTTGAAGGTTGATTAGGCTTAGGATAACTTTGTGCATACTGAGAAAACTGTTGGCCAGGCATACTCTTGCTGCCATCCAGATGAAGACCAGATTGTTAAAGCTTGCCTCCAACGTCCCTAAACTCTAGGCTCGCACTTTTTCCCATCACGAGAGAGAGATTGAAGAACAAAGAGAGAAGAAGAAGAAGAAGAAGAAGAACAAACGAATTTTAACTCATAATATGACATCGTTTTGGTGCAACGGCTGGCGAGTCCACCTCAACATCTCGCTGTGCCACGTCGGATCCAATTTGCGGAAAAAATGATATTGTTGGAAATTGGCACCCCACAAAGTTCATGGTTTTTGTCAACTTCAACGTTTGTGGGAAAAAATCATATTTCATATAGTTACTTGATATTATGCACTAAAAACCCTACAACAAAAAAGACTCCAATGCAGGATTTGAATAGCAACTCTATTAACATGCAGAACCGGCTAAAGATAACTCCGGGCAATATTTTTTAGATTGTTAGCAAATCACGTGAAGTAAAAAATCAAGCTAATCATAACAGAGTAATGCCTTAACTAAGACTGAAGTGCAATTTCTTTTCTGCACGAATCAGGTAAATGAGGCATGATATGGAAGGAACAATCTCAAGGACAAATTAAATAACCACGTACCTCACAGAGTAAACAATCAATTGTTTTTTCCCTTGAAAGCCCTTCAAATGCCCATGAACCTTAACATATGTGCCATTTCTAAATTGAGCCGTAAATGAAAGAGAAGTTAGAAAATCCAGGGTTTGAAATTATCAGCCATAAAAAGATGAATTTGAGTGCAAAAGGGATTACGATAGTAGCTCCATTTCCTTTGTATCAACAGGTTCTTGTACCCTAAAATGTCCATAGACCACAAACAAGTCATTGGAACGTGGACATTACAGCATAATAGTAACACTCATCAAGCATGAGAACTACAATAAAATAATAAAGGACCCCTAAGGCATACCATCTATGGCAGTCGATTCGGCCAGTTCCATCATCAAGTGTGAAAGAAACATCAGTCACCCTTTCAGTTTTCTCAAACACCAATCCAACCAATTTCACCTAAATGCATTATAGTTAAAATATCAAATCAATGAACGAAGTTAAACTCAAATAATACTACTAATCAGTGTTTCTCGTAGTTAAAACTCAAATATTACTCAATATATCTACGTCCAAAACAAATATATATAGAAAAACATAACCTACGTTGTTCACTGATACTCCATCAATCAAAAAGTTTGCCTTATCATCACTCGCTTGAAAAGCTTCTCTTATTTGCTTCACCGTCAGTGGAAGTAAACCTTGTGCCTCACGATTCTGCATAAACTCCAGCACAAATGAAACAATATTACCAAAAAAATCAAATCGAACATAAATCGCCCAAACCAGAACGGAAAACAGAAAATCTTACCGATCGTTCGAAAATGCATATGAATTACGAATTGCACTTACCAAACTGGCAGCTTAGGGTTTATAGAAAAGGTTCAGAGACGAAACAAGTATGGCATAATTAAGTTGCAACAAAAATATAAAAAAAGAAAATGGGTAAGAATGAAATTATGCGTTTGCGAATCCGCACCTTGGCCGGAGAGAAGGAGGGATCGGCGGTTTGGGTAGCCTGAGAAGGCATGAAGCCGCCGCCGGAGAAGGCAGCGCTGCCGTCAAATTCGCTGTTTCCGTACATTTGTATTAGTAGTGCGTCCGGCGCCGCGCCGATTAAGATGTATTGTAGCGGCTGAAGCGAAGCACGAGAGGAGTGATGATATCGATATCAAGGGATTATACACTTCCCGCCATATGTTTTTTCTCAAATGCTTTATGTTCAATTTTCGACCTAGGTTTTTTGTCATTTTTTTTAAAAAAATTCGCTGCTTTCTTTTTCATAATTTGGGTGGTTTCTATTTGCTTTTCTAATTAATTGTTGTTCTGTACTTCTGTAAGTTTTATTCCACTACTTTATCGAATTATGGATACGCCACAACTAAGAAATAAATAAAATAATAAAATTAAAAACCTTTTTTTTATAAGAATCTCCAAAATTAGTCTAACACTTATTCTTATAAAAATAAAATAACATAATATAAAACATTATAATAAATAGTATAATAAGTGATCTATCCCACGTAAAAGAGAACACAAAATATAAAATTAAATGAAATATTAAAAAAAATGGAAGAAATAGTACGTGAATAAAGACCTCTTCGAGACCCTATTTATAAATATAGGCAGAGCACAAAAAATTATTCAAAATCCCCGAACAAAGCTGGCGGGTGCAAACCCAGCGAGTCGCTTGGTTCGCACTGCTTTGAGCAGCCTTTGTCAAATGACCATAATTTCTTCATTCGGAATCTGATTGAGGCGAACAGAGTACTCACGCAAAGTTCTTTCGATGATGAAGACAATAGTGGTCTTAGAGGAGTATTTAGACACCATCTTCACAGGAAACGATCGGTTTGAATCAGCCCCAGTTTTTGTTTGGCTCATTTTATGCTTCTCTTCTCCTCCTGGTTTGACGCTTCCCGAATTCAAATCATATTGCTCTGACCAATTAAAATTTTAATCAATTGACTTTCAAAATTTATGAGACAGCGTTGAACTCTCGTATATTAGAATTCAGTTAATGCTCATACTGGTTGGAAACTTGGAATATGTCCATGAGTGATGAGACCATGAGGCTCGTCTTAAGAAAACAAGTAATCCATACAATTTTCTCTTGAATATATTTCTCTTTTATATTACAAACAAACAATAAATTAAGAATGGAACCATAGAATCAGATGAGAGAGAAAAATGCTATGCTATGTACAACTACAGGATTAAACAAGGTAAAAATGGTACTATAACTCAACAAAATCAAGCACTCCACAGTTGCATTTCCTGATTCAAAAAACAGAGTTGCTAATCAAAAACATCTTCTTGATCATCATCATCATCAACACCTTCCGACCGTCTCTTCTTCTCTTTAATCCATCCATACTTTCTAAGAACCCACAAATTCAGCCTCACAACATTCCCCATGAAAACAACCGCCATAACCGTCATCCACGCCAGCACCGACTTCTCAGTGACCTCCCTTAGCATGCTCCCGACACCATCAGGCGACATGCCCGTGAGCGTGATGAAATACGTGGCCTCCAGGGCCGTGATGGCGATCCACATGATCACCATCTGCACCCACATCCACCGCCTCTTTGTCAGCGGCAGCCCGCTCACCAGTATCAAGATTATGCTCAGAGACGACAGGAACGCCACTGTGTTGCATATCATGAAGATCCCGTACTCCTTGGGCTGTTTATAGGCCATCACCGCGTGTCCGACTGAGTGAGGGTCAGCCACAGCGTTCCCGTCCTCGTCTATCACGTAGTCATCCTGCCAGACGCCACCCGGAGGAGTCAGCCCCGCCTGAAATGCCACCGTTGCAATCAGAGAAGCCACCACCATCAATGAGCTACGCTTCCTCCCCAGCCAGTCCGCGGACTTTTTCGTCTTCTTTGTAGACAATGCTCTTGTGTTGGTCTTCTTCATTGTAGCCGGAGCCCAATCGTTGCTGATCAAATGCAGATCCTTAGCATTTGAAGCCCCGGCCTTCCTGAGTAGATGTTCAATCTCCATATCTCTCAGGCCTCGTGGACTCTGTCCCAATACGTCCAGAGCTGTCAATCCACTCTTATTCAACGCATTCACTTGCAATCCGTTCAATGTTACCAAATACTCGATGATCTGTTCAATTCAAATCAAATTATCTTCATCAGATCCATTGAAAATTGGTGAATTTAGTTGGTGGGAAGAAGAGGATTATCATTTATCAGGACCAATTAATTCACATAAACAGAACATGATCAATACAAAATCAAGGCTTAAATAGAAGAAATTGAAGTGACCTGAAGGTGCTTGTGAGTGATTGCAATATGCAGAGCGGTATTTCCCTCACAATCCTTCCAATTCAAAACGTCGCCGTTGCGGCTCCTCATCTCCTCCCCCAAAACCCTAACCGCATCCGTCCTATTCCACTTGACGCACAGATGCAAACCGGTCTCGTCCCGGTCCGTCAAGGCCTGGATCCACTCAGGGTTGACTCGCACCATCTCCGCCAGTACCGCCACCCTCCCCTTGGCCGCCGCCACGTGCAGGGGGTTCCTCCCGTCCGCGTTCCGAACGAATCCGGAATCGGCGGCCGCGAGCTCCCTGACGACATCGGCGTGGCCCTTGGCCGCCGCGAGGTGCAGCGGCGAGCAGCCTCGCGAGTCGAGCTCGGCAGCCAAGGCCGGTGCCCGGGAGAGAAGTAGGTTGACGAATGGGAGGTGGCCGAGAGCGGCGGCCGTGTGGAGCGGGGTTTCGGAGAGGCAGGAGACGATGATCCTGTCCAGTATCAGCGGATCTTGTGTTAGGATTTGGTGTAGCACGGTTGCATCTCCTTGCAAGGCTGCCTCGGACAGCTTCTTCTCCATTCTCGCTCTCTCTCTCTCTCTCTCTCTCTCTCTAAGAAGTCTCTGTTGACCACCGGCGGAAATGCTTTTGCTTATATAGTATTTTCAAAGTGCGGTGGTTGACTGGCTGGCTGTGCCTAATTCTTTTTATCAAATTCTGTTAATAATATGAAAGCATGTGACGAAAATGGAACAAACAAGAAAACCTGCCATCGAAATTCCACTTGAAGAAAATAAATTCTTTTATTTCAATCCAATCATTAATTATTACTCATTTCATCAATTTAATATATATTGGCGTGCGGAAGTCTAGGGGAAGTGTTTGATTTTATTTTTTTGGGTATTTTCAATGTATTTGCTAAGTGATTTTTGGTATAAAAATGCGTATGGACTATGGAAATTAACATATGCTTGTGTGTTCGAGAAGGATAGCTGTCATCAAAGAGTTGAATTTTTAATTATTAGTTAATTATTCCATGATCCAATAAAAGGTCATTTCACACGTGACTAGCAATCCAACTTCATTCCTGATTCCTACTGTGTAACACATCATCTAAGCACGATTGTTTTTTCATTAGTGGATAATATGCACAAAACAGTGTTTTGTCAAACTAACACAGCGATGTACTATATTGTTTGAACTTTGAAGAATATACATACAAAGCTTAGTTGGGAAACTGTCAAGTGTCATCTAACCATAGCCTTTTAGTTTTTACTTACTAGTTGAATTGAAATTAGTTGCTAAGAGAGAACAATTAAAAGTAAACTAGACAATTTAAATGTTATGGAGACGAAGCAATGCAATACTAGTCTCTACAATCAACAGTTAGATCTAAAAACCAACGAGAAAAAAGTAGCTAACCAATCCAAATAAAGCAATAAGCAGCAGTACTCAACCTAGAGATGAATCATACGAGCATTAGAAGATGGGATTTCAAGGCCGGGCTCTCTTGTTCATACAGGTTGGGCACTTGTACTGCTTGATGTGCTCTGCTCTAGCTGGAGTGATCTTGACGCACTTACCATGGAACCATCTCTCACATATGTCACAGCAAATCCAGAATTCATCTGAGGCATAATTCTCACCACATGCTCCACACAAGGTTTCCCCATGCTCATCTTCCTCCTCATCATCCAATCCCTCATCCTCGTCCTCATCCTCATCCTTTGGTTGGGGCCTTGACATTCTCCCCTGTCATACACAGAAAAAACAAGATTGTTTCAATTTTTTAGATACAGACGAGGAAATAATGTGCAGCGAAATAATCACAACCATCATTTAAAAGAATGGAACATTCGTTCTTTCCTTCGAAAGATTAGAAACATGCTAACAATATCCAATAATGAACAAAGTCATTATGACACATCAATTGCTTGAACTATGCCCTCATAACATCATTAAATTACCAAAATTTCTTGCGTTTCCTCAAAATAAATCAGTTGTTTTGGAACACAACCAGCCCGAAAAAGTAGGTAAAGCGAACAGCTTGATCCTGCCTTAGCAGATTAAAAAGCAAGAATAGTACTAATTGACAGAATTCGCAGACATTTTGATGAGGTGTAACCTATGAGTTATGACGCCAGAACTCATGCCCAGTGATGACATATGCTGAATCATGTTTTGGTTCATTCTGCAACTCAAGTGCATAAGAATGCGATGCAAAATAAATTCATGCAGTTATTAAGGTGGGGGTGTATAGCTCAGCCTCAAACCTATAGGATATGATATTTAGCTGGTTAGATCCTAGAGTTCCTAGTAAGCATTTTTTTGAGGTCCTGAAATTATATAGGGAGTATATATTACAACCAAATATTGGGCTACAGTTTAAACTTCCTCGACATGGTTACTTCAAGATTCAGGATGGGGGACCAAACTGGGAAAAGATCTTCGAATTCTGCATAATAGGAGGACCAGAAGGAAGGGTGAAAAGGGAGAGTTTATTCATCTCTAATCCTACCTTTAAATTATAATGGTTTACCTGAATAAAGTAAAGAAAAGAATGGACAGTTACAGTCATGTGCCAGATATATCTTTGGTCACGAGGTAGTGGAAAATCTAATTGCTAGCTTATAGCTCACTTCACTTTACAGCGGAGAAAATATAGGCCCATTTTAATCGAGCAGAGCGCAACACCAACACATATATTATCAACTTGTTTAAATGTACTCATAACTCATGTCTTCCAAAATAAGAGAATAGGACTAATGTTTTGGCAATGCAAGAGCCAAGATATCAATTGAAAAAGGTTATTTCATTTACCAATTTTGGATTTGACTTGGATGCACTGCCACTATGGTTTGAGACGGACGATTTGTCTTTTACTTGCTTCTTTGCAGCACCCGTGACAACTTCAAAAATGGTCGGAAGATCATTTATCATATTGAATAGACGTTTCCTGCATCCACCACCAACAGAATGAAGCTTGGAGTAATCACAGATTAAAAGAAATTAAGTTAGGGCCATCATACAGAACTGCACAGAAGATACAATATACTAACTTAAACTATATATACAAATCTACAATCACTATAGTATCCTTATCTTAGTAGTAAGGAACAATAAATTAAAGGGGTTGGCAATCAAGACCAAAATTTTGTTTAGGTAATGAAACTTCAGCCTAAGATACCAGGACCACAAGTAAGATGGTATTCTTATTATTTTTCTCAAGGGGTAGAAAGTTATATTCGGAACATATAGATGATTATGAAGTGCTAACTTTAGGTATGCATGATCATGCTTCAATACATGGAAGAGTAGCATGACTAGATAGAATATTTTCTTAGATTGACTAGATAGAAATTTAGCACACATTAACGAAGGAATGGAGAAAAATTAGTATATATTAGCTTTTCACAATAAGAAGAGGAAATCACCTAAGCAATACTATAATACATCAAAACAAATAAAAGAATAAGGGAATTATTTATGGTAAAATAAAAGTTAAAGCGTATGAGTATTCAAATAAATTCACAACTTACAAAAATCATTACCTGTCAGCTTTATCAAAACCAAATCTTGCACCAAAATAGAAGGCAACAGAAAGTAGCCATGCATCACTGTGGACAGCAACAAGAGCTAGCCAGTCCTTTTCTGGCATTCCATCTCTAGCAAAGTTTATTCCTAAAGCAGGTTCCGGAAGCTCTGGAGGCACCTCCTCAGCAGGAAGATTTACTTCCCATTGCTCAGTAGGCAATCCAAAAAGACAGAGATTTTCCTTATCTGTAAAATATCCATTATATTAACAGCAGCAGTGTCATTTATAGTATAATTTTTTTATCGAATGATTATCTGGTCGCAGATTATATAAATAAACGATAGTATCCTTCACTATAGACTAATGACATACATACATACATACATACATAGTTGGTGGTCACTGTATAACGCTGGATACATATAAATAATTGCCTAACAGATTTTGCTACCTGTGTGTTTTGTAGAAGTTAAACAGTCAGATCTTCATGCATGACTCAACAGTCAATACAACAATACAAATGGTATACATGTTATAATATGCTAACCATGTACATGAACAGACAAAGCATATTCATAAAAGTGCCACCACACTGTATGGATACGAAAGCAATTTGACACAGCATTAGCAGAAGCTATAGAATATCAAAGATGCCATATCTACAAGATGCATGTTCATATGTAGGAATCCTAAGATTCAGTCCGCTGCATTCGGCAAGTAAACCAATCCGTGTAATTTACATGCTATTGAAGTATAGTACTCCCTCCGTTCCGCGGCAGTGGAGAAGTTTCTTTTCGGCACGCGATTTAAGAAAGAATGTGTTAAGTGAGTTAAGTGAAGGAAGAATAAAGTAGGAAGTGAAAAAGGTAGAAAGATGAAGAGAGAATAAAGCAAGAGAGAGTAAAATAGGTGAGAAGAAATGTGTTAGTAAAAAGTGAAATGACTCGAATACTATGGAACGTACCAAAAATGGCAAAATGACTCCACTAATATGTAGGTACTTAACTACATTCGACAATCAAAGAACATTTAACAGCAGAACCATATACCAACAGAAAATTTTGGACACGCGCAGCAAATACAGACTTAAATAACAAAATTTACACTGCAAGAATTTGCTAAAGAAGAAATAACCCGAACCCCAAAATTGCAATATATAAATCCCGTGTATAGCACACTATAAAGCTAATTATGCATACCAAATAACTGAAATGATAATACATGCCAAAAATACTAAAAAAATTAACTGACGAAAAATCAACGAAACGGGTAACCTGAGACAAAATTTAACCTAACTCACCAGGATCACACTGCTGGAAGAACTCTTCAACCTCTGAAAAAGGCAAAATAAATAAACAAATAGAAATAAGCCGACGAGTAAAAACAAATTTAGCAGAATGCAATACAATCGAGTAACAGGAACCCTAACTCTAGCAAGCATAAATAAAAGTGAATTAAACTAGAAGCATACACCACCAACGGATAAGTGAATTAGAAGGGAAAAAAAGATACCAGTGGTAAGGGCTTTGATCAAGGCATTGCGTCTGCCCTTGAAATCCTTGAAAACCTCCTCAACTGTGCGAGGATTGTTGACCGAAGCTCCGTCCATGACAGAGAGGAAGACGGTGCAGTGAGTTATAGAAGAGAGTAATGGTGTGAAAATAAGGAATTGGAGAATTATAGAAGAGGGAAACACAATTGGGGGGCATGAATGGAATTTGGTTGAAAGGGCGACCAAATTGACCCCTTTCTCGAGTCAACATCACACTTTTCAAATTTTATAATAAAAACAAATATATTTATGTTCAGTCTATCGATATATCTTTTGTTTCCTCATATCCTTTTACTTACATTCTAATTTAGGAGATTTTTTGGTTAAATTTTTATTTAACTGACTTTATAATTTAATTAATTATTTTTGTTATTTAAATTGTTTTCTTTTATTTATTTTTTAAATTAATTTAGTTATATTATCAACTCATAATCATTTAAAAAATGGTAAATATATAAGTTTGTAATAGAGAATATCAATTAATTTTTCATTTCTTCCAATAATTCTTTAGTCGATTTTGCAGCTGAACTAATTTTAAAATAAATATGAAAAGAAAAAGGATATTATTTAAAAATATATATATAATTAAATTCCTAAGTCCAATAAATATCCAACCAAATTAAAAATAAAGTATAATTATATCAATATGAATTAGTATATGGGTCTAATGAAATAAAAAATTATAAAATGCTCTAATGAAACTAAAATACACTGGTAAGAAACTAATAAACCAAAAATTTGTAGAAGGATCTTAATAAACAAAATACAATAACACAAGGAACCTAGATATGTTTTTACCTTCGAAAAACTATGTTATTTTACATTATGCATTTTTATTGAAAGAACTATATAGTTTGACTAAGTTTTAAATTGGCCATCTACATTCAACTCAAAAAAAATTGGTCTTACACATAAAATTTTATATCTTTTGATCGTAAATATTATGTTTTGGTCCGTATTTAATGGTTTTGTCAAAAAATTAATAGTCAAAAATATTTTGACAAAAGTAGTAACTTAATTGCATTTAAATTAAAAATTTAAGGAGAAGAATCCCTTTTCATATTTATTTTTCTTTAGTATTTTTTTAAAATTTAAAATGTTTCTTACCTTTGTAATTAAAATGACATTTAAATCACTAATATGGTTAAAATGTTATTGACAATCAATTTTTTTTGTGAAGTCATCAAATATGGATTTTTACATACTGTGTAAGAGTAGAAGATATTACACTTGCTTTCTAGAATAAAAAAAGTCGAACAAATTTAAAGAAAAGAATTTTAACCTATATTGTAGAAGCAGTAGCAATGTATATATATATATATATCTATAACAATTATTTTGAGCTGAATCGTTCATATTTTTTGATATATTGCAATATCGCATCTGAACTTTTACCGTAAGGCTGTGTGTTTTTATATGTTAGAAACAAAATAAAACGGGCGTATGAGCATTATTATACTTCTAATATTAGTATTTGGTTTTCTGAATATTTTTTTATTGCATTATTCAGGTGGAAATAAAGAAACTATCCCACTAGTCTAGTAGGGGTATTGTACTGGTTGATATGCTTTTCTAGCAAAAGCCCATTCTTTACCAATTTGAGAAATATATCCAGGAGTTGTTCAGAAATTTTTGTTGACACTCAAAATGGGAAGAAATAAAAAAAAGAAGCTTATTATGCATCCAATTAATGCACTTGTTTACCCCTAGCTGGATGTCCTTGTAAGTATGTCCAATGAAAAGATTATGAATTTGGTAAAGAATGTATAGTAAACTATATTGTTGTAAAGAAATCAGCCAAGAAAAACCTAAATTTCTTGAATTAATACATATTGATACCAGGTTTTCCATTTGATGCTCTTCTTAGAATGGTAAAAACATTTATCACCAATTATTACTCGATACTCACGTCATGGACTAAATTAAATGTCTAATGTTCCCTTATGGATAAAGTTGTTAGCTTATAGGAGTATATATAATTAAATGTCTAATGTTTTCCCATATGGACAAAATTATCCTGCACATCTGCAATAATACAGATTATGCACAAAAATTATCTAAAATCTAGATTGAATCTAGATCTCCATTTTCAAATCTAATGGACTAGAGAGAGAGTTTTAAGAAATAGAAATATGCCTTCTTATTTAAGATAAACTAAAAATAAATTATGTCATTTTTATATGGAACGGAGTATCATCTAAGAGGGGGATTTTTAGCCAAGTTCAACATTATATATACTCTCTTCAGTTTCCTTCAAATATAAACACTTTCTTCGTCTCTCTTAAAAGTAGAAACTCTTCATTTTAGAAAATGAGTCTCACAATTCACTAACACTAATTTCAATATTTTTTTTACTTTCTCCCTCTAACATTACCCATTTTTTTTCTCTCTCTTACTTTACCAATTTTACATTAATATTTGTACCGTTTGCAAAGTTTCTATTTTTAGGAAACCGATGGAGTATAATATTATGTATGCAAGCATCTGTCTAGTTAACGTAGTGTTAGTAAATAGTAAAACTCACATTATTATTAGAGTGTGTTTAAATTGGTAGACAGGGATATTTAAAGTGCATTAAATGACTCAATCTAGTGTTTGATTTGTTGCTTAAATTTTCTGTGCGGCTTGTTCAATGGGCAAGGGCTCGTTAAATTAAGGCTGGAAATGATTATTTTATTATCATGAAAAATTCAATGATAATAACCTATGCAACACTATTTCAATCTTAAATTGCATCCAATTAGTAATATAGCTCTTAGTCTTGAAAATATAGAAAAGGTCAAAGGATAATTTTGAAATTTCCTAATATAACATGACTTTATATAACAAACCAAACATGTATTATTAAGAACTATAGATAACATACCATCAATTCAAACACCACAAATAAAAATGAAAAACCAATAAAAGCATTGTAGCAAAATGGTTGTGTTCTAAATGAAAGTTAAACTTCAATTCAAACACGCCCATAAAAATATGTATATTTAAAATGACACGGAAACTAATGCATAATACGTAAAGTAAGATAGAGAAAAATAATAATAGTTAAAGTAATGTTAGTGGATAGTGAAACCCACATTATTATTAGTGTTTAATGAATTGTAGTGGTAGGTCATAGTGATATAAGTTATAAATCAATTGACGTATATGAGGAATAAGTTGGAGACAACCCTTCACAAATGGAAATGCCCATATTTTTATGAGATAGACGAAAATAGAAAGTACACATATTTCTATGGGACAGAGGGATAGACTTTTAACTGTATGCTCCATAGCATTTGAAACAAAAGATAAAGATAATATAGCCAACAACAGAACTTGAGGTAATACGATGAGACGAAGAAATATGTTCATATTAGCATGCACTACGATTAGGTCCAAACTAATAGACACTAAAAGCCACCAATTCCATTTACCTATAAAAGAAAAGTATTTTCTCTAAGTTGTTCATACAAATACAATTATTCTAGATTGGAAATGGTGCAGTATATACCAGGGCCAGCTCATATATACCATAAAGCTTCCGACCTCTGTCGTACAAAATTTGTGCCTCAGAGAGAAGCTCTTAATGACACGAATTGTAGCAGCCATCTTCAACCACATTGCTTTCAGTTACTGCAAATTTTAGTTACTAAAACTCCACATCCCAGCACAAAACCCCCACATTAATCTGAAAGAAACAGAAAATATTATAGCAAAAAGTATGAGGCAACAATTGGTCGGAAAAAAAATCCAACTCTGCAAAGGATTTGCCCCTATTTATAGGTGCCTCATAATTTTCTCAAAGCACAATACAAGAGATAAAAAACTAGAGATGTACACAGGGGAAGCAAGGAATACAGTTAGATGCTTAGTTACATGTCTAGAATCGAAAGCTATAAGGAGAAATTTACAGAATCAGAGTCTGGAACAACAGAGTCCATATTCTTCTTGTAAAGGGTAGAGCTATAAAGGGCCAGCATTAAAGAGTAATAACATGCTCATGAATAGCAGACCACCTTGCTGCTTCATAAATATAACTAATAGACAAGAAGCAGAATAAATAGACATTTGGGCCTAGATGAATCATCATTCTTACTCTAAAGATGGTGCCTCAGCTTGAAGTTTGGAATACCTAACGTGGTAAATTGAAGTCAAAATCCAGCTACAGAGAGTACAGTGCAGCGTAGATATTCAGGAGATAGGAGCAAAATAAATCCAGAAACTTACCTGCTTTAGAGGAGCCACTATCCTTCTTTTCTGGAACTGTTTTTTCCAAGAACTCCTGAATTGTTCTCCAATAGCGATCACCACCAGACAACCATGTATCCATATGCATGCCCGTAGGGAATTCTACAAATAAACACTGCTGATTACGTGCAGCTGCTTTAGCATATAGCATCTCCATGTGAGATGGGGGAACCATTTCATCTTGCAGTCCAGAAAGGAAAAGGATTGGTTGTTTGACCTATGCAGGTTAAGAACATAAGATGTTAGGGAATACTTTTATCATAATTAACACAAAACTTCTCTTTCACAAATGACAAAATTAAATAATGGCAGAGTATTACTGGAAAGGAATGATTGACGAGATGTAGCCCGTATATATACAAATCTGATAGACTGAAGGGATTGAGATAAGCATGGTTAATTCACATTTGAAAATCGCCAGCAGTTGGTGTACGGCAAGAATTATTGAATTGATCACTTATCTTAAATTTATTGGTAGCAACTGAATTTGATAAAGACTCATATTCTAACATAAAATTCTGAGCCTTTTAAGCTTTAAGCCACATGGAGCTTATTGCCAGCATACTTTTGGCAAGACACCCACATAACCATAAGCAGAACATGTGTAAAATAATAGACTCTATCAACATGTAGCCTCACCTCTCCAATAACATCAATGGTGCTCCAGGGGGAGCGAACAAGAAAATTAAGAACTTTAGGACCCTTGGAACCACCTTTTCCAATAAACCACTTCAGAAATGGTAAGATAACGCCAGCCATATCCAAAATGGATGTGAAAGTATTTTCCAGTATCAGTGCAGCTACCTGTGATAGCAGAGAAAGCATGATACTATGAGAAGGGGTGGGTACATTTCACTAACTCCAATAGGACAGAAACAATATAAGCTAAAAGTATTGTATCTAAAATTAGTCATAGAGCGAGTCAAGCAAGGAGTGCAACTGTTCCAGACTACATCATATTTCTAAAACTTGAAAATGAAAAGCAAATGCTAAAAGGCTAGCAACCCATCACTATAGAATTAAATGGATATGAAAGTTTGAGGAGAGGAGATGGTGACACATTAAAACCAACATTGCTGCATAAAAAAGTAAAATGCAAATGTCAGAGTTTGTGTTAGTTTGCATTTTACATGCAATTTCCCAATTCCCAACATTAAAAAATTTAGAACAAACTAGGAAATGATAAGTACAAAGTACGAGGCAAATGGAGCATGCTGCCAATACATATTAGTACAGTATTCCAACTTCCACATTAGTTAATGTGTATTTTAAATTTTTAATCCACATTATCACAAGTTCACAACTGCAATCCGTAGTTGTGCCACTATCTACTCCATTAGCATGATATCAAAAGATATGAGTATTATTTATAAGTACAATGATAAAGGTAAAAGAAACGGTTGCTTATATACATCAGTTGATCTGTAGGAGCAGTTTAGATGCATAGAGCAGAAGTTTATGCACAATATGGCACCAGTATTCAAAGGAAGGTTTCCCCTCCTATACAAAATCACTCAGGAGGGAGAGAATAAAAAAAGTATGGAAGATGAAAAAGAACAATGGTTCTCAGCCTGTAGGGGTGATATTACCTTGTCTGGGTTGTTTCTAACTAGCACAGTTGCAACAGCTCCCCCAAGAGACCTTCCAAAGACCACAATTCTGGAAGTGTCTATATCTACTCTTTGAACCAGATGGTCCAAAGCAGCCTGTTTAGTGGGAAAATGGCATGAATTATTATGAGTTGCATCCAACCCATATCAACCCCCAGGAAAAATAGAAGTAAAAAAATTAAAATTAAATATAAAAACACTGCAGAAAACGGTAATCCTCGTCCTCTCTAAGTAAAGGCTTACAGAATTGATTGCAAGACTTTTTTATGTAAAATATCAGGAGCAGAAGGCAAACCTGAGCATCCTTAGTGATGCCATGTTGTGAAGGGAACCCATCACTAGCTCCATAACTGAAAACTTCAAGGCAGAAAATTAAGCTAATTCATTTAAATAAGCAAGCACATAATGACCAAATGTACCGAGAATACCATCAAAAGGGGATGGGAGAATAAGAGCAGAAATAGTAAGGAAAGAGGTAAACTAGACTAGGATAAAGCATTTTCAGAAGAAAATGATACATGTATTCCATAGGCAGCACTTCGAACTAGATGCAAGTTGATACACAGTACACACATAAAAAGGATAACAAACTCTGGTTGCAATCTGCATTCTAGAAAAGCTGCTCACCCTCTGTATGAAAGCATGAAAACATTGCATTGCAATCGCTGTAACATAACCCGAACCATTTCAAGACGATGAGCAATATCTGTAATTAATTAGTCAAGGCCCAACAAGATATGCACAAGTGACTTCCCAAATACGAAACACTGGGAGCTACCTCTTGTCCTCTACACATCAGACATTGTCAAATTACCAATAAAGAACAATAAAAGGGATACTGCCTGCATTTTCCTGGAAAAAGAGAATAGTTGGACCTGAAAAAGTCATGAAAACATGTTTTAGCATTAGTAAGTCCAATCGATAATAACTTGCGTTTCAAATTCAAAGGTAGTCAGAAAAAGAGAAGGCTAGAAATAAGGAGGCACATAATATTGGAGTAATAATTTTTCAATAGATGTTTCTACTTCTAGACCCACGCTCTTTTTAGATAATGTCAAAGCATCAAATATTTTCTCTCCTTCAACCCTCTTCATTATTTTACTTTGAGTCTTTGACTGAATGCACAGAGAATAGAGAGATGTATATCTGGTCTTTTTATGTCCATAATTTTCCAAACTTGAGAAACTTAGGCCTCAAGACAAAGTTCCAGAGTAAACTGCCCATCCATCCACTCCACTCTCCAATCAACAACACAAATATTCATACTATTATCTAGTGATTTGTTATACCACCAGTTAATCACTACCACACAGTAGTCGATCAACTGAAGAGATGAGACTAATATTGGTTTAGTTAGTGATATGTTGCTCACATTTTAGCAGCTGATACCATAAATTCTAAACTAAACTACGATTAGTATCTTAATCATATTGGCACTGAGACAAAATTACTATTCAAATCATATATGGCAAAGAAATTAACCAGCCCCTACCACCGAACTCTGCTTGTTAATGCATACTATGTATCTAAGTAAATCTAAAATGATACTACTATCAACTAAAAGTATTTTCAGAATATAATTTTGCCAGCAGTTCTACAGCATGCTATTCCTGTTTTCCTGCCTCAGTTCTAATATTTCTCATTAAGCCATACATAAATGTTCATAATAAGTGAATTATATAGCCTCGAGTCCAATTTCCAAACTCGAAGCCACTAATTCTCATAAAAATCAGTACGCAGCATCTAAATCCAGAGATCACCCCATAACACTAGCCAAAGTAGAATACGGAAACTTCTTCTACTCAACTCAATGCCACAAATCCCTAAATATCTAGAGTCGAATCATCAGAAAATTTAGATTCATTAATTGAAGTTAAATCGCAACTCCAAAGAACCCAAACTCAGTAGAGCAGACACAGAAACCTAAAAACAAAGGCACAAACCTTTACAATCGGAGGCGAACTTGATGAACCAAGCATGGAGACGGACGCCGTCAGATGAGGTGAGCCAGACATCCTCGTACAGGAGGCGGAGGCGGGCAGGGGTGATGGGGTAGGATTTAGTGAGGCCGGGCAGCACGGGCACGTAGACGAGCTTTTCCTGGAAAGCGACGAGCAATGCCATGGCGGCTACCACAATTCCGCCAACTCCATAGAGCAAGACGCTCACGAACGACACCATGGATTGACGCACGCCCTTCTCCCTTGATTTTCTCTCTAGTGCTTTCGAGGGTGAATTCGAGTGCGTAGCATGGATCGTCGATCGATGCGAAAAGAGAATTGAAAGAGGTGTGTGTAATGATCCAAACGACGTCGTTTACGGAAAATGGACTTTTCTTTTTTACCTACCATTGAAAACAAATTTTAGAGAGCGACCTGCGTGAGTACTAAATTTTACACCTGCTTCAAGATGCTCTCCTCTTCCTCAGCTCAAATTCGAACTCTCCATTCCTCAATTTCCCATTCACTCTCTCCCAAAATCCGATCGTACCTATCTAAGAATTCGACATTGCGCGCCAGAATAAGCAGCTGTGGTTTTCCCCCGACGTCCATCCGTTCAATTTCATCGGCTACAACCACCATAATGGCCTCCGCAGAGGAAGCTAGAGTGCCACCTGCAATTCCGCCACCAACTCCTCCCGTTACCAAGGCAACTTATATTGATTCACCTTTTTCATATTCCGCAAAAGTTTTGCACAAATGTGGCGTGCTATCATTTTTCCCTTGTATTACGAATTTTCAAATTTGGGGCTCGTTGGCATGGCATATTTTTGTTTGTTAAGGCTATTTTGTTGATTCTATGTGTCTAGGTACAAGCTTCAAGTTTCTTGTGTGGTCGTTTGTTATGTTCTGTTTCTCCTTGTTACATAGTAGTAGTACTAATATAATTTGTAAGATGATTTATGTCTTTGCACTTGGTGAGAATAGAGAATTTATTGACTTGGATGAATTTACAATTTTTCTGCTTCTTATTTCAGTTTAAGATTGCACTTTGCCAGCTAGCAGTTACTACTGACAAGGAAAAGAACATTGCTCATGCTCGTCATATAATCGAGGGTGCTGCAGCAAAGGGTGCTAAGCTGATTCTTCTTCCTGTAAGTCATAAGCTTAAAATGATTCTTTTTTGTTCTCACATAATTAGTTTCTTACAATCTTGTTTTGTTAGTAATTCATTTCTAGTGGCTGTTCAAAAATGAATCTTGAGTCCACCTAAAAATGAATTGCAAGAAACCTAGTATTAACTGTACATAATTACTGAACTAATATACAGATTTGAAAGTACTCGGACAGAATGTTAATGGTCACCAAAGCATAGTTTTAGGGGTCAAGATAATATAGATTTGAAATGCTAAATATATGTTTTCATTGTTTGTGCTTGGTGTCAGGAAATTTGGAACAGTCCATATTCAAATGATAGTTTTCCAGTATATGCAGAGGATATTGATGCTGGTGGTGATGCATCGCCTTCAACAGCAATGCTGTCTGAGCTTTCTCGTAGTCTAAAGATAACGATAGTTGGTGGCTCAATCCCCGAACGAAGTGGTGACAGATTGTATAATACTTGCTGTGTCTTTGATACAGATGGAACGCTTAAAGCTAAGCACAGGAAGGTACACGTTCTTTCTTGAAATAAATTAAAGCAGCACACAATCTTTCATTTCAAAAGCCTTAATTAATTTACTGAAATTATTGGGATCTCTCAACTAACTACTCCTTCACCTTGTTGGAAAGTCTAGTGTGGTGAATGGTAATTGAAGGTCCTTCTCGTTGTCTACAGATTCATTTGTTTGACATTGACATTCCTGGTAAAATGACCTTCAAAGAATCAAAGACCCTTACAGCAGGGGAGACTCCCACTATCGTCGACACAGGTTCTGTGTAGCTCTCATTTCTCAATCTACTATAGTTAAATAACTTTATGATACCATTATGAAATTCAGTACAACAAATTTTAATTGTTTATCAAGTATTTGTTGTGGAAGGTTAAGATCAATATGCTTTTAAGGCTTTTTAATGTATCCTTTCAAAATTTTCTAGCATTTTTTGAAGTTACTACTCCCTCCATCCCGGATTAATTTGTCCCACTTCACTTTTACTATTTTTGGTAGTGGACCCCATATTCCACTAACTCATTTCTACTCACATTTTATTATAAAACTAATATATAAAGGTAGGACCCACATTCCACTAATTTTTTCAACCCACTTTTCATTATAATTCTTAAAACCCGTGCCCGGTCAAAGTGACCCGAATTATCTGGGACGGAGGGAGTATATCTTTATTTTTGAAGTTAAGGACCCTTAAATTTATGAATTGAAGTTCCTTTTTTTATATCACCAAAGTTCTTTTGTCTTATACTGAACAGCTTTTTCTCATCAGCCTTGTCAAGTGATTTCACTTTCTAATTCCATAGCAGTCTCATCGTGTGCTCTAAGTTTTTCACATCTAATGCCAATTCAATCATGCTTTAGTTGGATGAATATTCAGTTTCCTTCTCCTTATGATGTTTGCATAGCCACCTCTTTGATGAAAAGCTGAAATAAGCTGTTGAAAGCTCGGTTTGTTACTTTGCCTGGATTGGCCGACTAATGCAGTCAAACATGATTTTACTTTACTGAGGTTTTATGCATTACCTTCTATACTACAGAACACACACTTTAGCTTCTTGAGTGTATAACCAGAGTCTCTTTTATGTAGATGTTGGACGTATTGGTATAGGCATATGCTATGACATTCGGTTCCAAGAACTAGCAGCGATATATGCTGCCAGAGGTACAGTGTGTTATAGCTACGAGGTTACCTATTTCAAGTTTCTAAATGATTCTTCCAAAGTTCTACTAGACATGTATAAGGTCAATCCGGTTCTTACTGAATCTTATACGCCTGGTTATTTGCTGAAAGTTATCTCCATTAGGATCTGCTTAGACAAAATGCTGATTCATTTATCAAATTAATGTGATTTTGATTAACCTATGTCAGTTGTTTTGTTGTTCTACTTAGAAGGTTTAAAAAAATCATGAAAATAACGTTCTTATCTACATGGCTTGTAGCACCTAATTACCTGCCTCTTCTAATTTGATAGGTGCCCACTTGATTTGCTATCCAGGGGCCTTTAACATGACTACTGGTCCCCTTCATTGGGAGTTATTGCAGCGGGCACGGTAAGCTAATGGCCAAGCTTCTTATTACAAAGATCTGTAGCTAATGTTTGATATTATTACGAGGGATTGCCTAGGTTGATTGAACTAGCTAATTTTCCGCAGTTCACATCAGATGCTAGACTGCTATTATCAGTTTCTGAATTGCCTGTCTCTTTCTGTGGATAAGAATGATGGCAAACATATGATTGTAGTATCTTTACATGGTCCTTCCTTTAAGCCTAAATAGAAATCGTCACAGTACTATTCCTACTGCTAGAAGCTTGGAATGGTCATCTATTGCTAGCTTGATTTGAGGAACGAGTTTTTAACAGTGTGTTATTTATGTTTGTTTGATTTGATAACATCAATGACGTTTCACATGATTATAACTTATAAGTGGGTGTCTTTAACACGTCATAAGCATTCTGTATCTGTGCCAAAATCTTGATTATATGTAATGCTTGTAGTGAGGAAGTTAGCCCATGAGTTTTTAAAGATCACATAGTGATATGGAATGTGGATGTGGACTAGTCTCAGTTACTCTATAGAAGCATCCTTAGATGAATTAACTTTTAATGAATATTTTGCATGGTCAATAACTTTTGTCTCATGTGTGCAAATTTACTTCCTGGTAGAGTGGATAGGTTGAGGAATATATTCTTTCCTCAAGTTATGTGTTGTTTGAATTATATTACTGATGCATTTCTTCTTAATATTCAGGGCAGCGGATTGTCAGGTATATTGTTATTTCTAGCTTTTGATTGTATTATGAGTTATGTGCTTCTGACTGCTGAAAGCCTGAAATTAGTCAGATATAACTCCATATTGTATTTACATGATACAACTAGCCATAATGTGCGCATCCATTTTAATGTTCTACAACTCTCAAAATTCAATTCTGAGTCTCTGACTAAAGATATGGAATTATTTGCTTGGAGATTTTAATCATCTATAAAGGGCTACAGATGAAAATTGGCCTACAGGATTTTTCCATTTATCCTTTATTCTATCATTAGAATGAGTACTTGAAGTGGTTAAATGAGTCATTTATTAGCATTTAAACATAAAATTTGATTGTAATTTTGTGTTTAGGTTGAGGAAGTCTGTTTCTCTTCCTCTATCATCTATGTATATGACTCCTAAGTCCTAATGTCTGATTTGAAAGTCAAATTGATTTAAGTACTGTATAACAGTTGGTTACTTGATTATGTACTCAGTACAATGTCATTAGACATCCAAATCAAAGAATTACTTAAAACTATTTATCATTATTAAAAAATCCTTAAAATAGTGGATCTTATTTTGTTTTAAAATCAGTCTATCACTAACAAGACATTTAATCCTTAATGGAGCTGTCTAGTTATTTCAGCCCTAAATTTGAGGATATAATGACTTAAACAGTTTATAGTATAACTGCAACTGTTTAAATTAAATGTATCATATCTGCACTGTAAGAGCCACCAAATCAACCAATTACCATGAACCTGACCTTTATCATGATTATTACTCTAATCAATGTATGTGTATATTTAGTCATAAAATTGACCAATTCCTATGAACTTGACCATAACATAATTGTAACTGGTCAGTATTTGCATGATTAGCCACGAAATTAATCAGTTAACATGTACAGAGTACATGAATGCATGCGAACTAAATTAATGTTGTGATTGTTTGGCAGTTGTATGTAGCTACTTGTTCACCAGCTAGAGACACTGGTTCTAGTTATGTGGCTTGGGGGCATTCTACTCTTGTCGGGCCAGTAAGTATACAATTAGGTTAGGGTGCATTTTACTTTTATTCCTATTCTAAATTTCGGTCAATTAAAGTTAATAGTATATTATTATTTATACCGATTTAAGTGGAATAAGTTTACTTAAATGGCATGATTCCAAGTGCTAGTGATTTAAGAGTTTCTTGACAAGAATGAGTTGAATAAGAAAACTATCATGGTTCAATAACTGATGAATTATTAGTGTTGACGGCTCAACAACTCTCGTGCAAACACTAGGGTACAATTTTTTTCATTAGTATATAATGAGAAAAAAATGAGTTTGGAAAATCGAACAAAATTTAGAATATGAATTCATTAAAGTTAAATTCACATTCATATAAAGGAACTCTATCTTGCAGTTTGGTGAAGTACTTGCAACCACAGAACATGACGAGGCGATAGTCATATCCGAGATTGATTATTCCCTTATTGAGCAAAGAAGGTAATGTTGCTCATTTACACGCACAAGTATAGCTTTATATTGCGCATTCATATCATTGTTTACCATTACAGTTGCGTTGGCACTACTTTTTAGCGAAAATGTCTATCTTAAATTTGAAGATCTCAGATCTGAAACGATATGGCAAAACATTCTCTTCAGTGAAATTAATAAAGAACTCTTAATCCTTTCCCATTTATGTCTTCGCATGTATAAAATCCATATCTTGTTTCTTGGCCAAACAGATTTTACCTTTTACCCGTCCTTGATTCTTTCATGACCACAATCGATGCACTTAAAGTCTTTTAACAATTATATCCAAGTTCAATATTAACTCTCTGATTAGGCAATCTCAACTTGTCTATTTCTTGTTGTGTTTCAGAACATACCTACCATTCCAGACACAACGACGAGGAGATCTTTACCAGCTTGTTGATGTCCAGAGACTTGGCTCAACAAAAACTGGTTAAGGTGGAAGCAGGTAACTAACCATTTCCACCATACTTCAATATCTGTCGATGAGGTTTGATTTTTCGATGCAAGCTAGCCAATCGTGCATAAACTGAAACATGCAGCGCAATAAATGCTCAGTTGATGTAGCATTAGCCATATTGGGCGCATATCCTAACTCAGAATGGTTAAAAAAAATTTACTCCCATTAATCCATGTGGAAAACTGGGTATGACTGAGTTGAATTAGAAGCTTGCTCCATAGCCTTTTAACTGTAGGTGGTGGGAATGTTAACATGTCACAAGACATGATTTTGTTCTCTCTCATAATTGGCTAATGCCCAAACTACTCGATTTAATTCACTGTCTATTACCTAACAGAATATGATTTGATGTGCAGGATACTGTTGGTCTGTTGGAATTCAATTCTGTCTCTACTTAACAACGGCAATAGCTTTTGGTTTTTCTTTCCTCAAGACTCAAGTTGCAATGCACATGGGTTTATGTAAACCTAGTCAGCCCCTCTTTTGTATTGCTTGTAGGAATGAATAGAAACGAGGCACATTTATTCAACTCATGACTTGTTTTTTCGAAAGAAATTTGAAATTTGAATATATGTGATATATTCTATTCGAGGAATCGAGGTGGGTCTAACTAACCATGGACTAGTCAACTTTGTCGATATGGCAAATAATTTATGTATCTAACGGCATCCGCAAATCGTCCGTCACATCGTCCGCCACTGCAGCATCGCGGACGATGGGTTAACCATCGTCCGCTGACGATGTACCCGATACATCGTCAGTGGACGATGCGCGGAGGATACCCCATCGTCCGTCGCATCGTCCGCCACTGTGGACGACGCGGACGATGCTCACGCGTTTTGTTTTTTTTTTGAAATGCTGACGTGGCGGTGCATAGGACGGGATCGGCAGACCCGGACTTACGCCGTTGCAGAATTGCACGGTTGCGATCCGCCAGTTGGCCTACGACACAACAACGGATATGTTCGACGAGTACCTTCATGTCGGGGATACAACTGGCGGCAAATGTCTCAAGAAATTTTGTAAGTTAGTTGTGGAGCCTTTTAGCGACACATATTTGCGACGCCCGACTGCTGATGATTGCCCAAAGCCTGATGCGGATGCACGAGACGGTGCACGGCTTCCCTGAGATGCTAGGGAGCATCGATTGTATGCACTGGCAGTGGAAGAACTGCCCGACGGCGTGGAGAGGCCAATTTACTAGCGGCTACAAGGGCAGCCACCCGACGATGATCCTAGAAGCCATCGCTGACCACCACCTCTGGATCTGGCATGCCTACTTTGGTGTAGCCGGGTCGAACAGCGACATCAACGTCCTCAACCCATCGACCCTATTCGCCGATCAGTGCAGGGGTCGCGGTCCGGCCATCCAGTTCACTGCTAACGGCCGCTCACATCATATGGGGTACTACTTGGCCGATGGCATATACCCAAGGTGACCTGTTTTTTTGAAGACGATCAGCTGCCCAATTTGTGAGAGGAGAGTCTTGTTTGCGGCAAAGCAGGAGTCCGCGCGGAAGGATGTGGAGCGGGCTTTTGGGGTGCTTCAATCGCGGTGGGCAATCCTGAAAGGTCCGGCGCGTTTCTGGTACAAGGAAGTCATCGCTGACGTCATGTATGCGTGCATCATCATGCATAACATGATAGTCGAACAAGAACGTGGACATGTCACCGATTGGGTTGATGATGAAGCCGGATCTAGCTCCAGCACGGCGACCTCGCCTGTCACTCGAGGATTACCGGTGGGCTTCGGTGCGGTTCTGCAGCGACAGGCCTCAATGCGCAACCAACAAGACCATACTCAGCTCATGACCGACATGATTGAAGAAGTTTAGAACCGCAACCGCCGCCGTTGAGAAATTGTAGTTTTTTTATTTCGTATTATAATGTTTGAATTTTAATAAAATGAAGTTGTTTTTCCAAATTTTGAAGTATTTAAATATTTAAATAACAGATAAAATGCTTAGGGCGTCGCTTAGGACGGGCTATAGTCCGCCCACTGCAGGTGGAATGGGAGGAGGATAAAATGCTGACGTGGCGGTGCATAGGACGTCGCTTAGGGCGTCCAACTGTGGATGCCCTAACAAAGAATTTTAGTATTTTACAAAATATGGTCTACCCATAACATATTTGTTGAATGTGTTACTTAAGGATAATAACACAAGATATCTTTTTATTACTAACCTATGATATGAATTAACTTTATAGTAGGACTGTAGGAGTATATTTTTATAACCAAGTAGGTTTAGGGCTAAAAGTTTCTACCCATAAATTTTTTAGCCTGACCTAGCTTAAACGAAAATTGTTTTAAGACTGATTACTTGAACCGAGTGGATCGGATTAATTGAAAATTTTCTTTTTCTTTATCATCAAATATAATTAATTTGTTTTTAATAATAAAAAGTTTTATGCTTGAAAAGTATAAAAAATTGAATGACAATCATTGATGTGTTAAATCATTAACTTTCAGGATGTAATTTTTTTACTGTCGTAAGTTGGTATTGAAATGTCACTTACCTTCACACAGTCAATATGTTGGGAAATAAACACAGGCAATCACGAATATAAAGGAGAATTAACATAACGAATTATTTACCCAGTTCGATACAATGCGTATCTACGTCTGGGGCGATGCCAAGCCAGGGATTTCACTATATAATTTTAGGATGATTTTACAATGAGGGAGCACCTCTATTTATAAGCACAATAGAGAGCCCTAATTCTAGTAAAACTAGGAAACATATTCCATAAGGAAATATCTTCTATGGAATAAATCTATCACAAGGAAATATACTTCTAGGAAACAAATCCTAAATATGGTAGGAGATATTTTAGGCTCCATAATTAACAATCTCCCACTTGGAGACTAACAACTCCTTCGCCACCATATCCTCGTGATCTCATCCCTGCATCTGCTTAGCATCGCCTAACCTTCTCTTCAAGTTCCAAAGCCAATTGAAGCTATGCATAACTTCAATTTCTCTAAGGTCACCACCTTAGTAAACATGTCTGCTGGATTCTCACTTCCAAGTATCTTCTCAAGTTGCAGGATTTTCATCTCCAATAAGTGTCGAATGTAATGATACTTCAACTCTACATGCTTTGTCCTAGAATGAAACGCTGGATTCTTTGCCAAGAAAATAGCACTCTGACTGTCACTGTAGAGTTTGCTACTCTTGTTCTCCTTCCCAAGTTCATCTAAGAAACTCTGCAACCACACCATCTCCTTGCTTGCCTCCGTCGCAGCTACATATTCAGCCTCCGTAGTAGACAAAGCAACGATCTTCTGCAACTTAGAAGTCCATGAAATAGCAGTACCACCATAAGTAAATACATACCCGGTTGTGCTTCTTCTCCCATCAAGATCATTGGACGCCAAGTCTGCATCCACATAACCTACCAGCTCGACATTCTTTCCATTGAAACATAAGACTCTTTCTGTAGTACCTCTCAAGTATCGAAGGATCCATTTAACTGTTTCCCAATGTTGCTTGCCCGGATCACCATGAACCAACTCACTACTCCCACTGCTTGTGCAATATCAGGCCTCGTACACACCATTGCATACATAATACTGCCAATTGCTGAAGCATAAGGAACTTTCTTTTTTCAGCACGTTATTCTTTTGTACTCGGCGACTCCTTCTTCGACACCTTGAAGTGACTGCCCAAAAGCACACTTACTGGCTTCGAATTATCCATGTTGAATCTTTCCAAAACCTTACCAATGTAAGCACCTTGCGAAAGATACAATTTTCCTGCCGCCTTGTCACACTCGATTCTCATGCCCAAAATTTGATTAGCCTCTCCAAGATCTTTCATGGAGAATCGTTCAGACAATTTCCTTTTCAACTTATCCATCTCCTTTGGATCACCTCCTGCGATCAACATATCATCAACATATAATAACAGGATAAAATAGCTCTCGTCAAACCTCTTGTAGTAACAACAACGGTCAGCGTAGCATCTTTTATAGCCAATCTCCATCATGAATCCATCAAACTTCTTGTACCACTGCTTTGGAGCTTGCTTTAAACCATACAAGCTCTTCTTCAACTTGCACACAAGATTTTCCTTTCCTTTTACTACGAATCCCTCAGGCTGTGTCATGTACAACTCATCCTCCAAATCACCATGAAGGAATACCGTCTTTACATCCATCCATCTGATGTAACAATAGATTTTCTGCAACTACCATAGTCAACACTAAACGAATAATAGACACATGTTCATTGAAAACGACATCTCTATTGCGAATAACCTTACGGTTCTGCTCATCCCAGAGTCTATGACCGAACTCATCGCCTCCATAACCAATGAACGTACACTTAATTGATTTGGAATCCAACTTACTTCTCTCAAAAGAACTAACATGAGCATAAGCAACACAACCAAAGATATGTATGTAAGATAGATTCACCTCTTTTCCTGTCCAAACCTCCTCGGGTATCCGAAACTCCAATGGAACTGACGGACCTCTGTTGATTAGGAACGCGGCTGTGTTGACTGCATCTGCCCAAAAATTCTTTGGCAATCCACTTTTCAACCTCATGCATCTTGCTCGCTCATTCAACGTTCTGTTCATGCGCTCCGCGATTCCATTATGCTGTGGACTTCCTTTCACAGTCTTCTCCATGCGAATTCCATTCTCTGCGCAAAACTCCTTGAACTCTGCAAGTTCATATTCTCCTCCATTATCATATCTTAGACACTTCACCTTCAGCCCGGTTTCAGTTTCAACAAGGGCTTTCCACTTCCTGAAAGTATCAAACGCATCAGATTTACTCTTTAGAAAATAAACCCATACCTTTCGAGTGGAGTCGTCGATGAATGTCATATAATATTCAGAGTCTCCTAGGGACTTCACAGGTGCTGGTCCCCATAGATCGCTATGGACCAACTCCAACTTCTGTATCTTCAATTTTTTGCCTCCTCTTGAGAAACTCACCCTTTTCTGTTTCCCAAACACGTAATCCTCGCATAGGCCAACTTCAACTGTTTTCAGGCCCGACAGTAAACCTTTTGAGCACATTATCTTCATCCCTTTCTCGCTCATGTGGCCAAGACGACAATGCCACAAATCTGCATTATTTGCTTCACTTGCAAGATCAATGCATTCTTTGGAGTAAGTTGTGGTATACAATGTACCCTCCTTCTTACCTCGAGCTACTATCATAGCTCCCTTGGTAATCTTCCAATTGCTGCAGCCAAATGTTACCGTGTACCCTTCTGCATCAAGCTGCCCAATCGAAATCAAGTTTCTCTGTGATCCAGGAATGTGTCTGACTCCATTCAGTTTTATTACGGATCCATTGGATGTCACTACCTTCACGTTTCCCTTTCCCACGATATCTAAGGGCTCGTCATCAGCCAGATATACTTTCCCTAAATCGCCAGAAACGTAGTTTTCCATTACCTCCACATTGCTGCATGAATGGAACGACGCTCCAGAATCCAATACCCACGATTCCATCGGACTACTCACACTTAGGACCAACGCCTCGCCATCGTCATCTGACATGGTAGCGTTTGTTGTATTCTTCTCTTTCTGATCCTTATTCTTATATTTCTTCGGTGCTTCACACTGATTTCTAAAGTGCCCAAACTCATCACAATTCCAACATTTAACTCGATCCAAATCCTTCTTGGATTGGCTCCTTCCTCTGGATTTTGATCTTCCATGATTTTGCCTTCCCTTCGATCTGCCTCTCTGTTCTGTACTCAATACTGAACCAGAAGTAGAAGATCCTGATTCTTCCGGCGAACTTCCTCACCAATAATCAGATCTCTTACTCTGTCAACTGTCAGGTTTGTCTCTGCAGCAGTAACTGTTGTCACTGTACCAGCCCAACTCTCAGGCAGGGACGATAGCAAAATTAGGGTACGAATTTCATCTGCGAATTTAATATTAACAGAGTTCAGTTGCGAAGTAATCATGTTGAACTCGTTGGATGTTATTGCACCTCCTTTCCCTCTTGCATTCTAAAATTAAACAATCGTCTAATCAGATGTACCTTGTTTGTCGTTGATGGTTTCTGATACATATCCTCCAAGATCTTCATCATCTCCTTCGTCGACTTTGCTGTAGTCGTGTGATAAGCCACCTCCTTGGACAACGATAGCCTAATCGCGCTCATCGCTTTCCTGTCCAGTAGCTCCCACTCCTCCGGTTCCATCTTTTCGGGTTTGGCTTTTAAAGGTTTCCACAGATCTTTACCGTACAGGTAATCCGAAATCAGATCCGTCGAACTTCTCTACAACAATCTTCCCGTCGATCCCCATCGTGATTTCTGCTTCTTAAACCCTAGGCTCTAGATACCCGTTGTTGAGAAATAAACACAGGCAATCACGAATATAAAGGAGAATTAACACAACGAATTGTTTACCCAGTTCGATACAATGCGTATCTACGTCTGGGGGCGATGCCAAGCCAGGGATTTCACTATATAATTTTAGGATGATTTTACAATGAGGGAGCATGATGCAAATCAAATATTCATATTATATCCTCTAACTTTGAGTGATTTTCTATATAGATTAACAATAAGGAATTCTCTTTAAAGCTTTTCATCAAACATTTTGAGAGTAAAGGCAGAGGAAGAAGAACATCAGCAGCGGGATACTGCGTGAGGCGTTCAAGTTGCCTATGCAAAGATCAGCGCAGCTGCTGCTCCATAATCAGCTCAGATCATCACGACGCCCTGCACTTTGCAAAATCTAAACCAGTCCCAAATTTCGTCGGCGAACCGTTGGATCGCAAGCCAAGCTTAGCCGGCAACCTGCCGGAGTTCGCGAGCAACTCCAGGTGTGAGCAGCAGCGGGGAGGACGGAATCTTGCCGGAGACCCGCCGGAAATGCACACCCAATGCTCCGAACAGCTGCCGTTTCACGCAGTAGCAACAACCACCCGCCCGGGTGAGTTTTGCACCATCAAATATACCCGGCCGGGTAAGCTTCGAAAGGCGTAAGGAGTCCAGAAAGGGCTGATTTTTTGACACCCGGCCGGGTGATTTATTAGCTTCAAAATCTACCCGGCCGGGTAGAGCAATTGTAACTGCATATTCGCAGTTTTCTTTGGGCAGTTTGGTTGGGGATAAAAGGGACGACTTTGGCAAAAGAAAGTGGGGAGAAGAGGATTCCAGGAGAGAGCAATTGAATACGTCTAATTGAGAGATCGAATTGGGAGTATTTTGCGACGGTGGACAAATCTGGAGACAAGAAGACATAGGAGTTTGACTTTGGGAGAATTGAAGTGAGAGAAAGGAGAAGTGCCGTGTGCAATTGGGAGATTACTCAAAGAATTCATCATCAATTTCTTCAAGCTTACTCTATGGTTTCTCAGATTATATATTTTTTCTTTATGACTCCTAGTTTGATTATGATTGGCTAAAAATCTTTGTGTTGCTCCAAACATGTAGACGGATAATTTGTTCGTGTGATCTATTCTATATTCTTCTTTATCTTATGATCGTCGTTATCACATTTTTATTGCTTGATTCTACTACTCTTGGTGCATCATTAGTAGTAGTTCCATAGTCTTATTTAAATGTCTCTTCAACTTTGAATAAGATGGATCTTTGTGGTAATGAATTATCAATTAGAATTGTTTAGATGATAATTTGATAATGGATTTCATGAGCTAATAGTAATTGATCTTTGATTCTCGCGCATCCGTAGGATTCTTAGATTAATGAAAGCTAGTTTATAGAATATGTGTTCAACTATTCTTAAACTATTGTATGTCAAGCATGTTCAATGCTAGCATCATGAATAGATTTTTATAGTCCCGTAATTCATAAGATAGAATTGAATATTAGAATAAATCACTGTTTTATCAGTGAATGTTTGGAGTAACAATCTCATCTCTTGTTTCGTCTTGCTCGTTTATTTCTTTTAATTGTTGTTGCTTATCTTGAAATCAAAATCTTCAAACCAAATCACTTTTTATTATGTATTTTGTTTGCTTTAGAATTAAATAAACTTGCCTTCCCTGTGGATCGACACCTTAAATTACTACACACGAAGCTGTAATATTGCAGTAAAGTGGTACTATTTGGGTTAATTAATTGAACTTGAGTGAATAATTATTTTGTTTTGATAGACCTAAATTGACACATCAAGTTTTGGCGCCGTTGCCGGGGAAGGCAATAGGTTGTTTAACTTCTAGTCTATTATTTGTGTTTTATTTTATTTGATATTTCTTTTTATTTTGTAGGTACTTACTTCGTGTTCTCGGGGGTGATAGCCATCTACCACGTCTGGACTTGAAGACGAAGGAGTGTTTATATTAGGTGATATCTTTCTAATTTTTAGTTTAGTGATAGGATTTTTTTTTAGTTTACACTAAAGCACACACATTTTATAAGACTAACTCCGAAGTTGTCGAGATGTCTCGCTTTCGGTAGGATTAGTATATTTGTGTTGTGTTTGGTTTATTTTCTGTTGTGTAGGTGTTCTAGAAAATCGAAAACAGAAAAACGAAAGTCAGTGGATGCAAACCAGATATAAGGGTACACCGCAATTTGGGTTATTGATATATCATAGAAGAAGACAGAATTCAGCTGTGATTGGTACACATCAGGACTATCAGAGTCCAGTGAGAGAAAATCCTCTATTTGAGACAAATTTTGAGGGTAGTAGTAGTGATTCAGAAGTTGAGTCTATGGCTGAAGACGACAATAATGTTCCACCACCCATGGGAAGGTTTGGCGACATCCTAAGATCGGGAGTTGATCACCCGGGGGAGTTTGCCTATGTACATGATAATGTCAACATCCCACCTCACTACATTAGTTTGGTGAATGGTGGAAATCTTTTCCATGGACGAGATGAAGAAGATCCGATGAGTCATTTGAATGCCTTTTATGAATTGACGAATTCTCACCGACCGCCAAATGTGGAGCATCTTCGGATTAAGAGGGCCTTATTTCCTTTCTCATTGAGAGAGAAAGCAAGAGAATGGTACGACTCACTGCCGGGCTACAACATAGCAACATTTGAGGAGTTGAAGTCGAAATTCCTTTTGGAATATAACTCTCCAATGAAGATCGAGAAGTTGAGAGAGGAGATCACTTCATTCCGGCAAAAGTATGACGAGTCATTTGCCGAAGCTTGAAAGAGATTTACAGACTTGCTAAGGAAATGTCCAAGTCATGGTCTAGCTCCGGGGCATGATCTTTTGAAGTTCTACAAGGGACTTAATCATGAAGGCACAGGCTTGGTTACTGCAGGTTCAAGTGGGAACTTGGACGATTTGACACATGATGAGGTGAGGGCACTATTTCAGAGATTGGCTAACAATCAAAGGAACTGGCATAATCCAAGAAAGGGGGGCGCAGGAGATAACATTTGGTGCAACTAAGGAGTCGGAAAGAGTATCAGCTATAGAGGCTCAAATGGCTGATTTTAGTACTCAAATATCTTCAATGACGAAAGCTGTCAAATCCTTGCAATTGACTCCCCAACCTCAAGCTGTGACTGTGATGAAGTGTGGAGTGTGCCAAGGAGGCCATTATACAGATCAATGTCCTAGTTTGCAAGGAGCACCAGTGGAGGATGTAAATTATATTGGTAACCGTCAAGGTTTCAATCAAGGTAATCAGTATGGGAATCAACAAAACTGGAGGCCTCAACAAGGAAACTGGAATCAAGTCAGTTCTAGCAACAGTGCAGGAAATCAATGGAGAAGCAATACCCAACCTCCGGGTTTTGAGAAGAAGCTATCACAAGAAGATCAATTGGGACAGATTTTCTCTTTTATGACTAAAAGTCAAAAGGAGAATGAGAATTTCAGAGATAAAACTGTGGAGAAGTTTGGACAACTCGAGGCTACTATGAGGACTCTTGAGACTCAAATTGGGCAGCTTGCTACAACATCTCATACAAGAATTCCTGCAACTATTCCGAGTGATACTGTGCCCAATCCCAAAGGCAACGAACATTGCAAGGTAGTTACATTGAGAAGTGGTCGTGAGTTGGGTTCGACACCATTAATGGACGGTCAAGGTACTTCCGGCATCTCACACGCAGGGGCGGATGAGATGTTAGGCTTGCATTCCTTGCACGCAGGGGCGGACGAGGCATGTAAGGGAAGTCCCGAGTTGGTGCATGGGGCCCAACATGGTCAAGAACAGGCTGCATCCGGCAACAAAGAACATGGTGAAGAATCCGATTCTAGTGGAAAGTTTTCAGCAGAAGAGAAAGGAAAGAAGATTGTAGAGATGGAATCAAAGAGAAAGATGATGACAAGTCCGACACAATATCCTAAGAGCAAGTTTAACTTCCCAGATCATATTCCTCCTCCACCATATCCACCCAAGAGGAAGAAAAGAGTCCCGAAAGAGAAAATTTTTGAGTGGATAATGAATGTAATCCGAAAAGTGATTGTGGATGTGTCATTAGTGGACCTCTTCACTAATTTTCCCAAGTTCTCCAAGTTTTTCAAAGATATGATGACAAACAAAGAGAAACTACAAGATGAGGGGATAGTGGCTTTGAGCATGAATTGCTCACAATTGATTTCAGGAATGATGCCAATGAAGAAGAGGGACCCCGAAAGTTGTGTGATTCCTTGTGAGATCGGCAATACAATCTTCACAAAATGCTTATTGGATCAAGGATCGGGGATCTCAATTATGGCATTGAAAACTGCACGTGCCATTGGACTAGATGATAGGATGGAGCCTATAGACATTGCTCTACAATTGGCCGATCACTCGATAGTGAAGCCTAGTGGAATAGTAGAGGATGTCTTGGTCAAAGTCGACAAATTCATCATCCCTGTTGACTTTATAGTTTTGGATATGCCCGAGGACAAAGAGGTACCAATTCTATTTGGTAGACCATTTCTTGCCACGGGAGATGTGTTGCTTGGAGCAAAAGACAACTCTGTCACATTCAGAATTAATGGTGAGCAAGTGACCATTAATGTGGAGAAGGCAATGAAGCACCCTAGCGATGCCAGTGCGTGCTTTAGAGTTGATGTCCTCGATAAATGCATATTTGACAAGATGTGTTTCTCATCAAGAATTGAAGGAAGTGTATATGAGAAAGGGAGCTTGGAGAGAGATTTTTGGTTCGACAATCAAAGTAAATTTTGATGAAACTGAAGATTATCAAGTTGATCAACCAAATCTGGAAAATGAATGTATGGTGGATACTTTTGTGGCAGATGTGAAACCTTCAATTGAAGTACCACCAAAGCTAGAATTGAAGCCCCTCCCGAAAAATCTAAAATGTGCCTTCCTTGGTGATGATGAAACTTTACCGGTTGTGGTATCGGCTGAGTTGAATAATGAAGAAGAATCCAAGTTAATAGAGCTACTTAAGTTGCACAAGCAAGCTCTAGGATGGTCTATAGCCGATATCAAAGGAATTAGCCCGGCGATATGCATGCATAAAATCTTGATGGAAGATGGAGCTAAGCCGGTAAGAGAGAGAAAAAGAAGGTTGAACCCACTTATGCAAGAAGTGGTGGAAAAAGAAGTGAAGAAATTGTTGAAATTTGGGATGATTTATCCCATATCCGATAGTGAGTGGGTTAGCCCGGTGCAATGTGTACCCAAGAAAGGAGGAATAACCGTGACAGTCAATGAAAAAAATGAAGTCTTAGCAGCTCGATTGGTGAACTCATGGAGAGTTTGTATGGACTATAGAAGATTGAATAAGGCCACAAGAAAAGATCATTTTCCGTTGCCATTTTTGGATCAGTTGCTTGATAGCATTGCAGGTTATTCTCATTATTATTTCTTGGATGGATACTCGGGGTATAATCAGATTGCAATTGCCCCGAAAGATCAAGAAAGACGACATTCACTTTCCCTATTGGTACTTATGCCTTCCGCCGGATGCCATTTGGTTTGTGCAATGCCCCGACTACATTTCAACGTTGTATGATGGCAATATTCTCCGATATGAATGAGGACATTATGGAGATCTTCATGGATGATTTTTCTGTGTTTGGCTCATCTTTTGACTGTTGTCTACACAACTTGGGTCGTGTGCTACAAAGATGTGAAGAGTCGAACCTAGTGCTTAAATGGGAGAAATGTCAATTTATGGTGAAGGAAGGTATTGTTTTAGGACACAAGGTGTCGGAGTTGGGATTGGAGATGGATAAGGCTAAGATTGAAGTGATTTCCAAGTTACCTCCCCCAACGAATGTGAAGGGCTTCCGTAGTTTCCTTGGTCATGCGGGATTCTACCGAAGATTCATAAAAGATTTTTTCAAAAATTGCAAAACCTCTTTGCAATCTACTTGAGAAGGATGCCAAGTTCCTCTTTGATGATAGATGCCTTGAGGCATTTGATTTGCTCAAGAAGAAGCTCGTCGAAGCTCCTATTATTATCACACCTGATTGGTCGAAACCATTTGAGTTGATGTGTGATGCTCTGGTTCTGTTGACGACTCCAGGTTCTCCTCTGTCGACGAATTTCACTCTTTTTCACTCTCTGACTCGAACGGGAATGGATCCTCCGTCCTCAATCCTGATCTGGTGGTGATGGTAGATGTAGATTCCTTGACTCGCCACTTGTATTGGCCACTCCCTGACCCAGATAAGCTTGCCCAACTTCCAGATTGGAAGCTTGCATTCATAAACTGTCAAGGAGAAAGAAAATAACAGAAATTAAAATATTTACACCAAATCCTTAAACGCAATAACAATAAACGCCATCCTTCCCCGGCAATGGCGCCATTTGAAAGTATGTTAGTTTGTGTTACGGTGCGCACAGAAGGAAATAAACAGGTTCCCTTGGTCCAGCAAATCCACTAGATCACGCGGTCTAGGAACTTGTTGGTCGTAGGTAATCCTGGTCGTCGGACACACAGAGCACTCTTTCACAAACCCTCAACCACTTTACTAAACCTAGTATAGGGAAGTAGGGATCGATCCCACAGAGAAGGATGCATAATAATCATGTTCAAGGATTTGGACTTGTTTTTGGTGTTGGCTACTGCCACGCATTTTTCTTGGGTTGAGGAAAACAAAATAAACTTGACTTGGGAATTTTAAAACGGCTACGCTAACAACTAGACCTAGGCGAAGCAACAAAGAAAACTATGCAAGGAAAATTAATCCGCACAATCACTAGATCTAAAAGAAAAACTACTCTAATTACCTAGACCTGGGAAACAAACTGACTGTGGGGACCAAAAAAGCAGAGTACGGACGAAAAGCTGGCAGAATAACTAACTCGGGTACTAACTAACAACGACATCATCTTCTTCAACCAAATTGCGTAAAAACTCAAAAGAAAAACAACATGAACGAAATCAGAGCAGAGCAAACTAAATCTAAATCAATTTGATGCATAACAACGAAGAACTAAACAGATCTACAGATGCTAGACGAAGTAAAACAGGAAACAAGCGGAAAACTCAAATCCATCCAACAACTCCCCTTTCTCACTTTGGATCCAACCTCAGACGCTAAATCCACTCCGGATCCAAGCGTCCGACACAAACTCCAACCAACAGAAACACTTCATCACTTCAGATTTAAACAACAACCTCCAATAAATCAACAAACCACAGATCTATCACCAAATTCCCAGATCAAGGACCACAACATCAAAATAAAACAGAGATCGACATAAAACTTGTTAAAATAAACTCTCAGCAGCAAGATCTACGTAAATCAACTTGAAATATCACAAATAAACGCAAACCAACAGAAGCGAAAGGATAACAAGTAACATCAACAGCCAAGTCGACTCCCAAAAGTGAAGTTCGACCGCAAAAGTGCAAAACAACTGAAATTTAAAGAGATTGTATCTTCGCCCACACGCGGACGGTGTTGCAACTGAGACTTTCTAAAGAAATGAACCCTTTCGTAACCCGAACTACCCCAGATCTCCCATTACCAAGTGTGTGTTATGTGTGTGAGCTAAAAGAGAGTGAAAAAGTGATGATTTGTGCGTTGCATGCTCTTCTATTTATAGGCGTTAGAGTGGGGCCCAGCGAGGTATAGATAGACTTTGTTGCCCTCAGCTACTGACTCCCTCCGTCACGCCTTCTTTTCCTTTGAATTCTGCTCACTTCACTTCATTCCTTTGCTAGACCGTTTCCTTCAGCATTCCCTCGATCTAGCGATTTTATCACACACCTGGCTTAGGAAACATGTTAGACCCAGCAAATTGTAACGCTTTTCACCATATAACCGATGCATGAAATTAGCCTTATCAAACTGCTCACACTTAAACCATACTTGTCCTCAAGTATAAAGACAAGAAAAGAAAAAGAATAAGGCGAATTTCAAGCAAGGTTTTCCCTTGACCGACTCCTTGGACTCTAGACAGACTCCTAGACCTAGACACAATTAAAAACTTAAAAAGTTTTTAAAAAAACATACAAACACATAAACACATATGCATGAGCTAGCTTCAACTTTTAGGCAGCCGTCCCCACAAGATTAAGGTCAATCCAATAGGTTACACTCCTCCAAATAGACCCTTTCCCTTCCTTTACCTAACCAATCTGTCAGCTTGTCAAGATAGCCTTTTACTTACCCAATTGTTGGATTCACTCGATCACTCATTCCCCACCAGGGATGTTAGGATCGATTCTCTCTTAAGTTATTCCCACACCACTGAAGCGTCGGGTTATGAGAGTTCCTCCTTTTCCTGGGTCAGGCTATTTCTGTTCCTACCCTCTAGGCAACTTCCCCCTGGACTTCGTCCAACTTATTCCTCCTTATATATATATTTTTATCTTCTCCTCCTTTTATATATATATTTTTTCTTTTTTCTTTCTTTTTCTCTCTGGACTTCGTCCAGCTTATTCCTCCATTTCTCCTCTCTTCTGGACTTCGTCCAGCTTATAACACCTTACCCTGGACTTCGTCCAGCTTATACCTTCATAACCCAATTTCCCATTTTTCTCCTTCACAGCTCTTCTCCCTAAGCATTCAGTGGTGGCCCTTAAACATGTGTTAGCTCGAAGTTATTTAAGGCTTATAACTCACTATTATAGTAGGGCTTCACAACTAAGTAAGTAGAGGCATCCTCCATCGTTCTCGCTTCACTCAGATTAACTAGGCTTATTACAAGAAAAAGCTTCTAAGTTGAAATGCCTCCTATTTTCAATTACTTTCACTAAGGGGATTATGCTGTATTATATTCACTGGCTCATGCGACAAAACTTAGACCTACAGACTCTTAACATGCAGACAAAATAATGCATTGACTCCTCTCCCCCTCCCACTTCACTCAAGCTTGTCCCCAAGCCATCGTCGTGAAGGGGGGAAACAGAGAGATCAATGCAAAACAACAAAACAGGTTACAAAAACAGAAACTTCTCACACTTAGACCAAGCATTGGGCTAAGTAGGAGAAAAACACAATAAAACAGAAAATACAGACTTCTCACACTTAGACCAAGTATTGGGCTAAGTGGGAGAAAAACACAATAAAACAGAAAATACAGACTTCTCACACTTAGACCAAGCATTGGGCTAAGTGTGAGAAAAGCACAATAAAACAGAAAATACAAACTTCTCACACTTAGACCACGCAGTGGGCTAAGTGGGAGAAGACACAAACAATTATAAAACACACATAGGTAACAGAAATAATAATAAAAAACTAAAAGAATGAAAATTAAAAGTTACTTGGTCATGGGATGGTGATTCACTTCTGGGGCTGGCTTCCTCGAGAGCCAGACTGGGATGGGATTCCGGTTCGGGTCATTCTTGCTTTCTTCTTTGCTGCTGCTCCAGCTCTTCCTCCTCCTGTGCTGCTTGTTCGAGTACTGGCTTCCTCACTATAGACTTTGATTTAGATGGGGCTGGAACTTGTTTGGGAACGGGCGGGGAGATCAACTACTTGAGCGATTGCTGCGGTTGCCTGACGGAGGGACTGCTCTGAATGGGCTGCTTGACTTCACTGCTGGACCCAGGAGTTACCTTCGACTGGGTCAAGCGGAGCGTCTGCTGCAGCCACTTCAACATTTTCATCGAAAGCTCCACCGCTTCCGTCATTCGCTCATTTTGTTTGGCGCACTTCACCGCCAAATCTGCAATGTTGCCCCTCAGGGTCTTCACTTCCTCCCGATTCCCATTCAATTCCTTTCTGATCCCACCAAGTTCTTTTATCATTTCCCTCCTCATTGACTGCATTTCCTTCTTCACATCCTGGACTTCCTTGCGTAGCTCTTCAATCTCTTCACTTGGCATGGCTTCCTCGGCTTCCTCAGGCTCTGCTTTCACCTTATCTCCCAACGAGTAGAAGAGATTCTTGGTGCCATGAGTCTGCAGCAACCCCTTGTTGAAAAAATAATCAACACTGAACACTTCCGGGGGTTCGCACATGACTACCAACGGAGCGGCCTTGGCAATCTTCATTTCTATGTTTCGTTGGAGGTAGGCGCCGAGGAGGTGACAGGTATACATATGACGCGCAGGGTTGCTCGTCATTTGGTGGCATGCCTGAGCCAGCCAATAGCCTAGGTGCACCTTCACGTCTTTCGCCATGGCACCATGTGAAGTAGAGGTCGGTAGTTGTAAGAGCTGAATTAGCGGTACCCATCAAGTTGTAACTGACAAACGTCTGAGCAAAGCGGAGAATTCGGTCTTCAATGTGGGAGGCTTTGGAGTAGCTGGACTTAAACGTTCCTGCCTTGGGGTGCGTGATCAGTTCCCATGCCGTTTGCACCTTGAAACCGGGCGTGTTCTTCGGCACTCCAACCATCCTATCATTCCACGCTCCCTCTTCATCCTCGGCTTGGGTAAACAACCCCATTCGCAAAGACCATTTCCGAATGCTCATCTCATATTCTTCGCGTTATAGAATCCGCGTCGAGATCAGTGGTGCTCTTCAAACGAAAGGTGGAGAAAAACTCCCTTGCTAGATCCACGGGCATCCTCTCCTGGCTGTGCTGTAATAACCACTCAAATCCTATCGAATAGTTACAAGCGCGGAATTCCTTGTCACATGCAATCATTTTAAGCTCCCTTGAGCTGTACTGCTTCCCAGATTTGGCCATCTTCCCATCGCTACATCTTTCCTTGTACACTGCGATCCTTTTCTGGTCGTCGAACTGCCTCATCTCCTCTAACAACTCTTTAGTCAGCCAGACTTCCGGACGTCCTGGAATAGGCTCCTCTTCAGCTTCTTCAGAGTCATAGATGGGCTCAAGGATGGGCTCATCTGGTTCCTCGACAGAGGGTTCCTCGGTTATAGGGGAAAGGGTCTCCTCGACCTCCTTGACGGAGGGAGCTTTCCTTGACCGGGTAGATGAGGTCACCGCCGCCTTCCCTTTCCTTGCCCTTTCCTTGGCCAGGCGGTGTTCCTCTGCCTCCACAGCATTAGGGACTAAGTCATCGACCTCATCGAGGAGGTTCCTCCTGGTGCGCCTCGTTTCTGCCCTCTCATCTATCTCAGGTTCATCTTCATCCTGGTCACCCACCAGGTCCACAATCAATTTCAGCCCTCCTTCGGGCTCCGGTACTCCAGTCGCAAGTAGATCTGCTTCTTCCAACAGCTTTTCCGGGGTTTCCCCTTCACGTTCCACTGTCGGGGTTGCCCCCTCAATATAAATGGGGTTCTCCCCCCAGACACCGCTTGGGGTCGCCCCCTCTTCCACGAACTCAGTGGTCGCATCCCTAAAATCAATTGGGGTCTCATCCCCAGTTCCAAAGGGGTTTCCCCCTCAGCAACAATCACACTATCCACAATAGGGGTTGACCCCTCCACAACTTCATTTAAAACAGGGGTTTCCCCCTCACGAACTTCATCAGAAACAGGGGTTTCCACCTCACAAACCTCCCTACCTTCAAAATTAGGGTTCTCATCTTCTTGCCTTTCTGTCTCCACCATGGTTTCGTCGTTCGTCGGTCCGTCACCCCCCGACCGTTCGTGTACTGCCTCCTCTTCCTCCGTCTCCTGTGAAGCGGTTTCGGCGCGTTGAGATTTAGAATCTTGTTGCCTTTCATCACGAAGATTTGCCGGTTGTGCAGCCGAGTCTGCCGGAGTCGTCAGTGGTGGTACGACCGGTGCGGACGTCATCAGGCTAGCGACGAACATGGCATACACTTTCTTTGCTTTTTCGACGCTCCCCAATTTCTGCGTCAATTCCGCCAACAGGGCTGGGTCGTACACCGTGCATTGTGAACTTCCAGTGCGTTGGGTTGAATCCATCACTGCAGATCTGAAAATGAGAGAAAAACTGGTCGAATTTGGTTAGGGTTTATTTTCTAGAGAGAGAGAACAAAAGTAGAGAGAATGGAGAGTAAATTTCAGATATTCGTCGATTTGGGATTATTGGAGAGAGAGAGAGACGACGGTTGCTTTTCTGATGAAAGGATGGTGCAGTTGCAGGCATGATGTAAGCGATCGTACAACTTCCATAATTATCGGCAGATTTGAAATTCAAATTTTTCTCCGTCCCTCCTTGACCTCTTCCTTCAAGTTTCCCTTGATTTCTTCCTTAAGATTCTCCTCCAGACGACTCCCTAGACCATGACCCTACATAAAAAAATTGAAGGTTCCAGACTCCTAGGTCAAGGTTAGAGCATAAAATATCGGTTTCCTTCGGAGTCTGGTGCTTCGAAAATATTTTTGGATTTTCTAAGTTTGAAAAGTAATTAAACTATTTACACACTTCTTTAGAGTATTCCCGAGATTCTCTGGTTCAGTTTGTATTTTCAAAATTGTTAACCTACTACTTGACCCAGGAATTCATCGAGAATATCCCCTCGTCCGTCTAGGCGATAGTAGGGAGTGCATGTAGTGGAACTTCGTCCACTACACACAACTCGGAATTATCCCTATAGACTTTTACTCTATGACCATTGACAAGGAAAGGAACAGAGTTAGGAGCACTTCCCTGGATCTCCACTGCCCCGTTTGCGCGGATGCCGATGATGGTATATGGGCCGATCCATTTAGACTTCAATTTTCCTGGCATTAGCTTGAGCCGGGACTGGAAAAGGAGCACTTTCTGTCCCACATGAAGTTCCTTGACCCGGAGATTCTTATCATGCCATAACTTCATCCTTTCTTTGTACCACATGGCAGACTCAAATGACTCCAGCCGAAGTTCCTCCAATTCTTGCAATTGTAACTTCCTCTCTTCTTCGCAAGCTATCGGTTTCATGTTCAGTTCTTTCACTGTCCAGTACGCCTTGTGCTCAATACCAACAGGTAAGTGACACATCTTGCCAAACACAAGCCTGTAAGGCGACATTCCAATAGGCGTTTTAAAAGCAGTTCTGTAAGCCCACAATGCGTCTCCGAGCCTCTTGCTCCAGTCCTTCCTTGACGGATTAACTGTTTTCTCCAATATCACCTTGATCTCGCGATTAGAAATCTCTGCCTGGCCATTAGACTAGGGATGGTACGGAGTCGACACTCTATGGTGAACACCATATTTCTTCATCAAAACCTCGATGGTGCGATTACAGAAATGAGTTCCTTGATCCGAGACGATGGCCCGAAGAACTCCATATCTGTTGAAAATATTGGCATTCAAAAATTTTGCCACCTCCTTCGATTCGCATGTTGTGGTGGCCTTAGCTTCTATCCACTTAGACACATAGTCCACTGCAACCAATATATATGTGTTCCCACAAGATGATGGGAACGGTCCCATAAAGTCCATTCCTCACACATCAAAAATTTCGCACACGATCACCGGGACCTGAGGCATCTCGTCCCTTCTTGAAATTTCTCCTGTCTGCTGGCACCTCTCGCAACATTGGCAGAACTCAAAGGCATCCCTATTTAGCGTCGGCCAATAAAAACCGCTGTCCAAAACTTTCCTCGCTGTCTTCCTCGGTCCAAAGTGACCTCCACATGCTAAGGTGTGGCAATGAATTAACACATCTCTTTGTTCCTATTCGGGAATGCAGCGTCTAATCACTTGATCTGAGCACATTTTCCACAGGTAAGGGTCGTCCCTAAAGTAATATTTAGCTTCACTTCTAATCCTCATCCTCTGGGCCCAGGAAACTTCGTCCGAACTTGGCATCTCTCCCGTGACCAAGTAGTTGGCTAAATCAGCAAACCACGGTTCTGCGTTCAGTGTGCGCTTCCCCTTATCCGATTCCCCTAGACCGGTTAGAGCCAAAACTGCTTCCCAGTTAAGTGGTCTAGGAAATCTCTCCAGAAGGTACAAATGCTCCTCGGGGAAGGCATCGGGTATGGCCTCTTCTGTTTCCCCCTGATGTATTCTGCTCAAGTGATCGCCTACTCTATTCTCCGTCCCTCTTTTGTCTCTTACTTCCCAATCAAACTCCTGCAAGAGTAACACCCAACGGATTAATCTCGGCTTAGACTCTTTCTTAGCCAGCAAGTACTTAATCGCCGCGTGATCCGTGAAGACTATAACTCTCGACCCAAGGAGGTACGGTCGGAATTTTTCAAACGAGTATACGACAACCAACATTTCCTTCTCCGTGGTGTAATTTTTCTGAGCCTGATTCAGCATCTTGGAAGCATAGAAGATCACATAGCTTTTTCCATCAATTTTCTGTCCTAGGACAGCTCCCACGACAAAATCACTCGCATCACACATTATCTCGAAAGGATGGTCCCAGTCTGGTGCCCTGATAATTGGTGCTGATACTAACCTGTCCTTAAGCAACTGGAACGCCCTTTCGCATCCTTCGTCAAAGACGAATTCCACATCATTATGTAACAACCGAGTGAGTGGTTGCGCGATTTTTGCGAAATCCTTGATAAACCTCCTATAGAACCCTGCATGGCCTAGGAAGCCTCTCACCTCTTTTTGGTTCGTAGGGTATGGTAATTTTGATATCACATCCACCTTTGCTTTGTCTACTTGAATACCTCTCTCAGAAACCACGTGACCCAGGACAATGCCTTCAGTCACCATGAAATGGCATTTCTCAAAATTCAACACTAAATGCTTCTCTTGGCATCTCTGTAACCCTAGATCAAGGCTGGCTAAACAAGCATCAAATGAGTTCCCATATACGGTGAAATCGTCCATGAATATCTCAATGCATACTTCCAACAGATCCGAGAAAATGCTCATCATACACCGTTGGAAAGTTCCCGGTGCATTACACAATCCAAATGGCATTCTTCGATATGCATAGGTACCAAAGGGGCATGTGAATGTGGTTTTCCCTTGGTCCTCTGGATTAACGTAGATTTGGAAATAGCCGCTGTATCCATCAAGGAAACAAAAATACTGTTTGCCAGCCAGCCTTTCCAGCATCTGATCAATAAAAGGTAGGGGGAAATGATCCTTCTTTGTGGCTTCGTTCAACTTCCTGTAGTCGATGCACATCCTCCATCCTGTCACTAGTCTGGTGGGTACCAGCTCATTTTTTTCATTCTTAACAACCTGTATTCCAGATTTTTTTGGTACCATATGTACAGGACTGACCCACTCGCAATTTTAACACCTCCTTTAGGACCTCCTCTCGCATGTTCGGATTCAATTTCCGTTGTGCATCTCGATGAGCCTTCGCACCTTCTTCTAAACGAATGTGGTGCATACAAAGATCAGGACTTATTCCTACCAAATCTGAGAGAGTCCATCCTATTGCTTTCTTGTTTCTTTTGATGACTTCCAATAACTCCTTCTCTTGCTCCTTGGTCAGGTTGCTGTTGACTATTACCGGAAATGTCTCATCCTCCTCCAAGTAAGCGTACTTGAGGCCTGGTGGAAGTGTCTTCAGCTCCTTTTTTGTTCCATTCGTCTCCTGGGGCAAGGGATTTTTGTCCGCAATTTCTGGTAATGCCTCTTTCCCAGACCCAGGAGATTTTTCTAGACTAGCCACATGAGCTAATCCCTTAGATTTGGCTGACTCAGGACTTCTGCAGAATTCATAATGGCTTCCGTGAGTTCTTCATCTGTCAATTCCGCTGTGTTCATTGCTGCACACCATCCTACAACTTCTCTGTCAATCGAATGACTCAACTCCGAGTTGTCGATTTGTTCCTGTATCAATTCCGTCTCAAGATACTCTTGGACCAAGGGGTTAATAACATCAATAGCATAGAGATTCTCAACATCTAAAGGCCTTTTCATCCCCTCATCTATGCTAAAAGTATACTTCTCCCCGTTATAATCCAAGCAAATTGTTCCATCAAAGACATCGATAATGGTCTTAGCGGTACGTTAAAATGGTCTCCCTAAAAGTACCCCACTGGACTCAGCAGACTCATTATCATTCATCTTGATCACATAAAAATCAGCAGGATATAGAAAATCATGCACTTTGACTATAACATTTTCCAACACTCCTTCAGGGCAGATGCAAGTTCTATCTGCTAACTGATCACTACCTTGGTAGCAACCATCCTCACTCCAGTCAATTTCTTATAGATCGAAAGCGGTAAAACATTTATTGACGCCCCTAGATCACACATAGCATGCTCGACCTTGATATCCCCTAGAGAGATGGGTAATGTGAACATACCTGGGTCGGTGCATTTTGAGGGCATCCTTCTCTTTTGTATCACAGCAGACACATTCTCCCTAATCACAATCTTCCCATCTGGCTTGATCTTTCCTGCAATGAACTCCTTGATGAACTTGCTGAAAGCAGGCATTTTTAGGGCTTGCAAGAATGGCAGGTTGATTTCCAACTTGCTAAAAATCTCTATGAGATCCTCTGTATCATCCTTTTTCTTCTTCGCTTCCCCGCGGTATGGAAATGGATTTGGTCGCTTTACTGCATTGGTGGAAGTCCCAACCTGGGTTCCATCAACTCCACTGTTTCCTTCCTTACTCACTTCTTTAGGTTCGGGGTCTAGGAAGAACGGGTCCCTTGGTCGGGGTAGGGATCCCCCTAAATCTCCATTCCGGAGGTCTTCCTGAATAAGGATTTCCCTGGGTCTAGCGCTTTCCTCTTGATGCAACTGACTCTGTTTTCCTTCACTAGCCTGCATGGGCACTTCCTCATCAATTTCCAACGTTGGCCCTTTATAACCCCGCCCAGATCTCAAGGTGATTTGACTAATGTTTGCTCGGTCTGGCGGTTTGACGGTGGCAGGAAATTTCGCTTCATTTCCTCGCATCTCATTCAAGGAGACTGCAATCTGGGACAGTTGCTTTGCCATCATATCCATGGCGGCTTTATGTTCAGACTGAGCGTCTTGTAACTTGTGCCCGTCATTGTTGGAGTGTAGGTTACTCTGCATGAACTGCTGTGAATTCACTAGATCGTGGACCATGTCATCCAAACTCCTCTGTGGTCTGGAGTTGAATTGACCAGAATTCGGTCCTTGACCTTGATTCTGACGATAGTTACCTTGATGATTGTTGTATTGGTTGTTAGACCCTTGATTTCCCTAATGGTTGTTGTACTGGCTACCATACCCTTGATTCCCTTGATGATTTGGTTGGGAATTCTGGTAGTTCCCTTGGTTATTTCTCTGATGAGGTGGCACATAGGAGCTCCCTGGATTGTTTCGATTCCTATTTCCCCAATTAGTATGGTCCTGATTCCTGTACCCCAATTGCAATTGCCCCTCTTGACCCTTTCTTGACCAGTTGGACTGCCTCTCCGGAGGGTGTGCATAATTCGTGAGCCGAAGTGGGGGTGGCTGGCCTTGATCATGGTCAGTCCATCAGAAGTTTGGGTGAGTCCTCCATGGAGCGTCCCTCTGTCTTCCTTGGTTCCAACTCCCGTCGGGATTCCAACTTTCCATCAAATTTGCCTGAGCTTGGCACTCCCCTTCGCAGGGCTGACTGTAGTACGGTTGAAGTTGTCTTTCCTCCTGACCAGGGGGTTTCTCAATTTCCACTGGAGCATGCGGATTGTATTTCTCAATTGCATTTAGCAAGGCTTTTTCCAGTTTATCGATCCTATCTTCCACCTTATTGTCTTCTTGTTCCATTACTGCATTGGCTGATCCTCTCCTCAATATGCTTCACGGGTTATCATAGGCCTTCTTCGCCTCGATCAGCCTTCCCAAAGTTTCCCGAGCTTCACTTGCTTTATTCTTGGTAAAATTTCCCCCGCTCGAGGAGTTCATCAAGTCCTTTGATTCAGGGTTTGCACCTTCGTAGAACAGATAATAAGTCTCCGCTTCTATCATCATATGGTTCGGACAAGCATCCAGCAGCCCCTTGAAATGAGACCAATAAGAACTCAGAGACTCATCGTATTCCTGCTTGCACTCCTGAATCTCCTTCTTCAAGGCATTCGTCTTGTTGGACGGAAAAAAGTAATCCAAAAACTCTAGTTTAAAGTCCTTCCACGTGTTGATCGAGTCCGGTGAGAGCCTTAACAGCCAAGTGTTCGCCTCCCCTTTGAGAGCAAACGGGATTGCTCGAAGACGGTAGTCCTCCTCTGTTGCCTCGTTGGGTCGCTTTTGAATGCTACATAGTTTACTGAACTTGTTCAAAAATTCATAGGGCATTCGTTCCTCCATCCAGAGAAAGTGGGTAAAACTCCGAGTACATTCGTCTTGATATCGATCGCCCTCCGTCGTGGGTTCGAGACTATAGCATGAACGGGTTCACCGTCGAGATGTGCGGTGAGCGACCCTATTTTCGGATCAGGATCTATTAGTTGGGCCATATTCGGGTCTTCCTCCTCCTCGGTCTCGGAATGCTCTGGTTCTGTTGACGACTCCGGGTTCTCCTCTGTCGACGAATTCCACTCTTTTTCACTCTCTGACTCGATCGGGAATGGATCCTCCATCCTCAATCTTGATCTGGTGGTGATGGTAGATGTAGATTCTTTGACTCGCCACTTGTATTGGCCACTCCCTGACCCAGATGAGCTTGCCCAACTTCCAGAATGGAAGCTTGCGTTCATAAACTGTCAAGGAGAAAGAAAATAACATAAATTAAAATATTTACACCAAATCCTTAAACGCAATAACAATAAACGCCATCCTTCCCCGGCAACGACGCCATTTGAAAGTACGTTAGTTTGTGTTACGGTGCGCACAGAAGGAAATAAAAGGTTCCCTTGGTCCAGCAAATCCACTAGATCACGCGGTCTAGGAACTCGTTGGTCGTGGGAAATCCTGGTCATCGGACACACAGAGCACTCTTTCAAAAACCCTCAACCACTTTACTAAACCTAGTATAGGGAAGTAGGGATCGATCCCACAGAGAAGGATGCATAATAATCATGTTCAAGGATTTGGACTTGTTTTTGGTGTTGGCTGCTGCCACACATTTTTCTTGGGTTGAGGAAAACAAAATAAACTTGACTTGGGAATTTTAAAACGGCTACGCTAACAACTAGACCTAGGCGAAGCAACAAAGAAAACTATGCAAGGAAAATTAATCCGCACAATCACTAGATCTAAAAGAAAAACTACTCTAATTACCTAGACCTGGGAAACAAACTGACTGTGGGGACCAAAAAAGCAGAGTACGGACGAAAAGCTGGCAGAATAACTAACTCGGGTACTAACTAACAGCGACATCATCTTCTTCAACCAAATTGAGTAAAAACTCAAAAGAAAAACAACATGAACGAAATCAGAGCAGAGCAAACTAAATCTAAATCAATTTGATGCATAACAACGAAGAACTAAACAGATCAACAGATGCTGGACGAAGTAAAACAGGAAACAAGCGGAAAACTCAAACCCATCCAACAACTCCCCTTTCTCACTTTGGATCCAACCTCAGACGCTAAATCCACTCCGGATCCAAGCGTCCGACACAAACTCCAACCAACAGAAACACTTCATCACTTCAGATTTAAACAACAACCTCCAATAAATCAACAAACCACAGATCTATCACCAAATTCCCAGATCGAGTACCACAGCATCAAAATAAAACAGAGATCGACATAAAACTTGTTAAAATAAACTCTCAGCAGTAAGATCTACGTAAATCAACTTGAAATATCACAAATAAACGCAAACCAACAGAAGCGAAAGGATAACAAGTAACATCAACAGCCAAGTCGACTCCCAAAAGTGAAGTTCGACCGCAAAAGTGCAAAACAACTGAAATTTAAAGAGATTGTATCTTCGCCCACACGCGGACGGTGTTGCAACTGAGACTTTCTAAAGAAATGAACCCTTTTGTAACCCGAACTACCCCAGATCTCCCATTCCCAAGTGTGTGTTATGTGTATGAGCTAAAAGAGAGTGAAAAAGTGATGATTTGTGCATTGCATGCTCTTCTATTTATAGGCGTTGGAGTGGGGCCCAGCGAGGCATGGATAGACTTTGTTGCCCTTAGCTACTGACTCCCTCCGTCACGCCTTCTTTTCCTTTGAATTCTGCTCACTTCACTTCATTCCTTTGCTAGACCGTTTCCTTCAGCATTCCCTCGATCTAGCGATTTTATGACACACCTGGCTTAGGAAACATGTTAGACCCAGCAAATTGTAACGGTGAAAACCGATGCATGAAATTAGCCTTATCACATATCGAACGGCATATAAGACCCCGATTGGAACTTCTCCATACAAGTTGGTGTTTGGAAAAGCTTGTCATTTGCCGGTGGAACTTGAGCATAAAGCTTATTGGGCTTTGCAAAAGCTTAATTTGGACTATGATGCTGCAGCCGAGAAGAGAATGTTTGACATGAATGAAATGGATGAGTTTAGGCTTCGTGCATATGAGAGTGTTGATCTCTACAAGGAGCGTGCTAAAAAGATACATGATGCAGCCGTTAAGCCTCGTCATTTCCCTGAAGGACAGTTGGTCCTATTGTACAACTCTCGGCTGAAACTCTTTCCGGGCAAGCTTAAGTCAAGATGGTGGGGTCCTTATGTGGTGCACAAGGTGTACCCCTATGGTGCTGTTGATATTCGAGATCAGAAAAATGACAATCTTTGGAAGGTGAATGGCCAACGCTTGAAGGCATATGTTGGAGGTGAAAGTGGTATGGAAGCAAAAGAAGTGGTTGCACTAGTGGAACCAAAAGTGTAGATCAAGGATGAAGAAAGTCGAGCCAACGGCTATAAACAAAGGCGCTGATTAGGAGGCAACCCAAGTTTTTTATTTTTCTTTTATTTTTATTTTCATATGTTGGAGGTTTTGTTTGCTCAATTCTTTCCTCTAATATTTACTTTGAATTGAGTGTTTCTTTTTGTGTGTTTTATTTTTTTGTTTGTTGTATGTAGGAGCAACATGGAGATAGGACTCACATTGGAGCTTGTTAGGAAGCACACATGCAAAGGAATATACACCCACCCTCCCACCCGAATGTACTATGGATATCATGCCAAGTTTGGGGGAGTCTTCTTTTCCCTTTACTTTTTATGTTATTTTTGCTTACATTGAGGACAATGAAACATTCAAGTTTGGGGGGGGGGGGGGGTTGAATGAGTTTGAATGATTTTATGCATGATGTATGTTTTTGGGGTGTATTCTATGCCAAATGTGTTTTTGAATCAATGTAATTGACGGGTGCATGCTTTATCTTCGGCTTTCTAGTTGGGAAATCTTGCTTGATTTTACTTGATCTTTGAAGCTTAGGATGGATGGAATTGGTGCATGAATTTATTTGAAAGAGCATTTTGTGATAACAACCGATTTCTTGAGTTGAGGAGAGTATGAAAGTCACATGTCTTGTGGAAATTATCTTGGATGGATTTGCTTTATTGAGTTGCGTGCTTTCATTCATGTGTGTCAATGATATGGGAAGATAAGGCACTAGGATGAACTTCATGGCCAAATGTTCACATGCCTAGTCAAACATATGATCCCCTAGAAGCCACTTTGAGCTTAATCCCTTTTGTTTTGTGCAAACACTTAGCTAATCACTTGCTACTAAAATAAGCCTCACTTTAGCCTCGTCATTGATCCTTGCTATTTTTTGAGTGCTAAATACAAGTCTTGTGCTTTGTTGATTGAGTTGTGAGTGTTGGGTGGTGTTCTATAAAAGATAGAGATTTTGAGACTTGATGAAATGTATAATTGTTGGCAATGAAGTTCATCGTAGAAATGAAAAAGACGGCCTCTAAAATTACAAAAGTCGAGGTCTCTTGAAAAAAAAGAGAAAGAAGAAGAAAATCAAAAGAGGAAAAGAAAAAAAAAAGAAATTTTTTTTTTGATGAAATAAAGATTGAGCTTCTATTTTTAAGATGTAATCTTGTCTTGAATGATCTCAAGTTTGGGGGAGTGAATTTTGATTGTAAAGTCTTTTTGTTTGATTCTTTGGAAGGGAGTGAATTTTAGACACATGTTCATTGAAAACGACATCTCTATTGCGAATAACTTTCCGGTTCTGCTCATCCCAGAGTCTATGACCGAACTCATCGCCTCCATAACCAATGAACGTACACTTAATTGATTTGGAATCCAACTTACTTCTCTCAAAAGAACTAACATGAGCATAAGCAACACAACCAAAGATACGTATGTAAGATAGATTCACCTCTTTTCCTGTCCAAACCTCCTCGGGTATCCGAAACTCCAATGGAACTGACAGACCTCTGTTGATTAGGAACGCAGTTGTGTTGACTGCATCTGCCCAAAAATTCTTTGGCAATCCACTTTTCAACCTCATGCATCTTGCTCGCTCATTCAACGTTCTGTTCATGCGCTCCGCGATTCCATTCTGCTGTGGACTTCCTTTCACAGTCTTCTCCATGCAAATTCCATTCTCTGCGGAAAACTCCTTGAACTCTGCAAGTTCATATTCTCCTCCATTATCGTATCTTAGACACTTCACCTTCAGCCCGGTTTCAGTTTCAACAAGGGCTTTCCACTTCCTGAAAGTATCAAACGCATCAGATTTACTCTTCAGAAAATAAACCCATACCTTTCGAGTGGAGTCGTCGATGAATGTCATATAATATTCAGAGTCTCCTAGGGACTTCACAGGTGCTGGTCCCCATAGATCGCTATGGACCAACTCCAACTTCTGTATCTTCAATTTTTAGTCTCCTCTTAAGAAACTCACCCTTTTCTGTTTCCCAAACACGTAATCCTCGCATAGGCCAACTTCAACTGTTTTCAGGCCCGACAGTAAACCTTTTGAGCACATTATCTTCATCCCTTTCTCGCTCATGTGGCCAAGACGACAATGCCACAAATCTGCATTATTTGCTTCACTTGCAAGATCAATGCATTCTTTGGAGTAAGTTGTGGTATACAATGTACCCTCCTTCTTACCTCGAGCTACTATCATAGCTCCCTTGGTAATCTTCCAATTGCTGCAGCCAAATGTTACCGTGTACCCTTCTGCATCAAGCTGCCCAATCGAAATCAAGTTTCTCTGTGATCCAGGAATGTGTCTGACTCCATTCAGTTTTATTACGGATCCATTGGATGTCACTACCTTCACGTTTCCCTTTCCCACGATATCTAAGGGCTCGTCATCAGCCAGATATACTTTCCCTAAATCGCCAGAAACGTAGTTTTCCATTACCTCCACATTGCTGCATGAATGGAACGACGCTCCAGAATCCAATACCCACGATTCCATCGGACTACTCACACTTAGGACCAACGCCTCGCCATCGTCATCTGACATGGTAGCGTTTGTTGTATTCTTCTCTTTCTGATCCTTATTCTTATATTTCTTCGGTGCTTCACACTGATTTCTAAAGTGTCCAAACTCATCACAATTCCAACATTTAACTCGATCCAAATCCTTCTTGGATTGGCTCCTTCCTCTGGATTTTGATCTTCCACGATTTTGCCTTCCCTTCGATCTGCCTCTCTGTTCTGTACTCAATACTGAACCAGAAGTAGAAGATCCTGATTCTTCCGGCGAACTTCCTCACCAATAATCAGATCTCTTACTCTGTCAACTGTCAGGTTTGTCTCTGCAGTAGTAACTGTTGTCACTGTACCAGCCCAACTCTCAGGCAGGGACGATAGCAAAATTAGGGTACGAATTTCATCAGCGAATTTAATATTAACAGAGTTCAGTTGCGAAGTAATCATGTTGAACTCGTTGAGATGTTATTGCACCTCCTTTCCCTCTTGCATTCTAAAATTAAACAATCGTCTAATCAGATGTACCTTGTTTGCCGTTGATGGTTTCTGATACATATCCTCCAAGATCTTCATCATCTCCTTCGTCGACTTTGCTATAGTCGTGTGATAAGCCACCTCCTTGGACAACGATAGCCTAATCGCGCTCATCGCTTTCCTGTCTAGTAGCTCCCACTCCTCCGGTTCCATCTTTTCGGGTTTGGCTTTTAAAGGTTTCCACAGATCTTTACCGTACAGGTAATCCGAAATCAGATCCGTCGAACTTCTCTACAACAATCTTCCCGTCGATCCCCATCGTGATTTCTGCTTCTTAAATCCTAGGCTCTAGATACCCGTTGTTGAGAAATAAACACAGGCAATCACGAATATAAAGGAGAATTAACACAACGAATTGTTTACCCAGTTCGATACAATGCGTATCTACGTCTGGGGGCGATGCCAAGCCAGGGATTTCACTATATAATTTTATGATGATTTTACAATGAGGGAGCATGATGCAAATCAAATATTCATATTATATCCTCTAACTTTGAGTGATTTTCTATATAGATTAAAAATAAGGAATTCTCTTTAAAGCTTTTCATCAAACATTTTGAGAGTAAAGGCAGAGGAAGAAGAACATCAGCAGCGGGATACTGCGTGAGGCGTTCAAGCTGCCTATGCAAAGATCAGCGCAGCTGCTGCTCCATAATCAGCTCAGATCATCACGACGCCCTGCAGTTTGCAAAATCTAAACCAGTCCCAAATTTTGTCGGCCAACCGTTGGATCGCAAGCCAAGCTTAGCCGGCAACCTGCCGGAGTTCGCGAGCAACTCCAGGTGTGAGCAGCAGCGGGGATGACGGAATCTTGCCGGAGACCCGCCGGAAATGCACGCCCAATGCTCCGAACAGCTGCCGTTTCACGCAGCAGCAACAACCACCCGCCCGGGTGAGTTTTGCACCATCAAATATACCCGGCCGGGTAAGCTTCGAAAGGCGTAAGGAGTCCAGAAAGGGCTGATTTTTTGACACCCGGCCGGGTGATTTATTAGCTTCAAAATCTACCCGGCCGGGTAGAGCAATTGTAACTGCATATTCGCAGTTTTCTTTGGGCAGTTTGGTTGGGGATAAAAGGGACGACTTTGGCAAAAGAAAGTGGGGAGAGAAGAGGATTCCAGGAGAGATCAATTGAATACGTCTAATTGAGAGATCGAATTGGGAGTATTTTGCGACGGTGGACAAATCTGGAGACAAGAATACATAGGAGTTTGACTTTGGGAGAATTGAAGTGAGACAAAGGAGAAGTGCCGTGTGGAATTGGGAGATTACTCAAAGAATTCATCATCAATTTCTTCAAGCTTACTCTATGGTTTCTCAGATTATATATTTTTTCTTTATGACTCCTAGTTTGATTATGATTGGCTAAAAATCTTTGTGTTGCTCCAAACATGTAGACGGATAATTTGTTCGTGTGATCTATTCTATATTCTTCTTTATCTTATGATCGTCGTTATCACATTTTTATTGCTTGATTCTACTACTCCTGGTGCATCATTAGTAGTAGTTCCATAGTCTTATTTAAATGTCTCTTCAACTTTGAATGAGATGGATCTTTGTGGTAATGAATTATCAATTAGAATTGTTTAGATGATAATTTGATAATGGATTTCATGAGCTAATAGTAATTGATCTTTGATTCTCGCGCATCCGTAGGATTCTTAGATTAATGAAAGCTAGTTTATAGAATATGTGTTCAACTATTCTTAAACTATTGTATGTCAAGCATGTTCAATGCTAGCATCATGAATAGATTTTTATAGTCCCGTAATTCATAAGATAGAATTGAATATTAGAATAAATCACTGTTTTATCCGTGAATGTTTGGAGTAACAATCTCATCTCTTGTTTTGTCTTGCTCGTTTATTTCTTTTAATTGTTGTTGCTTATCTTGAAATCAAAATCTTCAAACCAAATCACTTTTTATTATGTATTTTGTTTGCTTTAGAATTAAATAAACTTGCCTTCCCTGTGGATCGACACCTTAAATTACTACACACGAAGCTATAATCTTGCAGTAAACTGATACTATTTGGGTTAATTAATTGAACTTGAGTGAAAAATTATTTTGTTTTGATAGACCTAAATTGACACATCAGAGCACCTCTATTTATAAGCATAATAGAGAGCCGTAATTCTAGTAAAACTAGAAAACATATTCCATAAGGAAATATCTTCTATGGAATAAATCTATCACAAGGATAAATACTTCTAGAAAACAAATCCTAAATATGGTAGAAGATATTTTAGGCTCCATAATTAACACAATTATCTCATATGAGAAAACACAGATCTAGTTTTAATACAATAAACAACACATATATAAAAATATTAATACTATGAGCACTTGGCCACTTGCTCACTCACACACAACCACACTCAACATTTTGATAAGAACAAAACTATGTATCTACCTAGCACCTAAGATTAGTACCAGGGTCAACTCCTAGTTGTTTGCAATATTCTCTATAATACTGAACCCGAGCACTGACCGTGCTCGGGTTCGCCCCATCACATTCTAGTGGCCCATTTACAGCTCGAATGGTCTCACCAAAACCTTTTCCAGAAGTTATTATAGCATGACACTGGTTCATCCAAAACCACAGACCTGTCTTGAACGAGACAACGCGGTCTTGCGCCACAATCTCCGGGTGGTTTAGACCATCAAACCCTATGCTTTTTCCGGCTGCTCCGTAGTTGTAGTTCCACGACAGCTGCACCGGACCTCTTCCGTAGTAACCCTTCCCTGCTTTGCATGGATACTGCCTGTTTTCCTTGTCACAATAGTTTGCTGCTTTTGATGCTCCATTTATTTCCTCTATATAGCACATATCTGCATGCAATCAAAATTTGTAAACACAATATAACAAAAAAAAATTAAACGAATTAATTGAAGTTAATACGACAACTTACGTCCGGTCTCATGTGTGACATGAGCAAAGAAGGCTGCGATTTCCCGCTCGGGGGAGCCAGTGGTCCCGAAAAGTGGATACGAGCGGGCAGCCTCGAGAAATGCTGCACGGGTATAGAATCCTCGGCCCGGGCAGCCACCGCCAGCCTTATTAGCGATACTGCTGAAGAACGCATCCGTGACAATGTTGGAGAGTTTGTTGCCGTTGCTACTCCTGAGCTGTGAGGAGTAGCAAGGGCCACTTTTGCAGCCTGTGCTGCAATACGTGTCACCGGTGCCACAGTAACCATGTTGGCTGCAGCACAGGCTGGCTGCACAGCCGCAGTTCTGGCCGGATACTTGTGCCTGGAGGGCCCCGGCTATGAGAACTGCGGCCAGCAGAAATGATATTAATGTATTGAAAATAGTCATTTTTAGCTTAAAAGATGGATGAATGAAGAATTGCTGAGTTGGTGTAGGAGAAAGAGAGGACTGAGATGTATTTATAGTGAAATTGTGATAGCCTTTGTTATGTTACTTTCATTTTTTATATTTTTTTGACCTTGTCAACAAATGTAATTAGTGGACTTAGTCGTCTCCAAAAATTGTTCTTTTATTGCCAGTGGTATTAGTTTCTTGCTTGTTTCAATCAATTTATGTGAAAACTACCCAGTAGTGTATAACGTTATAGTATTAGATTTATCAAAATTAAATCTGCAGCAAGCAGACACTAATATGCATGAAAAACATTTCCATGCCGAAAGGATCAAAGGAACAAACACACACATACATACACATATATTATAATCAGTCCCAAATTTATACCACAGGATCATATAATCTAATTGGTCAATAAATTTCCACGTAATAGGAGATTATTTTCGGAAAAAAAAATCGATAAGGGTTATAGTAGACAGTCATGATACGTACTACTCCATATTATTATGATAATTTGTGTAAATGCAAATATATGGGGTCGAACATATTCAAAATTAATGACCTACACTAATTTGATTTAGATTTTCTCAAAAAGAAAAGAATAATTTAAAAATATTTACAAAAACTATTTTGAACACAAATTCAACTCGTTGATTATAGTATTTCTTATCTAAGTTCATTATTCTCCATCAGGTTGATGATTTATACTGTATTTCTGTCTCTTAACTCCTATGTTTATATACGCTTGAGGCACACTGCCATGGAGTCGCAAGTGGAGTATTATTTTTGTCAACTAGTGTTTTAGTTTATTTGAGTACACTTAATAAAATATTTATATGGTTAAAGAACACTAGTCCAGTGGCTGCTATTATTTACTTATATGTATGACTCAAATCTCGTGACTGAATTGGAGAATTGGTCTGCCGTGGAATCTCTACAAGATACAAACGGATGAGATTATTTTATTTTTACATTTTTCTTTCTTATCTTCTTCTTTTGCAGTAATAAGTTATATTGTTGTTATTAGGTGTTTGTCCATAATTTAATGTCTTATCTATCCTAGGAGAGAACAAGTACCAAACAAAGGCAATGTATAATATTTTCACTATTATATCACACGAATAGAAAGGATTTGTGCCCTTTGTTTATGTCTTTAGTTTTTAGTTTCCCGACTTCCTCCCATCCTACCATGTACTACTTGCCAATTTAAAAAGAGTGAACTACAAAAATGGTCTTTGGATTATTGGATTATCTCATGAATGGTCTCTGAACTTTAAAAATATCATCAGCAGTCCTTGGACTAAGGGTTAACATAAAAAACGGCCATTTTGCACTGTTTTGAGACGAAAATGCCCTTTTGAGAAGTTTTGGGGGGTTTGGAAAATTTGGTCTTTTTACACTTTAAAATTTTAAATCTGATATTATTTCAGTTATATACTAAATCTGATATTATTTCAAAATTATCATTCTTCTTCCCTTTTGTCATCCTTCACTTTGTTTCTTTATTTCAATATTAGATTTAATTTATAAAATTAAAGTTTATATTTTGATTTTTAAATATCAATAAATTTTTTTAATTAAAACTATTAATTCATGGACACTATAAAATATTGATTAAAACTATTAATTTTGGTTATTTAATATTGATTAAAACTATTAATATTGATTAAAACTATTAATTTTATATAGGAGTAGTTTTGTTGAAATTTTCTAGTAATTTTGATTGTTTTCAAATTAATATACGAAAATTACATTAGTCTTACATTAGATGCATATTTATTTCAGAATAAATCGTGTTATATGATCTATTTATGATTAAAGGTATTAAATATTGATTAAAACTAAGGCGTTGTTATATCTTATTGATTAAATATTAGATACTATCAAATATTGATTATGCTATTAATTTTTTTTATTTAATAATGTTTATAATTAAAAAAAAATTATTGATATTTAAAAACTGAAACAAAGTGAAAGATGACAAAAGGGAAGAAGAATGATAATTTTGAAATAATATCAAATTTAGTACGTAACTGAAATTATATCAGATTTAAAATGTTAAAATTGTAAAAAGACCAAAATTGCCCAAACCCCTCCTGTTAGGTTTGGTATACTGAAAAACATGTTTCGAGCAAGTTTCGCGAGAATAGAATCTTGCTTGTATACATAAAACTCTACAATCCAATTTTAACCCGATTCAGTATTATTCGAGCAGTCTCGCACGAATAGAATCACTATTATTATTACATTGTGTTTGCTTGTGCATTTATAAGATGTTTTACAAACATTTAAATGCATAAGAAGTAAACAAAGTCTAAGTCTTTTGCTTAGTAGACCGGTTGTGGGCGTCGTCCACTTTAAGGTAACACGGTCAGATCTATGCAATGCTTTGCAAAAGAAAAAGAAGAATTTCACAACCTAGATAGGCTTTGGCTACCTATCGTGAAATGTTGCAATGTCAGTCCGCATATTTCTAAGCCTTACTGAAATAAGATGACATTGGTGTGGTATAGCACTGAACGGATCTAACAGCAAGACGTGTCTTTATGCTATCTACTGAAAAACTAGATCTTGATAAAATACTATTTCTTAATCTACATATGTTAGCATTGAGCATACGGTATTGATTATGCACTACTTTGACTTATCAAATGGTGCGGGTTTTTCGCAACCCAATAATCCTGATATATTGGGTAGTGGTGATTAATATCTAGCGGTGCTAGGATTGCTATTATGTTGAAACGTGCGCGAGGTGAGTCTCGTTTGATAATGTCCTCAAGAGGAGCTCGAACAAGGTTTTATTATTCGGAAAACTGGCCAGTTGGAGTTTTATTACTCTATGAATAATAAATAAATGTTTCTTGCTAAGTCCACTCTTGGAATTAATAAGATATTAATTAATTAAGTCCACAGCAGACATTAATTAATTAATGAACATTTATATCTTAAGCGCGGGAAATAAATAATAAACAACGGAAACCCGGATTACTTGTAATTTCGGATTTGGATGGGGAGAGTTCAATATTACTTCTGTAGTGGCTGCTTGTAATATTCCAATATAAGCTTGTATTAAATTGTGGGTTCAATTTAATTAGTAAAAAGCTAATTGGGGGAGCCCATATCCAAAACCTTCCATAGATCCCTGTCTGGGCCCAAAAGGAACTTAATATAAATAGGAGAATAAAGGAGACAGAAATCATTCATTATTATTACTCATAATTTTCGTCCCCCTCTATCTAGAGGAGTTCGAATTTCTCTCCTAATTGGAGAAGGATTTCTTCTGTCTTCTTTATTCGAGTCCTAGTATTTTGATAAGGTCAGCCCACCCTGATATCGAGATACAGTTCGGGAACCAGAGAGAAGGTCCGTGGTCTAGTATTGAAGATCATCGTGGAGAAGGCGCGAGCAATCGACGATTCTTTGGAGAATCAAAATCGGTAACCCTAAACCGTAGAAATCATGTTTAGGATTTATATTTTTCATGGATTTCTTCTGTCTTCTTTATTCGAGTCCTAGTATTTTGATAAGATCAGCCCACCCTGATATCGAGATACAGTTCGGGAACCAGAGAGAAGGTCCGTGGTCTAGTATTGAAGATCATCGTGGAGAAGGCGCGAGCAATCGACGATTCTTTGGAGAATCAAAATCGGTAACCCTAAACCGTAGAAATCATGTTTAGGATTTATATTTTTCTAAGCATGAATTATTTGCGTTCTAGCATGCAATTATCTGTTTAACATGTGAATTGATTAATCGCATAATCGGTCAAATAGATCCTACGTCTGATTTATTTGTTTTGTACAAGTCTTTCGCTGTGCAAGGGGCTCCAAACCCCATGACCTCCCCCCCCCCCCCAAAAAAACCCCTCAAAATGGCATTTTCGTCTCGAAACAGTGCAAAATGACCATTTTTGATATTAACCTTTAGTCCAGGACTGCTGGTGATATTTTTAAAGTCCAGGGACCATTTTTGTAGTTCACTCATTGAAAAATGCTAGCATCCGTTTTTTAGAAGTAATTCCCAAGACTTGAAGGGAAATAATAATACTCCCTCCGTCCCAATAAATATGCAAATTTGGTTTCCGGCACATGATTTTATGCAGTGTTGTTTTGTGAGTTAATACAGAGAGAGTAAAGTAAGAGAGAAGAAAAAAAGTAGAGATAGTGTTGTTTCTATTTTAGGAAACGTTTCATTTTTATTGGGACAACCGAAAAAGGAAAATGTTTCATTTCTAATGGGACAGAGGGAGTATATTGCAAGGTGCAGTATTAATTTTCTTTGATTGCAAATCCGTTTAAGGAAATGAAGATGTTAGAAGAGATATGCATTACGATACATGATTGATACCACATGTGCGTCGAAACTTTCACTAACGTGCTCAGAGCACAGGGAAAGTCCTCCATCATAGTTATGTTTGTTCTTGAGCAAATGATACTCTCTTCCGACCAATAAGATATCTACTAGACTTCCTATATATCTTTCACTTTGGATAAATGTTATCCAAGAAGTAGTACCCTATATGATATTTTCAGAGTTTGGTAGTAAATTCAATATTCGGTGTCCTTTCAGCATATAATATATAGTGACAATGAGTACTATTTCTTGAAAACTTTTATTAAATTAGAATTTTGTTATGTCTTCAATATTATGAAAGAGTATGAATATAATTAATTGTCCCTTAAATAAATTTAAACCTAAAATAAAACTATACTTTAAAGCAAAAATGAAAATAGAAAACACAAAGAAACCCTAGAAAGGGCAAAATCGGAAACACAAGGCACAGCAAAGTGCCGCAGCCTACTCTCCAACACAAGAAAATAAACCTATCCCCATTTTGCCTCTCTATTTATATCCAACCAAATCCCCCTTCCATACTTTCGATCCGTCGCTTCTTAATTAAACATCTCATATTTTGATCAATTCAATCAATCCTTGTTCTTTCAAAATTCAGTAAAAGATGGAGGAAATCACAGAGGGAGTGAGCAACATTGCCATCGCTGGAGATACTCAGAAGAAGAACCGCATCCAGGTGTCCAACACCAAAAAGCCGCTCTTCTTCTACGTCAATCTCGCTAAGGTACGGATTGTTGGATTTCTTCTCTGCTTTCATAAATTATTGATTTAATTTGTTTGTGCGTGTTACGATTATGATAATGAGTCTGAATTATATTTTCTGGATCTGAAATTGAGAGATTTGAATTTTGTGCAGAGGTACATGCAGCAGCACAATGAAGTGGAGCTTTCGGCTCTTGGAATGGGTACTTTTCGCCTCATTTTTTTTGGTTGTATGTATTGTATATGTATATAAGGTGTTTATTTTAGCATTCTCATCCTTGATGCTGGTTGATCCGAGAGATGATGTTGGAGGCACTAATATATTGTCAATAATATTGTATTATATTTTTGTTTAGCTATTATTGATGTTGATGCTACATGTTTGTGAAATGCTGTTTACCTTCTGTGTTATGTACAAAACTACAGGTCTGATTTATATGTGGTTCATCTCTTCATTAGGTTCGTTTCAACCTATTATCAGTCATGCTGCTACCTTTAGTAGCTATAGGAGATGTGCACAAACTGAATCAATTTCTAGCTCCTCTTTCATTTATTTCGAAGACTCTCTCTAATATAAATTGGTGTTTCTATAGTATAGTTTTTACTATCACTTGATTATAGTCTCAGTATATTCAGTAGACTTCATTTGAACAACCATCCTATCTTTGTTAATCATGGATGATGGATAGCTACTCAATAATAACCCTAACTATACATTTTGATATGCATACTAACATTGAAATTCAGATGGTACATATTTTCCATTCCTTAGGCATAAGGGAGAACAAAAATCCGGGGTAAAACTGTGGCTGTTTCTAATGTAATTTTTCATGAGGAATATTTACATTACATTTACATGTGCACATGCAATTACTAATATCCTTACTCTTAGCATCAAATTTTAAACGTGTCCTAAAACTCACTTTATGAGTATCATGAGCATGAGCCTTATATCAATATTCTATTAAGCAAGTTCCTGTTCCAAAAGTTGTAAGAATGTCTCTCTAATTAAATTTACGTCTCTCTAATTAAATTTACATCGATGTAACATCACGAGCCAGCTTTTGCTGGTTTCATATTTGATTTTATTTATGATAAATGAAGTTGTCTGTCTGGTTTGACCTTTACTTTTGTTTTGTGTCTATGCTTGGCTCTTCTATTTGACCTTAGGTGTGGTTTTTGATCTGGGTGTTTTGAGTTAGTTCCTGTACTTGTGATGAGATTATCCCTCCATAGAACTGAACAATTGTAGCCTGTTATATTTAGGTTTCTCTCCGGAATCCTGATTATTGTTTGTCTTATTATTACTGTGGCCCATCCATCATGCTCTTGATAGTGATTTCAGAAAGCATTTACTGAAGGTTTCCAAGTATTCACTTATATATCATACTACTATTTCTAAATTGCAGTAATATAAAAAATGCGAGTTTCACTTAGTTTTTCAATATTGAAATTGATCATTTCCATATATTTGCAGCCATATCAACAGTTGTCAGTGTTGCTGAAATCCTGAAGAACAATGGATTTGCAGTTGAGAAGAGTAGGACTCAGTTTTAACTCCTTTTGTTTTATCATTATGTAGCTCATTCTTAGATATATAAGATCATATTCTAGGTTATTGACATAAACAATTTGACACACTGCAGAGATCATGACTTCTACTGTTGAAATCAGAGACGAGTCTAGAGGACGACCCATCTCGAAAGCGAAAGTAAGTTTGTACTATTTGTCTGTCAATTGTACAACTGCTGCTAAAATGCAATTAAAGATATCTACTAAATGTTGGATGGTTCAAATCTAGTAAAAAGGTCACTCTCTTGGAATATATTTTGAAGAGATAGCTACCTCACCTTGGTTACTGATTCTGTTCTGTCTCGATCCGATAAGATTATGTTTCATATGGGCTAAAATTTGATGCACTCCTGATTATGTTACCTTTAAAAAACTAATCAACTACTTTTTCTAATCTTCAACCAAATCTACACCAGCCATGATTCTGTTCATCCCCAAATATAATGGAAGTATGTAACACTCATTTTTATAGTGCAACACTTTTGTTTTGTTGTATTTCTTGAAGATTTGAGTTGTAATTTCATTATCTGAAGAAACTCTTCAATTTGGGCAAATTATGATTATCTTACAAAACTTTATTTTAGAATGATTTTAAGTTACTAATAACACATTTAAAATTGCACGCGTCTGGAACAGATGCTGAAATATTTTGGTCAGTTTACACATCCTGAGTCGTGGCTGAGACGGATAACTTTGGATATCACATCTACTCACTATCCAATATTGCTAACAAAATTCTAATTTGTGGTGTACTCTTTTTGTTTCTGCTACCCTTTACCTTTAGTTGTCATGGTCATGGGTGGTTACACATGCTGCTACATTTTTTTTACCAAAGTTTCGTATAATGTTGCTTTACTAATTTATGTTTAAATTTGCTTGTTTACATTTTGATAATTAGATTGAGATAGTGCTGGGAAAGACAGAGAAATTTGATGAATTAATGGCAGCTGCTGCAGAGGAGAGAGCGGGAAATGGTGAAGAGCAAAGTTAAATGTGTTTTGTTGATCATGGTTTTTTTATACTATATAATTTGAGCTGATATTTGAATGCATTTTCGAAGTAGAACTCTAGTTGTAGTCAGTCTAGGATTTTGAGTGCAGTCAGCCGGCAGCTGTGAACAGAATATCTCTGTTAGCGTACAAAACATTTTCCTTCAATTCAAAATTCAATTTTCTTGTCACTATCATTTACTAATATGGAGTACTCCTACTACTTTTTTTATAATTGTGTTAGACTTAGAAGCAAACCTTGTGTTACCTTTTATTGTACATTTCTTTTCACTATTTGCCCAAATATATTATGTGGAGCAAACCTTCTATTCTTGTCCGAAGGTTGTTGAGTTTTATTTCTGTTAGTTCCACGTTAGTTTAGTCATTTATTTGGAAAAAAGCTTTAGATAAGATAGTACATTAGATACCATTTTTATGATTAGCGGAAACTAACCTTTTTTGTGATTTAAATGTAAGTTTATCCTGGAATGTGAAAAATGTCATTAATAAAAAAATGATTGCTAAGTGGAAAACCAATTCGAATTGGAATAAGAAAGAACACAAGGTGTTAAATTGTTGGCCAGAGGAACTGCCACATATAGTATCACATTAAATAACCAAGCCAAAAAATTTAAGGTTGAGACTACAAGATGACGAATTTCCATACTATGATACTATACTAAAATTAGCCTCATCTTACCTTATTCGATAAACGTTTACCAACATTACCAACAAGCAAATCTCTGGACTGATTAGAGATTCATAAGCCAAAACCAATGAGGCTAAAACTACATGGCAGCATATCAATAAATTTGGATAAATGTTTATCTCTAGTTCATTTATTCTTTCCAGTTTTAGTAGGTTTAGGGGTGTTTGTATTATCATGGCCTTATTAATACAGGAATATTTTTGATCATTAGTTGTAGTAGTGGTTTGTGTTACTTAGTGAAAAGGAGAAATCTTGATGCACAATTCTACCTGAATCACTCGGAAAACTCAATCACAAACTTATACTTTTGTGATTTGATGATAATATAAGTAAGTGAGTGCTCGGAGTCAGAAATGACAAAATATATGTTTAAACAATGGGAACAAGAAAGTTCATAATGAATGAAGAGAACCTAATCAACCATTGCTCTGTTCTGATGAACAACAAATTACCCATTGCGTTTACTCTAAACTCATCCTGCACCCGAGCTCGGATTGCCGCCTCTCCCCATTGTTGTCATAAGTGAGTGCGTGCGTAGAGATGCGTTTATCATAGAAATTCCATTGACTTATTATAACTATCCAACTGTTCAATAACATAGCTAGGGACATTCAAGGATTTAAGTCCAATTATAACAAGGATTGTATCAAGTGGTATTTAGTATCCTCTTTTGCAACTTTGTTCTATCTTTCAAATTTCCGCAAAGAGCCTTTGAGGTCGTAAAAAATGGATAAAAAGAGTTAGTTTTTATTATCTAAAAAATGGATCTCTTTATCAAGTTCAAAGAACTACTTTATTTGGGTATAATTGATTCTGAAAATATATATTTAGTTCTTAGTTGTATTATTGTTTTGTTTTAGTTCAGGCCATTCATTTAATTTAGCAACCCTCTTCTATGTCCTTCTCTCCTCATCATCCTAATCCCAAATGATTAGTGCTAAATGCTAATGGTTTTGATGTCTAACTGTGTTGACAAACATTCTGCATACTTTATCAACCGTGCCAAGGGAGCTGAACTTAATTGAGCACACCTGTTAGAAGGAGTAAGATTGTATTGTAGATTGATTACCTCTATATTTATCCATACAAAATTTTGATGTGATTGATCCTTGATGTTATTGGTTTTGTTGATACCAAAGAGCTAAGCCTGTTATAATTGATCCCGGCCTTTGTAGCATTCAAAAGTCTAGCTTTTATTGGATCACTTAATCCTACATGAATTATCATATGATAATTAGTCATGATAATCGAACGGCACCTAAGTTTACCAGCTCCCGTTCAAGCACTAGCTCACTAAGCATGTACTACTACTAATATGTAATCTAATTTGTACAAATATAGTTTTAAGTTTATAGAGATTTGATATGCCGAGCGACATTTTGTGAGCGGCATTTGAGCGCCTCTCTTCCCGTCACTTCTCTCTCTCTTTATCACTTTCCACACGTCCTCTTTCTCTCTATGCGATTTCATTTCTCTTTGTTTTTCTTCCATATTTATCTCTCTTCTTCAATTCTAAAATCGAATTTATTATTGGCGAAATCTATATAAAACAATCTCTCTGTGCCTCTGCAAAACTCAAAATTACTCCCTACCATGTTTTTTTTCTTGCTCAATTCTACATATTTTTGTTACAGTCAAAACCTATGCTAAAATCCGTAAACATATATGATAGCACAAAAAAGAAAAAGAAGAATAAAATAGGTGTAATTCAATTGCTACTCTCGTCAATTGGCAGCGTAATTTATTAGGGAGAAAAAGTCCAAATAAAAACCTCTCCTCAAGCAAAACCTTGAAACTTTTCCCATCCTTCATTATACTAATTAAGATCAAAATTGCCGGAAAGAAATCGGTTCCAATAGGATTTAAAATTTCAATTTAGAAAAAACAATGACATGCTTGGGAATTTCAATCCGGATGATGATATACTTTGGAATTTCAATCTGGATGATGATATACTGGAATTTCAATCCGGATGATGGAGAGGTAATTTCACAAATGAGTTTGTATGTCATAAAAAATGTGCATATGGGTTTTGATTTCATGGAAACTAGAGAAATGGCAAGAAGAAGAGAATCACCGATTGCAACAAATTTCTCCTAGAAATTGCACTTCTCAATTGACACCAGTAACAATTGAAAATCAGAGCTCTTTTCCTTTATTTTTGAGGTGTCGTAATCTTCAGCACCAGTAACAATTGAAATTGGATTGTTACGATCACAAAACTTAGGTGCCAGCTGGAGTGCCACGTCAGCTGCTAAAACAGAAATGAGAGAGAAGGCAAAAATGAGGAGTATAAATACAGGGATGGATCCTCTGCTGTGTTAAAAAACACAGCAGAGGGTGCTGTGCTTAAAACGCACAACAATGACTATGAAACGCAGCAAATCTATTCAACTCAGTTCATTATTTTATTTATTGTGGGCCGACCCATATACAGCCTTATGTAAAGTAGATATACAACATGTACACGTACTCCATGCCTACTATATACATTCCCCTTTTTCTTTTAATTTTTATTTCTTTTATTTTGCATATTAAAATACTTATAAATTGTAATTATGACGTAATAAATATTTGTTTTTATATATATGAAGTACTAAAAATATTATGAAATTAAATATATATGAAGTACTAAAAATATTATGAAATTAAATATTTTATATGTACATAGTATATTACTTTCTTCGTCTCGCAAAAATATACATTCTTTCTTTTTCAGTCCATTCCACAAGAATATATACTTATTAATTTTGGAAATTTTTTTTCTTTAATAAGGTGGGACTCATTCTTCACTAATAATTCTATATTTATTTTTTCTCTCTACCACTCTCTTACTTTTTGAACTTTGTTTTAAAATTTATGCCGAACTAAATCGTACTATATTCTTTGGAAACGGAGGGAGTATTATATTTGTAAATTGTAACTATGATGATAAATATTTGTATAACTCAATTTATAAATATTTTATTCTTTCATATTGATTCACATAAAATTTTTAATTTTATTTGGAGATGTTCATATTTGATACTTCCTCCATCTGCGATTAATTGACACTAATTTATTTTTTTGTCCAACTACAATTAATTAATATCCCTACTTTTTACTATTTTTGGTAATGAATTTCACATTCCACTAACTTATCATATTCACATTTTATCATAAAATTAATAATATAAAAGTAAGACTCACATTTTACTAATCCTTCCAACCCATTTTTCATTATATTTTGTATGATTCATACGTGTCAAATCAAACAAGCTCAATTAATCATAGACGCGTTAAGATATTTCATACTCTTATTAAGAAAAATGAAATACACAAATGTTTATATCATACTTACAATTTATAAGTATTTAAATATACATATAATATTTGATTTTATAATATTTTAGTATTAAAATAAATGAAAATATGCAAAATTAAAATAATATTTTGCATTACTATAATAGCATGGAATGCGTGTACATGTCTATCTACTTTACATAAGGCTGTATATGGGCCGGCCCACAGTAAATTAAATAATGAATTAAGTTGATTAGATTTGCTGCGTTTCATAGCCATTGTTGTGCGTTTTAAGCACAGCACCCTCTGCTGTGTTTTTTAACACAGCAGAGGATCCATTCCCGTATAAATACAGAGGCCATCTTCTTCAATTGCAGCCATGAAAATAGTGTGTTAGCTTGCGAGCTAGGGTCATCGTGAGAATCCGGTGAGCCGGTGATTCTCCGTTGAGCTCGGGCCGAGGATCGTGGATCCGAAGCACTTCTATCTTAGCTTAGTTCGCAATTTCATTATCGTTCAATTCCTTGTTCTTATTTGATCATTTGAATCTATCAATTCATCCGTATTACATTCTGCAATTGGTGTTATTAGTTGATTACTTGAGTTTTCTGTTTTTATATAAGTTGTGGTGTTGATCTTGTTGATTTGGCATTGATTGGTGGTGTTGTGGTGTGGATTGTGGAGTTGTTGTGTCGATTATGCTGTGGATCGTGCGTAGGTGTGATTGAGCTTGCGATTTCAGTTCTTCCATAACTAAAATCGCAACAAATGGTATCTAGAGCCAACGTTCCTCGGAAAATGACATCGGCGACGCGATTGACGGAGGCGGGAAGATAGAGTTGGAGTGGGAGAATATATGGGAGAGGATTAGGGCATCTTTATGCAAAATCCATCGAGAACAAGAGGCGAAATTAGATAAGATACTGAGGTCACTTCAAGATTTGCGCTCGACGATGGAGACGAAGGATGCGAGTTCCGGCAGCTGTAAATCACAATTGGAGCTTCCTAAATTCTCCGACGATCTGGATTTTCATAAATCAATTGATGTTGATCTAGCAATTGCTGATGAAGATCTAATGGAGCAACATAGCAGTGGGAGATATGAAGAAATGGATATAGATTTGAAGATCGGAGTGGAGGTAGCGCTGACTCCGTGGCAGAAAACAGAGGAGCCGCACAACTCAAAGTCGACGGAGGTGAACTCCATTGACTCTAAATCACACGTTTTGAGCTTCTCTCATAACTCAGCATATTATTCAGTGAGAAATTCAGTGAGAGATTTAGATCTTTCTAAAATTGTGGACGATGGTTCAACTGAGCAACTTAGTGGTGTTGTTGAGGAAGAAGCGATGATGTTAGGGAAGGATGTTATTGGTAATTCTGAAGAATTTGGAAATTATAGCAGTTTTTCATTGCAATTTTGTCTTGATGCAAGGGTTGGTGGTGGAAAAATCGACCATGGTCAGGTGATAAAGGGCATGGAATTAGAGCAGAATCAACTCAAGGGAACTGAATGTCTATCTCATGCTTGACAAAATGCCTCATTGAGAGAGATGACTGTTATTTCACCTATCTTAGCCTATTGTTGTGTGCCTGTGTGGCTGTTCATTTGGTATCCTAAGCCAAGGGTAAAGATGAAGCTAGAAGAAGGAGCTCTAGAAGTTCGTCCTCATGATTTCTTGAGGATAAGGAATATCAAATTGTACCGTGAACATGGTTGCATAGTATCAAATTGGTTGACAATGGAGGTGAAGCATAAGGAGAAGATGTCCTATACCAATTTTATTGCAAGTTTGGTATTTAAGACTATGTTGATTTCTGCTTTCAAAAGCAGTAATCATCCTTCACTGAAGTGGCTGTCCATTTGGGTTACTATACCTATGGGAAAGATGAAGCTCATGACTGTTTTCTTTGTAAGTTGTTTGGTCTTTAAAAGATGGGGCATGACTAGAGCTACTCATATGCAGGAAAATGTTTTGGAAGTGCTTAGGGCTAAGAAGGCCTGCAGAGGGAATGGGGGTAGTGAGGAAATAAGCTTTGCCAAAAGTGAGGAGGGTGAATATACTTACTCTTTCTATTCAGATTCACCTGATGGAAATTTGGAAGGGAAATTTAATGAAGCAAATAAGGACTGGATTTATGAGGTTATATCAGAGGAGTTTAAGGATGAAGCTTCAGAAAATGTCATGGGAAATTCTTCTCCTTTGATGTTTACACAACTGATCGACAACACTTGGAAGGCAAAGAGGGAAGAATTGGTTACGAAATTTAAGGAGTTGTGCAGGGTGATCAGAAATGTACTTGTCAGCAATGTTGAGAAGGTTGCTGTCTTCGACCTTGTTGTGGACTATTCTTGTTGTTTGGTTACTAGAAAATGTGGATGGACTATCAAGAAGATAGTGGAGATCAGCTCTAGTAAACCCAAGGAGGAGCTCAGGAAGAGGGTCGACTATATGACCAAATTGAGAGAATTGTGGACTAACTGTAGGAAGTTTGTAGGCTTAAAAGGAAAAAGAGGATTCTAATGAAATTTCAGTGAGAGTTATCAATGAGAGTCACGGGATCAATCGAAAGTATGTTCATATGGGTGAGAAGCCTGCTACATCCGTGCTTACGGAGTTGGTTATGGTGCCACTAGCTGGTAAGATGAAGTTAGGAAAGATGAGACACAAGAAGCTTGGTTCCATGATTCCTTGCGGACAAGGAATCTTAGGGGGAAGGGATTGTTGCAATCACAAATTCATCGTCGTCATACAAGTTGAGGTGGAGAGGAATAAGCCACGTCAGCATGAGAGTTATAATGGAATCAGCAAAGCCAAACAGAAAAGAAAAGGAGTCCTTGTGTGCTTGAGAGATGCAACCATGATAAAGAAGAAGGTCAATAGGCTTGTCTCCATGATTCCTTGAGGACAAGGAATCTTAAGGGGGATGGATTGTTATGATCACAAAACTTATGTGCCAGCAGGAGTGCCACGTCAGCTGCTAAAACAGAAATGAGAGAGAAGGCAAAAGTGAGGAGTATTGATGCGTATTTTTAGAGTATCTAATTTAGTTCACACAAGAAATCAAGTTTAATTAATTAACTCTAATAATACTACGATACTGCAAGATTACAACGTCGTTAGTAGAATTTCAAGTGTCGATCCACAGGGAGGTAGAAGATTGTTTAAAACTTAAAAACTTAAAAAGATGTAGCATAAAGATTTGATTTTTGATTTCTGAAAGTTAAAGACAAAATAAAACTACAAGTTAACTAAAGAAAGACTATTCAAATGAGAAAATATGTCACTCCAAGTTACTCACTAGGCTTGTATTGTTCTACACCTTTATCAACGAAACATATGAAGGGATTAAATCATCAACCTAATCACATACACTGAACATGTACACGATGAGTAGTTCACAATTAGCTGAACACATAACCTATGAACCAATCTTCAAAGTCTATAAACTCTTGCGGAAGCGCTAGAGAAATAAACATCTACTATAATCACCTACTTAATCCACTATCAAATTATCCTCTGAACAATTCTAATTCGATAGCATACCAACAATCAAACATTCCTAAACTATGTTAAAGAGACAATAGCAAAGGAAAGAACAACACTACATTATTAACCAAAAACATAGTGTATAAACATTAAGCACATTGTTGGTATCAAACACATGAGTTCAAAGGTGTAGAAACATCCATACAAAGCCTAGATTACAACTTGGAGCAACATAGAGAGCTTAGCCTAAACACATGGTGGAATTTGCAACAAAAACCATAGGAAACATGCTCTCGTTAAGTGGAATTGGGATTTGGAGACGGATCGTCGGAATGTTGGCCGGAATTTCTTCCTTTTCTTCTTCCTCCTCTCTTTCTCTCTTTTCCTCTCCCTTTTCTCGTGTCTGAATATGTCTGAATATCTTCCAAAACCGCCCCGGAAACCAATTTGAAACCTAAAATTCGGCAATTTTCGAGAAAAACGCCCGACCGGGCAAAATGGTGCCAACCCGGGCGTTTTTTATGCCAACCCGGGCGTTTCCACTGACCCCGGGCGTTTTTAATGCTGAAAACGCCCGACCCGGGCGTTTTTGCCGGTTTTGACTGCTTCGAGCAACCTTCGTCAAATGGTCATAACTTCTTCATCCGAGCTCCGATTGAGGCGTGCAATATACTCACGAGAAGCTATTTCAAAGACGAAGATAATGGTCGTAAGATAAAAGGATTTGGACACCATCTTGATAGGCAACGAACAGTTTCAATTAGACCCTACTCCACATGTACATCTATCAACTAATATATAATAATCAAACCTTAATGATCAATTGATAGATGATTTAAATATACAAAATAGGAGAAAACTTGGAGTATAATTAGTATCATTTGATTCAAATCAAGTATAAATACAGAGACCATCTTCTTCAATTGCAGCCATGAAAATAGTGTGTTAGCTTGCGAGCTAGGGTCATCGTGAGAATCCGGTGAGCCGGTGATTCTCCGTTGGGCTCGGGCATAGGATCGTGGATCCGCAGCACTTCTATCTTAGCTTAGTTCGCATTTCATTATCGTTCAATTCCTTGTTCTTATTTGATCATCTGAATCTATCAAATCATCCGTATTACATTCTGCAATTGGTGTTATTAGTTGATTACTTGAGTTCTCTGTTTTTGTATAAATTCTGGTGTTGATCTTGTTGATTTGGCATTGACTGGTGGTGTTGTGGTGTGGATTGTGGAGTTGTTGTGTTGATTATGCTGTGGATCGTGCGTAGGTGTGATTGAGCTTGCGATTTCAGTTCTTCCATAACTAAAATCGCAACATGGATCTCTTCTCTCATACTTCTGAGGCGTCGTAATCTTAATACGAAAATAATTTAAAAACTGAAGGGACTATAGAGAGGAATTTCAGATCGGTTGAGAATGAGAGATGTGATAATTTCACATAATAGAGAGAGAGGAGTGACGTGTAAAATGGCCGTAAGGATCTCCTCATCCACTTTTCCTACTCCATTTCTCATCCACATCTCATAATACAATAAAATATATTATAATTATAATCAATTTTAATAAGTGATGATGGATTATTTTATTGTATTGTGAGAGGTGGATGAGGAGTGGAGTAGGAAAAGTGGATGAGGAGATCCTTACCGGTAAAATGGGCGCTCAAATGCCGCTCACAAATTGTCGCTCAGCATATCAAATCTCTAAGTTTATACATAGAGATGATTAACTGCGTTTTGTTATTGTTATATCTTTACAAAAGAGGGAAAAAAAAAGAGGACTATTTCTCTGAATGGGCTGGACTCTTAACAATTAGGTATGCTCTAACATGTACAGATAAAAATTTAAACACTATTAAGTAGTTGTAGTAACCGGTTAAACTTGTACATGAGGAGTATGATATTTCCCCAATTTATTCACTTCCACCGTCCCACAAGAATATGTACTATTTTATTTTTAGTCCGTCCCACAAGAATATACATTTTTTAATTTTAGAAAGTCTTTTCTCTCTAATGAGGTGGGACCCATTCTTCACTAATAATGCTTTAATTACGACCCATTTTTTAATGCTGTGGATCGTGCGTAGGTGTGATTGAGCTTGCAATTTCAGTTCTTCTATAACTAAAATCGCAACATGGATCTCTTCTCTCATTCTTTTGAGGCGTCGTAATCTTAATATGAAATTAATTTAAAAACTGAAGGGACTATAGAGAGGAATTTCAGAGCGGTTGAGAATGAGAGATGTGGTAATTTCATAGAATAGAGAGAGAGAGGAGTGACGTGTAAAATGGCCGTAAGGATCTCCTCATCCACTTTTCCTACTCCATTTCTCATCCACCTCTCATAATACAATAAAATAATATTATAATTATAATCAATTTTAATAAGTGATGATGGACTATTTTATTGTATTGTGAGAGGTGGATGAGGAGTGGAGTAGGAAAAGTGGATGAGATCCTTACCGGTAAAATGGGCGTTCAAATGCCGCTCACAAATTGTCGCTCAGCATATCAAATCTCTAAGTTTATATATAGAGATGATTAACTGCGTTTTGTTATTGTTATATCTTTACAAAAGAGAAAAAAAAGAGAGGACTATTTCTCTGAATGGGCTGGACTCTTAACAATTGGGTATGCTCTAACATGTACAGATAAAAATTTAAACACTATTAAGTAGTTGTAGTAACAGGTTAAACTTGTACATGAGGAGTATGATATTTCCCCAATTTATTCACTTCCACCGTCCCACAAGAATATGTACTATTTTATTTTTAGTCCGTCCCACAATAATATACATTTTTTAATTTTAGAAAGTCTTTTCTCTCTAATGAGGTGGGACCCATTATTCACTAATAATGCTTTAATTACGACCCATTTTTTAATGCTGTGGATCGTGCGTAGGTGTGATTGAGCTTGCGATTTCAGTTCTTCTATAACTAAAATCGCAACATGGATCTCTTCTCTCATTCTTCTGAGGCGTCGTAATCTTAATATGAAATTAATTTAAAAACTGAAGGGACTATAGAGAGGAATTTCAGATCGGTTGAGAATGAGAGATGTGATAATTTCACAGAATAGAGAGAGGGGAGTGACGTGTAAAATGGCCGTAAGGATCTCCTCATCCACTTTTCCTACTCCATTTCTCATCCATCTCTCATAATACAATAAAATAATATTATAATTATAATCAATTTTAATAAGTGATGATGGACTATTTTATTGTATTGTGAGAGGTGGATGAGGAGTGGAGTAGGAAAAGTAGATGAGATCCTTACCGGTAAAATGGGCGTTCAAATGCCGCTCACAAATTGTCGCTCAGCATATCAAATCTCTAAGTTTATATATAGAGATGATTAACTGCGTTTTGTTATTGTTATATCTTTACAAAAGAGAAAAAAAAGAGAGGACTATTTCTCTGAATGGGCTGGACTCTTAACAATTGGGTAATAAAAATTTAAACACTATTAAGTAGTTGTAGTAACAGGTTAAACTTGTACATGAGGAGTATGATATTTCCCCAATTTATTCACTTCCACCGTCCCACAAGAATATGTACTATTTTATTTTTAGTCCGTCCCACAATAATATACATTTTTTAATTTTAGAAAGTCTTTTCTCTCTAATGAGGTGGGACCCATTATTCACTAATAATGCTTTAATTACGACCCATTTTTTAATGCTGTGGATCGTGCGTAGGTGTGATTGAGCTTGCAATTTCAGTTCTTCTATAACTAAAATCGCAACATGGATCTCTTCTCTCATTCTTCTGAGGCGTCGTAATCTTAATATGAAATTAATTTAAAAACTGAAGGGACTATAGAGAGGAATTTCAGATCGGTTGAGAATGAGAGATGTGATAATTTCACAGAATAGAGAGAGAGGAGTGACGTGTAAAATGGCCGTAAGGATCTCCTCATCCACTTTTCCTACTCTATTTCTCATCCATCTCTCATAATACAATAAAATATATTATAATTATAATCAATTTTAATAAGTGATGATGGATTATTTTATTGTATTGTGAGAGGTGGATGAGGAGTGGAGTAGGAAAAGTGGATGAGGAGATCATTACCGGTAAAATGGGCGCTCAAATGCCGCTCACAAATTGTCGCTCAGCATATCAAATCTCTAAGTTTATACATAGAGATGATTAACTGCGTTTTGTTATTGTTATATCTTTACAAAAGAGGAAAAATAAAAAAGAGGACTATTTCTCTGAATGGGCTGGACTCTTAACAATTGGGTATGCTCTAACATGTACAGATAAAAATTTAAACACTATTAAGTAGTTGTAGTAACCGGTTAAACTTGTACATGAGGAGTATGATATTTCCCCAATTTATTCACTTCCACCGTCCCACAAGAATATGTACTATTTTATTTTTAGTCCGTCCCACAATAATATACATTTTTTAATTTTAGAAAGTCTTTTCTCTCTAATGAGGTGGGACCCATTCTTCACTATTAATGCTTTAATTACGACCAATTTTTTAATGCTGTGGATCGTGCGTAGGTGTGATTGAGCTTGCGATTTCAGTTCTTCTATAACTAAAATCGCAACATGGATCTCTTCTCTCATTCTTCTGAGGCGTCGTAATCTTAATATGAAATTAATTTAAAAACTGAAGGGACTATAGAGAGGAATTTCAGATCGGTTGAGAATGAGAGATGTGATAATTTCACAGAATAGAGAGAGAGGGGTGACGTGTAAAATGGCCGTAAGGATCTCCTCATCCACTTTTCCTACTCCATTTCTCATCCACCTCTCATAATACAATAAAATAATATTATAATTATAATCAATTTTAATAAGTGATGATGGATTATTTTATTGTATTGTGAGAGGTGGATGAGGAGTGGAGTAGGAAAAAGTGGATGAGGAGATCCTTACCGGTAAAATGGGCGCTCAAATGCCGCTCACAAATTGTCGCTCAGCATATCAAATCTCTAAGTTTATATATAGAGATGATTAACTGCGTTTTGTTATTGTTATATCTTTACAAAAGAGAAAAAAAAAGAGAGGACTATTTCTCTGAATGGGCTGGACTCTTAACAATTGGGTATGCTCTAACATGTACAGATAAAAATTTAAACACTATTAAGTAGTTGTAGTAACAGGTTAAACTTGTACATGAGGAGTATGATATTTCCCCAATTTATTCACTTCCACCGTCCCACAAGAATATGTACTATTTTATTTTTAGTCCGTCCCACAATAATGTACATTTTTTAATTTTAGAAATTTTTTTCTCTCTAATGAGGTGGGACCCATTCTTCACTAATAATGCTTTAATTACGACCCATTTTTTAATGTTGTGGATCGTGCGTAGGTGCGATTGAGCTTACGATTTCAGTTCTTCCATAACTAAAATCGCAATATGGATCTCTTCTCTCATTCTTCTGAGGCGTCGTAATCTTAATATGAAATTAATTTAAAAACTGAAGGGATTATAGAGAGGAATTTCAGATCGGTTGAGAATGAGAGATGTGATAATTTCACAGAATAGAGAGAGAGGAGTGACGTGTAAAATGGCCGTAAGGATCTCCTCATCCACTTTTCCTACTCCATTTTTCATCCACCTCTCATAATACAATAAAATAATATTATAATTATAATCAATTTTAATAAGTGATGATGGATTATTTTATTGTATTGTGAGAGGTAGATGAGGAGTGGAGTAGGAAAAAGTGGATGAGGAGATCCTTACCGGTAAAATGGGCGCTCAAATGCCGCTCACAAATTGTCGCTCGGCATATCAAATCTTTAGGTTTATACATAGAGATGATTAACTGCGTTTTGTTATTGTTATATCTTTACAAAAGTGGAAAAAATAAAAAGAGGACTATTTCTCTGAATGGGCTGAACTCTTAACAATTGGGTATGCTCTAACATGTACAGATAAAAATTTAAACACTATTAAGTAGTTGTAGTAACCGGTTAAACTTGTACATGAGGAGTATGATATTTCCCCAATTTATTCACTTCCACCGTCCCACAAGAATATGTACTATTTTATTTTTAGTCCGTCCCACAAGAATATACATTTTTTAATTTTAGAAAGTCTTTTCTCTCTAATGAGGTGGGACCCATTCTTCACTAATAATGCTTTAATTACGACCCATTTTTTAATACTGTGGATCGTGCGTAGGTGTGATTGAGCTTGCAATTTCAGTTCTTCTATAACTAAAATCGCAACATGGATCTCTTCTCTCATTCTCTTGAGGCGTCGTAATCTTAATATGAAATTAATTTAAAAACTGAAGGGACTATAGAGAGGAATTTCAGAGCGGTTGAGAATGAGAAATGTGGTAATTTCATAGAATAGAGAGAGAGAGGAGTGACGTGTAAAATGGCCGTAAGGATCTCCTCATCCACTTTTCCTACTCCATTTCTCATCCACCTCTCATAATACAATAAAATAATATTATAATTATAATCAATTTTAATAAGTGATGATGGACTATTTTATTGTATTGTGAGAGGTGGATGAGGAGTGGAGTAGGAAAAGTGGATGAGGAGATCCTTACCGGTAAAATGGGCGCTCAAATGCCGCTCACAAATTGTCGCTCAGCATATCAAATCTCTAAGTTTATATATAGAGATGATTAACTGCGTTTTGTTATTGTTATATCTTTACAAAAGAGAAAAAAAAGAGAGGACTATTTCTCTGAATGGGCTGGACTCTTAACAATTGGGTATGCTCTAACATGTACAGATAAAAATTTAAACACTATTAAGTAGTTGTAGTAACAGGTTAAACTTGTACATGAGGAGTATGATATTTCCCCAATTTATTCACTTCCACCGTCCCACAAGAATATGTACTATTTTATTTTTAGTCCGTCCCACAATAATATACATTTTTTAATTTTAGAAAGTCTTTTCTCTCTAATGAGGTGGGACCCATTATTCACTAATAATGCTTTAATTACGACCCATTTTTTAATGCTGTGGATCGTGCGTAGGTGTGATTGAGCTTGCGATTTCAGTTCTTCTATAACTAAAATCGCAACATGGATCTCTTCTCTCATTCTTCTGAGGCGTCGTAATCTTAATATGAAATTAATTTAAAAACTGAAGGGACTATAGAGAGGAATTTCAGATCGGTTGAGAATGAGAGATGTGATAATTTCACAGAATAGAGAGAGAGGAGTGACGTGTAAAATGGCCGTGAGGATCTCCTCATCCACTTTTCCTACTCCATTTCTCATCCACCTCTCATAATACAATAAAATATATTATAATTATAATCAATTTTAATAAGTGATGATGGATTATTTTATTGTATCGTGAGAGGTGGATGAGGAGTGGAGTAGGAAAAGTGGATGAGGAGATCCTTACCGGTAAAATGGGCGCTCAAATGCCGCTCACAAATTGTCGCTCAGCATATCAAATCTCTAAGTTTATACATAGAGATGATTAACTGCGTTTTGTTATTGTTATATCTTTACAAAAGAGGAAAAATAAAAAAGAGGACTATTTCTCTGAATGGGCTGGACTCTTAACAATTGGGTATGCTCTAACATGTACAGATAAAAATTTAAACACTATTAAGTAGTTGTAGTAACCGGTTAAACTTGTACATGAGGAGTATGATATTTCCCCAATTTATTCACTTCCACCGTCCCACAAGAATATGTACTATTTTATTTTTAGTCCGTCCCACAAGAATATACATTTTTTAATTTTAGAAAGTCTTTTCTCTCTAATGAGGTGGGACCCATTCTTCACTAATAATGCTTTAATTACGACCCATTTTTGAATGCTGTGGATCGTGCGTAGGTGTGATTGAGCTTGCAATTTCAGTTCTTCTATAACTAAAATCGCAATATGGATCTCTTCTCTCATTCTTCTGAGGCGTCGTAATCTTAATATGAAATTAATTTAAAAACTGAAGGGATTATAGAGAGGAATTTCAGATCGGTTGAGAATGAGAGATGTGATAATTTCACAGAATAGAGAGAGAGAGGAGTGACGTGTAAAATGGCCGGAAGGATCTCCTCATCCACTTTTCCTACTCCATTTTTCATCCACCTCTCATAATACAATATAATAATATTATAATTATAATCAATTTTAATAAGTGATGATGGATTATTTTATTGTATTGTGAGAGGTAGATGAGGAGTGGAGTAGGAAAAAGTGGATGAGGAGATCCTTACCGGTAAAATGGGCGCTCAAATGCCGCTCACAAATTGTCGCTCGGCATATCAAATCTTTAAGTTTATACATAGAGATGATTAACTGCGTTTTGTTATTGTTATATCTTTACAAAAGAGGAAAAAAAAAAAAAGAGGACTATTTCTCTGAATGGGCTGGACTCTTAACAATTGGGTATGCTCTAACATGTAAAGATAAAAATTTAAACACTATTAAGTAGTTGTAGTAACCGGTTAAACTTGTACATGAGGAGTATGATATTTCCCCAATTTATTCACTTCCACCGTCCCACAAGAATATGTACTATTTTATTTTTAGTCCGTCCCACATGAATATACATTTTTTAATTTTAGAAAGTCTTTTCTCTCTAATGAGGTGGGACCCGTTCTTCACTAATAATGCTTTAATTACTTTTTCTCTCTACTCTCTCTTAGTTTACCGATTTTTACATTAAAATTTGTGTCGAATCCAAGCTGCATATTTTTTGAGTAAGGAGGGAGTGTTAGATAATTTCATGGTAAAAATTATTCAATTAACAAGGCCCTCAATGTAACCCTCTAATTGAAAGTAATTTTAATTTTCTTTTCTCACTTTTTTTCTTCTTCTTATAATTCCAAATATTCCTTTTAGTATATCTTCCCAATGTAGTGTTCTTTACTTAAAATTGATATGAACTTCTTTTGTAAGTCAGATTTCCACGTTTCTTATATGTGGAGAGTTTATTTTGTACTATTAACTTTGATTATCAGGTATAAAACTTTAATTGGTCTAATATTATAAAAAATTCGTGGTTAGTTAATTAGGGGACAAAACTATGGCCCAATTAAATAAAATAAAAGGGGTACATTTTATTTCAAAAGTAACGTGGAAATCTGACAGCGTATTTGACCCAGCTTTGTCTAAATACTCTTTGCATATTTGTCGGCATACCAAAAACCTTTCTTCTTCCGCGATTTTAAATCTTAATATCTTTTAAATTGAGTTTATCATATTTAATTTTGAAGTATAAATTTGTATAGTGTTTAGATTTATTGTACATGGACAAAATTTATTCAATACGCAACAAGCTTGAATGTCGTTTGCAAATTTTCCTTACCATAAATTTGTGTAAAAAAAACTTGTTTCTTCTTTGTATTCGATCCCTCTCATTTTTATTTAGTCTTCTATTGTGATTTCATTTTAATAAGGCTTCTAATTGATAACAATGTATATGAAAATAATTGATCAAAGTCAGAATCAATCTTAATAAAGTTAAAGCTAAGATCCGATCAAAGTAGTCTATCAATGTCCACATGCAACAACACGAAGGATGCCAAGATAGCTCACTTTTGCATCTTTCAAGGAATGCATAAACAAATGATTAGGTGAAAGTCAATTATTTGCGTCTTTTTCAAATATCATGGAATGGTAGCAATTAATATTTAATTGCACAATCTTAGTATCACACAAATAATGGAATGATAAAATTAATATTTAATTGCACACTCTTATTACACATGGCTCACAATGGCTCACACCAGTCATTTAGTTGCTATTCCAGAGTGACGTGAATGCACATCATGATTATGTATATCAATTAAAGGTTGGTTTATAAAAGTTGGGTTCATGCGATTCTTAATAATACATATATCCCACGGTTAAAATGAGACTCTAATTCTATTTACACATTTTTAATCATTTTTAAAAAATGTATATCGTCCATAATGTGACACGTGTTATATGGATGGAAAGTATTTTCTTTGGACAAATAAAAGTAAATACTGATTGGAAAGAGCTAAGGCGAATAAAAAGAAATAATTGGAAATACTTAAAATTTAAAATTTCGATGATAAAATTGCTAAAATATATATGAATGTTTGAGATGAAATACAAAATATTAGATTGAAAAGATAAAGAATTTTCATGGAGGTTTGATTGATGGTATAAGTTCATAAATTTCTTAAGAGTTTATTAGTATTTGACAAAATAAATTCCTACACGCTTATAATATAAAAAAAATAAACTATCCCAGTTCTTCGACGGTAACCTTTTTCCCACAATTTGAAGTAACATTCCGTTAAAAGCAATGCTATTATTGTAAGTTTTATTACCAAACTATGTCTTTCCAATTTTATAGACTTCAATATAATATTATCTCTCTCTTAATAAGATTTTCTAGCATAGATTTTCAAATATCCAACAACATGTTGACAATTTATCATGTGCTTCAATCCTTATAATAACGAATAACACACGCAGTGGCGGATCTAGGGGGGCAGCCGCGCAATTATTTTCCTCTTATCGGGACGTAAAATTACCATATTCGCCTCTTCCGTTTGCCTCTGGCATCACCCCGAACAATGAAAAAAATAGTCATGTTCGCACTAAATCAAGCTAATACTATATATTCCGCCCCCTCCATTTTCGGATCCTGGATCCGCCACTAAACACACATTTACAAGTTATGGTTACTTGAAATCTTACAACTAACATCTTCCAAGTTGCTGGAACTAAGATGTCAATCTACCGTCAAGTTCAATTCAGTCAACTTCATAAAATATATTCAGAAAATATATTCAGGTGTACCGTGTACATAAGTAGAATTAGAATTTTCTAGGGGTGGCAAAATGGGTAGCGGGTAACGAGTAATTTCCATTTCGACCCGATACCCGCCAGATATTGGATATCCGCTACCCGCTAACTCTAGATGTCAGGAGTTTTAGCTAATTTATTGGATTTATCGAGCTAAAAGCTAATGATGAAAATTAGTCTTTGTATTTATTATTAATAATTCTATATTTGTAAATAGTAAAATTAAATCATACTACAAGTATAATAAAATTCAAGATAAAAAAACATTCCAGAAAAAGTTCATAGAGATATTTATACTTAAATTCAAAAGCAATTAATTACTAATAGTGTAAATAAATTTAAAATTAAAATATTGGATAAGAATGACGTTGATAAATCTTGAGGTGTTGAATGATTTCACATACATAGGTGAGATGGATCTTATGCGTATTAAATTAAATCTTACATTTGAACAGTACAAGTTTCAACTTAAGTACATCAATTAGGCCCAGCTTGTTTTTGTAATTAAAACTGTCAATTAGACCTAGCTTTAAGAGTTAAAGAGTAGCTACTCTCAAGTAAAACGAGTTTAATGGACATTAAATTGATTGCTAAGTTTGACTATCCATATACGTAGACATGAATAAATAAATCTGATAGTACTACATTAAATATCAATCTCGAAAGAGGAGACACAAACTCCAAATTCAAATAGTACATCATCAAAATTCAAAACATATCTTGCACTGAAAAAACAATTACTCCCTCCGTCCCAATAAATATGAAACATTTGGTTTTTGGCATGAAATTTTATGCAGTGTTATTTTGTGAGTTGATGAAGAGAGAGTAAAGTAGGAGAGAGGGAAAAGTAGAGAGAGTGATGTTTCCATTTTAGTAAACGTTTCATTTTTAGTGGGACAACCCAAAAAGAAAAACGTTGCATTTCTAAGAGCATCGATAACGCGCCTGGACCGGGCCGCAAATCGCGAGTCCCGGCCCGAGAACAGCGTTGGAGGGGAGAGCGGCACGGCTCGGGACGGTCCCGAGGACGCAGTTGCGTCCCTGGGCCGCTCCCGGGGTCCGGCCCGGCTCGGCGTTACATGGCGTGGGACGTGCCGCAATACGGCCTGGCCGGCGTTGGAGGTGAGCTATTTCCGTCCCGGGCCCCAATTTCAGGAGGAAGAAGAGGGAGGGGGAGAGGAAGAAGAGGGAGGAAGAGGGCAATGGAGCCTCTCAATTTCTGATTTTTTTTGCATTTGGAATAGAAAGAAGAGGGATAGGGTGGGGAAGAAGAAGGGGGCGACCAGCCTCAATTTTTGATTTTCTTTGCATTTTTTTTTTTTTTTTGCATTTTGAAGAAGAAGAGGGGCGAGAGGAAGATGAATAATAGTAAAAAAATTTGCATTTTTTTTTGTTGTTCTATTTTTAAATTTTTTTTTATAATTAATTAATTTTGAATTAAAAATGATTTTTTCGGTTTTAATTGTTCAACGTATTCTATTTTACGATTAAAATATGTTGTGAAATGAATAGTTGTGGCCTGAGTTGTGGCCTGCGGTGTTAATGGAATTGTGGCCTGGAACCCCTAGTTTGAGGGAATGATGACGTGGAGGGGACTTGCGGCCCAAATCCGGGCCAGGGTTATTCATGCTCTAATGGGCCAGAGGGAGTATTTATCACATAACAGCTCAGAATCAAACAAAAAGTTACAACAGAGAAAAGAAGAAGAAACAAAATTAGGTTAATTAATAAAAAGATAAGCAAAGTTGATGAGATTATTTGTAGAGCGAGGTAGGAATGCTCTGCTCATGCCAGAAAAAATCATGCGGATCCACTCTAGCCTTCACCTGCACCAATCTCTCAAAATTACCCTTGAAATACTTACTCCCCCATTCCCTACCAATACCCTCAACCTCAACGGAGCTGCAATTATTCATCCCGATCTCCACGTCTCTGTAGTTAACATACGCCTCCCTCGGATTCTTAGACGCGTACTGCGCCATATACTCGTACAGCTTGTGCATCCACTCGTACCGCTTCCCCACATCCACCTTCTCGCTCTGCCACGTCGTCAGATACTGCGCCATGAACACCACCCCCTTCCGGTGCGGGAACGCAATCTCCCCCTCCGGAATCCGGCTCATCTTCCCGCCAAACGGATTCCATATCGTCAGCGGCGACTCCTCCTCCAGCATCACCTTCCACAGCCCCTCCAGCCCGGCCTCCGGCACCGCCGCCTTCACGAAATCCGACTTCGCCTTGAAGTAGTTCACGAACGCTGGTTTCCCCGACAGCAGCACTGCTGTCGGAGTCCCCTCGGGGAAGCTCCCCATGTACACCACCGACTCGATCCAGCTCATTTCCTTCGTGTCATTCCTCGTCAGCCCCAGCTCCGGGAATTTCGAGCTCATGACTCTCAGAAGCGAGCTGGATCGGCCCAGGTACACCGCGTTGTACGCGGTCATAATCGTCCTGTTTCCTGCCGCCGCTGCAGGGACAGGCTGGATTATTACTCTGATGAAAAGATTCTCATCGATTTTGTCAGCGATTTGCTGCCATTTGTATAAGATTTTGGTCGCGCCTTGCTCTATCGTGCGCGGTACGGTGAAAACCGTTACTGTGGGTGGGACCCTGACGAGCCGGACCTTCCATGCTAATATAACTCCAAAGCTTCCGCCGCCGCCGCCTCTGATCGCCCAGAACGTGTCCTCCCCCATGGATTTCCTGTCCAGGACGTTTCCGTTGGCGTCGACGATTCTGGCGTCGACGACATTGTCGGCTCCGAGGCCGTACTTCCGCATCATCGGGCCGTACGCGCCGCCGGTGATGTGGCCGCCGACGCCGAGGCTGGTGCATAAACCAGCGGGGAAGCCGTGCGTTTTGCTCTTCTCCGATATCCGGTAGTAGAGCTCGCCGATGGTGGCCCCGGCCTGGGCCCACGCGGTGCTGGAGCGGATGTCGACGTCGACGGCGCGGAGCTTCCCGAGGTCGAGGAGGATGAACGGCGGCGGGGATTTGAGTTCCGATGTGTAGGAAAGGCCCTCGTAGTCGTGGCCGCCGCTGCGGATGCGGAGGTGGACGCGGAGGTGGTTGGCGCAGAGGACGGCGGCTTGGACGTGGGATTCGGTGAGCGGCGTGAAGATGAGGAGCGGCTTGGGCATGGAGGGGAGGAGGCAGCGGAGGTTTTGGGCGGTGGAGTGTAAGAGGGAGGTGTAGAGAGAGGTTTGGGCGCCGAAGAAGGTGGAGGTGTTTGAAGGTGTGAATCTATCGGTGTGTTTGGCTACGCATTTTGGGAATGAGTCTTGGATTCGAGGGGGTTTTGTGGCGGTTGAGATGGAGAGTAGGAGTAGAAAAGAGGTGAGGATTATTGAGGTGTGAGGATTCATTTTTGGGTTGGTGTGTTTACTTACCAAATGTTGATGTTATTTATAGAGATGCAAAATATGAATTACACTGAATTTTATCTCTGGACTAAGTCAACCACGGCACACTTATGAAGAATGAATGAATTATGATTTTATACGCGTATGAAAACATTAGGTCCCATTGTTATGTGCTCAGAGTAGACTACATAAATTTGTAGATTACATAAATTCGAATCACATGCGTATGATACAACGTAATAAGGGCTCTGCTTTTATTTTTGTAATTAGGAATTGGTATGTAATCATATTAGACCATCCACATTGGTGCCCTGTCCGTCCGTACCAGTGGCGGGGACACTGCTCGTCCGCCAATGCAGCTTGTCCGTTCTTGCCAGCGGCAGGGCGGTGCTCTTAGCTAAGAGCACGTCCGTGCCGCTGAGTAGCTCGACATGGCGGGCTGTGATTGGCCAACGGCTTAGCCATTAGAAATTCTTTTTTTATTCTTTTTTTTAATCGAATTTAATTTTAAAAAAAATATTTTTAAATAAAAAAAAATATTTTCCCACTTCCCAATAAATTATATCCGTTTTCTACACATTTTTAATTTATTTTTCAATTTTTTTCCCCAAAATTCACATTTTCATCTATAAATACTCCCACTTCAACATTAAAAATTATGTAATTTTTAATTTGTAGGATTTTAATTATGTAATTTTTATTTTTTAGGATTTTAATTATGTATTTTTATTTTTTAGAATTTTATTTATGTAATTTTTATTTTTTAGGATTTTAATTATGTAACTTTTATTTTTTAATGTATTTTTATATTGTAGAAATATTTTTAGTAATTGAAATATTTAAATTGAATAATAGAATGGTGGGACCTTTGAGTTTGTCCTTGCAAAAGAGCACGGATGTGGGTGTTGTGCTCTTGCCTAAGAACAAGGAGTAAAAGTGGGTCCGGGCCCACCTCCATGCTCTTATTTAAAAGCACGGATGGGAATGCTCTTATATATCTGTGTGATATTTTCACGTTACCTGTTGAAACATTTAAAGATAATGTTTTGGAGCCTAAATTGGACAAATAACCACAACCAGCGAATCTAATTATTTTGCTATTAGAATCATATAATAATATACTTCATCCGTCTACCATTTAAAGAGTCATGTTGACTCGACACGAATTTTAAGAAATTATTTGACTTTGTGAGTGAAAGAGAATAAAAATGTTCGTGGAATATGGGTCTCAATGTTAGTACTCTCCCCGTCCCATTAAATTCGAAATGTTAGTTTTTGGGCACGGGATATTATGTAGTTTTGTTTTATGAGTTAATGAAGAGAGAATAAAGTAAAATAGAAAAAGTAGAGATGGAGATATTTCTATTTTAGAGAACACTTCATTTTTAATGGCACAACTCAAAAAGAAAAATGTTTCACTTTTAATGAGACAAATGAAGTATTAATTTTATGTAGTAGTGAATTGTGAGTAAAAAAAGTTAATAGAATATCAGGTCCATGCATATTATAGGTGGAAAAAGATAAATAATTTTTTAAATCATAGACATCCTAAAATAACATAATGATTTAAATCCTGGGGTATCTATGAATTTTGGTATTCATTTGGAAATCAATAATGGCAACAACTCTAAAGAGGGAGCACTGGGGTATCTATGAATTTTGGTATTCATTTGGAAATCAATAATGGCAACAACTCTAAAGAGGGAGCACTAAATGGGAAACAAGGCCTAACGAGGAGCCACAACTCTTGAAAAAGAGGATGAGAAAACTAACAACAATAGAATGGTCTCTCATTGTGGGAGATCTTCAACTTCAACACATGGGCACAGTGTTTCAAGTTTTCAAATGGACGAAGAAGTAAGCATCATCATTACCTCTCTCACTTCTTTTCAAATATTTTGCCCTTAATTAACTTTCAATCAAAGTCTACCACTACCAACGAGGTTCTAACAATGAAAAATATGATGTAATATAACCCGCCGCTCGGTTTAGACACAGGAATTTTTGCAACGGCAAATATGGCCAGCGTCTAATATGCAAGATCTAAATTAGGGCTGGGGAAACATATTGAAATACCGAAATACCGGTCTTATAGAACCGAAAAAATACAGAAAATACCGAATTTTCGGTACGGTATGATATCTTACCGAAAGATTCCGGTAAGGTAACGGTATGAATTTTCAAATACCGCGGTATACCATAGCATACCGAAATTCGGTATATACCGTAAATTAAGGTATATACCGTAAACTAAGGTATATACCACAAAAATATAAACATAATTACATATAAAATATATTTTATATATTTTTAAATTATAAAATCTATTGTGAAATATAAATATAATTATGAATAAATTATATTTAATTTATTTTTAAAATTATAAAATATAAATAATATTCTAAAAACTCTAATTTTCTATATTAATTGATGTTGAAAGTAAGGTATACCGCAAAAGTAAGGTATACCGAACTTCGGTACGGTATACCGAAAATGAGGTACGGTATCAGTATGGAAATTCGTCATACCGAAAATAAAAACTTTGGTAAGGTAAAGGTATAACTTTTTCGCATACCGTATTTATGGTAAGGTATACGGTAAAGTAGTTTCGGTAATGTATACCGTACCTACCCATCCCTAATCTAAATAAAATTATGGATTGGTACTTCCCGCACAAATTTGAAAGATGCTATCCTAAATTAGAATTGAGATAAAGTATATCATTTTACAAGCAAATAATCCTTTTAAACTACTAATAAGGTACAATGTTTTAAAAGTTCATAATGTTTGCATAATTGAACTAGTTAGTTAGAGAAATAAGAGCATCTCCAATTGCGGCTAGCCGATTCGCGTCGCTAGCCGGTCAGCTAGCCGAACTATTGGAACCGGCCAGTGGCATTTCGGCTAGCCGATCGGCGAGCTCTAGCCGATTTGTGGGCGCTAGCCGACCGCTGGCCGATCCCGCTATCCGCCATTGTAGGCTCAATTTCGGCTAGCCGGTTGCATTTTTTTTAATGTATTTTTTTATGCATTTTTTTTATTTATTGCATTTTTAATGTATTTTTTTATGCATTTTTTATTGCATTTTTAATGTATTTTTTTTTTGAGTTTTTTGAATTATGTAATTTTTTTTAGGATGGATTTTTTTTAATTTATATAAAATTATTGCATTTTTATTGCATTTTTTAATGTATTTTTTTAATAAATTAATGAGGAGTAGAGTGGGGCGGTGACTCGTGTGTGGAAGTCCAGATTTTTTTTATTATGTAATTTTTTTATTTTTAGTTAATGTACTTTTTTTATTTAAATAAAATTAACGAATTTTTTCCGTATATGTGTCGTAAATTTAATTCCGTATTTTGTGTTTAATTCCGTAAATGTAGTTTTTGAATTATTTTTATTGCGGCTAGCCTATTTGATTAAAATGATGATGTAGCAGGTGGAATTTTAGTACTGATGACGTGGCAGGAAGAGAGTGGCTAGCCACAGGCTAGCCTGTAACTGGCCTAAAGCCATTAGAGATGCTCTAAATATGAACCTCTGAGTCTCTTACATGGGCATGAACATTTGACTTCTATATAAAAAAATTGAGTTAAAAAGAGAAAATTTGATTTTTTAAAAGTTCATAATGTTTGCCTAGTTAGTTAGATAGATAAATATGACCCTCTGATCACTGATGCATGCTTCAGCATTTGACTTCTACTAAAAAATTGTGAGTTAGAAAGAGAAAATTGAATTTAACGAAATTAGAAATTACTGCCAAGTCTGCCACAGCGTGTTTTGAGCAACAACTGAGCACGCTAGTGCGGGCAGCTCCAAGACTTCATTTTAGGGCTGAACATTAATGTTGTCAATATCATGAAAATTCCAAAGCATTAATATAATCACGACCTTTTCTAATAGTAGTGTCAAATTGTATTCGTGTAACCCATTTACATTTTGTTGTTTCCATTAATGAACCATCATATACTCCTATTTTTCATCCCCTTCATCATTAACCTCGTCACTAAGAAATTACATAAAAGCAAAATGCATATTTCGCTTTGTACATTTTAATGTTTTATTCATTAAAATTTATACTAATATGTGTTTTAACGTAAACTATATTAGTTCACTATATATTTGCATTAGCATCAATAACTTTCTACTAACATATTCAAAACATTTATTTGAAGATATTCTAAAATTGGGCAGCATTAAGTATTGCAAGTTGCGACCAATAATTTTTAGTTGACTGACTATCCATAAGTCTATTTTCTCTCTTTTTATTATTCTTCTTAATCTTCTTTTTTACTTTCTTTCTTTTACTTCTTTGTTTAATTTTTTAGCTGGACTAATCGAACGATATCACTTATTATAAATGAAAACAAGATGAATACGATATACTGTAAATTACTAAATTACTGCATTTACTTTTTCCAGGAAAGTTCACAATTATTTGATTTCCAAAATGAATTCTTTTATTTGTACTTTTTTCGTCTGGTCCAAGAGCCAGTGAGACCAATTAATATAGCTCGAAATAAAATATAGTAATAAAACCATCCACGAAAATTGTCGTATAATATGAACATAAGTCCTAAAATCCCATCAAACACCCGACACAATCCGTAGGCTTGAATTTTAAGTGATTTACGTTATTACGTACATTTCTTTAATCAATCGTTTGTAAGAAGAGAGCGATAAAATAGCATAATTATAGTATTTATATTGTCATTTTCATTAATTTTCAAAAGTTTAGATTTACTCTATTTTTTATTGTAATTTTTTTTAAAGGTATTTACCCTATTATAAGGGAAGGGGATATTTCCAATTCATACACAAAGTTGTTTTAAGAAACTCCATTTATTTCAATAATTTAAAATAAACAATTTCATTATTATTATTTTTCAAAATTTTCTTCTTATTATTATTACATCACAATATTTTTCAATTTCAATCTAGAAATTAACAATCCGTTTTTTTTTAATTTGCTTTAACTCATAAGCATAATTTAAAAAACTGCCGTGATATATTCATTAGTTATTGATGATAACTAGTGTATGAATGGAAAATAAAAACCATTACTATATTGACTATGTTAAAAAAATACTAGAGACACACGTATTAGTTATGTCACGATAAAAATTGATATTCAAACTTTTGGGATATTTATGTACAGTACAACCTATATAACTATATCTTTAATATTCTAAGAATTGGATTTGAATAGCCTAATATATTAGACAAGTTGGACAAGTCAAGAATGTTATGATGTATTTTGTTAGACTAGAAAACATCGCTAACCTTCCATATTTAATGACTATGCAAATTGCACAACTAAAAGGAATTATAGAGTAAGCACTAAACAATACATTGACTTGGTCATTTTTCCTTCCATTATTCTTTTCATTGGATATTAATATGTACTCCATACTTTATTAATTAATTTGAGGAATTACTCAATCCGTCAATCGTTCATCACATGCCACTTTGAAACTATGCTAGTCAGTAATTTGCCTACCACAACTTGCGTGATTTTCTCCGTTTATGCATTCAATAACAGTTTTCTACACACGTTATAAGCATTGTTTATGTAAAATTATTGAATTTAAATCAAATGTCTGTGTCAAAAATAAAAGATTATAGGAGTCTGATAGTATCTTAATTTCAAAGATTTCCATCAAAACTAATGTAGTTATGGAAGAAAATCGTCAATATGTACACTAATTTTGTGTAAATATAACGGATAGTTTGTGTGCCATAAACTGAAGAAAATCAATATAATATTAGTCTTATTTGTATATAGTAGTACTATAATGAGTTGATGGAATGTCAAAAGTGTAGATTGAATTGAGACTCTTATTCACGAACATACCAAAATAGGAAAATGGGATCTCTATTCACAGACGGAAGGAGTATTAGTACATACATAATATTGATATACCCACAGTGGCGGATCCAAACCTTTTGAATTTGGGATACAAATTTTATGATAAATAAATATATAAAACATTAAAAATAAAATAATATTTATAATAATATATCTGAAAATAATATTAAATTTTAAAGTCATGTACATTAAAATACATAATAAAACCTATATATTATAGCACAATTAAACTAAAAGTTTGTATTGACAAAAAAAATACTAGTACTATAACGTCAAAACAAAAAGAATATAAAAGGTAAACTATCTAAAATGAAATATAGAAAAAAAAATTCATACAGATACAATAAAAATATAAGTGAGCCCTTGTAATGAACTGGATCCACCGAGTATACCCATGTACTATATAAGAGCATTTTCAACGGTTTCCCTAAAACCTCCCTTATTTCTCCCTAACTCCTGCCACATCAGCGCCACATCAGCACCATAATTTATCCTCAGTTTTTAGCCAACTTTTAGCCAACTGCTCCAATGGTTTCTCCTTTATTTCTCCCTAACTCAACATTCATTTTTACATCATCACTAATTTAATTGTTTTATTTTTGTATATAATAAAACTAGCTAATTTAATTTATAAGACAAAACAAATAATAGTAATAAAGTTCGTTGTATTAAACACGGGTAAACATTACAACGACGAAAATTAATAAAAAAAAATAGTACAAGAATGGAAAAAAAATTCAAAGTAAAAAAAAAAAACGATTCAGAATGAGAAGACGATTCAGAATTCATTAAATATAGATGGAGAGAGAGAAAATAAATGAAGAGAGAAAAGGGATGAGGATGAGGAGAGAATGGAGAGAGAAAAGGGATGAGGATGGGGAGAGAATGAAGAGAAGGTGTGTATTTATAGGGGGAAAATTAAAAATAAAAAATAAAAAATATATTTATCGCCGAATTATCGCCCGCAGTGGTCGGCGATAATTCGGCGATTTTTCGCCGGTTGGCGATAAAACGGGAGGAAAAATCGCGAATTATCGCCGACCTCTCCCATTGGTCGGCGATAACTCGGCGAATAAACGCCGACTTTTAGCCGGCACCATTGGGAGTGCTCTAAGTGTCTTAGCACAAAAAAATCATTATTAGCATATATTGATATTGTGTGTGAAAAAACTTATACTACTATGCATATTTAATAATAGATTTGTGATCAATGTCGAACCCTTCTTAAAGACATTGATCAAACCTTTCTTAAAAACCGAACTAGAGACCAAATTTGGGCCACTCATTTTTCTTAATCTTATGGTTATGATTACTTTACAATTAATTTAATATTTTATTAAATAAAAACGTTATTTATTTATTTATTTTTAATTTATTTTTAATTTATTTTATTCGATAAAAACTTGCTGGAAGAAAATAATGAACTATATTCACTACATAATGAACTAAATAATGAACTAAATGAAGTATGTTATGAACTTATTACTTCATTCAGTCGTACTATTACTTCATTCCGTTAGTTTATTACTTCATCTATTCATGCTATTACTTCATTCTATTAGTTTATTACTCCCTCCGTTTCTTCATAGTTGAGGCGGAACTTTTCGGCACAGAGTTTTATAAATGAATGTTGGGTGTGTTAAATAAATAAATAAATAAGTAAGAGAGAGGAAAAGGTAGAGAGAATAAAGTATAAAGTGAATAAAGTAGAGAGAGTAAAGTAAGAGATGGTAAAGTAAGAGAGAAGAAAAAGTTATCATATAAGGAAATGACTCAACTATGAAGAAACTTCCCGAAATGGTAAAATGACTCAACTATGAAGAAACGGAGGGAGTACTTCATTTCGTTAGTTTATTACTTCATTCCGTTAGTTTATTACTTCATTCAGTCATGTTATTACTTCATTCTATTAGTTTAGTACTTCATTCCGTTAGTTTATTACTTCATTCCGTTAGTTTATTACTTCATTCAGTTATGTTATTATTTCATTTCATTAGTTTAGTACTTCATTTCATTAGTTTATTACTCCCTCCGTCCGCGAATAGGAGTCCCGGTTGAGTTGGGTGTGAGTTTTAAGAAAAGTTTGAGTGTAATAATTAAAGTGTGTGATAGTGAAATGTGAGACTCATTTATATTATTATTTGCTTTATTCTTTGGAATAATGAAATCTAACATTAAGAGAGAGAGTGAGAAATTGCAATCAAAGTGGATTAAAATTAATTGCAGCTTCTAAATTAAGGGAACAATGGGGTCATTTTTTATACTCCCAAGATAAAATGTCTAACCGGGACTCCTAATGGCAGACGGATGAAAATGGCCAACCGGGACTCCTATTCGTGGACGGAGGGAGTACTTCATAATGTGTCAAGACATAATTATCTTTCTGTTGAAGTAAATTCAGTATATAATGAATGCGAAAAATTACTTCATAACATACATTCATTTAGTTCATTATTAGTGAATATAGTTCATTATGTAGTGAATATAGTTCATTATTTATTCTAGCAAGTTTTTATCGAATAAAAAAAAAATTAAAAAAACTTAAAAAATTTAAAAAAAATTTAAAAAAAATTTAAAAAATTAAAAATAAATTAAAAATAAAATAAAATAAATTTAAAAAGTTAAAATAAATTAAAATTAAATAAAAATTAAAATAAAAATAAAAAAGTTTTTATTAAATAAAATATTAAATTAATTGTATATTAATCCTAACCACAAGATTAAGAAAATAGATGACCCTAATTTGGTCTATAGTTCGGTCTTTAAAAGTGGATTTGTGGTTAATAGGACTCATAATAATATATTTATATAGTATGATAGATATGTTAGTATTAAATTTCTTGATCTGACATCTGCAATTAAAAAGTTTGGTTCCTACTAAAATTTAATTTTAAATTTGTATATTTGTTAAAAAAAAATTAAATTAAGAGAGATTCAGTCGCAATTGGAATTAAAAGTTTAGTCAAGAAATTTGGGAATCAAATTTATCTCAAACTCCTCATTTAGGAATAAAAAATATTTTCATTTGACTTAAATATTTATAGTCTTGTTCAAGAATTTGGGCTATACATACATTTATATATAGCCCAGGATAGTTTTGAAATATTGTGCATGTTAATATTTGTAGGCCTAAGTAGGCCCAAGCCTCTTTCTCCTCATTAGCCACTCTCCCCAACACTCCCTCTGATGCAAGAGATTGTATAAATGCATTTGCAATTTACTTTTAAACAGGACATGATGACATTATAACATAAGTGATTAATTTGGAAGATACATTGGTAGATGGAGAGTAATTTGTACAGAAGATATTCCATCTCAGAATTACACATGTAAATAACAAGTTTGCAGTCTGAGTTAGGACAACACCAGACGAAGAATTTCCCCAGAAAACTTGAACGATTTTTCAGTTTCTTCGAGGCAATGATCCTTCTCCTCCCTACTCCAATTCTGCCAACCATCCAACACATATAAACATTAGCTATAAACTCATAAAATTCTGCATAAAAACAGGGAATAAGGGTGCCAAGTTCATACTTCAGCAACTCGGTTTAGCTTATCCCGAACATTCTGAAGCAATTGGGACAGCTCCCCTTCCCATTTGTAGAACTCCAATTCCTTCCCATTCAGTATCTTCTCGGCTACCTGATCATAGTAAACTAGCATAGAGTGAGCAAGTGAGTGAGTGTTTATACCCTGTCTAATTAGTATGCACAGTTGTGTCATATTGTTGACATGAGCGTTGTCTTTATCGACTGAAAAAGGCATTAGATTTCTGATTATGTCACTGGTCGTGCAGCTACTGTCTAAGATAAACCATCTTCTAATCCATATTGCCACATCTATTACGATATCCCACAGCGTGCAAGGAAGAAATCGGAAAGTATAACATCAACTACTATGGGCCCAAGTATTTTTCAGGAAGGCTTAAAAAGAATGTTATTGCGGCTAACCTTCCTCCCTATCATCCTGCCACCGGCTGAGTGAGCAAAGTACGTATTGTAGAAATGGCAAATGAATGCCGGAGGATCTTTTTCAGATAACTCCTCGACATACTGAGCATAGGTAATGCCAGGAGATGATGGTTCAGGGATTGCATGACCTTGCTCCTTGAACCATTCAAGATCTTTTGCAAGCCTTTCTGATCTTTCGAGCCCTGTGTTCTTGAATTCTGCATCTGACAGCACAAAAGCAACTCTCAACTAAATAGCCTGAATTTATTATCCTAAGCTACAAACGGAAGCAAACAATTGATGACACAGCATTGATCACAATTTCCATTTGTATTGCAAATAAGACTGATTAACAAAAGGAAAATCTAACACTTAACACAGTTTGTCTACAAGGTACTTAAGAAAGGAAACATTCTTGTACATGGAAAGAGAGCAAATATTGATGGAATCAACTAGTCACTGCAGGAATTACTTTCCAAGGAACAACTAACGTATTGAAATATCCAGTTAAATCATTCACACAAGATGATAAGCGTGGACAGTAGACGCCCGTTGGCAAACCCAAAGCCACAGGCCCACCATCCCATTTGCTGCCCCTTGGCCCCACACACCTCCGGGTAGCCCCTCTGTGTGTAGGCCAATCCAGATCCACGTTCATTGCACCAAATTGATAAGTATATAAGTTAGGACTCCTAACTTAACATGGTCAAAGGTAAAGCGCTGACTCCCACTTATATGCTATTCCACACTTTCATGTGGAACCTATGTGGGGTTGCGCAAATTTGCACTATGTTTGACGGGAGCTGCTATCCTTAAGGCTAGTGCTTATAAAAGTAGGAAAGGAAGAAACAGGAGGAACGGAAGATATTTGGATAATATCACAAGAATATTTTAAAGCATAACAAGTGTATCACAGAATTCGACAAAAATGTTCCTTTCACCCAACATCAGAGACCAAGGATATTTGTCATGTCCTCAAGACCGTCTTTCTTATTTCTAAAGTCCAGGTATGCATTTCAGAAGAAAGCACACCAAGTATCAAGGTTTTCCAGAATAACACATAACGCTCCATATCATCTGTAATGTAAATCATTCAATAGGTGCCCCTTATTATTGAAGAAGCCTCAAGTCAACAAGGGCAATGCGCAAATTACCAAGAACAAATAGCCAGAGCATAGCATATGTGTAAGAGAAATCATTTATACCAAAGTTTAAACATGAAAAATCAGGATGCAAAACAAATATTATTTCCTCTAACCAAACCAAGTCTTAATATGAAAGACATGAAATCTCAGTAAAGCATAAACACAAGATCAAAAGAAGGAATACAAACTAAAGCATCACAAAAATGCAAAGAACGAAAGAAAAACTCATCCTGCAAGAGAAATCATACATCACCAGTAAGGCAGTAAGTCTCTTAAAATAATCCAGCAACCACATAAAACGATCATATGTATAAAAAAATCAATCAATTAAAGGAAAAGATAAACAGGCATCAGCAGCAAAAACTAAATCTAAAAAAACTCACATTCAGGGAAAGCGGCTTTGTCGACAATCCTCTCAAGAGTATCATAAACCAACTTGCTATCAACCAAGAATCTCAAGTAGCCTTCAACGCTAGGCTCCCATCTAGCAAGAGGCTGCCCCTGCGGCTCCTTCTCCCCCTCCTTGGCTTGATCTTTGGTATGCAGCTTCATAGCCACAAATCTCATCTCCTCCACAAACCCCTTCGCCTCGCCAGGGTACCTCTTTTTCCCCTTCTCAGCCGCCGTCGTTGCTGCAACCACCACCATCCTCGACTTCTTCGGCGATATGGGCATGGACAAAAAATGAGCTTGGGGCTTTTGCGAGGCTCCCAATTGAGATTTCTTGAAGAGGGGTTGAGCGCTGGAGATGGGTGTTATAGAAGACATCGTATAGCGTGGGGAAGCTGCTATCCAAGGAAGCAGTCAAGAGTTGATAGAGACAGGTAGTTTAATATTGCAGTTGAGTGCAAACAAGATAAGAATGTGGAGAAAAATAAGCACAGGTATGGCTGCAATAATGGCGGTTTGAAGAATTGCAATAGACAAGAGGGGAAGATTATTTTATGTGAATAAATGTTTCTGGATTTCGCGATTGTCTGTATAAAAAATAAATCAAAAGAAGGGATAACGGTTATTCCGCCATGGAAATTCCAATTGGATAGATCCGTCCCTTTTTTTTCTCTATTGAAGGAGGAGAGAGAGAGAGAGAGATACAGCGTCACGCTACGCCAACTCTGGCCTTTGGTGGGTGTTTTAGCCCATACGGCGTCGTATCAGCTTCTTGGCTCTCGTTTTTTATATTATTACAAAAAAATCAATTCTTTTTTAATATATGTGCCTTGTGGAGTGTAAACAGTGACATGGTTTTTTTGGTACCATCAAATTTTATTCTTGTTTAAGGTGCAGCTAACAAAATTTATGCTCCCAATTGCACAAGGAACTGAGATATTAGCGCAGAGATAACAAATTTTAATTTATCCTTTCCAGAGAGTTACCCACTCTACGTAACACAGGCTTTAAAAGTGGTGAAAATATCTTTTTCATTTCTTTGTTGGCGGAAAGAAAATTAATTATGAAGGATTGAGTAATTATTAGTGTGGTAACCTTTTACTTTACGATTTCTTCTTCTTCTTTAAATTATTTCGGCACCCATTTCTTTTCCTATTCTCCGCAAGATTTTCAAAAGCATAAACTCATCATTAAAAACCAAGTAGAAAAAGAATGATTTGGTTAAAACTAAGCTCCTCCTCTCCTTACTTTGTCCACCTATGTAAGTCGACGCAAGTTAATAAGTAGAGATTATCTTATGTTAGTTGCTTAAAATTATTGAGCTTGAGAGAGAAGATTATTGTTTTTATACAATAACAAAAAAATTAGTACTACTATCTTAATTTTAGTTGCGTCTCCTTGACAGTGTTCCATTCCTAAATAAATCATTTGAGTATTTACTAATACCCTTGAAAATGGAAACTTTTGAAATGACTGGAGTTTTAATGAATGATTGGAAAAAAATATAAGAAAGAGAAAGAAAAAAATGAGGAAAGTAAGAGAAAAAGAAGAAAAAAAAATAGTGGAATTAGTGTATTGTACAGTCCACTTTTTAAAATGGAAAGTTTAGAAAATTTCTATTTGTAAGGAATTGATCAAAATGAAAATAGTTTCTACTTTTAAGAAACGAAGTAGTAAAATATTATAATTAATTTTTAATTGAAAAATTATACTACTAGAATAATCAATTTATGAACACTAATAATCAATTTATATCTAATAGGTTTTAAAAACCAATCATATACTACTAGTAGTTCATTAAACTCTTGACAATAGGTTTAGAATCAAACTAACGCATAAAAAACTAAAATTAAATATTTTTATTAATTTTTATTATTGTTTTGTAATGAAATTATGGTTAATACGGAGTATATTTATGAGAAAAAAAAAATCATTTTTGGCGTAATCTACAAAATAATTTCAATTTTTTTTTATCTTAATTTAATCTTATATCTTCCAAACAACATACTAGTACTATAAATTTAATCTTTATCTTTACAACTCATTGTAATAATTGCAATTTTCATTCTTGATTTTTCCTAGCAATACAACCGAACAATCCATAAATTTAGGATTCATCAAATCAGTTTTAACACAAGTAAAAGAGTCTATTCACACACTCATGAAGTTAATGACTTAGTTCTTTATATTCTCGACACAATAAGAGTACGATAACTTGACGATTTGTTTATGTTGAAATATCATTCTTATTCTACTTATGTTCACCAATGTTTACACGCCTTTAAATAGGCTTAGAGATACAATATTTATGGTAAAGATTTAAGCTAATTTGATAGTCTAATATATGGTAAAAGATATTCACAGAATCAATTCCCGATCTTCTTGATTTATTCTTCCTTGACTTGATCTCCTTTGATTTCTTTCCAACACTCCCCTCCAAGTTAAGTAAGGGGATCACCCATACTTAACTTGCCAAACACTTCACGAAAGCTCTCCGAGTCCACAGCTTTGGTGAGAATATCAACTAGTTGATCCTCAGATCTGACAAATGATAGTTCCACAATCTTTGTTTCGATGTTGTCCTTGATAAAGTGACGATCCACTTCAACATGTTTCGTCCTATCATGTTGCACCGGATTCTCAGATATACTAATCACTGCCTTATTGTCGCAGAACATTTTGCAGGGCTTCTTGGGCATTAATTCCAACTCTGTCATTAGTTTCTTCAACCACAGAACTTCAGTCAATCCACTTTTGATACCTCGAAATTCTGCCTCATCACTTGATAGAGCTACCACCTTCTGTTTTTTACTTTGCCAGGTGACTAGATTGCCCCCAACAAATGTGAAGTACCCCAATCAGCATCAGTGAATCCGTGTACGTCCATATGCCCATGCTTCTCGAACATGACTCCATGACCAGGTGTCCCTTTCAAGTATCGAACAATCCGCAGAGTTGCTTCCCAATGGGCTACTTGAGGCTTGTGCATAAACTGGCTTACCACGCCAACTATGTAGGCAATGCCAGGCCTGGTGTGGAATAAGTAGATCAACTTCCGGACTAAGCGTTGATATCTTGCACGTTGAGTGGGTTCCGCCCCTTATACTATCTGCAATCCGTGGTTTTGAGCCATTGGAGTATCGGCCGGTTGATAAGGCTAATTTCATACATTGGTTATAGGGATAAATTTTGTGATTTCCTGGGTCTAACAAGGTTTTGTAAGCCAGGTGTGTAGAGAAATCGCCAGCCCCAGGAAGAAGACGAAGATTGCCTGGAAGAAGAAGCTGGCGGGAAAAGTGAGCGGAAGAAGGCAGAGTTACTAGACTGAGGAGCATCCGATTGGAGGGCAAAATGAGAATCACAGGAATAGTCTAGAAGCTCTATATATTTAAAATTTAGAGAAATATATTTAAATAACGAAATATACAATTCATAATGATCTCTAAGTTGTATCCAAAAAGGTGAGCCATGAAATTTCAAAAAAATCTGGACTAAAATAATTGAGTAATGGGTCTCCTAAGTCTAACTAACATACATGAAATATATGACGCCTCAGTGCTAACTAACTCCCTATACATGGTATATGTCTCAGCCTCAGTTATCCTTTCTTGTATGAGTAGAAGCGAGTGGGGACTGTGACTGGAAATAATCGAATCTCTGTGCAGGTCCGATAGAGCGTCTCGTGGCGCTAGGAGATTCTGACAAGAGAGGTTCATATACTGAAGTGCGGTTCTTTGGCTGTGTTATAGAGAGAGGAGCAAGATCTTTGTCCAAGGGGGATCATTATGGGGAGTTCACGTTTCCGATTTGGCCGTGGTGTAACACCGCCTCTACGGAGGTTAAGATACAATTGTTTACTGCTTTTCTGTTTACATTCCATATTTTCCCGAGTCTTCGCTGTTCGAAGCTCGGTTATGTTTTGTTATTCTCCCGCTGGATACTTCGTATTTTGCTATGGATGTTTCTATTTTGGGTTTCAGTTATGATATTGTCCTTTCATTTGTTTGCTTTGGTGGATATTGTTGGTTGATTTGAGTTTGGAGTTTGAATTGCTTGGAAGTTGTAGTTGATCGGTTGAATCTTGTTGAATCTGTGACGATCGGGGATGGAAATGGTGCTTGATTGTTGTGGATGGCTTGGATCCGGAGTGGATGAAGCATCCGACGTGTAGATCTGTTCACAATTGCATGGATATGATGTTTTGAATTCTATTTACTTGCTCGCCTCTTCTAGTAGTCATGGATCTGTGTTAGTTTTAGTCGTTCTTTGTGTTCATCGGTTTAATTCCGTCAGCCCTGTTTCGATCTTTGCTTGCTCTGTTTTTCACCGGTTGTTTCGTTATAAAAATTAGAGAAGATGATGTCGCTGTTAGTTAGTCCTTAGGTTAGTTAATTTGCAGCTTTTCCAGTCGTACTATGCCGTTTTAGGAAATGATCCCTACGTTTCGCTTTTCGTCTGTCTAAGCTAGCTCAGGAAGTCGTTTATCCAGTCAAGTAGTCATTTCAAATACTTCTATTCATTATGCATGTCTCTGCCTAGATCTAGCTGTTAGAGTAGAATATTTCATTTACCCAATCTAGAAATTAAAGCTCAACCCCAAAAATTGCGTGGCAGCTGCCAAAACTAGCTTACAGGTCTTAGAACATGTTTTCTCACGCATCTGTCTCTGTGGATTCGATCCCTACTTCCCTGTACTAATCTTTTTAGCTATAGCGGGTTGAGGGTTTTGAAGGGCGAAGGAAGTGATTGTGTCCCCAACGACAGGTTACCCAATGATTCTCTGAGTTCCTAGACCCGGTGTCTAGTGGATTCTCTGGATCGGGGGATTTTATTTCAAACACATCTCGCTTACTCTTCGACCACTCTTCACCGGTCTACAATCCAACATCCCGGTTTTTGCCAGTATGTCAAGAACGTACTTCCTTTGATTAATAAAGATTCCCTTCGGAGACCTTAGTACTTATATTCCTAAGAAATGCTTGAGTAGTCCGAGATCTTTCATTTCAAATTTAGAAAATAAATTTCTCTTTAGCTGCTCAATTTCCTCTTCGTCATCGCCAGTGAGGATCATGTAGTCTACATAGATGATTAGACATGTGATCTTTTCTCCCCTCTTCTTCAAAAACAAAGTATGATCGGAGTTACTCTGTTTATACCTATACTTCTTCATTACCTCGGTGAACCTCCCAAACCAGGCCCTAGGCAACTGCTTCAACCCATACAACGTCTTCTTAAGCTTACATACTCTCCCTCCTTCAAAATCTTCAGAAAAACCAAGAGGAGCCACCATGTAGATTGGTTTAGGAAGTTCACCATGCAGGAATGCATTGGTGACGTCAAACTGATGTAACGGCCATTCCTTATTTGCTTAAACGGAAAATAGAACCCTGATTGTGCTCATCTTGGCAACTGGAGAGAAAGTCTCGGCATAATCAACCCCATAAGTTTGAGTGTATCCCTTGGCTACTAGCCTTGCCTTGTACCGCTCAATTGACCCATCTGGTCTTCTCTTGATGGTAAAGACCCATCTGCATCCCACTGTTTGTACACCTTCTGGTTTCAAGCACACTTCCCATGCCTTGCTCTTCATTAGTGCCTTCATTTCTACCAACATCGCCTTCCTCCAATGTGCTATCTTCATAGCTTCTTCAGCAGTCTAGGGAATCTCTTCTTCCTCATATAGAGCAGCTGTGAATGCCCTAGCCATTTCTGTAAGGTTGGCTTTCGCAAGATTTTCCACAGAGTATCTGCTCTTGGCTCCTATTCTCTCAGGACTGTATCTCTTGGGTGGAACCCCATGATTGTTTCATGAGGGAAGGATATACCGACCAGTGTCACCATCAATTGCGGTAATTTCATCTACACCAGAAATGTCAGAAGCAATGACTGTACTCTCAAGATCTGGTCTAGGATTTACCTCGGATATCACTAGAGGAGAATTAGACTGAGACGTGGTTAACTGAGGAGGTTCTACAGTAGATGTGACCTGCTCGGCGGTGGCACTAGTTTGTTCTGTTGGTTCCGCCTCGGAGTTACTTGGCTGAGGTACCGACCAACTTTGGGGTCCACCTATACTCACATCTCTACTACACTCCCCCTGACCCCGAAGTTGAGTATGATAGAAATATTCACACTCAAGGAAGTTACAGTTAATGGTAGTAATTATTTTCCTAGAAGATGGATCATAACACCGATATCCCTTCTGATTAACTTCATACCCAAGAAAAACACATTTAATGGCACATGCAGAAAATTTTGTTCTCTCGTGTTTCGGAATATGCACATAGACAGAACACCCAAAAATCTTAAGCGGAAGGGTGAGGGATTCAGGAATTTTTGCCATTTTTGAAAGTACTTGGATGGGTGTTTTCGTGTCAAGTATTTTTGTGGGAAGACGGTTACAAGATATACTGAAGTAGCAACAGTTTCGGGCCAAAGGAATTTAGGGACGTTTGAGTAAAAAAAATAAGGCTCGAGTTATCTCAAGAAGATTTCGATTTTTCCTTTCAGCGACCCCATTTTGTTCGGTGTGTACGGGCAAGTTGTTTGATGAACTAGCCCTTGTTTTTTAAAAATATTTTCCATGTCTCCATTGACAAATTCCCTACCGTTATCTGACCTAAGGATAGAGATAGTTTTGTGAAACTGTGTCTGAATCATTTTAAAAAAGATGACAAGTGTTTCAAACACTTCAGATTTATTTCTCAAAAAATACACCCAAGTCATTCTAGTGCAATCATCCACAAACAGCAGAAAATATTTAAAACCATGATCACCAGTAATAGACGCAAGGCCCCACACATCGGCATGAATAAGTGAAAAAATATCTTTAACACGCGTATCACTGGATTTAAAAGATTGTCTATGGTTTTTAGCCAAAACACAAGATTCACAATAAATGTCTTTAAACTGGAAAATTTTTGGAAAAAACAATTTAAAATAACCCGAAGAAGGATGTCCCACTCTTCGGTGCCACAGCCAAGCTTCCCTAACGACAGATCCGTGAGCAAGCATCGCGACGCCACCTTGGTGAGCTATCTCATCCACGTAATAGAGGCCTTGACACTCAGTGCCACACCCAATTATCCTCCTCGTCTTGATATCCTGTAAAATACAGAAATTTGGGTGCATCAATAGAGTACAATTTAGCTCCTTAATCACATGACTAATATACATTAACTTGTGAGACAATTTTGGCACATAAAGACAATTCGAGAGTTTCAAATTTGGAGAGATTTCAATAGTTCCACTCCCATTTACAGAAGTTAATTCACCGTCAGTAGTCTGTATTTGGTTTTTAGTTGATTCACTAAAGGTAGAAAAATTATTCCTATCATATGCCATGGTATCTGTAGCCCCACAATAAAAAATCCATCCACTTTCAGCACTGTTTTGCACATTCTGGGCCATACAAGCAATATGAACATTTTCCAAGGGTGCAAAATAACTATGGCTTAAAAAAGGGTTTTTTGAAATCCCGGGGTCCTTTTTCGAATTTTGCATATCCACAGGTTTTAATTGCACACTATTATTAGCATGGGGTACAGAATGCAAATTTTCAAGTTTCGAAGGGCATATATGCAAGTCATGGGGTAAAATCTGTAATATATCATTTCTGGGGGACTTAATTAAACTTTCAGAAATAGGATTAAGGTTAAGAAACCCCAATCCTTTACCTCCATAATTTCCGCCGCCTCCTCCTCTCTGAAACTCGGCGAATGCCGCTTCTCCGACCGCTGCTCCTCTCCCGTTCTCTCATTGCCATCCGTGAGCGTCGGCGGTCTCTTGGTTGCCCGCTCCGACGGCTGGAAACAGTCCTCCTCCACCGTCGTTTACCCCCGATTGCCAATCTTGCCTTGGCTTTCTGATTTTCTTCCCACCACTCCGGGAATCCGACGAGCAAGAAGCACGATTATTTGGTATGCTTCTGTTTTTCATAATGAGAGCACCAAAGCTTCGATTTGTCTTGTTTGAACGGACGACGGTTGACGGTGGCTGGCGCACCGGAGCGTTGAGATGGGGCTCCACTTCGTTGCTGGTTTCGGGCAGCAAAGCCGAGACCTACGCCGCCTGATGATGAGGCGGAATCATTGGTTGCACCGGGTTGGATCTGTGATTGTTGTCGGCATAATTTTGAGCCGAGCGGCTTCCCTTTTGACCATACCGTATGCGACCTCCGTTGAGGGCCAAGGAGTCTCCTTGAGAATGTCCCGTTTAATTGAGTCGTTTCGCGGGTGGAGGCCGGTTAGGAATTTGAACAACCGCCGCGTTCCGCTGTACCGCCGGAACTGCCCGGTCCCTTTGTCACAGCAATCAATGGGCTGATGTTGGCGTCGATCCACGTCGATCCATGTCTCGTGTAAGTGCCGCCAATATGTTTCGAGATCCTGTTCTCCTTGTGTGATTTTTCCTGCTTTCTCCTCCAGGTTGTAAAGTCGGTACGGATCAGCGGAGCTTTCGAACGTCACGGCCAAGCTTTCCCACAAAGCTTGGGCAGTTTGGTGATGGGCAAAGTTGATCATAATATCAGTTTCGATATTGTCCAATATCCATGAGAAAACAATCAAGTTTGTCTCCTCCCAATCCGTGAAATCGGCCGCCCCTAGTGCTGGTGGTGGTGGAGTGCCGGTGATGTGCTTGAGCACCCTCCTACTTCCGATCTGAATTTTCATCAATCGAGCCCACAACTGATAATTCATTCCGTTGAGCTTGACCGCAACAGTAACACTTTTGCTTACTCTCAATTTGGAGTCGTCTGTGTTTCTGGGTTTAACATCGTCGTCGTCTGCCATGGTTTGGTTTGGTTTTGGTTTGCCTTAACTGCGGCTGGGAATTATTTTTGGGGCTATGATGATTTTATGAGCCTTGCTCTGATGCCATGTTGAAATATCATTCTTATTCTACTTATGTTCACCAATGTTTACACTAAATAGGCTTAGGGATACAATATTTATGGTAAAGATTTACCCTAATTTGATAGCCTAATATATGGTAAAAGATATTCATAGAATCAATTTCCGATCTCCTTGATTTATTCTTCCATGACTTGATCTCCTTTGATTTCTTTCCAACAGTTTATGTCAAGCCGATAGTTAGTGAATGTCTTCATTTTTTTTGTGTAAATGAATTTAAATTTCAAGGTCAGTATACGTTAATGAATAGTCGAAATAACAGAAGATTAGAAAAGCATACTAGATCGAATATTACTACTAGTAATTTAAAGATGATGGAAATGAATCTAGATGATTGAGTCAATTAAAATTGGAACATATCTTCCTAATCTCCCCTTGAACACCAGTCTTGACATCGATGGTGCTCATTTTGATCATAGCTTTTGGGAACTCAAAATTGAACCTAACACCAAGCAACCCTCTCACATTCCCCGCATAATTCTCCACCACTCGTCGTGTAGACGCGTCGCCCCACAGCCTCTGGTCGGACTTGAGAATCCCATAGCCATCTCGAACGTTCTTGAAGAAGCTAACGTCGAATTTGAGCTGACTGTCTTTGTCCAGAGCCACTCTCAGTGAGCCATCCCCGGCTTTTGGGCAGAGCGTTTGCAACGGCTGCAGGAACGCTTGGGTTATGCTCGGATCCGCACTCCCCGTTATGGTGAAGTTGTAGAGTTGATATCGAAAGAACAGACAGTCCGTTTGCCCTATCGTATGTGCTCCTGCATAGATGTATGTGATATGAATTACGATCACTACTAAAAACTTATCATTTTGGAATTGATATGCAAATTTTTAAAAATAACCATAATTTAGGATGCAAAAGAAAGCGTCTTTAAGTTGAACGAAAATTATCTTAATCTTTTGCTTTTTTAGGACGCTTCTATTTGTGTCCCTTAATTTTAGTTAGGACACTAACAATAAGGACATTTTATGAAATGTTGGTATATAATTAAACATACAAATTAGCATCCTTAATAGCATTAAAAAGTGTTTTTACCCGATTTTTTGGTTGCAGTGGATGGATGTAGAGGGTTTGATCTTAATGTTATAAGCAATGAAAAGAGGAAAATGTTGTTATCAAAATTCAGTATGTTTACCAACTAGTGTGACAAGATCATGGTCATCTAGGCCTTTGGCTGCAAACTTCTGCCTCTGGACAGCAACAGAGTCCGCAGGGCCGGGTAAGTTGGAGGCATCGGACGACAAAGAAACGCGGCCGTCTCTTCTCCCAGTCGGCACTCCCCAGCTTGGGCCACCACTCTCAAAAAATAATGTAACAAAGTGGTAAGTAACTAACAAAATATTGTATTCTCATAATATAAAGATAAAAACATAGTAGTACTACTAGTAGTACTATTTATTTGTGATATGTGAAAATGCTTACTAGATCGACAGCGTCGCGAGCAGCCAGTGCTAGGATATCAGCGCAGGAGACGACGCCAGGGCATGCGGCCTCAAGCTGAGACTTGGCATCATCAATCACTTGGAAGCCTCTCAGCCCCAGATTAGGCAATGCTTTTCTCTCAGATGAAGGCGAATCAATCAGAACCGACGCGTCGCAACCCTGAAACGTACGATTAATCAACCTTTTACTACATAGAAGCAAAATAGCATTGTTATGAATTTGGTTTAATTACTTGAACAAAACAATCATGAAAATGGAGCCTAAGCAAGGCAGCAGCAAGAGTGGGGTCTTTGTCGAAGTACTTCTCCACGGTGGACCGCACGATCGACTCCGGATTTTGGACATGATGAAGAGTAGAAGCCGGTCTTTAAATCGGCCTCGCCATACATTACCACCACCGTCGTCATCGCCACCATCAAGACTAAGTGTAGACACTCCATTTTTTTAAGATTCACTACAACTTAATCTGTGCTCATATTTATATGAGTGTGTGTGTTGTTGGCTCAATTATTGATCGATCGATTTTGAATTAGTGGAGGTTAGACGTGTGAAGCATGAGAATATTATATTAGGATTTGTTGCATTTGCATGATTTACATTAGTGGAGTGATTTTCATTTGAGGTGTATAGTTTCTTGATTTGTCAGTAAAATGTAAATAGTACTACTTGTGTAAAATATACATCTGGTGTGCACTAGACTAGTAACATGAAACATGGGGATTGATCATAAATTATAAGTAGCAAATGATAGTATTTGGCATTTAATTTCATTTTTTAAGATATATATTGACTCACGTTGTAATACTAAAAGGAACGAGTACAGTATTGGAAATTTGAAAATGATACTACAGAGTACAAACTATTCTTTTAATTAACCTCAAGAAATATCACAAATTTTGTTTGACAACCAAATGTGCAAAATAGTAAGAAATACACTGGTTTGGATTGGTAATATGATTTAGTGGAAGCTTTAGCCTCAATAATAGTTGGGCGAATCAACGGCTGCCAAAGTATTCACCTTCACCTTATCCAACAACGAAAATTTAATCTTTACCAAAATTCATCTAAATCCAACTTTATGTCCTTGAGTGATGTACCGTGTACGTATAAATAATTGCTTGAGTCAAATTATGATAAGATCATTATATCATGATAAACCAATGTATTTTCACCAAAAGCACCCTATAGATGAATGAAACTACTCATCTATACCTTTATGCTGTTGAGGATATAAAATTCATGTCGGTGTTACTTTTCCTTGTGGGTTTCTTTCAAAGAAATTTTCGACAATATAGTTTTTAAATATCTTCAAATCTAGATAATTAGACGCTTAGTAGTCAATTGAGTGTCTAAAGAAAGTGTTGTTGGTATGAAACTATATATACCCTAGGTTTTGACAAAGGAAAAACTAAGGTGTCATGATATGTATGTATTGCAAGTAGTATCATGTATTTTATTGAAAGAATTCAATTTTTCGGAGTTGTTTAATTATAGTGGTTCGTTAAAAAAATTTGTAAAAAACTCTGTATCATATTAGTAGAACATGAACTTAATTAGCTACATATTTAAGCATTAATGACCTCCAGTACTGTGGATGTATCAAGTAACATTACCTAGAGGCCACCCAAATTGTAATCTTTAAACTATTTTTAAGGGGAAAACTACAAATTCAAATATTTAGAATGCATAACCTAACTTCTTTTAATTACTACTCTCTAGCCTCTTTTCCATTCATCCACGTGTTAATTAACATTTTCAATTGCAAGATAATAATTGTAGTCTCCTCCCTCCTCTTGAATGCTAGTACTATTTACATGCAAAAGGCTTACCATTATGATGAGTGCTCCACTTTTTCAGCTAGCAATTTCATGATAGAGCTAAGCAAATGTGAGTCACTATGCATTATATGCACCATTTCAAGCCTTTGTGCTTAATCCATATAAAACTTGAATATATCAGTGCTGAATCGATTTTATCCAAATCAAAACTATTTAATTCTCACTAGTTCAACTCAAAAGGAAATTTTTAGTCCACACGCATTTTTTACGCATATTTATTTATTTTTACTATTTTTGGAGTGATTCATTAATATTTTAGTATTCAATCCCTACGTACACAAAGTTTAATTTTATTATACATAAATATATCCTTTTAGATACATCGTCATGGGGAGATGATAGGGGAGTGATAAATTGCTAACTAACTCTCTAATTGTTAACACAACTAATTTAAGATCATAAGATTTTAGAAATCTAGTGGTCTAAAATGTCACGTGTAATTTTCGTTTTTATTAATTAAATTGGAAAAGACAAAAAAAGTACCAAATTAGAGTTTTGGATGAAAATGTCAATATAGTGTTTTGATAATATCAACCTAATGCTTTGAGAATGTCAACACAAACTGTTGTGGTTAAAACGCAGCCGTATACGCACTAAACGCAAGACTTTGACACAAGCCCAATAAATAGTGAAGATCAATTATACGTATTAATAAATAGAGTGAACTACAAAAATGGTCCCTGTACTATGCGTTTATCTCGCCCATAGTCCCTGGACTTTAAAAATATCGCCAGTAGTCCCTGGACTAAGGGTTTATCTTGAAATTGGTCCTTTTGGCTTTTTTTGGTACGAAAATACCCTTTGATATTATTTTGGGGGTTTGGGCAATTTGGTCTTTTTACACTTTTAACATTTTAAATCTGATATTATTTTAGTTATGTACTAACTTTGATATTATTTCAAAATTATCATTCTTCTTCCATTTTGTTATCCTTCACTGAATTTTTTTTTTTTTTTTTCAATATTAGATTTAATTTTATAAAATTAAATTTAATATTTAGATTTTTAAATATCAATAAATTTTTTTAATGAAAACTATTAATTCATGGACACTATAAATATTGATTAAAACTATTAATTTTTGTTATTTAATATAATATTCAATTGAATTGAAGAAGTACATAAAAATAATATTAATCATGATGGAAAAATAAGAGTTATTCTATTTAGCCTCCGTTCGGTTGTTATAATTGCTTGTGATTAAATACTATGAAGTTGACTAAAAATTTGATCCTACTTAAAATTTTATATAGGAGTATTTTTGTTGAAATTTTCTAGTAAATTTTGATTGTTTTCAAATTAATAAACGAAAATTATATTAGTCTTACATTAGCTGCATATTTATTTCAGAATAAATTGTGTTATATAATCTATTTATGATTAAAGCTTAAATATTGATTAAAACTAAGGCATTGTCATCCCTTATTGATTACATAGTACTATACACTATCAAATATTGATTATAATTATTAATTTTTGCTATTTAATAATTTTTATAATTAAAAAAATTTATTGATATTTAAAAATTAAAATGTAAAATTTTATAAAATTAAATCTAATATTGAAATAAAGAAACAAAGTGAAGGATGACAAAAGGGAAAAAGGATGATAAATTTGAAATAATATCAAAGTTAGTACATAACTACAATAATATCAAATTTAAAATGTTAAAAGTGTAAAAAGACCAAATTGCCCAAACCCCCCAAAATAATATCAAAGGGTATTTTCGTACCAAAAAAAGCCAAAAGGACCAATTTCGAGATAAACCCTTAGTCTAGGGACTACTGGCGATATTTTTAAAGTCCAGGGACTATGGGCGAGATAAACCCATAGTCCAGGGACCATTTTCGTAGTTCACTCTAATAAATAAAGTTAATTGGGTTGATAGTGTTCTTCAATGTTTAAATAAAGAGTGAACTAAAAAAAATAGTCCTTGAACTATGCGTTTATCTCGCCAGTGAATCCTGGACTAAGCGTTTATCTCGAAAATGGTCCTTTTTCACTGTTTCGTGACGAAAATACCCTTTTGGGGGGTTTTGGGGGGTTTGGACAATTTGGTCTTTTTATATTTTAAATCTGATATTATTTCAGTTATGTACTTAATCTGATATTATTTCAAAATTATCTTTTTCTTCCATTTTGCCATCCTTCACTTTGTTTCTTTATTTCAATATTATATTTAATTTTATAAAATTAAATTTTAAATTTCGATTCTTAAATATCAATAAAAAATTTTAATTATTAAAATTACTATTAAATAACAGATTAATAGTTATAATCAATATTTGATAGCGTCTAATATTTAATCAATAAGGTACGACGACACCTTAGTTTTAATCATAAATAGATCATTAACACAATTTATTCCGAATAAATATGCATCTAATGTAAGACTAATATAATTTTCGTTTATTAATTTGAAAGCAATCAAAATTAACTAGAAAATTTCAACAAAAATTCTCCTATATCAAATTTTTAGTACTATCAAATTTTTAGTCAACTTCATAATATTTTTAGTCAAACACTCCTATACATTAGATGCATATTTATTTCGGAATAAATCGTGTTATATGATCTATTTATGATTAAAACTATTAATTATTGATTAAAACGAAGGCGGCGTTGTACCTTATTGATTAAATATTAGACACTATCAAATACTGATTAAAACTATTAATTTGTTATTTAATACTCTCTTTGTCCCATTAAAAATGAAACGTTTTCCTTTTTTGTTTGTCCCATTAAAAATGAAATGTTTCCTAAAATGGAAACAACTCTATCTCTACTTTTTCATCTCTCTTACCTTACTCTCTCCTCATCAACTCACAAAATAACACTACATAAAATCCCGTGCCGATTCTCAAATGTTTCATTTTAAATGGGACGGAGGGAGTAGTAATTTTAATAATTAAAATAATTTATTGATATTTAATAATCAAAATTTTAAAATTAATTTTATAAAAGTAAATCTAATATTGAATAAGAAATAAAGTGAAGGATGACAAAAGGAAAGAAATATGATAATTTTGAAATAATATCATATTTAGTACACCACAAAAGTAATATCAGATTTAAAATATAAAAAAACCGAATTGCCTAAACCTTCCAAACCCCCCCCCCCCCCCCCCCAAAAGGATATTTTTGTCATGAAACAGTGAAAATGGACCATTTTCGAGATAAATGCTTAGTCCAGGATTGTCTGAAGATATTTTTAAAGTTCAAGGTTCATTGGCGAGAAAAACGCATAGTCCAAAGACTATTTTTGTAGTTCACTCTTAAATAAAATGAAGTTCAAAACTAAAAACTAACATAGCAAACAGAAAAAGGAAATGAATAGGATTTTGTCAATTTCATGCGTTTAACATACAATTAGCTGCGTTTTAACCACAGCAGCTTGTGCTGTGGTTTTTAAAACTGCAGAGGACCTGTGCCCGATTTTCGAGACCCAAATTTCTTCCGTCAATCTTAATTAAAAAAATTCTCGAACTTCATTATTCTTTTTCTAGTTAATTTCAACTTTGATCTTGCCTTTGATAAACGTGGGTAAAAAAGAATGTACAATGTTGAAGGCCAATCATCTCTCAACATTATTAATTAAAAAAGTGATTCTTGATTTATATCGTAACTACTCTTAATGACGTAATTAGCACGTCATCAATCATGATACTCTTGAATTTGTTAATGTAATGTTTTAAAAATCGGACCGACCGACGAACCGGTGTCATTAATGGTTCACTGATTCAATCGATTCACTGGTCGAACCACTGGTCGAACCGAAATATTATTACAAACATATATAATTAAATATATATTATAAAATATATATTAAATCATAAATGATGAATGTAATTAATAATTTATCACTAAAACACATTTAACATTATGTATACTTATATAAAAATATACTATTACACAAAGAATAGTAGTAAAATATATTGAATATTAAATTTAAACTAATATTTTTATAAAAAAATATATTTTAAATATGCTAAAATTTTGTTGATATTTTATGATAAAAACAAATAAAGTTCATTTTTTTCAAAATATGTTTTATTTGAAGAAATAATATAACATATATATAAAAATATAAATGCATACTATATACATTAAGATTCAATAAATAACAAAATGCAATTAATAATATATAAAAATATTAAACCTTATGTATAACTGATTATATATAAATAATATTAAAATTTAGTGAGGGCTAAATATAGTTATAGATAATATAATTAATAATTATTTATTAAATTCGGATTATAAGTCAGTGTCAATAAAAATTTATCATGTTTAATATATAAATTTAGTTAATGTTCATGTCATATCACTCAAAGCATTGTGGTGGAGTGGTAAAGGTGTTACTAATTTGACAAGAGGTCTTGGGTTCAAGCCTCCTTGACAACAAAATTTTAAGCAGTTTTAGTGAAAACCGGTTTCTGGTTCGCGGTTCATCCGGTCCAACCGGACGGTTTCATTGGTTCAAGGCGGCTCAATATATAGGCGGTTTATATGAGCAAACCGGACCGGACTACTTACCGGTTCACGGTCCAACCGGTTGAACCGACCGGTCGATCTGGTTTTTAAAACACTGGTTACATGTGTTGTCAAATATTTATTTATTTTTAGTTTGATCATCAATTTGCTAATTTAATTCTATTTGTAATAATCATAATCTTGAATCTTGATACTTGATAATAGTTTTTTTATACGAAAAGGATTGTGCTACTTTTTCCATCAATTTGCTAATTTGGTCATTTTTCCAACAATACATATTCATATGCCCAACAGCGTATTTTGTTTTTTCTTGTGTACGTATTTGTTTTCCCATTATATATTACTCTCTCCGTCAACGAATTGGAGTCTTATTTGTTTCCGGCATGAGTTTTAAGAAATGTTAAGAAAAATGGTTGTAAAATGGTTAGTGGAATAGAGATCTCACTTGTATATATGAGTATTAGTTTTAAATGATATGTGAGTGAAATGGTTTAGTAGAATGTGGGGCTCATTTATCATTTATAGTAATTATGAATCGGAACTCCTATTCGTGGATAGACAAAAATGGAAAAACGAGACTCTTATTCGCGGACAGAGGAAGTACTATATAAAAGTTCAAATTAAGTACTCCCTCCGTCCCAAGAAAGTTGAGTCGTATTCCTTTTAGTTCGTCCCAACAAAGTTGAGTTATTTCCCTTTTTAACAAAAGACAAAACATCTAATCACTTTTTCTTTATTCTATTGTTTACTTTACCCTCTCTTATATTTCTTACTTTTTTCACCTCTGCTATTTATTTAATATAAATTCTTGATCTCTATGCCCAAAAATTTTATATCAATTTTTTTGGAACGGAGGAAGTAATTATTTTCCATTTCTTCTATATCACCACCCTCCATTTCCCTTCCCCTTCCCCTTCCCCTTCCCCTCAACCTCCATTCTCTCTCTTGATGATTACATAATTCTTCTAAAAAAAACCTTTTTCCGTCCGTGCCAGCGGCACACTGCTGCTCTTAGCTAAGAGCACGTCCGTGCCGCTGAGCACCCTTACGTGGCGCTCTGGCATATTCAAACTTTTAATTTTTTATTTTTAAAAAATTCAAAATTAATTTAAAAAAATGTTTTTAAATTAAAAAAATATATTTTTCCACTTTCCAAAAAATTATATCCGTTTTCTAATCACTTTTAATTTATTTTTCAATTTTTTTCCCAAAATTCACATTTTTATCTATAAATACCCTCCACTTCAACACAAAAAAATTCTCATAACACTTTAATTATGGGAATGTTTAATTTTTAGGATTTTAATTATATTTTTTTTATTTTCTAGGATTTTAATTATGTAATTTTTATTTTTTAGGATTTTAATTATGTAATTTTTATTTTTAATGTATTTTTTATAATGTAGAAATATTTTTAGTAATTAAAGTATTTAAATTGAATAATAGAATGGTTGGACCCTCCAGCTTGTCCTTAACTAAGAGTACGGATGTGGGTGTTGTGCTCTTAGCTAAGGACAAGGAATAAAAGTGGATCCGGGCCCACCTCCGTGCTCTTAGCTAAGAGCGCGGATGGGGATGCTCTAAGAATATCGAAAAAATGGACAAAGCCGTCCCATTAAAATGGAAACCCCTTTTATCTCTACTTTATCCTCTCTCTCTTACTTTACTCTCTCCATTTAACCCACAAAATAAAGTTGTATAAAATCTCGTGTTGCCCAAGAAATGGGTCGTCTTCATTGGGACAGAGGGAGTACTTTATTAGCTCAGGAATTCCACCACCTCAACCACTCCACTTCGACACCCCAATGCCAAATCCATGGAGATCCGATCAATCCTTCTTCAACCCCAATTCCTTCCTAATCCACCAATTCCCTCATTTTGACTCATCTTGGATCTCAATTCCCTCCTACTCCGCCACACATCGCCACCGATCCAGGCTTCGCGGAGCGCGCTGCGAAATTCTCCCGTTTCGGCACCCTGGCCTCGCCGCTGCCCTTAAAAATTCCGGTGAACTTCCCGGATCCGGCAGAGAATCCTCCGTCTCCGACCAGATTCAGGCGAAGATGAATTCCCGGAAAAGAAATGGGATTTCCTGAGGCAAGAGAAAAGACGACAGGTCGAATTCGGCAAAGGTTTGAATTCAACTCTTATTTTATCAATTAATCAATCAAATTCAAAGATTCAATTATTTTAGGAAGCCGCCGATGACGGGAGCTCAAAGCAATCGGAAAAGAATGTAATAAAACCGACCAAAAGCCGCCGGAGCCGCCGAAGGATTACATTCATGACCGAGCCAGAAGAGGCCAAGCCACTGACAGCCATAGCTTATCAGAAAGAGTGAAAAACACCCTTTTTTCTTCTATTTTTATCTCGTACTAGTATTTCATGATTTTGAATTTTAACTGTGTCTAATTTATTAGGTATGGAGAGAGACAATTAGTGAGAGAATGAAGATTATTAAGATCTGGTACCAGGTTGCAATAAGGTTTGTACAGAGGGTCGATTAAAGTTGTTATTTTTTTGTAAGAGCGATGATAACAATCAATTTTGTACAACCAAAATAAGGCTATATTAATAATTTGATGTATTAATTATATATTAAAATAATAAATATAATAAGTGAATAAATTAAAAAGACTTATTAGCCTTTTAACTTCATTTTTTATTTTTATATTTAATTTCCTTTCTATTTTTTTAAAAAATTTAAATAAAGTATGCACTAATTATATTTATGATTCTAAAGAAATAAAAAAATTATACACAAATTATATATATGACCACACTATTATACACTTTTCATGTATTATATATGCATCTATATACTTTAATTAAATACATAAATAAACTTATTTTTTTAAAATAAATTAATTTTTTATTGTACAAAATTTGGTTATGTTGTTTTTGTAATGGGACTTTTTCAGGTGAACGGAAACAACAAATCTATGTGACCAAATTTTGTACAACCAAAAACTAGTTTATTTGATAAAAAATAGATTTATTTATGCATTTAATTAAAATATTTGGATGCATATATAGTACATGGAAAGTGCATAACGTTGTGGTCATATATTTATGATTTTTGTATTATTTTTTTATTTTTTTGGAACCATAAATATAATTAATGCATACTTTAATTCAAATTATAAAAATAATAGAAAAAAAATTCAAATATAAATATAAAAAATAAGGTTAAATACTAATAAGTCTTTTTAACTTGTCGATATACTATATTTATAATTTTAATATATAATTAATATATCAAATTATTAATACAACCTTATTTTGGTTGTACAAAATTTGGTTGTTTATCATTACTCGAACGGAGAAGCACTAATGCTAGACGAAATCATAAATTACGTCCAATCACTGCAGGTCCAATCTTAGAATTGAAAAGCTGTGTCGTTGTCAGAGAGATTAGTTCGTAACTAATTTTGTGTTTCTTTAAATGTTTCTCTACAGTTCTAGTCAATGAAATTGGCATCAGTAAATCCAGACCTCGATTTCAACATGGATAACCTTCTATCCAAAGATGTAATTTTCTCATCATCTCTCTCTTGATTGAACACACTATTTTATGGTTTGAATTCGATTCACAGATGTATCAGCATCAACTCTACTCAATCTACCATAACCAGAATGTACAACACCAACAGCTGCAAGGTACAAGCATCTCAAGCGTAGAACCTCTCCCTCTAGATTCTAGTTTAGGAATCGATGGATTCTGTGAAAATTTATCCAGGTAATAATGATATTTCATTTCAAATTTTGGAACTAAAAAAATTATGTAAAAAGGAGTTATCTATTACAAGCTCATCCCTATGTCACGTAACAACAAGACTATTTCTACAAATTTTCAATCAATAAAGTACCTTGGAGTGAGGCACCAAAATCATGAACAAAAATGCAAAATTTTCTTTTTCTTGTGCAAATTTTGATTCTAATCCTTTCTATTTCAGATATTCCAAATCAACCATGATATAACAAAAAAAACAAAGAGATCTACAACTTTCTATCAAACTTGGCAAAATGGAGTATCCAAGCTTCGATTTTTACTATTAACCTCAAATTCAGTAAATCATATCATATACAGTCAAGATAATTGATTTTTCAAGAAGATGTCATCCTGTTTATTGTTAGACTAATGTATCTATGAACCTTTATTTAGACTAAAACAAAGCCAACTCATTATATCTATAGAATTACTCCAGAGCATGCACAAACAATTATACATAGATTACTGATAACCAAGTAGGGACAAAAGAAGAGAATAATACTAAGGAAATGATAGTAGCAGAAGAATTTTATAACCAAAGCATCACTATATTCGGATATGGACAAAGGAGAAAGTGATAGTAACAAAGTAGCATTGGAATTTAATCACTAAAACATCAACAAACAGTTTTGTTCAAAAATGATAACTCTGCCTCTTGTCCAAGTACCTGCCGATATAAGAACAAAAAAAAGGTTGATTTCAATCTCGACGATTTAATGATAAAAATCATGATTACTGCTAGACCAGGTTTCCTATCCACAATAATTAGAGAAAAATCACTAATTTTCAGTTTCAAATCAGTAAGGTAATACATGAACATATGTACTTTCATGAAGGCCTTGAATATTCTTTTTCAAGCATCAAAATCAATGTTTTGAAAGTTTTACAGAATTCTTTTCAATTATGTAATCAATATTTTGGCAGTGAACAGAAGTCATTTGCAAGTTCAAAATAAAAAGTGAAATGCTGTTGAGATGACAAGAAAAGGTACTGAATTATCATCAATATAAATCATTTAGGCATAAACAATTAGGAAGACATGATTGTTCAGTTAAGTAGTATGCCAACTAAATGAAAAAGGCTGGTTATAGTACCTTTTTGCAAGGGGCTTGGCTGCTGTGTAACACTCTCTGTTAATCATTCTTCAGCTTTCTCTCTCTCATGCTCTTAGGGAATATCTTCGCTAGGATGTCCCGAGCCTTGGTTTGGGCAATTGGAGTGCCTTCCTTGACAAGGGTAGCCAACAGACGATGAGTCCTTTCTTGAGATCTGATTTGGTTAGTCGTGGACGCGGTACGAGTGACGATCTCGTACATGATGGTCACGCAATTCTCTGCGTTATGCGGACTACAGTCACCCTTTATGATTTTGAACAAAGTGCTGATTGCTTCACACCTAACTATCTCCTCAATCACAGTCTTGTCAGTCGAACACATTGCAACAACTTGTACCATTTCTCTCACAAACAAATTGTACTTAATATTATCCATGACAGTTCCAATTATACCACATTCACGAGCAAGCCCTATGTTACGTGGGACGGAACACAGGTTGATTATCGCACCGGCCGCCTCTTCAACTGCCAAAACATCCTGTACCTCCAACATGCCTTTGAGGTACTCCATAACGCCTAGTAGTAGTAGGGACCCAGAATAACACTTGTGTTGTCCAGGAACCTGTTTCTTGAATAAGTCGAGAGTGGACAGTGTCTTAATGGCACTAGCACCTATTGTCCGAAACTTAATATTGCCCCGAACATCCATTGCTTCAGCAATAATTTCTATCCGATGACCCTTGTTTGCAACCAACACCTTGACATCGTCACTGTGAACGGCCATGTTTGTAAGAGTGGCAATGAGACTCTCTTGAAGATCATCCATAAAGATGCCTCTTCTAGAGGCAGCAATAGCTAAACAGATGCCATTGTATAGTGTCGACACATGAACTGCAGCTGATTCAACAAAATGCTTCCGAAATGCATGATTCTCCTTTGTCAAGAGGCGCCATCTCTCGAAAAGTTCTCTCTGACCTTGGAATGTCTCCGCTGTTAAGTTTATATCCATTGTGGACTCGAAATCAGGCTTTTGGAACTCATTGTTGAGTGGAGGATTTTCAGACCAGCCAGAAATCATATCTTTGAGCACATTGTTTCGGATTAGCATAGCCAATGACGGTATCCTCCTCCCAGTTTGCGGACATGTAGCATTTCCATCGTCAGTCCACTTCTGAATGGAATGACGGTCATATGTCTGCCAAGACAAACACAGCATGGGATTAACACAAACACACAAATAGTATTCATTAAAAAACTCACTCACCTATCCAAATTCAACACAAAAAGATGCATATAGCCTTTTCAAAAGAATTAAGTGCAAAATTCAATTGATTGCAATAATTAAATGGAAGATTGACCCGATTTCCTATGTGCAATAATTAAATGGAAGTATTAAGGGATGCTACTAGTGCGAAATCATTAATCATGTTTTCAATTTGCATGCCATTCATCCCAATTCGTTAACTAAATCTAACAAGAAAAATTCAAAACAGAAAGAAATGACGAAACAGAGATATCACAAAACAAGAAAACAAAGATATTCGAAAACAAGAAAACAGAGAAAACAGAGATATTAGAAAACAAGAAAACAGAGATATTCGAAAACAAGAAAACAGAGAAAACAGAGATATTAGAAAACAAGAAATCAAGAAAACAGAGATATTAGAAAACAAGAAAACAAAGAAATCAAGAAAACAAGAAAACAAGAAATCAAGAAAAAACAAGATATTAGAAAACAAGAAATCAAGAAAACAGAGAAAACAAGAAAACAGAGATAGTAGAAAACAAGAAAACAGAGATATTAAGTAGAAAACAAGAAAACAACACCACCGAGTATACATACACTCGCACTTACCAATCATAGTTAGTTTTAGTTAAATACATTTGAAAGAGAGAGGATTGAGAATGTACCACTCCAGTAGACGGAACAATGACAGGATCTTTCATCAGCTTCTTCGAGATAGGGCATGTCAACTCCTCCGGCACCATCATGCCATTCGACGCCATATCAGCAAAAATCAAAACGCTAGTATAATTCTACTCTCTCTTCTGTCTCTCCTCTCTCTTTAGTTACTATAATCCCTTTACGAAAATCCGCTTTTTTAGAATGAAATGATTATTTTATATATTCCCTCCCATTAATTAATTAATACAGTCGATAATGGATTGAAAATGTTGGTTAAATTGAATCTTACTGTTATAGGTAGTATTTCATACAAAATAAAATATAGGGCATATTACTAAAACAGAAGGATGGACGGAAAATTAAATAGGTGTCGTGGATGACGGAGGATGAATCACAGAATATTTTTAGGGTTTTCACTAAATCACTTAGCAGTCTTTTTAATTTTTTAAGTAGTGCTAGTGTTAAGAAAAAGGTATTTCATTCATCGTCTTCGTTTTGACTGTTTAATCAGTATTCTTAATGTCATCGAGTAAAGATAGTCTGTTAGTATTGCCCATGCACACACAATTAGAATTACTTTTTTTAATATTTAAGTAGTAATGAAATGCATTAACATTTTAAGCACAACATACACCTATAGTGAATTGAATTAAAATTAAAATTAAAATTAAAGTGTGGGTTACTACTAATCGATTTTCCCTTTTTAAAATTATTTTAAAGCCTAATTTTAACTCCAACAAAACTTGTTGACGTGGATTTTTCACACATAGTGATCCTCATCCTTCTCTCACATACTGAACAATGAAGAGTTAAAGAATGGTTGCCGGAAATCAAAATTAGTGATGCCGGCTGAGATAATTTAACGCTCTCTTGCCTTCCTTGTCGAAAAAGGCTGAATCTCTTGTGCAGATTTTGGCTTTCCGAAATTGGGATGCACTCCTATCCTATCATACACTACCAAAGAGGCAACTTAATCCCAGCCGTTAAAAATCAAGATATACACAAATTAATTAATTGTTAATACAAAATTAATACTACTAGTTTCATTTCATAATAAATTCAAATTCCAGAAAATAAATTAAATTGGTATAGAATAGAATAGATTGAACGCCAAAAAACTCACCCCCAATATTATTTGGGGTTGCTACTATATTTTGGGCCCGGCCCGGTAGATGATTGGACTTGAATTTTATCAATTTCATACCACGAAATTGTGTGTTTGTATAATCTCAAAAACAAGTGAGGAAACATAGAAATTACAGAATTTACTTAGCACATAGAATCACAAAAATAGCACAATATAGGTCATTAGGGCTGGATGGCTCTTGTAATTAATATGTGATCAGCATCGTTTTAGGAAGATTCAATGCATATGAAATATTTCCTCTAAACGGAGTATAATATATTAAAAAAAAAACTTTAGTAGTATATATAATTGTAATGTGGTACTATATTTTAAACATAAATAATATGGACCTAATATAATATTTAATACATATGGACAGACATAATATGTTGAGTGAATTAATGTGATTATGTTATCTGAGGTGTGCAGTTATGCATTTTGTATTTATTTATTTCCTAGTTAGTAGAATTTATAAATGGAAAAATATACTAATTATTTTAAGTTTTACCAAATTATAGTTTCCTTTGTAGTTTATTTCCTTTTATTTTATTTTTTTATAAGTTTAGGATTCTATATATAAAGGCTTCATTGTTCGATTATAAAGACACACCTTTTGAATTAATTTTTATAGGAGCACTTATTTTCTTACAAAGAAGATTCAAAATTTGGTGGAAAGAAAGAGCGGTGGTATACAAACTTAATCACGGTAAACTTTCATATACTTTCTTTTATATGTAATGTTATAAAATTTGAAGTTTTGTTTGAACATATCTCTTAATCAAATATGAATCGCATAAATTATTGAAATTATATTAATAAACTGAACAGATTAAATCGCGTTAGCCCATTACGTACATATCTCTTAATCAAATATGAATCGCATAAATTATTGAAATTATATTAATAAACTGAACAGATTAAATCGCGTTAGCCCATTACGTCCTAACCATACTTGTTATAGGATTCCCTAGCTTAGCTCATAAATCTTATAAATATGCAATATTATCTTCCAGAGAAGAGTCGACAATTGGTGGACAGAAAGAGAGCAGTGGTGTGCAAGTTTAATCAAGGTAAACTTTCATATAAATTTTATATTTAGTGTTATAAATTTGAATTTTAATTTGAACATATCGCATCCTTGATTAAGATTAAATCCTCATAGTTCATGCGACACATGTGGTTTCTTTTTTAGGTGTGTTGATTAGGATTAAATCTATGGCATACGAATAATAGATTTGGTTGAAATAAATTATTTTGAAGATTTTGTTAGTGTTAGTAATTTCTGCTTATATATATATTGTTTATTCTTTACAGAGAAATAGAATATCTTTAAAGAAAGACCAAATTTATCCATCTTAAAAATGAAGCCATACCTACCATTAGAAATCATCACAAATATCCTCTTGAGACTCTCCCCTCGAAGCATTGCAACTTGCAAATGCATTTGCAAACCATGGCTTAATCTCATTGAGAGTGATGCTTTTGTCAAGTCCCATTTTTCTATATCGGCCCCCGCCCTAGCTGTTTCCATTACCAAGTGGGATTCGAATTGGTTTAGTGTTTTCAAATTGGAAGACGAGCTCGAGCCGTTCTCAAATTGGTTCGATGTTTATGCCAAGCATGGTCCAATCACCAAGTTTGATTTTCGTCGAGAATCAACAATACAATGTTCTGCCAATGGTCTGCTTCTTTTAAAAAATGCTTTCATGGATGATAATCTCTATGTATGTAATCCCATCACCCATGAATTTGTTGAGCTATGTGGGCGTGTTACTCGGAAGGGAGATCGTTTTGGATTTGGAGTGAGCAAAATAAGCGGACAACATAAAGTTGTCTATCATAGCCCTGAATCTGGATTTCATGTGTACACTCTTAAAGCGGGATCTTTGTGGAGAACCGTCGAAGCCGCCCCCCCTTTTTCTGATTATTGCGACTCCTCCATTTGTGGTGCATTTTTTAGTGGCAATCTCCATTGGTTAGTTAAAAGTACGACAGGGGATGTTCATATTTGTTGCTTTGATCTTGAAACAGAACGTTTTAGCACATTTCTTGTGCCTGTTGATAATGTCACATTTAAAAGGGGGAAGTTGTATGGTTTGGGGGATTGCCTATGTATTCTTAATGATACAATAGCTAATAATGTGATATGGTTGTTGAAAGAATATGAACAAGTGGAGAAATTTTGGATGACTATACAACTCATCGAGGAAAAGCCTTGTAACAACTATGCTTACCAAAAGGGTTGTCAACCTATCAAAATTTACAGAAATGGCGGCATGTTGATGTTATCACACGATAGACGTTTTTTATACTATTCAAAGGAGAAGAGAAATGTTATAGGAATTGATTTGATTGGGGAAATAGACAGTGATTGTTTATATTTTAGCTCTATTCTTTTCACTCCAAGTTTTCTTTCACTCAAAAGAAATTTAGGTATGGAGAATGCAAAATCACTCAAAAATATTTTGGGTATAAGAATGTAATCTCATAGTTTAGTTTAATTTTTTACTATATTTTTCTTTTTTCTTACTTTCTTATCATACAGGGGATTGTAATTTACTATTATTATTTACCATTTACGTATTGTTGATCCATTTAAACCAAATTGTCAAGGAGCTATTGCTATAGAATAGTATATATACACACACTTATACTTTTTCAAAAATTGTTTGTTTTCAAGTGTAATATCAATAGTTTGACGGGAAACTCAAAATCATGCTGTTGGCTCAATCATTGATCGATCGATTTTGAATTAGTGGAGCTTAGACGTGTGAGGCATGAGAATTTTATATTTGGATTTGTTGCATTTGCATGATTTTCATTTGAGGTGTATAGTTTCGTGATTTGTCTGTAAATACTATACTAGGGTAAAATATACATTGGTGACTAGTAACAAGAAACATTGAGATTGATCATAAATAAAAAGTAAATGATACTACAAACTATATAAAAATTCCCAACCTTGTATACTACTTTTTCTAATTAACCTCGAGAAATATCATAAATTTTGTTTGACAACCAATTGTGCAAAGTAGTACTACATGAAAATGCACAGGTTTAGCTTGGTAATGTGATTTAGTGGTAGCTTTAGCCTCAATAATAGTTGAAAGTATTCACCTTCCCCTTATCCAACAACGAAAAATTTAATCTGGACCAAAATTCACGTAAATCCAACTTAAGGGCATTCGCAATGGGGCGGACGATGCATCGTCCGCCACTGCAGCATCGCGGACGATGCACGGAGGATACCCATCGTCCGTCGCGTTGTCCGCCACTGTGGACGACGCGGACAATGCGACGGATGATGGTCATGCCCTTTTTTTTTTTTGAATTTTTTCAAAATTTTTTTCTTATTTAAACACTACAATTCTCTACCATTTCACACACTCCAATTTCACATCTCTTCAATTTCTCTTCAATTATTCTCTCTCATCGTCTCAAAAATGAATCCCGACGACTACGATTTGAATACATCGAATGGCTGCAGACGGGCCTTGACTTGAGCCTTGTTCGATGCCGTTAATGAAGCCAAGGCGGAATGCTTGGCACAAATGCAGCGGGAGCAGGCGGCGGATGCGCGGGTCCCTCGCCCGATACGACGTCGGACGTTTGTCCCCCGCGAGCACGACGTAGCGCACGAACGTCTGTTCGCAGATTATTTTGCCAAGAATCCAAGTTGGGGCCCGAATATTTTTCACCGACATTTTAGAATGAGCCGAGATCTTTTTCTCAGCATTGTGCACACGTTGGAGGGACGTGATGAGTACTTCCAGTATCGGGAAGACGGGATCGGCAGACCCGGATTTACGCCGTTGCAGAAGTGCACGGTTGCGATCCGCCAGTTAGCGGATATGTTCGACGAGTACCTTCACGTCGGGGATACAACTGGCCGCGAATGTCTCAAGAAATTTTGTAAGTTAGTTGTGGAGGCTTTTGGCGACACATATTTGCGACGCCCAACTGCTGATGATTGCCAGAACCTGATGCAGATGCACGAGACGGTGCACGGCTTCCCTGGGATGCTAGGGAGCATCGACTGTATGCACTGGCAGTGGAAGAACTGCCCGACGGCCTGGAGCGGCCAATTTACTAGCGGCTACAAGGGCAGCCACCCGACGATGATCCTAGAAGCCGTCGCTGACCACCACCTCTGGATCTGGCATGCCTACTTTGGTGTAGCCGGGTCGAACAACGACATCAACGTCCTCAACTCGTCCACCCTATTCGCCGATCAGTGCAGGGGTCGCGGTCCGGCCATTCAGTTCACTGCCAACGGCCGCACACATCATATGGGGTACTACTTGGCCGATGGCATATACCCAAGGTGGCCTATTTTTTTTGAAGATGATCAGCTGCCCAATTGGTGAGAGGAGAGTCTTGTTTGCGGCAAAGCATGAGTCCGGGCGGAAGGATGTGGAGCGGGCTTTTGGGGTGCTCCAATCGCGGTGGGCAATCGTGAAAGGTCCGGCGCGTTTCTGGTACAAGGAAGTCATCGCCGACGGCATGTATGCGTGCATCATCATGCATAACATGATAGTCGAACAAGAACGTGGACATGTCACCAATTAGGTGGATGATGAAGCCGGATCTAGCTCCAGCACGGTGACCTCGCCTGTCTCTCGAGGATTACCGACTGGCTTCGGTGTGATTCTACAGCGACAGGCCTCAATGCGCAACCAACAAGACCATACTCAGCCCATGACCGACATGATTGAAGAAGTTTGGAACCGCAACCGCCGTCATTGAGAAATTGTAGTTTTTTTTATTTCGTATTGTAATGTTTGAATTTTAATGAAATGAAGTTATTTTTCCAAATTTTGAAGTATTTAAATATTCAAATAATAGATAAAATGCTTAGGGCGTCGCTTAGGGCGGGCTATAGTCCGCCCCACTGCAGGTGGAATAGGAGGAGGATAATATGCTGACGTGGCGGTGCATATGGCGTCGCATAGGGCGTCACATTGTGGATGCCCTAATGGCCTTGAGTGATGTATCAATAATTGCTTGAGTCAAACTATGATAAGATCATTTTATAATGATAAACCAATGTATTTTCACCAAAAGCTGTTGACCTTATAGATGAATGAAACTACTCACACGTGTCTTTATGCTGTTAAGGATATAAAATTCATGTCGGTGTTATTTTTCCTTGTGGGTTTTCTTTCAAAGAAATTTTCGACAATATAGTTTCAAAATATCTTCAAATTTAGATAATTAGACGCTTAGTAGTCAATTGATTGTCTAATGAAAGTGTTGTTGGTAAGAAAGTAATATACCAAGGTTTTGACAAAGGAAAATTTAAGGTGTCATGATATGTATGTATTGCTCTAATATCATGTATTTTATTGAAAGAGATCAATTTTTCGGATCCGGAGTTGTTTATAGTGGTTCATTAAAAAATTTGTAAAAAAAACTACTCCGTATATATCATATTAGTAGAACATGAACTTAATTTGCTACATACTTAAGCATTAATGACATCCAGTGTGGATGTATCAAGTAAGTAACATTACCTAGAGGCCACCCAAATTGAAAATTTTAAACCATTTTAAGGGGAAAACTACAAATTCAAATATTTAGAATCCATAACCTAACTTCTTCTAATTACTACTCTGTACCCTCTTTTCCATTCATCCACGTGTTAATTAACATTTTCAATTGCAAGATAAAAATTCTAGTCTCCTCCCTCCTCTTGAATGCCACTACTATTTTGCACTTGCAAAGAGACTTACCATTATAATGAGTGCTCCACTGTTTTCGCTAGCAATTTCATCCAAATCAAAACTATTTAATTCTTAATATTTCGACTCAAAAGGAAATTTTTAGTCTACACATTTTTCACGCATATTCATTAATGTTTACTTTTTTTGGATTGATTCAATACTATTTTAGTATTCAATCCCTATGTACACAATGTTTAATTTTATTATACATAAATATACCCTTTTTTTATATGCATGGATATAAGTCTGATTAGATATTTGTGCACTCATCATCATCTTGCTGCAATACATCATTGTTTTCCTTTTTTACATGCCTATATCTCTACTAATGACAAGCAGCAAAACAATCAATATATAATCTGAAGAAACATTTACATCTGAACTAAGTTCTATTGTCTAAAAGTTCAAATAATACTATCATTCTCCAAATATCCCTTATCTCTTGCTAGAGGTCCTGTTCGAGTTATGAGCTAAGCCTTAGCTGGGGCGATTGTTTGATAAGAGAGACTCCGGGTTCTACAACCAAGAACTGTAGAACTGCCTAGCATCATTTGTTATGCTTTGACTTGATTGTTGTTTATGTGATCTAGGCCAAGCAATAAATTATGGATAGTGATAATGTAGACACATGATGGAACGGATATCTTGCACTTCGTTGTTGGTTAGAGCTGACTTTAAAGAAAGTTACACATGACATTGGTATTTGATGCCTAAAAAAAATATCAAGCCCTCCCATTTGTGACTATGCCATCACCAACACCTCCCCCGTCGTTTCCCAACTCAGTCGCAGTTGAATCCACAAGCCACTGCAAGGAAAACGTTTTGAGTAATGGCTGTTTGGAGAAGAAGGGATTATCATAAGAGGTACTGATTTGATTTTTCATTACACTGATCTCCAGAAACAAACACATTGGACCAATTTCATCAATGATACTGTGTTCATTGAAATAAAAAAATGTCAGCAGAAACTGCCAGACAAACTAGTTTTTCTGTACCATATCTAGGTGCCTACATTTATTACGTACATCTCATGATTTATGAGATAGCTGGTTTTGCTTTTGAAAGCAAACAGAAAGAAGAGCTGATTAAAGGGTGGGTATGAAATGCAAACTAATCAATGTTAATTTCCAAGCAACAGGTAAATATAGCTTATGAACGAAGTTTGAGCACAAGTGATCTACTCAGGCTAAAATTTTTAGCTAGAAAGCGGAGAGGCTCAATTTTTAAACACTGAAAGAAAGAAGTACACGAGAAAATATGAATAACTAAAATTTGGATTCAAATAAAACCATGAAGGATTATAAGCAGACAAACCTGGAGTTCTTGTTCTGCTTGTTTGAATCTCTCATCACAGTCTCTCATGTGCAGATAACATTTATGTAGCTGCACAAATTACAACATTCGGATACAGCAACCAAACATAAGAATTTCTACCTTGAAAAATATAATGTCTAATGGCACATCGCACTACCTTGGTTAATTGTATGTGACGACGTGAAGTTAGCTTCTTCGCAGCAATTACAGAATCCTCCAATTTCTAAGGTCAAACAAATGAGTATCATTGGAAAGCTACAAAACTAATGCCAATGAATGATGCACTACAAAAATATAATATAAAATCTATACCAAAACGAACTACTTATCATTGGAAAGCTACAAAACTAATGCCAATGAATGATGCACTACAAAAATATAATATAAAATCTATACCAAAACGAACTACTTACCTGGTAATTTTCTTGCAACTGAGAAACAACTTCTTGTTTTTCTGCAACTAATTCTTCCATCTCAGATCTCTGAATCAATAAAACAATGTATTTCTATTACCACCTGGATGGTGACTGATCTTTCACTATAATAGTTGGCATCTAACCAAGTTCCAAATTTATTATGAAATTCTCTCACTAAACAATTAGACATATAAATCGGTTCATACAACTATGAAATAAGTGACAGGTCTACTCCATACATCAAAAGAAATGTAGAATATTGTATGCATATATATTTCTAATATTCACTCATGAGCTGATTTTGAAAGCTTTTAAGAATATGATGCCAATCTAGATACATGCTGGAAAAAACTCATTTCATGCAACCAGAATTCAATGCATTTATCATAAGGACATGCAGACAGACATGTAATAGTACTGGCAACAAGTTTCTACCAGGCCACCACATCAGAGATGAGATCTAACATGACATGTGGTGCCTCTGCCCAAATTAACAGAACACAATTTAATTGGGTTCACCATTTCACCCTAAATGGATTTAGGTTAAACCAGGCTTTCTTTTACATCTTTCCCCATTTTCAAACTTATTGAATTATAGAGGCCAAGCTACAAAAATAACCATGCCATATAATATTGGATGGTTTAATTCTACATTTACAATGAGTACCTCTTTACGAAGTTCTTGAAGCTTCAGACTTAGAACTGCTAATTGGTTTTCTCCCTGTTGAACACAAGAAATAATAAGCATAGCAGTTACCAGATTTCTTCATGACTAGATCTAGACATATATATAATCAAGAGTTCAACCTGATCCATTTCATCATTGAAAGAATCCAATGAAATCTCCCTACTCCCATGATCATCAAATCTGGATCTGGCAGGAATACACAGTGAACAATTCCAATTAGCAGTTTTCCATCAGAAAACTAATGATCAATTAACTGCATGCAACAGCTATGAGTTGAATATGTAGGACAGAATCATGAATTGTCTGGCAACATTAAATACAAAGATAATGAGTAATGCAAATTAAATATGCAGGCAGCACAGGATTAGAAAGTTTTACCTCTTCGGGTAATGATGTTGTTGCTCATTATCCTTGTCCCCACTTCTATGATGAATGGCGTTTCTCTGTTGCTCAGTATTCTTTTCACCATCTCTATCCCAGTCGCGCTCACGCTTTCTCCCATGATCCTGCTCAACATCATCTACATGTCTGCTATAGTCTCGAAATCTCTCTTCATCCACATAATGATCCCTCATGCGATCATGACCATGTGTCCGATCATGGCCTCTCTCCCTGTTTTCTTCATGGTCTAGAGACCTGTCCCTATGCCCATCATGATGACGATGACGATCATAACTATCCTCTCTTCCGTGATCTCTACCTCTATCACCATCTATACTTCTATCCGAGTCACGCCGAGAGTCACGATTAAAGTGCGGTTTCCCATTCCTACTTCTAACATCATTGACCTTGACAACTCTCCCATGAATGGTCTGAATCAAAGATTATGTACATCATTCTTGAGGGGTTAAGAACTCAGAGTTTTACAGCAAAATCTAAGGAAAATAAATCCACCTAGACATGATATGAGAATTATTTGTAGGTTCTATATCATCATACAGTAATAGATAAAATAAAAGGGAAAAAAATAATACCTTCCCATCCATCTCCCTGATGGCTTGTACTGATGACCTTGGATTAGCGAAAGTAACAAACCCGTAGCATTTTCCCCCAACGGTTCGGTCATTTATAATCTAGAAATAAGTAAAAAGCTTTATGTTAATGTCTGTACTCTGCAGAATAATTTTACTTGAGGGGAGCAAAGGGGTTGGCATTTCGCATACCAAACGTAATATATATAGATTCTGAAATGGCACTCATTCGAGATGCTCTAAAGAGGCTTCTCATGATTTGGTTTAACCGGGTTTCAAAAACTATATTTTCAAAACATTAGTTTAAAGTACTCCAGCTCTCTTAATCAGAAGTACAGAATATGCACAGAAGGTATCTTTCGAAATTCAGCATAAGTTTATAAATCTCAGTAAAAATTTCATAGCTTTTAGGAATGAAAACTGGAATAACTCCAGGAGCAAACCCCAGAGCAAACAATCCCTCTCCCCGAATTTCTTGAGATATAACTAACTAACTTGCAACTTAAACTCATGAGCTAAAAATGAAGTTCTTGATGAATAACTAATTGACATAAAACTTAAACTCAAGATCTGAAAAATATACTGAAGCAGGGGCTTCAATCTGCAGGGTACAGCTAGAGATACAACTAAAAGCGATAAATTCGCAGCGAAAATATTTAAAAAAACGTGGAATTAGAAAAATCAAATAAAAATCTGGAATTGCTAGCATAAGAATTTTGAAATCCTTCCATAAAAATAGACGTCAATGCAAATGAGAAGCAGCAGATCGAAATAGATAGAAACTGAACCTTGACGGCGATGACGGCGCCGTACACGTAGAATATGCGGCGGAGGCCGTCCTCAGTAATGTCGTAGGGGAGGCCACCGACGTATATGGAGCTGTTATCGTCCACTGTCATGCTTTATCTGTTGTCGAGAAATAAGAATACACAGCAATTGCGCCAAAATTGGAGGAGACGATCTGTGCCCTAATTGAGCCTACTAGCTATTTGTAATTTGGGGGTTTTTTCGTCATCACTTCCACCTGAAATAATGACTTTAAATTATTGCACTCGGATTATTTGAAATTCAAGAGAATGTTCTTCAATTTCTCCATTCCCTGGTCCAGTTAAAAAATCATAGTACTAGCTCCGTCCCCCAAAGCTTGACACAGTTTACCATTTTGGTTCGTCCCCGAATACTTGACACACTTCACTTTTTTCATTTTTGGCAGTGGACCCTATATTCCACTAACTCATTCCCACTTACATTTATTATAAAACTAATACTTTAAAAGTAGGACCCACATCCCACCAACTTTTTCAACACATTTTTTATTACATTTCTTAAAATCCGTGCCGGGTCAAACCATGTCAAGCTTTGGGGGACTGAGATAGTAGCATTTTTGTATCAAGGAAGCTATATTTTTTAAAACAAATTTTGATAAGATGTTATGCATTGAGTTATTATGAGACAAATGTGGGATAGTTATTCAGTTATTCTGTTGTAATATAGATAAATTATGCACATAGATATAATTATATTAATATTATTTTATCTATTTATAATCTTTCTATCTTACTATAATTTTTCAATTTCACATTAAAATTATATATTTTCCTAATAAAATTATTTTTGGTGATTGGGAGGACACAAAAATTGAAAGGGAAGACAAGTATCACTTGACTCGTTGCATCGGAATGAACATTACAAGAAATAGCTTAACATGGATCGACAAACTATGGGGTTGGGGTTGAGTACCGGGTTGACCCTCTTTCCCACGGATGTGTAGAAGCCGACGGTCGTGTCTAACACCTACACCACCAGAATCAAACTGGTTTACCGACTCTTCACTGTGACTGAGAGGACACAAAATTGAATTTTAGTAGGAGTTTTATGATCCATATTTTCTTTTGTATTTGAAATGTAGAAAGAAGAATTTTACTTATAATTTGTTTTCGATTTTGGAACTTTTATTTACACAAAAATATCAAATACTCCTATGTAATAATATAAATTTCCCTTGTGATATTAGATTGTGTCTGCCAATGTTTAGGAAGAGGGGTTTACGTAATTTTCAATATAAGCATAGTACTACGCATAATTCTTTATAGTTTAACTTAAGAGGCCTTGGCTCGTGATACAATGGGCTCGTTTTAAAATTGGAATATATTTAACTTGGCCCAATATAATTGTTTATAGATATTTACATGAAAAACCTCATTCTTTCGTTCCTTCATTGCAAATTGGAAGATTCAATGATGAAAGTGTGATGCAGAAATGAAACTAAGTTGGAGCAAGAAGGTAAGAAAATTGTGACGAAGCATGTTGTTGAAATTCTTGTATCTCATATTTGCCGTAATTTTCGTTCCCTTTAATCACATATTCCATATGCCGCCTTCATCTCTTTCTGCAGTCGCGCCGTTAATTATGCTAGGCGTGACCCCGCATCCTTAAATAATTATGCTATCATAAAATAAAAGACTCTTTTTGGGTCCCATTTTACTAATAATGAAGTCAGTTTTAAATTACGAATAATATTCTAATTATAATATTTGGGGACCAAGCGATTTTCATCTTTTGATACTATATCAATTTGTTAACATGTCTTGTACGAGAACTGTGTACAAATTAGCGGACCGGATCAGCTCATTCATATGGTACATCTTTTAACACTATACTAATCAAATAATGATATGTGGATATTTTTTTAATTACTAAAATAAAAGACTAAAAATTTAATTATCATCATACATTTTCTTATACACCAGTAGTTTGCTGCCATGTAGGTATTCTTTAAAAAAGGAAATACAAAACTAAAACCTAAAATTAACCCTAGAGCTTTCATTTATTCAATCGTCATTAAAAATCATAAACGTAAAAGCTTAGCGCCGAACCAGAGTCTGCAATTTTATTCTCAAGTTCAAATAAAGAAGATCTTCAAGTTTTCATTTATTCAAGTCAAAAGCGTAAGTAATTCATTAAATTTGAACTTGATTCCATTTGTTATACTAATTGTTATCCACTTTTTTATTGAATGAGTGATTTGAATTTGTTTCAATTAAGTTCCATGCATATTGTATATATATATATATATATATGGGAGCACTAGGGCGTATCCTTAATTAGAGTGCTAACGTACATCCAACCACGTGCTGCCATGTGGCAAGAAAAATGCAATATTGTATATATAAAAATGCAATACACATTTGTGAAGTTGTTCATGCATTTCCGCAGACTGCATTTTAGTTATAGGAAAATTGCATTTTTTATTGTTAAGTTTTGCATGTTCACATAAATTGCATTTTATTTTGTTAAGTTTTGCATTTTCACATATATAAATGCAATCCGTATAGATATAAAATGCAAATTAAACAGTCATTATCGAAAATGCAAAACTCAACAATAAAAAATGCAATCTGCATATAACAAAAATGCAAATTAAACAGTCAATATCGTAATATTCCAATTTTAAGCTTATATTAAATTGGGTTTAATTTAATTAGTAAAAAGCTAATTGGGGGAGCCCATATCCAAAGTCTTCCATAGATCCCTGACTGGGCCCAATATGTGACTTATTATAAATAGGAGAATAAAGGAGACAGAAAATAGACTTGTTTTTCTCTCAAAATTTTCGGCCCTCTCTATTCCTAGTAGAGGTCGAATTTTTCTCCTCCGTGGGAAAGGATTTCTGTCTTCTCTATTTAAGTCCTAGTGCGCTGGTAAGATCAGCCCACCCTGATATCAGTTCACAGTCCGGGAACCAGTCAGAAGATCTGTGGTTTTGTACTGAAGATCTTCACGTGGAGAAGGCGCTAGCTATCTTCGATTCTTTGGAGAATCATCAAGGTATAATGGCTAAACCTTAGAACAGCATGTTTTAGGTTTCATTTAATTTAAAGCATGTTATTATTTGAGTTATCAGCATGATACGTGAGATAATTACGCGAATAGAATTTTTCTAAATAATCCGCTAAATAGATCTGATTATTATGTAATTGGTTTATGCATGCGCTTCCGCTGCCAACCCCTTCAATTGGTATCAGAGCCAGTCTTTGGCTCTGATTATTTGGATTTAAATTTCGCGAAATTCATGTATGCATGCGTTTTTGTTTTCGAAGCATGTTCTTGTTTTTAGTTGTTATATTCTTATGCATGATGAACCCAAGAACTATCGAAACAAAGAACTCAAATAATTGGAACGCACGAGACGTGCGATTCGTCGGCGCTAGCGCCGAGACGAATCGCACTACGCGCGATCCAGGAAAGGGTAGTCGAGCGAGTAGGATACGTAGCGGCGATCAATCGGCGACGTGCGAATGAGAATGGACTCGTGCGCGCCGCCGGGATGACCTCCGATACCAGCGCTCTCCGGCAAATCACGCCGATCAGTGGGAGAATTCCGTCGATCAGGCGGCGACGTGAATGCGAGCGAGGGCTCGTCCACGCCGCGGACCCGACCGCGTTGGCGATCTTCCTTGGATGTCCGGCCTTCGACGGCGGTAGAAAGAGGCGGAGCTCGCTGCTCGTCCGAGAGCAGCGGTTGTCTCCTTCGCCGCGGCAAAACCCTAACCCTAGGCATGCCCTAACCGAGCGACGCTGAGCAGGAGCTACGCCGCCGAGAGCGGTGGCGGCTCGTTCATGCGAGTCCGCAGGCGAACGTCGAGCAAGTCGCCGGTGCGGCGCGGCGGTCGTCGCGCGCTAGGCGACATCGGGCAAGGGAGACGCGGCGCGTTAGCGCCGCAGTGGGAGAAAAGGAAGCAGCCGCCATCGAGCGGGCTGCCGGCGGTGGCTGGGCGGCGAAATCGCCGTCCCGGCGGATCAACCCCGGTATGATTTTGTCGTTCATCGTACGTGCGAACCTTGTTCGATGAGATAACGACGAAATATTATTTTATTGATTATTTAATTCCTAAATTAATAGAAATCATTAAAATATTATTATTTAATTGAAATAAAATATTTTGGGAAGATTTCCCTAGATTTTAGGAATATTTTGATTATTTTCTATATCTATGAATATTTTATATCCTAGATGATATAGATGAGAATAATTAAATAGTTTCCTAAATTATATTATATATCTAGAATCCTAATAAGGATAGATATGTAGGATTTCATTAAATAATAAAATATATTCTCTTCCCAATCTTAATAAGAAATTAATTTAAGTTTATTTATTCATGTCCGTAAAAGATATAAATAATTATTTATTTTAGATAAATCTTATAGAAGACATGAATATGGATTAAACTTTAGTAATTAATATATTATCCTTAATAAGATGTTTAAAAGATTATAAAAGATTTAATTATCCAGAAAATTAAATACCAACAGAATTTAATTAAGCCTTTAATCTGCACTAAGGCTAAGGATAATTAATGAAAAACCATAACTTAAATATCTAAGCGATAATTACGAACTAAGTTTGTATATGGTCTCCATCGATTGGTCCACAATTTATGAAGCTGATTTCTAATATTATCGCCACCCATGCTGTGGGGACAATAATCCTAAGAAATAGCGAGTTCATATAGGTGGACTTCTCATTTGTAAATAGTATGGACTAGAAAGTAGTTTCCAATATTATCGCCACCCATGCTGTGGGGACAATAATCCTAAGAAATTACAAGTTTCAGAAGTTCAAACAGAATTTACGAGATAGCTTGGTCTTGTTATCAACACATGAGCATTGTTATGGGAGTGTGTTGTAGATACGAGATTCTGTAATGCTAAATCTGATGGTCGTGCTTAGGCAACATTTGGCGGCCATGCCGTGCTGCGGTCTCTGGACTATTCGTCGGTGTTGTGACCAGTAAAAATGTTAAAATTTTAATGCGTATTGACCTCTGCTTGAGGGTACAAAATTTTAATTTTACAGTTGTGAGAATTTGAAAAGTTTTATGGTTTCATCTACTCAATTTCTTCACATAAGTTTATGACAAATAGTAAATATTCTGTTTTGCAGTGCAACCTAAATCGTCAACATGTCTCTTAATCCTCTTTCTGCAATTCTTAAAGAAAACAAACTCGAGGGCCAAAATTACATAGAATGGAAACAAAATTTGGACATCGTTCTCACGGCTGATGAGTACAAGTTTGTGCTCACTACTCCTCGGCCCCCAGTGCCGGCGGCTAACGCCGCGCAGGCAGCGCGAGATGCCCATAGACGGTGGCACAAGGCGAATGAGATGGCTAAGTGTTATATGTTGGCCTCCGTGTGAACAGTGCTTAGACATCAGCATGCCGCCATGGCAACTGCCATCGAGATTATGGAAAATCTCACGAATCTCTTTGGTACTCAGAATCGAACGGCTAAGTCTCAGGCCTTTCGTAGTATCATGTGCAAGACTATGAAGGAAGGCTCGTCTGTGAGGGATCATGTCCTCGAGATGATGAGCCATCTCAATCAAATTGAGGTTTTGGGAGGCGTCATTTGATGCCGAGTCCCAAGTTACTATTATCCTTCAGAGTCTGCCCCCTAGCTTCCAGCAGTTCAAGCTCAACTTTGAGATGAACAAAAGGAATTACACCTTACCTTGGCTGAGTTGTTGACTGAACTTCAGTCGGCGGAAGATCTCATGAACCAAGCTAAGGCTGCGATGGTTAGTTCGTCACATCGTTCCTCTGGCCCTAGGCCTGGCGCAGGAAAGAAGAAAGTGACAAACCAGGTCGCACCTAAAGATGCTAAGGGAAAGAAGAAGAGGAGGTCAGGAAAGAAGCAAACCGGAAAGTGTTTCAAGTGTGGAGAGAAGGGGCATTGGAAGCCAGATTGCCCTAAAAAGAGCAAGGCTACAGGTATGCACCAAGCTTTAGTTGTTGAGTCATGTTTGGCCTTCGACTTCTTCTCATACTTGGGTTATTGACACTGGAGCTACTTATCATATTTGTTTTGATCCTGACTTAATGCAGGTGACAAGACGGCTATATGATGGAGAGATCGAAGTCCAGCTGGGCGACGCTACTAAAGTGGTGGCCGTTGCAGTGGGAGACGTTTATTTGCGTTTTAGTAGTGATAGATTTTTGATTATGAAGAATGTTTTGTTGATACCTTCTTTTAGAAGAAATTTAATTTCAGTTTCTAAATTGGTGTTTGATGGATATTCGATTTCTTTTAATGACAGTTGTGTTATTAAGAAAGATGGTTCTTATATCTGTCGTGGTATCATGGAAAACAATCTGTACACAATCGTATCTACACAATATAATGATCGCAAATTAGAACTCAATAATGCATCGAAAATTTCAAAGAAAAGAAAAGAACCTTCAAGTTCAATGAACGAAACGTACTTATGGCACCTTAGACTTGGTCATGCCAACCAAAAGAGGATTCAAACACTCGTGGATCAAGACCTTCTTAAAGGGCTAGATACTGAATCATTTTCCACGTGCGAATCCTGTTTGGAAGGCAAGATGACCAAGAGACCTTTTAGAGTGAAAGGTAATAGGGCCAAGGAAGCACTAGAACTCGTTCATACTGATGTGTGTGGACCAATGTCAACCGAGGCAAGAGGCGGCTTTCGCTATTTCATCACTTTTATTGATGATTACTCGAAAGTTGGATATGTTTATTTGATGCGCTTTAAGTCTGAAGCTTTTGACAAGTTCAAGGAGTTTAAGGCTTATGCTGAGACGCATCATGGAAAACGTATCAAGAGTCTGCGATCTGATCGCGGAGGCGAGTACCTCAGTGCCGAGTTTTTGGACTACTTATCAGTAGAGGGAATTGAATCCCAAACGACTGCGCCGGGCACACCTCAGCAGAATGGCGTAGCTGAAAGAAGGAATAGGACCTTGTTAAACATGGTCCGATCGATGATGAGTTATGCATGACTGCCCATTTCGTTTTGGGGACATGCCTTGCTTTCCGCAAGTCATATCTTAGACAATTTACCGTCAAAATCTGTTCCTGCTACTCCATATTAGTTGTGGACTGGGCGTAAGCCCAATCTAGAACATCTCAAGATATGGGGGTGTCCAGCTCATGTTTTGGAAAAGGATCCAACTAAGCTGGGCTCAAGGACAGAGGTATGTTTGTTTATAGGGTACCCCAAAGGTTCGAAAGCTTATGAATTCTATAGTCTCCGAGACAAGAAAGTCATTGTGAGTACTCACGCGACATTCTTAGAGAAAGATTTTGTTATGACTCATAAACCCAGCAGTGAGGTAGCTCTTGAAGAGCTTACTTCAGTCACAAGTTCCATTAACCAAGAACAAGTACCTATAGTACAACCAATTCCCGAACCTTCAACTTCTACACATATTGTAGTGCCGCGCCGCAGTGGGAGGGTCTCTCATGAGCCCGAAAGGTACATTGGTTTGGGAGAATCTATGGATCACTCCTCGGACAATAGTGTACCAGATCCCTGGAATTTTGCAGAGGCGCAGGCGGATATCGATCATTGCGAATGGGTGAAAGCAATGGATTCGGAACTACAATCTATGATAGACAAAGATGTCTATGATTTGTCCGTCCTACCCGAAGGCTGTACTGCCATTGGGAGCAAGTGGATATACAAACGTAAACATGGACCCGACGGACGAGTTAAAGTCTTTAAAGCAAGACTAGTGGCTAAGGGGTATACCCAAAAGGAAGGTGTCGACTACGACGAGACCTTCTCCCCAGTGGCCATGCTCAAATCGATACGGATACTGTTGTCTATAGCAGCTTACATGGATTGGGATGTGTGGTAGATGGACATTAAGACTGCGTTCTTGAACGGTAGTCTTGAGGAGACCATCTACATGGAACAACCCGAGGGTTATGCCGTCAAGGGCAAAGAGCACATGGTTTGGAAGCTTAAGAAGGCCATTTATGGTCTCAAGCAAGCATCTAGATCATGGAATCAGTGCTTCGATCAAACTGTTCATAAGTTTGGATTCGAAAAATGCCCTAAAGAAAGCTGCGTGTACAAGAAGGTAGAAAAAGGGAATGTGGTGTTCTTAGTTTTATATGTAGATGACATTCTTCTAATTGGAAACAATAAAAAGATGTTGTCATCAGTTCGAACTTGGTTGTCTAACCAGTTCGAGATGAAGGACATGGGAGATGCGGGTCACATCCTAGGTATCAAGGTCCTTAGGGATCGTGAGAAAAGGACGTTGTGCTTATCCCAAGAACCCTACATCGACACTGTACTTAGTCGTTTTAGCATGCAAGATGCCAAGAAAGGTTTCTTACCTTTTAGACATGGCATCCATTTATCTCAAGAGATGTGTCCCAAGACAGCATCTGAGATAGCAGAGATGAGAAGGGTACCATACGCTTCGGCAGTTGGTAGTCTCATGTATGCTATGCTTTGTACAAGACCTGATATTTGCTTTGCAGTTTGCATGGTAGCAAGATATCAATCAAATCCTGGCCAAGGACATTGGACTGCAGTAAAGAACATACTCAAGTACCTTAAACGGACTAAGGACTATGTTCTAGTTTACAAAGCAGGCGAGCTATGCCCTTTAGGATATACTGATTCAGACTTTCAAGCTGATCAAGACTCGAGAAAATCTACTTCTGGTTATGTGTTTACCTTAGGAGGTGGAGCAGTAATTTGGAAGAGTGTAAAGCAGAAATGCATTGCAGACTCTACCATGGAAGCCGAATATGTGGCCGCTTCGGAGGCTGCAAAGGAGGCTGTATGGCTCAAGGACTTCCTTATGGACTTAGGTGTGGTTATGAATCTGCCCAAGAGCATCACCATTTATTGTGACAATTTTGGTGCTGTGGCAAATTCAAAGGAACCAAGAGCTCACAAAGCGAGCAAACACATTGAGAGGAAGTATCATATCATCAGAGATATAGTGCAGAGAGGAGACATACAAGTGGTCAAGATTGCGTCAGAGAACAACCTGGCAGATCCTTTTACTAAGGCATTGGCGGTCAAACCGTTCGAGCGCCATGTAGAAGGAATGGGAGTTCGACTCGCTCGAGACCTCAACTCGCTTTCAGTATAAGTGGGAGAATTAGACGTAGTGCACATTTTTTTATATACTCGAAAGCTGTTTTGAGTATAAGTGGGAGATTGTTAGAGTTTGTATACTAGAAATCACCTTTCGAGTGATTGAATCCTGTTAAAACTCTTATTTTATTTTCCAAATGAATAAACAGATTATTTTTGTCATAATGTTGTTATGTTTTACATTTAATGGATGTTTATTGCATATTTAAATCTATAAGTAACTTAACAAAGTCTAAGTCTTTGTTTTAGTAGACTGGTTGTGGGCGTCGTCCACTTTAAGGTAACACGGTCAGTTCTAAACAAAGAAAAAGAATAATTTCACAACCTAGATAGGCTTAGACTACCTATCGTGAAAGGTTGCAATGTCAGTACGATTATTTCTAAGCCTTACTGAAATAAGATGACGTTGGTGTGGTATAGCACTGAATGGATCTAACAGCGATACAGTCTTTATGCTATCTACTGAAAGGCGAGGTCTCGTAAATTATTTCTCAATCAATGTACGTTAGCACTGAGCATACAGTATTTATTATGCACTAATTTGACTTACCAAATGGTGCGGGTTTTTCGCAACCCAATAAACCTGGTATATTGGGTAGTGGTGATTAATATCTAGCGGTGCTAGGATTGCTATTATGTTGAATCGTGCGCGATGTGAGTCTCGTTTGATAACATCCTCAAGAGAAGCTTGAAATAAGGTTTTATTATTCGGAACCTAGCTAGTTGGAGTTTAATTACTCTATGAATAATAAATAAGATTTTCTTGCTGAGTCTTCTCTTGTAATAAATAAGATATTAATTAATTAAGTCCATAGCAGACAATAATTAATTAATGGATGTTTTTATCTCAAGCGTGGGAAATAAATATAAAGTATTGGAAACCCGAAGTACTTGTAATTTCGGATTTGGATGGGGAGTGCAGTATTACTTCTGTAGTGGCTGCTCGTAATATTCCAATTTTAAGCTTATATTAAATTGGGTTTAATTTAATTAGTAAAAAGCTAATTGGGGGAGCCCATATCCAAAGTCTTCCATAGATCCCTGACTGGGCCCAATATGTGACTTATTATAAATAGGAGAATAAAGGAGACAGAAAATAGACTTGTTTTTCTCTCAAAATTTTCGGCCCTCTCTATTCCTAGTAGAGGTCGAATTTTTCTCCTTCGTGGGAAAGGATTTCTGTCTTCTCTATTTAAGTCCTAGTGCGCTGGTGAGATCAGCCCACCCTGATATCAGTTCACAGTCCGGGAACCAGTCAGAAGATCTGTGGTTTTGTACTGAAGATCTTCACATAGTGAAGGCGCTAGCTATCTTCGATTCTTTGGAGAATCATCAAGGTATAATGGCTAAACCTTAGAACAACATGTTTTAGGTTTCATTTAATTTAAAGCATGTTATTATTTGAGTTATCAGCATGATACGTGAGATAATTACGCGAATAGAATTTGTCTAAATAATTCGCTAAATAGATCTGATTATTATGTAATTGGTTTATGCATGCGCTTCCGCTGCCAACCCCTTCAATATAATGTTAACTTACTTCATTAAGTCATGCGATTGCTTCATTACGTTAGTTTATTACTTCATTTAGTCATGCTATTTGATAAGTTGTATTCTAAGCCTTGGTTACTGGTCAGTATGTCGTGAAATACATGTATTATCTGCAAAACAGTTGCTAAAGTGTGCAGGATTGAAGGATCCAAGTCAGTAGGTGACGATTCGGGTGACGCAAGTGAAAAGGGCATTAGAAGGGTGCGATACTGACCAGAATGCATGCCAGAGAAAAGGCTCGAGATGGAGAAGGGGGATAGCTGGGATGATTATTTTACAAGGGCAAAAAGGTCAAAGTGCGGGAGAAGTCTACCCTAAAAGCAAGGGCAAGCCTCCCTATAAAAGAAGCCACTTGGAGAGAGAGAAGGGGGCACTTAGAGTTCGGTTCGGAGTTTGAAAAACACACTTAGTAGAATTCTCTCTAGAAGATCCATCCTTCAGCATTATCTTACCTCTCGTTCCTCGCCACAGCCATGGTCACTTAACGTCCAAGAGTCTGCCGGAGAAGTCATCAGTTCGCCTTTCCAGCCAGTTATCGCAGTAGTATAGTAGTATCATCGCCCGGAGTGGCACAAAAAATCTTAATCGCTTTCTTAGTTAAAGTTTACTTGTTTTCATCGCTAGTTATTCTGCAAACACTCATCGTTGTTGCTCTTTTGAAGTACTTTGTTATTTTCCAACATTTACGTTATGAAGTTTCTATTTCGCATGTCACTTTGGTTTGAGTTTGCTTCATTCTGCCTAGGAAAGTTAGATTTAGTCATTGCTTTCAATTTCTAAGTTTTATTTCTTGTCGAGAGCGATTGATTTGAAGTTGTAGCTAAGTTAGTCAAGTTTTTATGCATGAATTTCCTTTCTGCGTAGTGATTACCACCTTGCATGTCAGTCAGTAGAAGCAAAAGCTGCAGTTACCGTTTAATTTAAGTTTAAGCATTTTAATCAATGAATCTTAAGTTTGAATTTGTGAATCTGAAGTTTAGTCATGGTGTTTGTGTTCATCTAAATTCTGTCAATACTTGGTGAAGAAGAAAACGTCAAAATCAACTTTAGTTTGAACCACTTTTACTTTTAAGTTACTTTTTACTTTTGTTCCCTACTTTTCAGAGGTACTATCCAGACTTGTCAGAAGCCCCCAGCCATCAGATACACTTTGTTTTCTAACTTTCCTCTTTTAGTAACTGTCTACTTTCCACATGTCTCTGATACACCTTGTCCCCTACTTTCACGAACACTCCCACATGTCTGTTATTTTCCCGCCTACTAGTCAGTAGAGTACTACCTTATTTCCTGTCTAGGTAAATCTCAACCCAAGCGTGGTAGCTAACCAAACACCCAGGAAAGTCACCACAGTTATCTAAACGTGTCCATCCTCGTGGGATTCGACCCTTACCTCCGCTATACTAATCAGTAGAAGTGGGTTGAGGAAATTTGTTTGAAGTCAGGTCTCGGTCGTCGTATCAACGACTCAGCTGGGTCGGGAATCTCTTCCTGATCAGTTGGATACACTCCAGTTCCACATGCGAAACCATCGAGGACATAAGACCCAGACCTAAGCATCATCTTCAAAATGGCGCCGTTGCCGGGGATGGATGGCGTTCATACCTGTTATTGTGTGTGATCTTTTTGGTGTACATACTGTTTATAATTTTTCTTTTCTTTTTATTTTCAGTTTATGAGAAGTGGCTCGGCTCCTGGCCAGTGGAGACCAAGGATACTTCCCAGAGGAACAATACTCGTTACTACTCGTTCTGGCCTGTCGACAGCACTGTCCGACCTGGGCACGAGTAGCGACGAAGAAAAAGAAGAGCTAGAGTATCAGCTCCCGGAGCTTCCACTCCAACCAGTAAGGACATTAGTGAGGATGGCTGACCATGGTGAGGACGATCCCGAGCTCGTGACACTTACCGCACATGCCGACGGAGATCCCCCACAAGCCATAGTGGTCACCCCAGGCCAGACCGCCTGTGATGTGAAACCCGACGTGATTGCAATCCTACCGACTTACTGTGGGAAGAGTTATGAAGGACCCTACGAATTCTTAAATGAGTTCTGCAAAATCTGTAAGGCACAGAGGCGGCCAGCAGGAGCGAGCGAGGACGATTACAGACTGAAGGCCCTGCCTTTTGTCCTAAAAGGAGAGGCCAACACTTGGTTCATGCGCCTGCCAGCCGACTCCATCAATACATGGGCCGACTTCAAGTCAGCATTCCTAGCCGAATTTTTCCCATCTTCAAAGACAAGTGCATTGAAGAGGAAAATATCGTGCATAAGGCAAGAATATGATGAAACCCTGAGCGAGTACTGGGAAAAGTACATGAGCCTTCTGGAGTCATGCCCCAACCATCGCATGAAGGAGATAGAGGTGCACCACACCTTCTATGAGGGGATGAACAAAGAAACCAAGGATCTGGCAAATTCATCGTCTGGAGGTGATTTCACTCAGTTGAGAGTGAGTGAAGCCAAAAAGGTGCTACGCAAGCTGTTGAATGCGAAGAAGACGTACGACAACGCGAGAGATGGGTACAGCAGAGAAAGGGTAGCGAGTGCTTCGGCTACTGACCAGGAGGAACGGATGGACTTGAAGATGGAGGAATTGAAGAAGGAACTGCTGACTGCAATCAAGCAGAACACTCCACCACCTTCTCCAACTGGATGCCAAGAAGCCCCAGCACTACCGTATGATCAGCCGGACAACTCGCCGGATGTGGAGCAAGCGAATGCCGCAGGTTACTACAATTCCAGCGGCAATTGGATTCCGGGGAAACAAAGAGATGCACCGTGGAGGGACCACCAAAATTTCCGATGGGGAGATGGGAATCAGAATCAGAATCAAAATCAGGCTCCAAATCAACCCAACCCCCAGCCGAACCAATATCCCAACCGCGGACCAACAAACCCTGACTACCAGTCTAACTGGGTAGGAAGAAACCAGCATCCTCAGAACCAAAACTCTCAAAACCAGAACCCGAACCCTACCTATGTGCCACCCCATCAGCGAAGCTACCAAAACCAAAACCACAATCAAAACCAGAACCAGCACCAATTTAACCCAGGGCCTCAACATAACACCCACCACCAAAACCAAAGTCAATACCAGCACAACCACGATCAGTATAACCCTCCTGCCCAGTATAACCAGTACCCACTGAACCAAAACCAACAAAATTTCTCGGGCTACCAGTCAAACCCACCACCTCAGTATAACCAGCATCAGAGCTCGAGCCAATTCCATCACCCAAACAGGTCGAGGAGGTCCGTGGAGGACATGATGGGAGAAATGCTTGCCTCGCAGCAAAGCATTAAAAATGACTTGCAGTCCAGTAACGAAACAATGCAAGGAATGCAAAGTGCCCAGAAGGAGCATAGGGCAAATATGGATATGATGAACAGGCAGTTGGCCCAGCTCGCTAACTCAGTGGGCGAAATGAAGGGGAACTCAGGGAAACTCCCATCTACAGTCCATGTACCTGAGAAGGCAAATGTGAGCAAGATTACACTACGGTCCGGGACAGCCTATAATGGACCTCAGCTCAAGAACCCTGTTGGGGAGTCTAATGGAGAAAGGGTACTGAGCGACGTCATTCCAGCGGAAGAGCTCAAGAGGCCTCTGCCTCAGATGGAGGATCCGTTTTTTCTAAGCGAGAAGCCTACCGTGGAACGAAAGGAGGAAGAAACACAACCTAGGAATGAGCAACCGGGAGGAGTAATGCCCACATCGGATCCTCCAACCCAGGAGACTCAAACGGGAAATCCACAAGGATTGACTGGAGAGGCTAAAGGAGAAAAACCGTTCCCATATCGGTTTGTGACGAAGAGGAAGAAAGAAAACCCGGTGGATTTCATGTCGATCTTTGGGAAGCTGGATGTCACTATACCATTCCTCCAAGCCGTGAGACTGCCCCCCCTGGGAAAGTTTATAAAGGAGTTCATAGCCGGGAAGGCCCAGGAAGATGGAAAGATCATGGTGGAGGGAATAGCATCGACCATTGTACAGGAGAAGCTACCACCCAAGAGAGCTGACCCAGGTATGTTTACCTTGCCCATAACGATTGGAGATGTGAAAATCAAGCATGCAATGTGTGATTTAGGAGCATCTATCAATGTTATGCCATTATCCATTTATAATCGGTTAAAGGGGGTAAAATTATCGAATACTAGGGTGTTAATCCAATTGGCTGATAGGTCATGTATCAATCCTGAGGGTGTGTTAGAAAATGTGCTGGTCAGGATACAGAACTTTACTTATCCCGCTGATTTTTATGTCATTAAAATGAGTGAACCAGAAGCTAGGGAGTCTAGCGGGATATTGTTAGGAAGACCATTTTTAAGAACGGCTAAGACAATTGTGGATATGGCCGAAGGGACAATATGCATTGACTTTATTGGTGAGAAATTTGTCTTTGACATCAACGAAGCCATGAAGAGACCAATAGATTCTGAAAATCTATGTTATGTTGATGTAATTGACCCCCTAGTCCAAGAATTTCTTGAGACCGAATTATTGCAGGAAAAGCTCCAAGCCTTGGATGTGTATGCCCAGGCTGATGTGGAAGCAGCCGCATGGTGTGATCTGATCAGTAGCCGAGGGTTGACTGACGAAGAGATCGAGGAAGCAATTATGGAATTATGTCAGAAGTCAGAGCTAGCAGGATCCGTAGGGGCCGTGGTACCAGCCAATATGGAGAAAAAATCAGATGCTGAACAGGAACAAGAGGAGGATCCAAAGAAGAACCCTTTACCTACAGACACACTACCCCCGCAAGTGGAGTTGAAAAAATTGCCGGCAACCCTTAAGTATGCCTACCTAGGGGAGGAAGACTCATTCCCCATAATCATCAACAGCGGGTTGACTGAAGAACAAGAGGCAAGACTACTGACCGTGCTGAGCAAAAACAAGAAGGCTATTGGATGGAGCCTTACGGACCTGGTAGGCATAAGCCCGGACGTCTGCATGCACCACATTAGGCTAGAGGATGGAGCCAAGGCGCATAGGGACTCTCAAAGAAAGATGAACCCAAACATGCGAGAAGAGATACTGAAGGAAATCTTGAAGTTTCTCTCACTGGGCATTATATACTCGGTGCCAGACAGTGAATGGGTTAGCCCAATCCATATGGTCCCCAAGAAGTCAGGGATCCAGGTGATTAAGAATGAGAGGAATGAACTAGTGCCCACCAGACTAGTTACTGGTTGGCGAATGTGTATAGATTACCGAAGGCTGAACGCTGCAACCAGGAAGGACCACTTCTCCCTGCCATTCATCGATCAAATGCTGGAGCGACTGGCTGGGAGGAAGTACTTCTGCTTTTTAGATGGGTACAGTGGATACTTTCAAATCTATGTGGATCCGGAGGACCAGGATAAGACCACGTTCACGTGCCCATTTGGAACCTATGCGTATAGGCGTATGCCATTTGGCCTATGCAACGCCCCTGGTACTTTCCAACGGTGCATGATGAGCATATTCTCGGACTTAATTGAAGATTGTATAGAGATCTTTATGGATGATTTCACTGTCTATGGAGACTCTTTCGACTCGTGCTTGAAACATTTGGATGTAGTGCTAGGAAGGTGTCAAGCAAAGAGTCTGGTCTTGAACTTTGAGAAATGCCACTTTATGGTTACAGAAGGAATTGTTCTAGGACATGTGGTGTCAGAAAAAGGAATCCAGGTGGATCAAGCTAAGGTGGATGTCATATCCAAACTACCCTTCCCTACTGATCAGAAAGGAATAAGAGGTTTCCTTGGCCATGCGGGATTTTATCGAAGATTCATCAAGGATTTTGCCAAGATTGCCCAACCACTCACCAGGCTTCTCCAGAACGAGGTGGAATTCGTCTTCGATGAGCATTGCAAGGCTGCTTTTAACCTCCTTAAGGAAAAATTGATTTCTGCACCAATCATTCAGGCTCCTGACTGGGATCACCCCTTCAAGGTGATGTGCGATGCTAGTGACTATGCAGTGGGGTCGTGCTAGGTCAGAAGATAGACGGAAAAAGGTACGTGATATTCTATGCATCAAAAACCCTGAATCAAGCCCAACGGAATTATGACACCACCAAGAAGGAGATGTTGGCGGTTGTCTATTCGTTCGAGAAGTTCAGGCAGTACCTACTGGGATCCAGAGTCATCGTCTATACTGATCATGCGGCGATTAAGTATCTCATTGCGAAGAAGGAGTCAAAACCCCGACTGATCGATGGGTGCTGCTTTTACAAGAATTCGACTGGGAGGTAGAAGACAAGAAGGGAGTTGAGAACAAGGTAGCGGACCACTTGAGTAGAATAATACAAGAAGGGAACAGTGAAGATGTAAGGGATCGATTCCCGGAAGAGCATTTATGTGAAGTAATTTTCTCCGCAAGGAAGATCAATTGGGAAGAAGTGATGAGACTTACTGGTCAGGACGCAACAACCAAAGGTAAGGAGAAAGTGGGACAAGAACCCTGGTATGCGGACTTGGCAAACTACTTAGTAACAGGAGAACTGCCAATGGTGCCAAACGTAACGAAGGCTCAGAGGATGAAGATCAAGAGCGAGGCAAGGTATTATTTCTGGGACGACCCATACTTGTGGAAGGCAGGAGCAGACCAGGTCATTAGAAGATGTGTTCCTGACTGGGAGCAACGGGATGTACTGACGCATTGCCACTCCTTGGCATGTGGAGGGCATTTCGGACCTAGGAAGACTGCTAGAAAGGTGCTAGATAGCGGATTCTACTGGCCAACCTTGAATAGAGATGCATACGAGTTCTGCAAGGGCTGTGACCGCTGCCAACTGACCGGTGGAATTTCCGCAAGAGATGAAATGCCGCAAGTTCCAGTAATAGTTTGTGAGATGTTTGACATCTGGGGTATGGACTTCATGGGTCATTTTCCCTCATCTTATGCGAACTCCTACATCCTGGTGGCAGTTGACTATGTATCAAAGTGGATAGAAGCCAAGGCCACAAGCACTTGTGAATCTAAGGAAGTCACCAAGTTCCTCAAGAGTCATATATTCAGCCGATTTGGAATACCAAGGGCAATCATCTCCGATCAAGGGACTCACTTCTGCAACCGAACGGTCGAAGCATTGATGAAGAAGTACGGAGTTCATCACCGCCTATCCAGTCCTTACCACCCTCAAGCCAACGGGCAAGCAGAGATCTCAAACAGGGAAATAAAGAGCATTTTAGAGAAGACAGTCAACCCTTCCAGAAAAGATTGGAGCACAGGGTTGGAAGATGCCCTGTGGGCATATCGCACAGCCTACAAAACTCCTATCGGGATGTCCCCCTATCGCATCGTCTTTGGGAAGATGTGTCACTTGCCAGTAGGAATTGAACACCGAGCATACTGGGCAGTTCAGCAGGTTAACGTGGATGCTAAGAACTGTGAACAGGAAAGGAAGCTACAACTACAAGAGCTGGAAGAACTCAGATTGGAGTCATTCGACTCAGCCATGTGGTACAAGGAGAAAACAAAAATGTGGCACGACAAAAATCTGAGAACCAAGGATCTCCAAGTTGGTCAGAAAGTACTACTCTTCCAGTCAAGATTGAAGCTAATGCCTGGGAAACTCAAGTCAAAATGGGCAGTACCTTACATTATCACTGCACTACGTGCTAATGGAGCGGTCGAGATTTCAGGGAGTATCCCTAACTCTGAACCTTTTGTCGTTAATGGACATAGATTAAAAATATATAGGGAAAATGAAGAAGTGTGTGTAGTGGAAGAAATTCCACTACACATTAAGAGCATCTAAATGACCAGTAGGAAAGGGATTTGAAGTTCCACCTGGTTAACGTCATATGTAATGTACTTACTGACCAGGTAAAACTTCAAATACCCTTAGTAAGGATGTAAATATTGTAAATAATTGTTATTTTAATTTAAGTCAAGAAAGAAAAACAACAAAAAGATTTTTTTTCGGATCTTAAATATTAATTCGGAGTTCGTACTGACCACGAGAATGCCACTTGGGTGAAACTCTGAATTATATTAAAGAGCCAATTATCTACTTTTTCTATTTCTAGCTAATTGAGAAGAGGGAGTTGAGTAAAGTTTGAATTTTGGGCGTGTTGCAGCTTTGCAGGCGAGTGCAGAGGCTGGGAGGCGCGTGAGGCAAGGACGTGACAAGCAACGTCCAATCGGCTGTCAGCAAGCACAACCGCCTCCCACACGAAGCGTCTCAACCGAGCGACTGCCTACAACCGGTCAAAACCCTCAACTGCCCACCCCTCTATAAAACACCCCACCGCCTACTCCCCTTCACTTTACAAACCCTTACCTGCACTCTCTCTCTCACAACCACCACCCCCACTCCGAAAAACCACCACCCACTACAGAAACTACCGCAAACCACACCGGCACAGCCATGGCAAAAAAGAAAGCAACCGTCAACCGAGCACCTACCGCCGGCGGGGCCTCGTCTGAACCCCAGACAGCAGCCGAATCAAGGCCGCCAAGCCCACAACAAGCACAACCACCGCCGACGACACAAACTCCGGCGATGGTTCCTTTAGACGCATTGGCGGCGTTTCTAAGCCAACAGGACCCCAACAGAGACTGGGCAGCAACCCTAGCCGGATTTGGCTTAACCGGAGGAGTGCCGGCGACATCAAACCCCACCCCAACCATAACCACAGAAAATCCACCCACCACCACCCCAAAAACCTTAATTCCGACGTCCGAAAATATTTCCCCAACAATTGCTGCACAAGCAGGACCCTCCCACCCTTCTCTCACACACCAAACAGAGCCGCTGGACGTCAGCCCTCTTTCCGCCTATCAAGATCCCAACTGGGGAGAAACGGAAGATAAGGAAGGTGGAGGGAAGGCAAGCGAGAGCAAGAAGGATGAAGCAGAGGAGATTAGGGCCACTGAAGCAGATATCGATGCAGCAAAGGAGGAGATAGATCTGAACGAAACGGCCAGGAAGCAAGGGATAATGACAGAGGAAGAATTTCAAGCGGTTTTGGGTAAAGGGGATCGAATCGTGGTAAACCCTGAAGGGGTGGCTGAGGTACTGGACCTCGCATCCCAGGCAGTAGGGAAAGAGGAAGCAACAAAGAAAGCGGAAAGGTCGGAAGGGGTAGCCCACCAGTCAGTAGAGGAGAAGACAGACGAACAACCGAAAAGAGCCGAACAACTTGAAGAGGAGAGACGAGACCCAGAAACACCTCAAGAGGAAGCCTCAGTGGTGACTAAACCCAAACCAGTAAAGAGGAGGCTAGTGTTGAAAAACGACCCCAAGGCGGAAAGGCAGAAACCCCAAAGAGTGTCACAGAGATGTTTGGGAAAGTGGACGTCCAACAAGGCAGGAGCAAACACCGCCGCAGATGCAGTGGAGATTTCGAGTGATGCCGAGAAGACTACTCCTACAAAACCTGGGGAGGAGCCCTCGAATGCTAGCCAGGAGGACACCCAATTGGCAACATGGACAGTATCAACAACGCCGACTGACCAGGAGGAAAATACTGACAAGGTGGCTGAGGGTCTAGACCTCGCATCAGGGTCAGTAGGTCGGGAGGAGGCAGCAAGAAGTGATACTAGTACCCGCATGGTGGCCGAGCCTACCGCCCAGGAGGACACTTCAACACAAGCCGACGAGGAAGCAGAGGCAATGGATGTCGAAGAGACTAAGTACATTCAAGAAAGGAAGAGGAAGGGGAAAGCCCCTGTCAAGAAGAAACAAGTAAAGAAGAAGCAGCGCACTACCAATGCGAGCATAGTAATCAGAGAGCCAGAAGAGAAAGAGAGATCAAGTGACACAGACTACACTTCCAGCGAGGATTCTGACTCAGAGAGTGATATCTCTCTGGAAGGAGAAGACTATCACGAGCAGCAGCTCCCAGACAACCACCTTGAACTAATCCACCCTCCGGTAGAAAGGATCGTGTACCGGCGGTGGAGGGTAACGCTCACCGATGAGCTTATGGAGGACATGAAGCACTTCGACACCCAAAAGCTTCAAGATGCATTTGACGACAAAGATGACAGTAGCAAACAAGTCAAATGCGGAAAGGTACTCCATATACCCTCTTTGGATGAGTTGTCTGTTCGTGATTCTTTCCTGGCCAGTATAGAGGCATTGGGCTTTGAGTGGCTGTTAGATAATAGGGACCCAGAGATATCCGTGAGATTAGCGAAGGAGTTTTTCACCACGTTTAGGTTCCAAGTAACCACAGACCTAGACGAGGTGTCAATCTCCTTTAGGATATTCGGTGGTGAACTGTCGATGAGTTTGATAGAATGGACTGTCAGATTGGGAATGTGTAGCCTGGAGGAGGCTATAGGGCCGGACTGGAGAAGCCGTGAGAGGGGGGTACCGAGGCGTCATATAGAATTTGAGCCCCAGGAAGCCTGGGAGGAGTTAACCCACCCCAATGCTGGCCAGTTCGCCTCCACAAAATCCAGATCCACCCACTTCAACAATTCCATGCTACGGTTGGTGCAGCTCTACTTAGGCTACAACCTGTTGGGGCAGAGTAACTCAGCCGCCAGAACGTCCATGACAGAATTGTACCTAGTGTGGTGTGCTAAGCGTGGAAGAAAACTACACTTGGGATTCTGGACAGCCTACCAATGCCATCTAATAGCCACCTACCCAGCCAGAAACTTGTCCCTCTGCAACATCCTAGGAGCTTTCGTGCGCAACAACATCATCATAACAGAGGCAGAGAACCTGTCTCCAATGTACATGGTCGACGCTCCTGGCCTATTTGATGTACCCTTCTTTGTCCGCACCAACTTGGTATATTATAGAGAAGGAGTACCCCAGTTCTACCCAATGTGAGAAGCCCCTGGAGGAAGGGCACAACAAGGCCAGGAGGTGCAAGCTGCCCCGATCGACCAAGCGCAGAGGCTGAGACAAGAGAATCTGGAGAGGGCAGTAACTGAGCTGGCTGAGGAGAACAGACAATCGCGGGCGGAGATGGCGAAACTGACAGCACTGATGGAGAGCGTACTAAAAGAGTTGGCAAGAGGGAAAGCAAGCAATGAAGCCGGACCAAGCGGACATGGAGGACAAGAAGCTGGAACCACCGGACCTGAGGAAAAAGAAAGTGATGAGCAAGAGGAGGACGATGAAAACCAACCCGGACCTGCTGAGGAAGAACCAACGGACCCACCTGCACAGAACCCTGCCCCAAGAAGGAGCAGGAGAAACATCTGATCGAACCTCCCCAACTGACCAGTTAGTTTTTCTTTTTGATTTTTTTTTAGTGTTTCTTTTATTATGTTATTATGTTTTTCTTTGGTGCATATGTTATAATGTTTTCTTTGTGTTTAGTCGTGAGCATGTTACCTCACACTTAGCCTATTGCGTAGTCTAAGTGTGAGGAGTTTATATGTTTATATTTCATGTTTGTAAATATGTTGTTCTGTTTCGTGCATCTATGTTTATATCTGAAAATCTCCCACTTAGCCTATTGCATAGTCTAAGTGTGAGAAGTTTTAGATATAATATGTGTTTGTTATAAGTGTGTGTCCGTCATACTAGCCATTCCCACTTTTCACTTCACAGCCCGTATCTGGGGCAGACACTTGTGAAGTGAGAGGGGGGAGCTAATGGCCAGTATGACATGTATATATGTGTTATTTGAGTCAGTACATGTTAGTTTTCTTTTTAAGGTTTGTTAGGTCTAGGAATTATGTGCTATGTTTTATAAATGGGCTTAAAACTCAACTGCCTCGAACTGACGGTGAGGGGAATTGAGGGAGATAAGACATGCCGGAAAACGGAAACCACCCCCTCCAGTAACTCCTAGTCAGTATAGATGATGCGAGTATGAAGGAAAAACCCAACCCTTAGGTCAGACACGAAAGCCCTCTTAAAAGGTGAGTTAAAGGCCTAAGGTGGAACCACTTTCCACTAAACACTGAAAAAAGAAGAGAGGCTACCACATGATGTCTAGGGCAAGGTGACCGCGTGTAGCAAACCCTGAAGGCAGTAGGAAACCCTCCCCCCCCCCCAAAAAAAAAAAAGAAAAAGAAAAAAAAAACCTACCCTTAGAACCCCATTTTCTAGCCTGACTTATACCCCGAAATAAACCATCAGCCACTGGAACTGTGCGCGTGCAAGGCATGAGGCAAGGAGGCAACTGACCAGGAGGACATACAAAAAGGAACCAGCTGAAGAAGAGAAAAACAAAGAAAGAAGCAGAAAATCGATCTGAAGTTTCCAGATCCAAAAAAATAGAAGAAGGAATAAGGGTGGCGAAGCCACACAAAGAAGAAAATTGAAGAAAATGGTCGCAGATACTTGACCACAAAAAGACGAAGGAAGAAGAAGGGATAAGGGTGGCGAAGCCACAAGAAGCTACTGACCAGTTGGAAGCCAATGTCAGAAATTGTCCAGCAAAAGAAGGAGCCCTAGCCAGAAGCCCGAATGCACACAGTTCCCCCTCATCAAAATAAAAAGTTAGTTTTTGAACTTAGAGCCTTAGGGACAACTACCCCAAACGCTACAAGCCACTAGCCCCATTACAAGCCTTAAAGACCTTCGGGAGCTGCATGTGAGATCTGAGTCCGAAACATCTGTGGTTTAGCATTGAGAGAAAACAGTCCTAACATCCCCTGTGAGGAATGAGTGACTGAGTGAACCCAGTGTCTGGCCTAGGATTGGATGATCTTGACAAGCAGATATACTGACTGGGGAAGAAATGGGGGGCGGCGGAAGTTCAAGGCTGCCTAAGGCCGGATTGCACCTGATCTCGAGGGGAAGGGTGGTTGAAAATATAGCCTGTTCTATGTGTTTAAGTTAACTATATGTGTATGTGTTTGTGTCGTTAGTGTTTTCTTTTCTTTTGCGTCAGAGTCTTGAGTCTAGCTAGGTAGAGTCGGTCAGGGGGAGTAACCAGGCTCGAATTCGACTTATTTCTTTTTTGTTTGTCTTCACGCTTGAGGACAAGCATGTGGTAAGTGTGAGCAGTTTGATAAGTCGTATTCTAAGCCTTGGTTACTGGTCAGTATATCGTGAAATACATGTATTATCTGCAAAACAGTTGCTAAAGTGTGCAGGATTGAAGGATCCAAGTCAGTAGGTGACGATTCGGGTGACGCAAGTGAAAAGGGCATTAGAAGGGTGCGATACTGACCAGAATGCATGCCAGAGAAAAGGCTCGAGATGGAGAAGGGGGATAGCTGGGATGATTATTTTACAAGGGCAAAAAGGTCAAAGTGCGGGAGAAGTCTACCCTAAAAGCAAGGGCAAGCCTCCCTATAAAAGAAGCCACTTGGAGAGAGAGAAGGGGGCACTTAGAGTTCGGTTCGGAGTTTGAAAAACACGCTTAGTAGAATTCTCTCTAGAAGATCCATCCTTCAGCATTATCTTACCTCTCGTTCCTCGCCACAGCCATGGTCACTTAACGTCCAAGAGTCTGCCGGAGAAGTCATCAGTTCGCCTTTCCAGCCAGTTATCGCAGTAGTATAGTAGTATCATCGCCCGGAGTGGCACAAACAATCTTAATCGCTTTCTTAGTTAAAGTTTACTTGTTTTCATCGCTAGTTATTCTGCAAACACTCATCGTTGTTGCTCTTTTGAAGTACTTTGTTATTTTCCAACATTTACGTTATGAAGTTTCTATTTCGCATGTCACTTTGGTTTGAGTTTGCTTCATTCTGCCTAGGAAAGTTAGATTTAGTCATTGCTTTCAATTTCTAAGTTTTATTTCTTGTCGAGAGCGATTGATTTGAAGTTGTAGCTAAGTTAGTCAAGTTTTTATGCATGAATTTCCTTTCTGCGTAGTGATTACCACCTTGCATGTCAGTCAGTAGAAGCAAAAGCTGCAGTTACCGTTTAATTTAAGTTTAAGCATTTTAATCAATGAATCTTAAGTTTGAATTTGTGAATCTGAAGTTTAGTCATGGTGTTTGTGTTCATCTAAATTCTGTCAATACTTGGTGAAGAAGAAAACGTCAAAATCAACTTTAGTTTGAACCACTTTTACTTTTAAGTTACTTTTTACTTTTGTTCCCTACTTTTCAGAGGTACTATCCAGACTTGTCAGAAGCCCCCAGCCATCAGATACACTTTGTTTTCTAACTTTCCTCTTTTAGTAACTGTCTACTTTCCACATGTCTCTGATACACCTTGTCCCCTACTTTCACGAACACTCCCACATGTCTGTTATTTTCCCGCCTACTAGTCAGTAGAGTACTACCTTATTTCTTGTCTAGGTAAATCTCAACCCAAGCGTGGTAGCTAACCAAACACCCAGGAAAGTCACCACAGTTATCTAAACGTGTCCATCCTCGTGGGATTCAACCCTTACCTCCGCTATACTAATCAGTAGAAGTGGGTTGAGGAAATTTGTTTGAAGTCAGGTCTCGGTCGTCGTATCAACGACTCAGCTGGGTCGGGAATCTCTTCCTGATCAGTTGGATACACTCCAGTTCCACATGCGAAACCATCGAGGACATAAGACCCAGACCTAAGCTCATCTTCACTATTACTTCATTCAGTCATGCAATTTAGTGTCAAACATGATGTTAACTTTTATATATTTTATATCATTATCATTATTAATTATAAACATATGTTAGGTATGAAGAGGATAAGGGGAACTGAACCAGTACATACTTCACCTACTGGGGAAGATGTAAACAGAAAGATGGTAAAGAATGCTAAGAAAGCGTCTAAGAATGTTGATAAAGTTGCTGCAAATAAGGGCACAGGAGTTTCTGACAGAGTTCTGTGTCTTAAAAGAGGTCCCACAAAGTTTGTTGAAGCAATAAAATCTCTGAATGAGGAACAACGAAAGGCAGTAGAAGATATGGGTTTTGGGAGTCTTCTTCATTTCAATTTGACCTTTATTCCAGCAAAGCTTGCATATGAGATACTAGATAATTTTGATATAGATACATGCAGAGTAAAGTTCAAACGAGGAATACTACATATCAGCGATGATGATGTCCATGCCACGCTTGGTTTACCAAATGGTCATTTGAAATTTGAAAGGAATGGACATCAAAAGTTGGACAAATTCATCAACGAGATTGCTGAATCTTGTAACCGAGCTAGAAAAAATATAGGTCCTGATATGTTTATGGAAAAAATGTTAAGTGATGTTGAAGGTGGGGAAATGTTCAGGAAGATATTCTTGATTTTATTCGACACAATCTTGATTAACCCCTCTGGAGACGGATACTTGACAACACAGATTGAAGAGGTAATCGATGACATTGATAAGGCCAAAGATTATAATTGGTGCGGTTATGTGATTGATTCTCTCCTTCATGCCCACAAGGTTTGGGCTAAAGACAAGAGCAAACCATTCACTGGGCCAGTTTCATTTCTGGTGGTAAGTAACTAAAATATATATCCTTGAATTAATCTGTTTTAAATATGAAGTTTTATTTAGAAGTGATGAACTAATGCTAAGTTTCATTTTGTAGCCATGTTATGTTGATAGGATTGTTCTTCAATCACGGCTCGTCACAAGAACATTCCCAATAATCAATGGCTGGACAAGCAAACTGCTAAACGAAAGACAGAAAATAGAGCTTGAGCCTGGGCCATTTGGAAGAGGCATTAAGGAGGGTATTTTCAATCCCCAAAGAAGCAATCTGTTTGAATTGGGTGGAAAGCATGACATTTCCAGCTCATCTTGCATAAAAGGAAGTGATATCTCTGCTGCTGCAAAACGTAGAAAGCACTTTTTCAAAGTTATGGGAATTGCAGATGATGCACTAAGTGAACTTATGAAGAATATAGAAGAAGATGCAGAAGATGTCAAGAAAGATGCCTGCTCTAAAGTTGCAGCCAAATGCTCATTGAAAATGATGGGCGTGCAACAGATGGGACAAGAAGAAGATGGCATTGAAATCCAAAACATGTCTCAAGAAATGTCTCAAGCAATGCAAGATGACGACGTTGATGATCCAGAATTTATCGCTGCAGTTGAGAAAGTAATGAAGGTGGCAGAGCTAAGAAAAAGATGGCAATCTGAAGGTCCTTCGTTTGATTTAGGATTTGAGGTTGGTGGAAGGAACGTAAGTGGATGAATGGCTTCTTGGTTGAAAACTTGGATGTTGTAGTATGAGAACTTTGTTTTGTTGTGTTGTAATTCATATAAATAATGGGATGTAACTAACTGACTTATTTTGTTTTGTATTTGGGGATGAACTAAACTTATTTTGTTTTAAAATATGAAATGGTTTTTGTAACTAACATGTTCTATTTAGGCAATGGAGAACAATTGTTCATTAGGTTTTGTTTGTATTGTTGTTTATAAATTACAGGTTGATAATACACCGTCAAGGGACATATATCCCGAGAACTATATCTTCGAGGCTGTACAATTCATGCCCGTAGATGATGTGAATAAGGTAAAATTTTACCTTGCTTTTTATTAAGTCTGTTTGAAGTAATATTTCAGTATAATGAAGTAACTATCGTACTGAATGAACTATTTTTTACCTTGCCCTTTATTAACTCTGTTTGAAGTAATATTTCAATATGATGAAGTAACTGTCATACTGAATGAAGTATTTTTTATATAATACTACTGGCAGGGTCTTAATGTACAAATGACAGATGTTACATCGCCATCAAACTTCAGTGTTGATGCAGGCCTTATGGATAACTTAAAAGCTAATATAATGGAGAATGTAAAATCTGAATTTTCAGAAGTATACATCTCAAACAATTGTTCAACATGGATCAAATGTGAGATTGCATATAGATGATGAGCCAAAGGATGATGGAACCAAGGTATAAATCTAAATTACATGATTAAAAATCTTTATCACCCTACTACACACAGCATACAACCATGTGACATGATCTCTTTACTTGTTTGATCCATGTTTACAAATGTCAAACCTAACAAGCACTGAATACTTTTTACTTCATTATATTAATAATTTGGTTCATTGTGTAGAAGATCCAGTTCATTATGAATTAACTATCTTATTTAATGAAGTATTTTGTTATGTTATTCTACTTCCAGAATCTTAGTATACAAATGACCGATGTTACACAACCATCAAAGTTCAGTGTTACCTTGTCTTTTATTAACTCTATTACAAGTAATATTTCAGTATTATGAAGTAATTGTCGTACTGAATGAACTATTTTTTACCTTACCTTTTATTAACTCTGTTTGAAGTAATATTTCAATATAATGAAGTAACTGTCGTACTGATTGAACTATTTTTTACCTTGCATTTTATTAACTCTGTTTGAAGTAATATTTCAGTATGATGAAGTAAGTGTCATACTGTATGAACTGTTTTTTATATAATACTACTGGTAGGGTATTAATATACAAATGGAAGGTTTTACATCGCCATCAAACTTCAATGTTGACGCAGGCCTTATGGATAACTTAAAAGCTAATATAATGGAAAAGGTAAAATCTGAATTTTCAGAAGTATACACCTAAAACAATGAAATAGCTTGTCCTTGGAATGAATAATTTTCTAAATCAATACCAGGATTTGAATACATTATGTGTTGTTCAACATGGATCAAATGTGAGATTGCATAAGGATGATGGAACCAAGGTATAAATCTAAATTACATGATTAAAAATCTTTATCACCCTACTACACACAACAAATGTCAAACCTAACAAGCACTGAATACTTTTTACTTCATTATATTTATAATTTGGTTCATTATGTAGAAGATCCAGTTCATTATGAATTAACTATCTTATTTAATGAAGTATTTTGTTATGTAATTCTACTTCCAGGATCTTAGTATACAAATGGTAGATGTTACACAACCATCAAAGTTCAGTGTTGATGCTGGACTTATTGAAAACTTAAGAGTTAATCTAACAGAGAAGGTAAAATAACAATTTGAGAAGTATATATCTTAAATAATGAAGTATCTTGTCCCTGAAATGGATCATTTTCTTAACCACTACCAAAATTTGAATACACCGTGTGTTGATCAGCATAGATCCAATGTGAGATTTCATAAAGATGATGGAACCAAGGTACAAATCTAATTTACATAATTAAAAATATTTATCCCCCTACTACACACAACATAAAAGCATTGAAATGATCCTTTGCCTTTATTGATCTATGTTTATGAATGTCATACTCAAACAGCAGTGCATACTTTGTACTTCATTATATTTACAATTTAGTTCATTATGTAGAATATTAATGTGGATGCGGAAATTCAGTCAGTGTTGAATGCTTATAAGGATATAGACATGGATGATGATTTCATGGAAAGTTGTTTGGTTGGTAAGTCAGTGTCAACTGAGCTCATTGTTTACAATGCCAACAAGGTAAGCTTGTGCAAAGTCATAGATAATTTGAAGTTTGTTCTTAATATGATGAAGCTATAATAATTGATTTATTTATTGCAAACAATAGATCAAAACTTTGAAGGAACGGGTGGATGTACGTACTAGAAATGAGAAAACTGTGTCTCATGCATTGAGATCTCCATTCAATGAACGACCAGTTAAGATTACAAACAAGCTCAGTAAAGATGAAAAAGAATCATATTACTGGATTCTTACAACACATAAAACGGAAAAGTATGATTTCTAAATTATTTTCTAATAGTGTATCACATTATTTTTACTAGTATGTGAAATTCTAACATATATTAAAAAATATGCAGACTTGAACTTGTTTATGACGATGACGTTGTAAAAGTTACAAAGATGGAAATGTGTTCCTTGATACCTAGGAAATTAATTGTGGTTGGCGTTATAGATGCATGGGCTTCCTACCTCAACAATATGGAAGAATTCCGATCACTGTACTCATCAAGGCGACTATTTTTCACCACTTATCCACGTGTAAGTACAAATTATTTAAATTAAATAATATTAATTGTTGTGAAAATCCTAACTATGTTAATATACAGTTGTATACGATTGTTACAAAGCCTCAAAACATGGATGTCAACAAAATCATTGCAAACTTCTGCAGCAACTTGGACAGAGAGGTGAAGGAAATACCGAATTTCAAATGGGAACATGTGGACACGGTACAAGCATCATTCCGAAGTATCTTAATTTTTTATGAAGTAGTAATTTGAAAAGCTATACTGTATAAAACTATGAAGTAGTTAATTGCCAAAATGAAGTAATAAAACTTAATAGTGAAGTAATAGACTAAATATGAACTATCTATTTACTATTTTGTATGGGTTTAGGGTTTTAGGAATAAACTCAGCTGCTGTGTTGTTTCATATTCTTCAGATATTTAACAATACTTCATTCTCCCAGTTTTTTACTTCATTCGTGTGATCTTTTACTTCATTACATAGGTCTTTTTCCCCATATGTGCGAATGAGCATTATTATGGTATTTGCTTTTGCTTCAAAAGAAATGGAATTGTTGTTCTAGATAACTCTGAAAATGGCGACGACAATGATCTCACAACCAATTATAGTGACATTCCAGAGACGTTGTGAAAATTATTATCGTATACGATTGTTACAAAGCCTCAAAACATGGATGTCAGCAAAATCATTGCAAACTTCTGCAGCAACTTGGACAGAGAGGTGAAGGAAATACCGAATTTCAAATGGGAACATGTGGACACGGTACAAGCATCATTCCGAAGTATCTTAATTTTTTATGAAGTAGTAATTTGAAAAAATGAAGTTAAAGCTATACTGTATAAACCTATGAAGTAGTTAATTGTCAAAATGAAGTAATAAAACTTAATAGTGAAGTAATAGACTCTAAATATGAACTATCTATTTACTATTTTGTATGGGTTTAGGGTTTTAGGAATAAACTCAGCTGCTGTGTTGTTTCATATTCTTCAGATATTTAACAATACTTCATTCTCCCAGTTTTTTACTTCATTCGTGTGATCTTTTACTTCATTACATAGGTCTTTTTCCCCATATGTGCGAATGAGCATTATTATGGTATTTGCTTTTGCTTCAAAAGAAATGGAATTGTTGTTCTAGATAACTCTGAAAATGGCGACGACAATGATCTCACAACCAATTATAGTGACATTCCAGAGACGTTGGTTTGTATTCTTCACATATGATTTAATTTTATTACACTTACATATGATACACAACTAAAAATAACATATATTTTATTATACATGCAGAGATCATATTTTTGTCACTTCCTCACCAACATTGGTCTTTACAAACAGTGCAAGACAATATCCAATGCTGAAATACAGAGATTCAAAATGCCATGGAGAACTTCTAAAAATGTTGAAGACTGTGGAGTATTTCTAATGCGCCACATGGAAACATACAAGGGTGAGCGTGAAGGTTGTTGGAACTGTGGTTTAAAAAAATCAAGTTCAGGTGTTCTCCAGAGCTTGAGGGCCAAGTATTGCTCAGTATTGATGTTAGCAAATAACAGCCATACAAGCTTCAACAACAAACAAGTTACCGCAGCATACTATAAGGAGGAAAGCAATAGCCATGTAATAGATGTTGAGAAAATGATTGCAGCATATTTAAAGAAAAAATGAAGATTTTAGCAGATTAAGTTTTGATATATACATAGATCTGTTTAGAGCAATTCAAAATAAAGTACTCCCTCCGTCCCGCTTTAGCAGTTGACTCGACTTATTTTAACACAAGTGATACCCGCAAGTGTACGGGGCTAGTGTAGCAATTAGCAAGCAAGAGTATCGTATCCCACAGAGACTAATTTGTATCAACTTAACTACCACGAACAAATATTGACTACTATCTGGAGAATCGGGAAAGGTTTGGTTTGTTATAACACTACGGAAAGCATATAATGAACGAATAGATAAATAAAAGCAAGTAAACACGGAGTGAAAAGATATATGGAGAAAATTGTAGAACTCAAGGATCCGATGCACAATTCCAAGCTCTTATCCAATCAAATTGCCTTACCTTTTGATGTCTCTAGAGTTACTAAGTCGACCACAATTATAGATTAAACCCCCTCCCGAGGTGAGAAACCTGTAGATTAGGTGCTAGGATTGAAGTCCCCTTCTAATCCTAAAACCCCTAACTCCCAAAAGTTCGATTAGGTCAAAGACCTCACTCAAAACCTCAACTCTCCCGAGTTTTATTGCATTAAGGTGTGAATTATTCTTATTTTCAGATTAATTATTTCATCTCCCGATTAATCTAATTAATCATACACAATCAAGTGGTGATCAAGCAATTGAAAGGAATAAGCCCACGAATAATCAAATAACTACAAGAGCAAGGTAAGAACAAAATTAATTGGATAAAAACTATGAAATCAATGCATCATCACCAAGAATTCTACAAAATAGGGTTTAGCAACTCATGTTCTTCATAAAAACCATGTTCAAAACAAAAGATTCTATGAAATACATGGAGAAAAGATTAAGATACTCCTGTGAGAATGAATCTATGGAATGGCAACTTCAATCTTCCGATTGGAAGTCTTTAATCTTCAATTCCCTCCCTCAAAGGTGTTCTTGGGTGTGTGTGTGTGTTGGAGGCGGTAGATGTTGAATGGATGTGAACCCTAGGCGTTTTCCCTTTAATCTCCCATCAAAAATCGCGTTTTTGCCAAAAGAATACACCAAAATAGCGTACCCGGCCGGGTGAGATTATAAAGAGCAAAATTCACCCGGCCGGGTAGTCATTTTCGACCCCTTTCTGGCCATTTCCCGCAGAATTACAGTACCCGGCCGGGTGTATTTACAGTGTAATAATTCACCCGGCCGGGTGTAAGTTTCTGGATAGCGCAGTGTTCTTGTAACGGCCATAACTTCTTCTACCGAACTCTGATTGAGGTGTGCAAGATACCCACGTGATAAGTCGTATTCTAAGCCTTGGTTACTGGTCAGTATGTCGTGAAATGCATGTATTATCTGCAAAACAGTTGCTTAAGTGTGCAGGATTAAAGGATCCAAGTCAGCAGGAGACGATTCAGGTGACGCAAGTGAAAAGGGCGCCAGAAGGGTGCGATACTGACCAGGATGCATGCCAGAGAAAAGGCTCGAGATGGAGAAGGAGGATAGCTGGGATGATCATTGACAAGTGCAAAAAGGTCAAAACGCGGGAGAAGTCTACCCTAAAAGCAAGGGCAAGCCTCCCTATAAAAGAAGCCACTTGGAGAGAGAGAAAGGGTTCGGATAGACGCCTCCTAAGAGTTCAGTTCGTAGTTTGACAATCACAGTTAGTAGAATTCTCTCTAGAAGATCGATCCTTCAGCATTATCTTACCTCTCGTTCCTCGCCACAGCCATGGTCACTTGACGTCCAAGAGTCTGCCGAAAAAGTCATCAGTCCGCCGTTCCAGCCAGTTATCGTAGCAGTGTAGTAGTATCATCGCCCGGAGTGGCACAAACAATCTTAATCGCTTTCTTAGTTTAAAGTTTACTTTTGTTCGTCGCTAGTTATTTGCAAACACTCATCGCTGTTGCTCTTTTGAAGTAACTTGTTATTTTCCAACATTTACGTTATGAAGTTTCTATTTCGCATGTCACTTTGGTTTGAGTTCGCTTCATGCTGCCTAGGAAAGTTAGATTTAGTTATTGCATTTAATTTCTGAGTGCTTTCTTATCGGGAGTTGTTGATTCAAAAGTTGTAGCTATGTTTAGTCAAGTTTTCATGCATGAGTTTCCTTTCTGCGCCGTGATTACCACCTTGCATGTCAGTCAGTAGGAGTAAAGTTACAGTTTTACCGTTTAATTTGAGTTTAAGCATTTTAATCGATGGATCTTGAGTTTGAATTCATGAATCTGAAGTTTAGTTATGGTGTCTGTGTTCATATGATTTTTGTCAATACTTGGTGAGGAAGAAAACGTCAAAATCAACTTTAATTTGGACCTCTTTTGCTTTTAAGTTACTTTTTACTTTTGTTCCCTACTTTTCAGAGGTACTATCCAGACTTGTCAGAAAGCCCCCAGCCATCAGATACACCTTGTTGTCTAACTTTCCTCTTTTAGTAACTGTCTACTTTCCATATGTCTCTGATATACCTTGTCCCCTATTTTCACGAACACTCCCACATGTCTGTTATTTTCCCGCCTACTAGTCAGTAGAGTACCACCTTTATTTCCCGTCTAGGTAAAATCTCAACCGAAGCGTGGTAGCTAACCAAAACACCCAGGAAAGTCACCACAGTTATCAAAACGTGTCCATCCTCGTGGGATTCGACCCTTACCTCCATTATACTAGCCAGTAGAAATGGGTTGAGGAAATTTGTTTGAAGCCAGGTCCCGGTTATCGTACCAACGACTCAGCTGGGTCGGGAATCACTTCCTGATCAGTTGGATACACTCCAATTCACATACGAAAACCACTAGGACAAAGAACCTGCACTTCACCACGTGAAACTCTTTCGAAGACGAAGAGATTGATATGCATTATGGGCTGATTGGACTTCAAAATCTCCAGTAAATATTGTCTCAAAGCAAGGCTGCTGCACATCCACATATTTTGTACCTTTTTCTACACATTCTTAACAAAATGGTCAACATACCAATATAATAGAGAAGTATATACAAACATGTCCAATAATAGACAAAATATGATCAAATTCATACATAACCACCCTCTAAAACCATGTAAAATCCAAGAATATCAGTAGTCCCATTGACTTTTCTACCCTCTTTTTGTAAAAATGATAAAAAATACTCCCTCTGTCCCAAGATAAGTGACTTGTATTCCTTTTTGGGGTGTCCCACTATAAGTGACCTATTTCCATTTTTAGCAAAAGTCATCTCTCTTACTTTATTATCCACCTACTTTATTCTCTTTTCTCTCCTCTACTTTTCCCTCTCTCATACTTTACTCTCTCCACTTTAACTTATTTAAATACCATTCCTTAAATCCCGTGTCCAAAAGAAGTAGGTCACTTATCTTGAGACGGAGGGAGTAGTTAAAGTGGAGAAATGGTAAAGTAAGAGATACAATAATGTAGATAAGACTCTTCTCTATATTATTCTCTCTCTTAATTTACCATTTAGGTGTGGGTGTAAGGCTATAATGAAAATTAACTGCAAATATGGTGGAAAGTTCTGCATTGTGAAGTTCATTGAAGAGCACAATCATGAATTGTGTGATCCGGAAAAGTCTTACCAGTTTAGATATTTTAGACAAATGTCTAATGTTCAACAAACTCAAGTTGATGTGGCTCAAAGTTGTGGATTGCCTCCAAAGAAAATTATAGATGTAATGGCAAAAGAAGTTGGCGGAATTCAACATCTTGGTTTTACTCATATTGATTTGAAGAATTATTTGAGAACAAAGAGGACTTTGGAGATCAAGCAAGGCGATAGTGGAGGTGTTTTACAATATTTACAAAGGATGAGTAGTGAAGATCCACACTTTTACTATGCAATACAGTTGGACGTGGAAGATCTTATTACAAATATATTTTGGACAGATGGTAGGATGATACAAGATTTTGGTAATTTTGGTGATGTCGTTTGCTTTGATACTACATACAGAAAACATCGAGATGGCAGACCAATCGCCTTGTTCGTCGGCGTTAATCATCATAAACAAACAAATGTGTTTGGTGCAGCATTATTGTATGATGAAACGATTGAAACCTTTGAATGGTTGTGTAACATCCCGAATTTTTCGAACCCTATTTTTAGAGCCAAAAATTTAATTCCCTAATTTATGACTTAGGAGACGTGAATTAATTGAGGAACGAAATTATGACCGAGTCGAGTTTAGGGTTGCGTTGGAAGTTTGAAAAGTCAAACTTGTTGATTATATGACGTGGCATGTGAATATTTGAATTAAAGGTGAAATTATGTGATGATTTAAATTGTTTAAGGGTGAGTGAGATTTTTAGGATATTTTTCCCATAACCTTGTTTTCTTGAATTTTCGAAAATCCCTAGCCTTATTGGAGAAAATCTTATTTTTCCGGATTTAATTTAATTCTTGGGATATTTATCCAAATTAAATCCAAAACCCAATTGTTCCTTATTTAAATGGGAGAAAAATCGACCCCCCCCCCCCCTACTCTTAGGTGATTTTCGAAAATCACCTATGTTGGGAAGGAAATATTATTTTACTTGTTTAATTGATACCTTATTGATTTCCTTCCATACCTAAAATCAAATATTCTATCAAATCTTACCATACCTCAAGAAGATTTTGCCATATCTTATTTTAGTTAATATTCAAAATCCATTCCTTATTTAAACCTTATACTACACGCCTACTACCTATTAAAATGGGGAGGATTTTTATTTTATTTTCCTCCGTGATATTTTATTCTACTCCGTAAAATATACAAAACAAAATCTTGGCTAATCAGAAGCCACAATTTTAAAAAATTCATGCCTTGGAACCCTAGTTCACATTTTATTATTTCTTCCTCCTTACTTCACAATTTTTACCTTAATAAATTGTGTAGAATCAAATCTTCTCAAATATTCTATTTACTTACCTAAAGATCTTATTGAACTCTATAAATAAGAAGCCAAAAACCTAACCCTAGCCATCATCAAATTTTCGCCCCCCACCCAAAGAACACGCCTCCCTCTCTTCTCTCACTCTCTCAATTTTTCTTCTTCTATTCTCCAATATTTCGTCATCCTTTGGAGAAGAAATGAAGTTTAATCCAAGAATCTTGAAGAACCAAGGCTAATACTTTGATTTCTACCGTTCGTTTTCTCAAAAAGGTATTCTCATATTAATCCTCTTCTTTCTAACCGATTAATCGGTATTCTTGAACCCTCATGCATCTGGATTGAGTGAGAGTGGGGTATGAAGGACATAGAAAACGTATGCATGTATGTATGTGAAATCATGTGTGTGTGTGTGTGCGCGTCGTGTGTGTGTGTTTGTGGGTGTGTGTTGGCAAAACACTCACGTGTGACATATGTTGGTGATAGATCTAGAGTTAAGATGCGAATGAGATTTATATGATGAACATGATTTTGATTGGTGATATTAAGATAAACCGATGGGAAAAGGGAAAGCGTTGAGACATGCATGAGTAAGGAGTTTGTGTTGAATCTGATTCATGATACGTGCCTATGTGATTAGAAGGTGAAACCTCGGTTGCGAAGCAGGATAACAAAGGGAAAGAACATACTTGAAATCTAAGTAGTCGAGGTGGGCTTTATTCTTAAACTCTCTTAATTCTTGCAAAAATATTGATTGGTGTTATAAGGGTGGTTTGAAACGTTATGCCATGCCTGTGATTGTTTTTGATGATATTGTGTATCAGATGCCTAGTTTGTGAGTACGCTCCATTAGGCTACAGTGGCTATGGATATGTATAAACGAATTCGGGTCTGAGTACGGGCCGCAAACCCTACCAGGCTGTGTACACGATGAGATCGGGAGCCGTCCTTGCTAGTCGGCCGGTCTCGTGGGCGAAAAGTGTGGCCACACTTTCGTCGCACTATGGAAATGTTGTGATTGTGACTATTGATGAGAAAAAGCGGGGAGATGTTTGACTGGCCAGTCTAAGAAATTATTTTTGTGATACTCGTGATATTCTTTTATAACTGCTTAAAACTCGAGTTCACTATGGTAAGGGTGACATAACTTATTAAATAAAATGTTTTGGCAACAAGCTCACTGAGTATTTCAAAATACTCAGCCCTGCATGTGTTTTCCTTATGTGCAGGTTGAACGGCGACGAGCGTTGGCGGGTGTTGAGACAAATCTAATTAATAAGATGGTTAATATGAACTTCGAGTGTAGTCGTGTCTTCATACATGGCTTCACTTTCTCTTGGATGCTTCCGCTAAATTTTGAAACTCATTTTTTATCACTTAGTCGTTTTGAACCTATTTCTTTTTGGATTAGAAGACTGAGACATATGGTGTTTTGTTGAATTCATTCCAACCCTTGACTTTGATCGTCATTTATGCTATCTGCTCTTCATTGATTATTCTTGATCAAACCGTTGACTTATTGCTTCGTTAGCTTATTATATACCTAGGTCAAATCTCTTTAAATGAAACCCTAGCCTTGTTCTTATTGCATTTAAGTCCGCCTAGTTAACAACCGCCGAATTTGTTATACCCTAGGAGGGCGGGGCGTTACAGGTTGTTTGCTGCATTTGAAGATGCCATGATGGGAAAGAGACCAAAAACCATCTTAACAGATCAAGATCAAGCAATGAGCGCTGCTTTAGCTTCCAAGTGGCCATCAACTTATCATCGCCTATGTGTTTGGCATATTTTTCAGAATGCAGCCATTCATCTCTCGAGTGTTTTTTCGAGTTTCAAGAATTTGCAGCTGATTTTAGTCGTTGTATATACGACTATGAAGAAGAGTCAGAATTCCTTGATGCATGAAACAAAATGTTAAAGAAATACGACTTGAAAGATAATAAGTGGTTGGCAAGAATATTTTCTCTAAGGGAACAATGGGCATTGGTTTATGGAAGAAATACTTTTTGTGCAGATATCATCACAACTCAACGGAGTGAGTGCATGAATGTTATTGTGAAGCATTATGTAAATTACAAAAACAATATTGTTGAGGTGTTCCATCATTTTCAATGGTTGATAGATGATTGTCGTGAGATGGAATCAAAAGAAGATTTCAAAAATGCTCAAAGTTCTCCTGTTATGACATTTCCATTGGAAATATTAAAGCATGTTGCTGCCTTATATACACATAGATGTTTGCATTGTTTAGCGAAGAGTTGATAAAGACATTTGAAAGCAAGATCGAGAGTGAGAATGAGCTTGGAAGTTCAAGAATATATAAGGTCAGGCCATTTCATCGAACTAATGAGCATACAGTCACATATGATTCTATTGGAGGTTCTATTTCTTGCAGTTGTTGAAAGTTTGAATTCTCAGGTATTTTATGCTCACATAGTTTAAAAGTCTTAACATTTATGAATATCGATCGAATACCTGATGAATATATTTTAAAGCGGTGGACTAAACATGCTAAGAATGGTACGCCAAGAGGTTGCGATGAAGCGGTTATTGTTGATGAAAAATCAAGAAAAAAGCAACAATATAAAGAGTTATGTAACTCATTCATGCAGTTGGCAGCAAAAGCAGTTGAGAGTGAAGATGGTTATACTTATGCTAGTGATTGTTGATAAAGCTAATTTCATGCATTGGTTATAAGGATAAATTCTGTGATTTCCTGGGTCTAACAAACCTTTTTGAGCCAGGTGTGTAGAGAAAATGCCAGTCCCAAGAAGAAGATAGAGATCACCTGGTGAAGGAAGCTGGCAAGAAAAATTAAGCAGAAGGATGAAAAGCCACTAGACTGAGGAGCATCGATTGAAGGGCAAAATAGGAATCACAAGAACAGTCTAGAAGCTCTATCCACTATAAAAGGAGCACGCAACCAACATGAGAAAACACGATCGTCACCTTTTCCAGCTCCTAGCTTAGTTTTCTACTTTTCTACGCACTCTTTTGGGGGAAATTTTCTGGGGGGTTCTCGTTTCATAGGAAGTTTGGGTGCAACACCGTCTCTACAGAGGCGAAGAAACAATTATCCTTTATTTTCTGTCTACTTTTGGTACTCGCCGAGTCTTCGCTGTTCGAGGCTCGGCCTTTTGTGTTGTTCCTATCGTTGGATATTTCGTATTTTGCAATGGATATTTCTGTTTATGTTTCGTTTATCTTGTTGTGTTGTTTTGGGATCGATTTGCTGATCTTTGTTGGTTGATCTGAGTTTGAAGCTGGTTTGTGAGAAATCTGTTGTTGATCGGAAAAATCTACGTAGATCAGTGAGAATCTGAGGTGGAAATGATGTTTGGTTGTTGTGGATGGCTTGGATCCGGAGTGGATTAAGCGTCCCGTGACTGGATCTGTTTGTTTGAAGTTTCATTTAGTTGTTTAAATTCTACATTCTCGTTTTACCTCGTCTAGTAGCCGTAGATCTGCCTTAGTTTTAACTGTTCTTCGTTTTTACTGCTTTTAATTCCGTCTGCTCCGTGTCGATTTACGTTTTTGCTCTGTTTCTTAGCTGGTTATTTCCTGGTAAATGTTGAAGAAGATGATGTCGCTGTTAGTTGGACCTTTAGTTAGTTATTTTGCAGGTTTTCAATCGTACTCTACCTTTTCAGAAAATGGTCCCCACTTTCAGTTGTTTTCTTAGGTCTGGGTAATTTAGGGAATAGTTTTCTTAGATCTAGTAATTGTCTCGTTTGTTCCAGTTTACATGCATGTTTCCTGTTTCTGCCTAGATCTAGCTGTTAGAGTAACATATTTCTATTACCAAGTCTAGGAAGTAAAGCTCAACCCTAAAAATACGTGGCAGCAGCCAACAAAAAATAGTTCCCGAGTCTTTGAACATGTTTATTTGCGCATTCATCTATGTGGGATCGATCCCTACTTCCCTGTGCTAATTTTAGTATACGTGGTTGAGGGTTTTGAAGGGGTATTCTGTGTGTCCGACGACCGAGATCTTTCAACGATCCGTGAGTTCCTAGACCCTGTGATCTAGAGGATTCGTTGGACTCAGGAAGCTTGATATTCCTTACTGTGCACACAGTCTAAACTAGTGACTTCAATTGTCTTCTGAAAATGGGAAACGACATTAATGGAATGGTAGGGAAGGCAAATAATGTGACAGTTGAGGCAAATAAGGTTGGAGATGTTGTAACTGTTGCAGCTGATGGTGATGCCAATGAAAGTCAAATTAGAGGCTTCAAACCTAAAGGAAGGGTTATATACCAATCAAGTAAGAGACCAAAGAATGCTTTGGAACGGACTATTAGGAAAAAACGGAAACCAAAAGCAACAAAGAGTGGTTTAGAACATGCTTCTTCTACACAGGAATCTGATGGGACGACTACACTCATTAATGATGAGTATTGGAACTTGACGTACACTGCTCTCGATCCTCCAAGTACATCATAATTTAATGGTGTGGACTATGTTATCCGAAGATACTGTCTCTACTCTCCACAGCTTTATACTTTTTTTCTTTTTTCTTAAACTTTTTTTTGTCTGCGCGTAAGTTAGCTCCGATTAATTTACGTTTACAACTATGTATTTTTTACTTGATTTCTTGACTTATTTCGAACCTATTGGTATTATGTGTTTTTCTTCCTTCTAATTCTCTAAGTTAGATGCATATGAAAGGAAAAATATATTAAAGGATAGAAAATTCCGTCTAAATATTCAATGTAATTTGTAACTTTTTATGAGGCAGTATTAGATAAAATTTGTATTGGATAGGAATATGATAATTGATACATATGAGAGCTTTTTAGCTATAAGTTAAAATTTATTTAAAAGAATGATCTTCATTAATTGATTGTTTCGTTCATCCAATTTATAGTGGAGAGCTTTTGACATTTTGTGGTTTTTAGCAAAGGTGAAAGAAAATAATGCAGTATTGATATGATAAAGACATATTGCCATTATGTTATATTTCATATGAGTATTTTTCAGATCAAAGTGACAGTGGGATATATCGTATTTCATTCCCGGAGTTGAAGATAGGTGAACCTTTATTTAGTGTAGGACTTGCTAATTTTTTTTAAACTTACAATTGTTGGATGTAGTTTCTTTATATTAATTTACTGTTAGAGAAATTGAGTGAACAATTACTTAAAGCTCTCTATGATGATTAACCGAGAACAACGGAGAAGGAGCACAAACTGTAAAGCGGAAGCGTACCTTGATCCATATCAAATAGAACGTCGAATAGAACGGCTGAATTGCTTTGCAGCGGCTATGGATCTTCCAAACGATCAGAGACGTTCTTCGTGATAGTCTGCTGAGAGAATACAGAGATATCGAATGTTCTTCTGACGTCTGGGGACCATAACCCTAGCTTATATTTATATTAAATATAAACCCCTTTATTTTCTATTCGGTCCCTCATCAAATAGAAAATCACTTTATGGTATCTACACTTATTTCCATAACAATTAAATACACTTTAGCCCAAACCTTAATCTTTATTGGATCACTTTAATTGGGCAACTGAAAGATAGCCATACACATTAAATCAGTCATGTGAAAGCCCAAATTTCTAACAATCTCCCACTTGGGCAACACATGACACCAAATAAATATGTACAAACTGAATGAGCGCTCAAAAGTGCTATCACATAGTGTATTTCCGAACAATCTTATTATCAACCATATCGACATAGGACTAAAGGGGCAGTCACCATATTTTTTCATGATTAAACCCATCAGTAATCACATATGCAAATATAATCAACAACAGATCAATTATGGAGTGTAGCATGGAAATTTCATGAAAGGTGATCATACATGCCTATTTCCAACTGGTCCTTCCAAAGTGAGATCAAACCAAAAATAATGGACAAAACATAATACTTTATTTCTGCAGAGAATAACATGAGTTTATAACTTCATGTTCAAAACACAATATAGAGCAACAACCCTAACTACTCCCACTGAACGGAAGTACCTTTAAACAACATAACACCCATTTGGGCTATATTTCCATGAAAGACCTTGGGTGATAATCCCTTAATGAGCGGATTTGTCATCATCAAATCCGTTCCCTTATGCTCTATATGCATTTGTCCATTCCGAACTCTTTATTTAACAACCATGAAGCTCCTGTTGTTTTAGAATATAATACTGCAGAGTTATTGTCACAACATAACTTAAGTGGTCTTTCAATACCTTACAATATGCAGCCTATTGACATTCTTTCATAGTTATATTCATTAACTAGATGCCCCAAAACGAGTTACGAATTCTGTTGTCATGGCAGAAGTAGCTACAAGTGTTTGCTCAGCACTTCTCCACGAAATGGCTCTACAGCCAACAGACACACGTAACCTAAAATGGATCCTTTACTGTATTGGCATCTAACAAAATCAGAATCAAAATACCTAAAGATCTCTCCAAATGATCTGATTTTCTGTATGCGAGCATGTAATGCTTAGTTCTCTATAAATATCTCATAACCCGTTTTGCTCCTTCCTAATGATCCATATCGGGTTATTGAAATATCTGCCCAACATATAAACAATTAAAACCAAATTGGGTCTAATACACACTTGAGCACACATTAGGCTCCCAATAGCCAAAGCATAAGAAACCTTCTGCATTTTCTAAATCTCAAGATTTATCTTAGGGCACTGAATGAGACTAGGTTTGTCTCCTTTAGTCATAGGGGTATTTCTTTACTTATAATTATGCATCTCAAATACTTTAGGCACTTTTTCACTATATCCCTTCTGTGACAATCGAAAATTATTTCTTTCGATTCCAAATACAAAAGAGGCTTCCCCAAGATCTTTCATCTCAAATTTCTTCGAGAGAAAATTCTTGGTGTTAGTGCAATATATCCTTATCGAAAAATATTTCTTTCGATTCCAAATGCCAAAGAAGATGCATTTGCTCCCACTGAACTTGTGATACACACAACCATCAATAGCATTATTTCCGAATCCAAATGAAATGACTACTTCATAAAATTTGTGGTACCATTGACGAGAGTCTTAATTGAGGTTGTTGAGATTGACTTTAAATAATATCATCCGCATGAGATTGAATGTTTACAACAATATCATCTTGAGGTTCTTAATATGCTTCTTCTTCAATGATAGTAATTGATACATGATCATTGTCAGAAGCAATAGTAGGTGTCTATACATACTCCTCCTCAAAAGTAATGTTCCTTAACACATTCTTCCCCCCAAGCTCAACATCCTCAAGGAATACTATATTTCTCGTCCCAAAAATTAGTTCCTTTTGTGGGATCATAAAATTTAAAACCCCCTAAAAAATTTTTTTTTTGGAAGACCAAAGTGAGAATATATGCTACAGTCTTTAATGCCTCTCCCTAAAGCGAATGCGACAAGGAAGAATGATAAATCATACTCCTTCACATATCTTTAAGAGTTTTATTTCGTCTTTTAGTTACACCACTCATGCTAGGCGATCCCGGCATAGTGTACAAAACGACGATCCCACACTCTTCCAAATAGAAGGCAAAATGTCTTTGACATTGTTCACCTGAGCAGTCATTTCTGTCGTAGTATTTGTCACCACGGTCAGATTTGACTTTCTTAATGCTTTGGTTGAGTTGGAGCTCAACATCAGCCCTGAATATTTTGAACTTGTCTACAGCCTCAGACTTTTAATAGATTAAATGTAGGTGTCCAAAACAAGAATATTCATTTGTGAATGATATAAAATATTGTTGATCATTCGATGAAACCGAAGTGAATGAACCACAAATGTCCGTATATATCAATTCTAAAATGTATAGCTCTATTGGCACCTAATTTCTTAAGTTTGGTCTGCTTTCCTTCGATACATTAAACACACAAATCAAGTTCTGAAAAGATAAGTGTATTCAATACAACATATGACACAAGTATCACAATCTTTTATTTTGAGAAATAATCAAAACACTTGTGTCATAAATTAACCAAATTCTAATTATTTAATTTGCTTAGTCCCTTTGATTCAACATGTAAAGCTTTTGAATATGAAGTAACATAATTGAGCATTCAAAGATTGTTATATGCACTTAAGGAAACAGTGTCCACAATACTAGAATTATTTGAAGGAAGAACTTTACTATTTCTGAATGAACAAGAGAAACCAAATTTGTCCAAAGCAGAAATCGAAACCAAATTTTGTCTAAAAGACAGTACAATAAAGTATCCTTCAAAGACAGAATAATTCCAGTCTTTAATAACAATCTACAATGCACAATAGTCTCTACTTCCACCGATTTGTCATGTCCCACATAGATATATCTTTCACCATCAATTGACTTTCAGTAGCTCAGACAGTCTTGCACTGATAACCTTATGTGAGTAGTAGCACCAGAACCTACCCACTAAATATCATTAGAGACTAAATCCAAATTAACTTTAGAACAGACCAAAACAAGAATTGTAACTTCCTTTGCACGCCATGCGTGAAATTTACAATTCTTCTTTTTTATATCCATGTTCACCACAAAAGAAACAACCATCATTATCTTTATGTTGTTTCTTTTGTGATCAACCCTTATCCATAGTAGCATTCTCAATACGCTCTCTTAATGCCATTTACTTTATTTCTTGAGATACTGACTAGATGTGCAACACCAAATGCACATACAAGTCTTTAGAATTCAAGTTTAATTGAAGCAACATGAGACATTTTCATAATGTGCTCCCTTATGTAGCCCTTGCCCTTATATACTTTATTCAGATCAAACACGCTTGTCTCAACCTTATCGTTTTTCATAAAACGTTCCTTATTTTGGCAAGGTATTCACTGGCCTTAGTGATATACTTAGATACAGTACCTCGAAAAGCTTCTGGGATGCTACGCCTAATGATCAACAGACTTACACGATTAGAGTGTTCCTACTTCTCGTAGTTTCTCCTTTGATAAGAAGTACTTCGTCCGTAGGAGAAGTAGGTTGCTCAATCCTTAGCGTGTAATCCAGATACATGCAACCCAGAGCAATCAAAATATAATCTTTACAATCCTTAAAATTTGACCCATTCATACACTGACATATTGTTCATGTTAGAAGAAGCTGCAGAAGCAGACATCATAATTGAACAGAGAACAAAACTAAAATAATTGTCATGCTCACATAATAAAATTTAAATAAAAGGTAACATCTCGAGGTACCGGCACAACATTCATATCAAGTCTTTTGACAGTAATATGAACTTGTAATTGGTAACCTCATCGTAGTGATCAAACACTGATAATAAGATCTGGTCAAGTAGTGTCCACCTTTTGGCATCACACTACTCACTTGATCACTGAATAATTATCACGTATTTATCACCACAGGTATATATGTATTTCGTGCCAAACATTAATCTTCCTTTTGGCCGACTAATATCCGCATTAAAATACTTACACACATACCGTCCTAACATTCGCAATAAAGAAGTCTAGACAAGAGAGGTTACTTTTGCAACGTCTTGCTTCGACTAATCTACTTTGAACATTAGTAAAACATTACGAGGTACCGAGCACAACATCCACATCAAGTCTTTTGAAAGTAATATGAACTTGTAATTGGCAACCTCCTTACAGTGGTTAAATACTGGCAATAAGATCCTGTTAAGTAGCGTCCACCTTTTTGCATCACACCACTCACAAGAAAACTGAATAATTGTCACGTATTTATTACCACAAGTATATGTGTATTTCGTGCCAAATATTAATCTTCCTTTTGGCCGACTAATATCCGCATTAAAATACACATTCATTAGTAGAAAATAAGGAACATGAGATGTACCCAAAAAATTTGAATTTAAAAATTAAAAAACCGAATACAAACGCTCGCAAGGGAGTCGTTTATAATTTTCTGGAATAAGGTGATTAGCCAACGAGTCATTAGGTTCGCATACCTTGCGAACTCAGTGAGTCGCCAAATCCTGACGGCCAGTCCAATAGCTCCCCAGCAAATTGCTGCTCCTAATGGGATTCTATATAATTTTTCTCGATTTTAGACAAAAATTGACAAAACCCGAATTTTGATGTTCCCCAAAATTGCAACCAACAAACATAAAAATATTCAAAAACAACATCAAAACAGCCAAACAATACCATATAGCTCAATTCATACCATGACAATGAATTACCAATAAATAGAATTCCTAATTTTTCAATCTATCATCCGAAGTTCCAAACAAATAGTGTATACGTGCATAAAAAATGCCGAAAAGGAATTCACGCAGCACGAATACATCGCCATACTTTAAACTTATATACATATATTACGTACGGCAACAAATATATATATATATTTGGCAACAAATAAACCATAATCATGGAAACATGAATACACCGCAATAAAAAAAAAACGGAAATATGCCAATATGGAATCAGAATTATTTTAATCATGGCAATCATCTCAATTTCCATTAACATAAGATACGACAATATTCTTAATACACAACAAAAGGAAAGAATCAATTTGTTGCAATATTTTAATAAGGCAGATTTGCACATAATTGAAAAAGATTCTCGGCCATAGCAATCCACAATCAAAACATGCTTTGAAACACGTGCAAAACAATAACAACAATTCAATTCCGTAACTCTAATATGAAAACCAAATTTGCGACATGTATTTGACAATTAACGATCCAGAATGCGCAACGATAACAGAAACATTGTACCTTGATCCAAGATTAATTCGATTCATACGAAAAAACAGATTGAATCACAGACAATGAAACAATAAAAAACAGCCGCATGATTTTAATTTTAAAATCGAAAAACCATAATTCCCTTTTCTCAATTCTCAGAGAATCATCAATAGAGTGGCTCTGATACCACTTGTTAGAGAAATTGAGTGAACAATTACTTAAAGCTCTCTATGATGATTAACCAAGAACAACGGAGAAGGAGCACAAACTGTAAAGCGGAAGCGTACCTTGATCCATATCGTATAGAACGGCTGAATTGCTTTGCAGCGGCTATGGATCTTCCAAACGATCAGAGACGTTCTTCGTGATAGTCTGCCGAGAGAATACAGAGATATCGAATGTTCTTCTGACGTCTGGGGACCATAACCCTAGCTTATATTTATATTAAATATAAACCCCTTTATTTTCTATTCGGTCCCTCATCAAATAGAAAATCACTTTATGGTATCTACACTTATTTCCATAACAATTAAATACACTTTAGCCCAAACCTTAATCTTTATTGGATCACTTTAATTGGGCAATTGAAAGATAGCCATACACATTAAATCAGCCATGTGAAAGCCCAAATTTCTAACATTTACTGTTCACTTCACTTATTGACGGCTGAGAGGAGGATTACATAATAAACGAAAAGTAAGATGTTCAACGACTAATAAGAAATGAAAGAAAAGAAGTTTCAAACTTTGACATGGTTGAAAGAGATACAAATTCCAAATGTTGAAGTCTCGGCATTGGTCTGTTCTATTAAGCATCCTACTTTGGAATTGGAGCATCTATTTCTCTAGTGTTTATTTTCTTTGTATACATGGCAGCAAACTACTAGTGTATGAGGAAATGTATGATGATAATTAAACTTTTAGTCTTTAATTTTATTAATTTAAAAAATATCCACATGTCATTATTTTATTAGTATAGTATTAAAAGATGTAGCATTTGAATGAGTTGATCCGCTCCGACAAACTAGTATTTATCGAATCAATTAATGGAGGAATGATATGCTACATATCATATGTGGGCTTCTTATGTGAGCACCACTTTCGTTCGACACACTTTTAGAGCATCCGCAGTGGGGCGGACGATGCTCATCGTCCGCCACAGTGGCATCGCGGACGATGCCACGGAAGATGCGAACGCGTTTTCTTTTCTTTTTTTTGAATTTTTTCCAATTTTTTTTTCTTATTTAAACACCACAATTCCAACTCATTTCACACACTCCAATTTCACATCTCTTCAATTATTCCCTCTCGTCCCTCAAAAATGAATCCCGGCGACTACGATTTGAGTACATCGGATGGCTGCAGGCGGGCCTTGACTCGAGCCTTGTTCGATGCCGTTAATGAAGCCGCGGCGGAATGCTTGGCACAAATGCAGCGGGAGCAGGCAGCGGCGGAGGAGGCGGTGGCGCGGGTCTAGAGGTGGCCAAACCAAACCGGACCGCCGGTTCCCAACCGGCGGGTCGGAACCGGAACCGGAACCAGACGACGGTTCCGGTTTGAAATCTGGTTTCACAGTTATAACGGGCCGGTTACGGTTCCAAAAATACAAAACCGGAACCGGCGGTTAACCGCCGGTTCACCGGGAATATGTAGCTGTCATCGGTAGGTTCCTAGGGTTGTAGGCGTAGGGCTGAAAAAGGTCGGAAAACCACCGGTTAACCGGCGGTTTCTGACACAAAACCGCCAGTTCCCGACGGTTCAAGGCTAGGGTTCAGGCGTAGGCATGTAGGGTTGCAGCGTAGGGTCTGAAAAGGTGTCGGAAACTGCCGGTTTTCGGTCAGAAACCGGCGGTTTTCTGACACAAACCGGCGCTCGGTCAGAAAACCGGCGGTTTTCGACCGTTTTCAAATTTTGAAATTCAATTTTTTTTTTAATATCAGATTTTTCCCCCATTTTTCATCTATAAATACTTCATTCTTGTGTTAACAAGTATTTCTCTCTCAATCTCCAATTCTCTATTCTCTACCTCATTCTCTCAATTTGCTCTCTACTTGTTTACTTAAGTTGTTCATCAATTTTCATAATTTGTTCTTCATATTAGTTACAACTTACAACTTGTTCAACTACGTTACTATAAAAAAAATATGTCTTCTTCTCGTGGTGGTGGTGGTGGTGACCGTGATCGACGGGGCAAAGGAATTGCCGAAGATCAATCTACCCGTCCGAAAAAATCACGACGACCTACTCGTCGAGAAATTTTGGAAGAGGTTTCCCATGCTGAGGCTGTTTGCTTACAAGTAAGTTATAAAATATTTTGCATATTATATTTTTATACATAAACTTAATAAGTTTGAGTTCATGATTTTTCTATGTTCATCTTCTAAATTCTAATTCGTACATATACTACTATTTGTAGATGGAAGAAGATCGTCGTGCAGTTGTAGCCATTGCACTAGCCCAATTGGGTGGTCATGGCGCGGTTGGCGCCGAATCCGATGCTGGGTCGGGTGATAATTACATCTTGGTCGATGATTACGAAATTGATGACGTTAATGTTAATCTGAACGATGATCATGAGGACAGTGACGGTGACCACGAAAATGAGGAAATGCCCCCCTCTTCACAAGACGGCCGCGGAGAAAAATCTAAATAAAATCTGATATATTTGTTAAACATTTCAAAAAGGTCCCAATAGTGTCTTCCGCTAATGAAGTGCCGATATTTTTTATGGCATATTGTAATTACTGCACCAAAAAATACAAATTCAAGAAGTCCGGGGGATATGGCTCTCTCATCCGTCACATGCAGACGATTCATCCCGAACTATATGGGCATAGCGCTAGCCAAACCCAACTCAACTTCCAAAGTGCGAGTGCCCATGGCTCCGTCTCCGGTTCGTCTCAAACAGGTACGCCGTCCTCCGCTCTTTTAAGATATGATCATAAGCATACTATTGAAGTTATGGCTAAATTTGCTGCCATGCATCATCTTCCTTTTAATATTTATGATAATCAAGATTACGAAGATTCGATGAAAGAGTGTTATAATTTGAACTCAAAAAGACTACCTAGAACTAGTATTCAACGATCTACCAAAAATCAATATTATGAAATGAAAAAAGATTTATCACGATATTTGAATAACTTGGGACACAAAGTGAATATTTGCTCTGATGTATGGGCTGATGCTTTCCAAAAGCATGCATACATGGGAATTACGGTTCACTTTATGGACAATAGTTGGTCTTTGAACAAACGTTTAATTACTTTTAGAGATTTTCCTACACCATACACTGCAAATACAATTGCTTTTTTAATTATTCAAGTTTTGAATGAATATCAATTATGCAATAAGGTGTTTTGTATTGCTTTTGATAATGCAACTGCTAATACTGCAAGTATTAGCCACTTGATTGATGTGTGTTCTCCGATTATTGATGGTAAGTATTTTCATCAATGATGTGTATGTCATATTTTGAACTTATGTGTACAAGATGCGCTTTCTTTATGGCAAAAGCATGTTGATCCTATTAGAAATGCAGTTAGAGCGATCCATTTCAAGCTTGGCAAGGCTTGAAAAAAATATTGCCGTAACATGAACATCAGGTATACAACTTTTATAATGAATGTGTCTACTAGATGGAACTCTACATATGATTGCCTCAATTCTACTTTGGAGCATAAAGATGCTTTGTGAGATTTTTTTAGAACTAATCCCTATGGTGATATAGTTCTTACGCCTAATTGTTGGGACCAAAGCATGAGTTTATGTCAATTGTTCAAAGCTTTCAAATGTGCGACCGTTGAATTATCGGGTGTTTACTATTGCACATCTGTTCGTGTGTTAGAGCATTGCATGTATATAGCACTTGGTTTTAAAACATGCATAAAAAATGCTAGATCTCGTGAGTTAATGTGTGTTTTATTTTATATGATTGAAAAATGGTTGAAGTATTTTAGTGAAATTCCAACTGTGTTTTTAATTGCTAAGTGCTTGGATCCAAAATGGAAATTATCTGGCACAACTAAGATCTTAGATTTCTATTATCAAAATTTGCGTTCTATTGATCTTAGTCCACTTCAAAATTTGCCTTATGATGATGATGAAACCTCGAGAGTTTTTGAACTAACCATTCCTGATAGATCACTTGTTCAAGCTCAATTTGAAAGTAGCTTGAGTACTCTCTTTGCCGAATATGAAGAAAAGTATAACCGTACCCACCAAATTCGTCCACGTACACAACTTGCTCCTCAACCGCAGCAATATGGCGGTTTTGGTTTTGCTTATGATGACCCCGATGCTCAATCACAATTAGCTGACTTATACGGCTACGGCACAGGCTCAAGCTCAAGGCCCACCTCAATGGGATCGGTAAGCGAGTTAGATTTTTATTTGGAAGCACGCCGCCATACTTTTAGTGATGCAGGTCCTACAACCGCCCAAATCGACGTCCTAGAGTGGTGGGGAACACACGAGAAAGATTATCCCATACTTGCGTCAATGGCTAAGGAGATCTTTGCAGTCCCGGCTTCCACCGTAGCCGTCGAGTCCGCTTTCAGTGTTGGAGCATGTGTCTTGGACATGAGAAGAAGCAAACTCTCCGCGAGAAATATGGAAGTTGTGATGTTACTTGATGATTGGGGAAAAGCTGCAAAGAGAGCGCAAGAACCAGATTGGGATGCTCGTGAAGAGAGTGAGGAAACATTCACCGACACTGAGGATGAAGGTGAAGAATGAAGGCCAACCGTCGTCAACCGCCAACAAACAAAGTAAGAGAACTATGTGGACTTTGATTCCTCAATGCAATTGAGCATTAAGGATACGTAGGCACCTCAACTTAAATTTTAAATTTAAGTTGAGCTCAAGTCCTTTTCCTTTTATTTCTTTTTTTTTTCTAATTGTTTCAACTTTACTTTTAATATGTTTTTTGTAAATTGTAATTTTGTATTTAAATTTTAAATTCAAGTGTATAGTTGCATTGTTGTATTTTGTAACTTGTAATTGTATTGTAGAAATTTACAATCAAAGTTTCAAATCAATAAAATTGCAATTCTTTATCGTTATCAATTCTCTTTGGATTTTACTATAGAATTTAAAAGTTATAACTATAAGATTTAAATAAAAAAAAATGAACCGGAACCGGCCCGGAACCACTGAAAACCGGCGGTTAGTAACCGGAACCGGCGGTAACCGTGGTTAAAACAGAACCAGATAACCGGTATCCGGGCCGGTTACGGTTCAAGCTTTCGACGAACCAAAACCGGCGGTTTTTGAACCGTGGCCACGTCTACGTGGGTCCCTCGCCCAATACGACGTCGGACGTATGTCCCGCTCGAGCACGACGTAGCCCACGAACGTTTGTTCGCAGATTATTTTGCCGAGAATCCAACGTGGGGCCCGAATATTTTTCACCGCCGTTTTAGAATGAGCCGAGATCTTTTTCTCCGCATTGTGCAAACGTTGGAGGGACGTGATGAGTACTTCCAGTATCGGAAGACGGGATCGGCAGACCCGGACTTACGCCGTTGCAGAAGTGCACGATTGCGATCCGCCAGTTGGCCTGCGGCACAACAACGGATATGTTCGACGAGTACCTTCATGTCGGGGAGACAACTGGCCGTGAATGTCTCAAGACTTTTTGTAAGTTTGTAAGTTAGTTGTGGAGACTTTTTGGCGACACATATTTGCGACGCCCGACTGCTGATGATTGCCTGAGGCTGATGAGGATGCACGAGACGGTGCACGGCTTCCCTGGGATGCTAGGGAGCATCGACTGTATACACTGGCAGTGGAAGAACTGTCCGACGGCGTGGAGAGGCCAATTTACCAGCGGCTACAAGGGCAGCCACCCTAAGATGATCCTGGAAGCCGTCGCTGACCAACTCCTCTGGATCTGGCATGCCTGCTTCGGAGTAGCCGGGTCGAACAACGACATCAACGTCCTCAACTCGTCCACCATCTTTGCGGATCAGTGCAGGGGTCGCGGACCGGCCATCGAGTTCACTGCCAATGGTCGCGGACATCATATGGGGTACTACTTGGCCGATGGCATATACCCAAGGTGACCTGTTTTTTTGAAGACGATCAGTTGCCCAATTGGTGAGAGGAGAGTCTTGTTTGGGGCAAAGCAGGAGTCCACGTGGAAGGATGTAGAGCGGGCTTTTGGGGTGCTCCAATCGCGGTGGGCAATCATGAAAGGTCCGGCGCGTTTCTGGTACAAGGAAGTCATCGCGACGTCATGTATGCGTGCATCATCATGCATAACATGATAGTCGAACAAGAAGTTGGACATGTCACCGATTGGGTGGATGATGAAGCCAGACCTAGCTCCAGCACGGCGACCCCGCCTGTCACTCGAGGATTACCGATGGGCTTCGGTGAGGTTCTGCAGCGACAGAGCTCAATGCGCAGCCAACAAGACCATACTCAGCTCATGACCGACATGATTGAAGAAGTTTGGAACCGCAACCGCCGTTGAGAATTTGTAGTTTTTTTTTTTTATTTCGTATTGTAATGTTTTAATTTTAATGAAATGAATTTATTTTTTTCAAATTTTGAAGTATTTAAATATTCAAATAATTGATAAAATGCTTAGGGCGGGCTATAGTCCGCCCCACTGCAGGTGGAATGGGCGGAGGATAAAATACTGACGTGGCGGTGCATAGGGCGTCGCTTAGTCCGTCCCATTGTGGATGCTCTTAGCGTTGTTCGTTTCGATTTACCTATTTAGTTTGATTCTAATACGTTAAAAAATGTTATTGCAATTTTTAATTTCACAAAATTCATAAAAATCAAAGCTCGATCTGCTCGTTTTCTCTATAATTTCAAATAAATGAATAAAATAATAAATCAAGCTTTGATTTTTATGAATTTTGTGAAATTAAAAATTGCAATAACATTGTTTAATGTATTAGAATCAAACTAAATAGGTAAATCGAAATAAACAACGCTAAAAATATGTCGAACGAGAGTGGTGCTCACATAAGGTGCTCACATAAGGTGTGTAGCATATCATTCATCTCAATTAATGTAATTGATTTGTATTTAATTTTAATTTAATATTTTATTTAAATTTGGAGACCGAGCTTCAACTATGTCAAATCCAGTCAAAATGAACGTTGGGAGATCTATTTGGGGTGGCCTAATTAACATTTGGCCTAACTTATAAATAATTAAAAAAAAATCATTTTTAATAGTACTATGATATAGTATTACTAGTTTTCTTGACGTAAAAGATTTCAACTACAAAGTCTATGTTCTCTTTGATATTATGGAATTGAACTTGTGGAAATGAAATTGAAGTCTTTTGTAGTACTAAATTTAATACTCGTATTGCAAGGGGTGCATTATATTGCTAACTTTTTATGTTGCTAACTCATCAATGCAGTGTATTAAAAATGTCAACACATAATGTCAACACAATATATTGAAATGTCAACATATGTATTGACATTTTAATGTCATCGTGTTGACATTTTTTTTAAGACACTATGTTGATGAATTGACAGAGTTAACAACTTAAGAAAGTTAACAATTGATCACCCATGTACCGCAATATATTTGGATTTCGAATTGAGTGACAATTCTAATTCCAATTCTAAAATTTGAATTCTGTATCAAAAATAGAATTTCAAATTATTATAAAATTGGACACTTTCACACACAACACACGCATATATTGCACACACATGCACACAAACTATATAATTTATTAAAATTCGGTTTCATACTATCAGGTTCTCTCTGTCTCATAATAGATGTCATATTTCTTTAGTTTTGTTTCACAAAAGATGTCATATTTATATTTTTGAAAAAAATTCTCTCACCATTTAACACATAAAATAACATCTTTTAATATAATGTGTTATCTAAATTTGTCATCTATTATGGGACATGGGACAGGAAGTACATTATTTTTACCAAACAAAGTGATTTGAAATTCGTAGAAATCTGATTCCAATTCCGTGTTTTGAGTGGACCCCATGTCCGTAAGTGATTTTTAGAGCATCCGCAATGGTCGGCTAGCGACCGGCTAGCCGATTCGTCGCGCTGGCCGATCGGCTAGCCGAACCATTGCAATCGGCCAGCGCAAAATCGGCGAGCGGATCGGCGTGGGCTCGCCGATCGCTCGTCGCTGGCCGAAACGCTAGCCGATCGGCTAGCCGCCATTGTGGAGGCCCGATCGGCCAGCGATCGGCTAGCGCCGATTTTTGATTTTTTTTTTTTTTTTAAATCATATATAAACGCGATTTTCGTTTCATTTTCATTTGCACCACTTGTTTTAACGAGTTTTCTCTCTCTCTAACTTTCTGTTCAAGAGCATCATCGAGTGATGGATCACAACAACGAGTCCAGTCCGGCGACGAGCGGCTCTCAGACTCCCACAGTACCCGTGGGATCTGGATGGGGGCAGATGGGCCCGGGATTTAACATCCCTTGGAATCAGATGATGGGGATGATGGCTGGTGCGCCGGGGGGGGGCGATGGGGGGGAACCAGGGGGGTATGCCGTGGGGGATGCCGGGCGGCGGGCAGGGGAGCGGTGGGCAGTCAGCGCCCGGGTGGGGGGGTATGCCCCAGATGCAGCAGCAGATGATGGGGATGATGTGGCAGGGGGGGGATGCCGCACGGTATGCATCCCGGGATGCGGGGGGGTGCAGGGGTCACCGGGAGGGGACGCGGTATATCGGCCCTCGCTTGATTTTTTGACGGCTTCGTCTCACACGTCGACCCCGGTGGAGACGCAGTTCTCTGGCGATGACCTTCTATCATTGCATGATATGGGGATCGATCTCGGGGACGATGATACTCCCGTTCGAACGACGCCGGCCGCGCCGAGGAAGAAGACGAGGGGGAAGGGGAAGGGCAAGGCGGTCGGCGAGTCATCGCAGCCCACTGCCACCGGCCGGAGGAAGTGGACGGAGGATGAGTACGCCGCGGTGGCCAAGGGGTGGTTGGAGGTGTGCGACGATCCACTGGTTGCGAACAACCAGCGGGTCGTCAACATGTGGGCGAAGATCAGGGCTGCCTATAAGAACCACTGCCCGCACGGGAAGGACTTCAGCAACGAGGAGGTCCGGAAGGGGTGGGAGCGCACCAGGGCCGCGGTGGGCCGTTTTGCGAATTTGTACGCCAACACCCTCCGTCAGCTCAGAAGTGGGCAGACTGAGGACGACGCCCGGAGTATGTTGCATTTGATTTATCTTCTTTTGTGGTTTGCATCCAAAAAGTAGTTGAAGAAAAATAGTGATGATGTCGATTTTATTAATTCTCAATCTTCAGGTCTTGATATAAATTTGTCTTTCAGTAAAATACAAAATTAAAATATCATTAATATACATGGTGCGTATGGATAATTGAAAATTAAAGAATATAACATACTTAATTGCTAATAAAGAATCTGATGTCAAAATAAAACAATGTGCTACAGACGATGAGAACAATCCAACCAACAATCGGAGTAATGAGGATCAATTTTTAATGGAGCCAGTCAATAAATTAAATACAGTTTTAATTGTGTGTTGCATGACTTTTTCTCTCTTAATTTGACATTACCGCAATGAGAGTACGTAAATATACATGGAAATTTAATTGGGAAAAAAGCAACTGTCATGGCGTAGAAGAATTATAAAACAAGAATAAGAATAAAAAACCAATAAACACATGTGAGCTCAACCGAAGGCATCATATTAATATCTCCGCATATATTAGTTAATGGATAATAATTAGTTTGATATTAGTACTATTAAGAGCATCCACAATCAGACGGATTAACCAATATAGCATAGTACTAGGACCAACTAAAAACACATCCTGCCACACTAAGACTGACCACGTCCTGCCACATCACTATGACTAATCTAGGTTAGGCCCGACTTACTGAACCCAATTTCATACCTCGGTATGTACCAAATTAATTATTAAGGATAATTTAATTATAATTGAATTTTCATCCGTTTTATAATTTATATTCTAATTGAAGCTTATGCCAATTAATAATTCATAGTATAACACTATAACATATTCAACTAATAATCATGCACACTCAAATAAACTGGGAGTGAATAATTGAGCATCCAAATTGTCAAACTGCTATTGGACGACGAAGAAGAAAGTAGAGAAACTCTATTTCTACGTTTTATAATTTTCAATATTGATGGATATATTTTTGCAGAAAGCATTTGAAATAAAATAGAATAAAAACTAAAAATGATACTCAATAGCAGGACGTGTTGGTAATAGCGATCATGATTCATGATGTTGTTTAAGCATTTTTCCTAGCATTACAATTTTCAAATCAAATTATTGAGTACGCTTTGATTACTGTATGAAATTAATGAAACTTCCATTTAATGATTGTTTCGACCCCTCCATCTTTAATCCATTAATTATCTGATTTAACACAATATTTACTCCTGGAATTGGACAAGACCGTGTGATTCGGATACATTGGATGGATGGTATACCAGTGATAAAATGTAAACTTATATAAACTCAAAACTCTTTAATACAGTTTTAATATAATATCAACACATTGTAAAATTTCAATATTTTAATGTCAACACAGTATCAACACAATATCAACACAACATTAATTATTGACTACCGTTGAAATTCTGTTGACATTTTCCTGTTAATGCTTTTTTGTGATCTGTTGACATTTTTCAATGGTCCAAATCATAGTTTTGAGTTTGTACAATATTTAGAGTTTTCATTTGATCACATCCCTGGGCTGTATTGTATGTATTTTTTGCAGATGTTAGTATGAAGGATTTCTTTGTGGGGATTGGGGAACTATTTTATGAATTATATGCAATAAATCTTTTTTAATGACATTCCCTTAGAGCATCCGCAACGCATCTCGTCGCCATCTCTATCTCGTCCCGCAGAGAGGAGACGGCGACGAGATGGCTTTGCAACCTCCATCTCGTCCCGAAGAGACGAGCCAAGCGTCTTGTGTCTCGCGCGGAAGGGCATCGCGACGAGACAGCGCACCACGCGCAAGCGCCACGTGGCGCGCACTGGCGCTAGGCGTGACGCCCACTCGCCGGCCCGCGAGTCGCGTCGTAATTATGACGTCATAATTTGATTTTTTTTAATAAAAAAAATCGATTTTTCGAAGAATTTTTTTTTTAAACGGTAATATGACCGTTCAACGGTCGGTTTTTTTTTTAATTATTCTATAAATACTCTTCGTTCTCCATTTTACACACAAACACACATCTATTCTTCTCTCATCGCTCTTTCTTTACTCTCCAATCACTTCTATAAATCATTCCCACAAATTATTCTTCTCGCAAATTTAATCCATTCATTGATCCATTTGAGCAAATGCGTCGAACAATGGAAGAATCGCTAGAAGAAGGAGGAAGCCGCCGCGCCTCCTCAAAGACGATCTCGGAGTTACATCCATCGTAACCGGGAGGAAGCCGCCGCAAGGTTGGTACGCGATTTGAGCAAAATTTGGTAACCGTTAGATGATCGTCACTAGAGAACTCCTTCTTCTGCTTCTTTGCCTCTATTTTTTGTGATTTGAATTTAAGTGTGCAATTTGTAATTTCTAGTTTTTTAAATTATGTCTTTTTTATTTTTTTTAGGTTTTTAAATTGCTTATTTTATTTAATGAAGTGTGTTTTTATTAATTGAATTTGTTGGAAATAAAAATAAAAAAATGAAATTGAATGAATAGTTAAGGGATGAGATGGTTAAGAGATGGAGGGATGCAGGTGATGTCTCTTAGTTAAGAGATGGACTGAAAAGTACAGTGGGGCCCATGAATAGTTAAGAGATGAGATGGTTAAGAGATGAATAAGAGATAGCATTGTGGATAACCTTACCAATTTCAAATTATGCTGATTATAAATGCAGTCACTATCGTACATTCATAAGATACGTAATAGTAATACTCACAATCATTTTATAATAGTGGAGTCATTTTAACTATTGGAATGTGATCAATTGCTAACTTTCTTAAGTTGCTAACTTTGTTAACTCATCAATACAGGTGGTGTTCGGTTTCCAAGATAAAATAATACAAAAATACAATCTAGGATTGAGTTGTGAGATTATTTTAATCATATGGGGTAAGCGATGACTAATTATCTCATGATTTTCCATCTAGGATTGAGTTGTGAGGTTGAATCTCATGAACCAAACACACTACAATAGTCACAGATACAATCTTGCAAACATAACACCCCCGCAGTGTATTAAAAATGTCAACACATATATTGTGTTGACATTATGTGTTGATATTTTAATGTCATCGTGTTTACATTTTTAATACACTGCGTTGATGAGTTACCAGAATTAACAACTTAAAAAGTCAGCAATATAACGCATCCTTTAGCCATTTTGATATGTTCCATAGTAGTGAAGTTATAATGTTAACACATTTATCTCATCTACTTTACAATCTCTTACTTTATTCTTTCTTCATCTTTCTACCTTTTTCATCTCCTACTTAATTTTTTCCGTACTTAACCCGCTTAACACAATTTTTTATAAATCGTGTAACGAAGACTCGAAAAGAAACGTCTTCGTCACCACGGAACGGAGGGACTAGTGAGTAGTGAAGGAGAGTAAGAGCATCCACTATAATTGACGAGCGACCGACTAGCCGATTCCCAGCGCTAGCCGGTCCGCTCGCCGAACCATTGCAACCGGCGAGCACGGAATCGGCGAGAAATTGGGCGAGCGCTCGCCGATTATCAGGCACTGGCCGATGCGCTCGCCGCCATTGTAGGCTGGCGATCGGCCAGCGCAAATTTTTTTTTTAATTAAATTTTCGAAACACTATATATACGCGATTTTCACGTCATTTTCATTCGCACCACTTGTTTTAACGAGTTTTCTCTCTCTTAATTTTTGTACAAGAGCATAACGCGAAATGGATCACAACAACGAGTCTATTCCATCGACGAGCGGGAATCAAACTCCCACGGTACTCGCGGGAGCGGGATGGGGGCAGATGGGCGGCGGGTACTACAGCATGTACCCTTGGCAGCAAAAGATGCCGCGGGGCGGCGGGCAGGGGGTACCGGGCATGCAACCCGGTATGCAGATGATGCCCGGTTGGGGAGCCGGGATGCAGATGATGCCACATATGATGCCGGGGTGGCAGGCGGGGGTGCAGCCCGTGTCAGGGGCGGGGCAGGGTCGGGGCGCACCGAAGAAGAAGAAGAAGGGAAAAAAGGTGGTAGGCGAGTCGTCGCAGCCGGCTGATGACGACCGTGTACGGAGGAAGCGGACGGATGATGAGAACGTCGCGCTGTCCAAGGCTTGGGTGTTTGTTTGTGATGATCCCCTCGTTTCGAACAATCAGAGGATCATCAACATGTGGGCTAAAATTGCAGCAACCTACAAGAGGAATTGCCCGCATGGGAAGGCATACACCGGGGAGGAGTGCCGGAAGGGGTGGGAGCGAATCAGGGCCGCGGTCTCCCAATTTGCGGGCTTGTACACCAACGCCCTCCGCATGAAGACCAGTGGCCGGACTGACGAGGATTGTAGGAGGATAGCAGAGAAAGCCTTCCCCGTGCCAGGTCTGTATAAGGAATTCACCTACTGGAACTGCTATCTGGTGCTGATGGATTCTGAGAAGTTCCGGGTGGGTGTCGATGCTGGCTGGCCGAAGAAGCAGCGGTTGAACTATGCCGCTGATTACAGCAGCAGCGGCGGTTCCCACGACCTCCCCGAGGATGTTCCAGAAGAGCCGTCCCCTCCATCCTTCGCTCGCCGCACTCGCCCGATTGGTCAGAGGAGGGCGCAACGGGCAGCGAGGGGAGTCGCCCAGGGGTCCCAGGAGGTCCAGTCGGCATCCCCCCCCCCCCGGTTGGCAAGTCGGCAGCCGAGCTCGCCTTCTACGCGCGTCAACAAACGCGCAAACAGATGCACAAGATCTTGGCCGAATGGAGGGAGACAATTGACCACGTGGAGAAGAGGTTTCTTCACTCAATGCTCGAGAGTATGCGGATCGATTTGGATACCTTCGCGGCACAGTTGGGGGGATCAGACGCGGGCTCAGGTGCCCGGGGTACAGCTGGTGGCAGTGGCGGCGAGGACGGCGGTGACGGTGACGAGGAGTAGAGTGGGGCGGGGTCGTGTGTGCAAGCCCGAAAGTTTTTTTTATTATGTAATTTTTTTATTTTTAGTTAATGTACTTTTTTTTATTTAAATAAAATTAACGAATTTTCCCGTATATGTGTTGTAAATTTAATTCCGTATTTTGTGTTTAATTTCGTAAATGTAGTTGTGTTTTTTAATAGTGCTGATGATGTGGCTAGCCTATTGCTTGTCCAATTGTTTGTGCTGATGATGTGGCAGGAGGAATTTTAGTATTGGATGATGTCGCAGGAGGAGAAATAGGTTAGCCTATGACTGACCTATTTACCATTGTGGATGCTATAAGGGTGCGTGTGTGCTGTGTGCAGAGGCGCGTGGGATGGAACAAAACGAAAGCAATTGTGGGGCCTACACGGGTGGGCCGCGGAATTGGTCTGTTGTTTCAGCTGCATTCGTTTGGTGGCCGTCCACAGTATGATTGTTTTACTCCCACGCCCTCCACCAGCGCTATATTTCTAAAATTCTCCCAACTTTAACAAAATTTGCAATGTTAAGATATGAAATTGTGAAATATCTTCTCCTATAACAGAAAGATTTACGAATTAAACTTTACCATTTTTACCTAAGACTACTGTACATAATTAGTTATGTATTTCATCTTAAGTGAGATTATGGAAGGAATGATAGATCAATGTTACCAACTTTTAATTCAAGACCATAGAGAAAGTTTGAGATATTAAGGAAATTTAATAGTCGAATTTATTAGGATTATATGAGATTAAGATATAGTGGGACATAATAACTACCGTGGCCTATATAATAATTAGAAAATATAACTGAATAAAATTAGTGTTTTTCTTGCATACTTTATTAGTTAGATTAAAAACCATACCAAATACATGAATTTAAAATTTAAGAAATCAGATTATTTTCACTGATAAAATCCAAACAATCAAACATGGCCTTATATCATTCTCATGCAAATGTTATAGAACCACTTTCCACATGTGAAATATTTGGTTTATCTTTTATTTTATTACATATATATTAGTTAAAGAAAATGTTATATTGTCTAATTACATAGTCGAAAAAGATGTTATACTCCCTTCATTCAATATTAGTGAACGCATTTCTTTCCGTCACAAAGATTAAGAAAAAATGTACGTAATGTATTAAATAAAAAGATACTAATATAGTAGGAGAGAGGAAAAAGTAAAGATAATAAAGTTATAGAGAAAAGTAAGATTGTGAAAATGTGTTACTCCCTCATCCCTAATAATTTATCACTATTGACCCGGTATGAGTTTTAAGAAATGTAAACAAAGTAGGTTGAAAAAGTTAGTGGTATGCCGGTACTACTTTTATATAATAGTTTTATAATAAAATGCGAGTGAGAATGAGTTAGTAAAATATGAGGTTCATTACAAAAAATGATAAAAGTGAAATGTGATAAATTTTTAGGGTTGGACAAAAATAGAATAAGTGATAAATTTTCAGGGATGAATGAAGTATTTTTTTTTTATTAAAACCGAAAATGACTCTACTACTATGAAATATCTAAAATGGAAAAATCACACAATTATTATGAAATGGAAAGAATATGAGTTTAATAAAAAATTAATAAAATAATAAAAATATAAAAAAAATAGATAACAGAAGTAAGAAAGAGAAAAATCAAGATACTTTGTATATCATGTTACATCTCACAGAGCGAGCTCTTTTTCCAAGCACCATTCATAAATCATCAAAGGTCCAAGCACCATTCATAAATCATCAAAGGATTAATAAAAATAGATATACGGGGTACAAAATATACATGTACTTCGAGCTGATAACATAAGAAACAAAACTGAACATCAAACGATAGGATATTTGTTGTACTTACTAAAATATACTCCTATGAACGTTCAAATTTAATGTTGGCATGATATTAATCCCTACAATACAGTCAATCTCATTTCAAATAGTTTTTAGTCATAACTCTATCATTTAAAAAAAAAATTATCTCATATTACTTAAAAATAGAAAATTATAACTTTAAAAATCTAATTTAAAACTACAGTCTATTTAAGTCTCAGTTTTTTTATACCTTTAAGCCATCTTTTTACGGCGTAGGCTCTCGGCATCTTGCAAATGAATTCAAGACATTGATCTTTGTTATATTCGAGCCTCCCAAATTAGAATTGCCAGATAATTTCCGGTAGTTCCGAACAATGACATATGCAACGTCATAAAAGAATTATCTTTGTTCTTACTTGAAGAACGCCTAACGAGCATTTCCCGTGAATATCGTCCGCACTTGCCCCACTCGGACTGAGTTTCTGCATATGGAGTATTTTTTAGGATGTCAGTGTAGTTGGTGAAATCCGACTGGATCTGATCATAAACTCTCTCTCATGCCTAATTTGGTTTGTTCTTGTTGTACACTTAAGCGATTCTCTCCCAAAGCTAGTGCAACCTCTAGGCGGTGTCGATGGACGATGATTGGGTCCTCGGGAACGTCGGGTACTTTTTCGTACTTGCTATAGAACCTTCTCATTGCCTTTGTCCCTCGCTCGGAACTAATCATTTGGTTCCATATCCGAAATCTTAGTCATCTACGTTGATTCCATATCTACAAGTATCTAGGGTGCTAGTACCCATCTATGCTATCAAAATTTGTCTCTTCGGAACCTGTTGGTTCCAAGTCATTGAATAATTGGGATCCCACCCTATTGTATATGCATAGGTCATGAAAGCTTCTAACAATTTTGTGCAGTGATGAAAAGAGACGAAAGATAAAAGTGAGTGTAAAATGAGTAGGAAATGAGTGTATTTATAGATGAAATCAAAATATTAAGTTTAATTCAAAATTAATAAAAATAAAAATACTTAGCGACTGATGCAATCGCTGCAATGGCGCCGCATGGCCGCCTTCATGCACGTCTAGACGGCTCAGTACTAAGTGCTGAAATAGCCTGCATTCGGGCAACTCCATTATGCATGCTCTAAATTGGAGAATTGGTAGTATATACCATAAATGTTGTTCGGTTTGGAAGATTATATAGTATCATGAGTTTGAATATTACTCTCTCCGTCCACGAAAATTATGACTATTCTATTTTTATCCCTCATTTTGGAAAAATGAGGGATAAAATTAGAATAGCACTATTTTTCGTGGACTAAGAGAGTACAACTCAATCCTATATATATAATCATATGATAATAAATGTTAGGCTTCTCTTTCTCTTTCGCACTAAAATAATCTCACAGCCAATCTTAAAATACATCTTAGAATTATTTTGTCCAACAAATGAAACTATCACTTTATAAATTAAATTATTCACAAACTAGGCAATTGATGATGTCACAAAACCTGAATAATCTAATATGAGCACTTACTGTAAAGAGGCGATTGCGGATATAAAAAAATGAAGAAAAAGAAAAACGCGTTTTACACGCTGTAGCTTTACCCAAACAGTGGAAAACACAAATGAAACATAAGAGCATGTTTAGAAACAAATTAAACATAATTAATACGGAGTATATTTTGAGTTGAATGTTGAATCTATCCCTATCCTATTCAGTATTCACCCCACAAAATACCACCGAAAAAAGCAAATCCATTTCCCACTTTCTTCAACCCTTCATAATTACCAACGACTACATTACACTCAACTCTCTCTCTCTGGTTGGAGAGAGCAACCAAAAGTTAGCTCATTCTAAAGCAAAACCCAGCCCACCGATTTATTTTTTCAATTTTCCAGCAAATCCACACTGAATTGATTCGATTCGTTTCGGACGTTAATTTGGTCCACAAATGTCGTCGCCGGCGCCGGGGTCCGCCCCTCCTCCCACCAACACCACCGCTCCACCGCCCGCCGCCACCTCACCTCCTCCAACCACCACTCCCTCTCCGCCGCCGAATCCGCCAGCAACCGCGCCGCCCCCGGCTCCGACAGCTCTCCCTCCGTCTACGCCTTCCACCCCACCACCCTCCACCACCCCATCGCCTCCCGCCCCAACAGTCCCGTCTGGATCCCCTCCGTCGCCGCCATCTCCATCCGGCGGCGGCTCCTCTCCCTCACCACCCAATAGAGGAACCCCACCGGCGCCGCCGACCAGGGGCGTCCCCCCCCCTGGCTCGTCCGGGTCGAATCCGTCTCCGCCGCCTTCTAATGATGACCCCGCGATTTCGATGGGGATGGTGGTTGGGATTGCTGTCGGAGGCGTCGCATTGCTAGTGATACTCAGCTTGATGTTTATATGCTGCAAGAAGAAGAGGAGAAGACAGCAGCCTGAGTATTATGTGCCTCCGCCGCCTCCTGGCTATAAAGGTGCTGAATTTATGAATTTCATTTTCTTCTTCACAATTTGCTATATGCTGTTTATAGTCATACACATTTGGAGATGATTTGATGATTGATTGAATGAATATGGAAAACTTATAGATTTAAAGATGCTGACTTTCTACATCTTTACATCCTTTTGCAGCTGATCCCTATGGTGGCCAGGTACAGAATTGGCAACAGAATGCTCCACCACCACCTCCTCATCATGTTGTTACAATGCCTCCTAAGCCTACTCCCCCGCCCGGTGGTGCTTCGAGGCCTCCACATTCGCCAGCGCGTGCTCCTTCCCCTCAGCCTCCTCCTCCTCTGCCTTACATGAGCAGCAGTGGAGGTTCCGGTTCCAATTATTCGGGCCCTGAGACTCCGCTCCCGCCGCCTTCACCTGGAATGGCATTAGGCTTTTCTAAGAGCACATTCACATATGAAGAGCTGGCAATGGCAACAGATGGATTCTCAGACGCCAACCTGCTTGGACAAGGCGGTTTCGGTTATGTGCATAGGGGAGTCCTTCCGAACGGTAAGGAAGTTGCGGTTAAGCAGCTGAAAGCTGGGAGTGGGCAAGGGGAGCGTGAGTTCCAGGCCGAGGTTGAGATCATTAGCAGAGTGCATCACAAGCATCTTGTCTCGCTGGTTGGATATTGCATCGCTGGAATTCAGAGAATGCTTGTCTACGAGTTTGTTCCAAACAATACCTTGGAATTCCACCTTCATGGTTAGTTGCCATGATGTTTGAACTTCATCGAAGAATAAACTGAAAGTAGGGAACCTTATAGCATTGACGTGTTTCAGGCAAGGGAAGACCGGTGATGGATTGGGCAACGAGGTTGAAGATTGCTCTAGGTTCAGCAAAAGGACTTGCATATCTGCACGAGGATTGTAAGTCTATTGTGTTGCATAAAGAGTGGTCATTCTGTTTCAATTAAAAAGTGGAATATAGTTTACACTATTTCTCATCTATTTTGTTTTAAAATGTTTTTTTTTTCCTCATCAGGTCATCCAAAGATTATCCATAGGGATATCAAGGCTTCTAATATTCTTCTGGATTTCAACTTTGAAGCAAAGGTAATATCTTCAAGATCATCTTTGATTTTCTCAAATGTCTAACGAATAATTTGCTGTCGAAATGTTTGCTGATGCTATGTAATTTCAAATCCCAGGTTGCAGATTTTGGTCTTGCAAAGTTTACTTCTGATGCCAATACTCATGTCTCAACAAGAGTGATGGGTACCTTCGGGTATGAAATACTACTTCTCTTTCATTTTACTGTTTATCTGTAAGGTTGGATTATATGTATGGATAGATAAAATTTTTGATACACTCTCCCACAAACTGATTTTGCAAGGCACCATGAGCGAGGGGGAGGACATTTTGATGTCTTATTAAACTTATTTCAGTTCTCCGCGTGCTAACATTTCTGTGTAACAGGTATCTGGCTCCAGAGTATGCTGCCTCGGGAAAGCTTAGTGACAAGTCCGATGTATTCTCCTATGGTGTTATGCTTCTGGAGTTGATCACTGGACGCCGGCCTGTTGACTCAAATCAAACGTACATGGATGATAGTTTAGTTGACTGGGTGAGTAGGAATCAATTTTTGTAGTGACCCTAAGTATTTTTCAACTTCGGTTGCTTAGTATCATTGCATCAGCATCAGTAAATTATGTACCCCGAGGAGTTGATGCTAACATGAAGCAATTCTGATACAGGCTAGGCCTTTATTGACTCGTGCCCTTGATGATGGGAACTTCGAGTCTCTTATTGATAGAAGACTGGGAGCTGATTATAATCAGAATGAGATGGCTCGCTTGGTGGCATGTGCTGCTGCCTGTGTCCGTCATTCTGCAAGGCGTCGCCCAAGAATGAGCCAGGTATATTGATTTTGTTTTATGATCTTAAATCCATATCTATGTTAGGCTTAACTATGCATTTAATTTAGCCTATAATGCGACCGGATCATACTCACCTAGTTTGTAAACCGTGGCACAGGTGGTGAGGGCCTTAGAAGGAGACGTATCGCTATCCGACCTGAACGAAGGAATCAGACCTGGACACAGCAGTATGTACAGCTCCCATGGAAGCTCAGACTATGATACCGCACAATACAACGAGGACATGAAGAAGTTCAGGAAAATGGCACTGGGCAGCCAAGAATATGGAAGCAGTGGCCTATACAGCAACCCGACAAGTGAATACGGGTTGAACCCGTCGGGCTCAAGCAGCGAAGGCCAACACACAAGAGAAATGGAGATGGGAAGGAAGAAAGACGGTCAAGGTTTCAGCAGTGGGGCTTGACACTCCCACTCCTGCTCCTGACCATCTAATTCCCTTTAACATCAACAGTGTATTTTCATGCAAATATTTCAAGGATTGCATGTTTTTCATTTCCATTTTCCAAATTATTGATTTTTTGAAATTCTTTTTATTTTTCTGGGTATTAAATTGTATTTATAAATAGTTCATACGCACAACTCACATTGGATTTTTATATTGTTTTATGTTTGAATTTTTCTATCAAGGTTTTGAGTGTACAGAGTGGAAGATGTTGCTTGTGTATATGTGAATGGATATATATGGTTGACAGTTGGGTTGGAAAATATGCTGAGTTTGGGTAAATGACAAAGTTTATACAACCTGTCTTTCTCTGGTCTTTATTATGCATGTGTATTTATTTTGAGATTCGCTCTGATCCAGCTGTGGATTTATTATTTAGGAATGGCATTTAATTCTTCACCAGTTTGGATGAACAAGGATATTTGTCTCCTTCAAAAGTTTTTTTATATAGGAAAGGTAAAGGTCATTAGCAGCTTAGGTGGGTGGAATGAAATATGGTGGAATTGGTGGAATTAGGGTGTCACAGTCTAATGATACTGTCCACCTAAGGTTGTGGTCACATGGAATAAATTTGGGTTTCATCACATGTACTACCATACTTTTGGTTGATAAAAGGCATGTGCCACCAAATTGCACATGGCCTCCTCATTTGTTTATACTACTAGTAATAATTCAATTTGTTTTTACTATTTTAATTTTTGTCATCTCATAGAGTTGCATCATTTTGTAAACGTACGCTTTGTTTATACTAATTTAATAATAATTTTTATATTAAAAATTGAGTGCAATGAATTAGTAAAATATGTGTATAATATAGTATGACATTTCATGATAAAGGGATTATCTGTTTCTTGTTAAAGCAAGAATCTAGCATTTGTAGTATAATTTGAAAACGTTTGTTGCATTGTTAATGGTGACCCCTTATTGGTACATTCTAAGCTCATATTTTCTCTTTTGACAAAATTATATTTTATTCTCTTATCTACTTTATTATCTATTCATTTAAATTATTAAATATTATTTTCTTAATTTTTTAATACAAAAATGAAATGCATTATTTAAATTTGAACGGAAAGAATAATAGTTTTTTTTTTTTTACTAGCTTAAGTTAGTTAACTTACCAATATGAATAGCGAGGTGTATCAATTATGTGACAGTGTTGTATTAAACAAAATTTAATATAGTAGAGGATATTACAGCTCAACATGTCAAAAATCTTTATCTAAACGCAAAAGAAAGATATGTAATATTCAAGACAAATATTTTAAGATCTAAAGGCTATGGTTTACAAAACTACGTTTACTAGAGGTAAATCCTCACTCTTGTGCGGTGGTGCGTGGGATTTAACGATGCGAATATAAGAAATGCGCGTATTGATAGAATTTATAAAAATGGTTGAATGAGTTGGTGGGAATTCGCAATTTCGCAAATGCACCTAATCATGCGTAAGGTTTGAACTTTAAAGCGAGGGACCGTTTGATATGTATATGGTAGACCTATTTTAGGTCCGTATGTTTAAGTGAGGGACCGTTCGATATGTTGGACTAATTTTAGGTCCATTTGTTTTTTTTATATCTTAATTACTCCAATAGTACTCTCTCTTCATCCCATATTACTTACACTATTCCATTTCGACTCGTCCCAAACTACTTACATAATTTCTAGTTTAAGTTATAATTAATGTACTAATTAATATGTTAGGTTTAGTTAAGTGATCCTTTATTAAGTGATGTATCATTATGCTTAAAATTCTTATTTAATTACACTAAAAATCAATCCCAAATTTACGGCCGAAAATGAAAAATGCGAGTAACATGTGACGGAGGGAGTACAATTTTTTGGGAATGTGTCGTATGATAATTAGGATTTGTTGCCAATTGGTACATTAAAACTTTTGCTTTTGATATCACTCTATATACGTATATAAAAATCGTAGATAAATAACTCTATATGTTTATCTCTTTAATATTTACGATTATTTTTGTTTATTTGTAACAATCGATATTAAGAGCCAAGGGCTTAAGAGACAAAAATCACGATGGGATCGATGAGAAGATTTTTAAGAAAAACTTCGATGAATCTGATTTTGGGTTTTGGAAGAAGCGGATCGAGGATTACATGTACATTAAAGATTTGTATCAGGCCCTAAAATTGTAAGCCGAAAAGAGGGAAATGAGGAGTGGGGCTGCTAAACATAAAAGTGATGAGCGCGATTCGGTTATCATGTCCAAGGATGTGGCGTATCATATATATCAGAAAACATCTACAATAAACAATGTACATTTGATAAAACGATTGTTTGATTTTTAGAATGTGAAAGTAAAAATCGGTGCAATAACATATGATGAGTTCAACATGCTCATTACCCTAATTTTTATATTGTCCCTGCTGGAAAGTTGGGCCCACGTAATGACAGCTTACAACGCTGCAGAGGCAAAACTAAAGTTTGACAAAGTAAGAGATCTGATCATTGGTGAAAATATTAACTGAAGAGAATCAGAATCTTCTCTTCTGGCTCAACATTGAGTATGAAATATATAGACAAATCAAAGGAAAACTAAAAACATGGAAGATTAACATCATGAGGAAAGAGTTAATCTAGAAGAGATTTGGATCAAAGTTAAATGATAAAATGTGATTAGTTTGGCACTTTAAAAGTCAGTATGAGCTTCTCAAAAAATACAATAAGCAAGAATCAATATGAGCTTCTCCACACAACAACAATAACTGTCTGCAACACGCCCACAAACGGGGACATCGTATACTCGTGGTTCCAAAATCAACGTAGATACATAGAACTAGCTGGTACGGTGCACCCACTCCCTCTAAAGCTCGGATCTAGTTCCCAAACGAAGGCCAAAAAAATGAGAAGGCTCTCAGGGAAGGCATGAATCAGTATTCGATGGAGGAAACAAAAGTGCTAGCGATGTGCTTCCTCGATGTGTTTGAGAACCCAGTGATAGGCAACATACAAACAGTGCACAAGGTTTGGGAGAGAATTGCCTCCATATGCAATATCAACAAACCAAGGTTGGCATAAAAGCGCGATTGACGCCATCTTTGCAAACATTAGGTCTGACTACACACGAATATCAATAAATACGCTAGCATCGTCAACAATGTGCAGAAACTGTGATCTAGCACAGTCAGTTGGGAAGATATTCACAACGAGGCTCATTAGGCGTTCTTTGAGAGAGAACAAAAACAATTTGAATACACGGATATAGGTGCAATTGGTTGAAAGTTGAAACCACCCAAACTTTTCGGGGAATCCTACATCACATGCAGTGGCGGATCCAACATTTTTCGTTTGGGGGTGCGATAAATAATTTTAACGATTTGAAGCTTCAAAATATGATAAATTTAATATTTTATTTAATTTTTTCTCTCATAAAATCTAAAATTTTAATTTTAATAAAACAAACATCACGTAGATGTGCAACTAAAGGAAATAAAAAAGATAAAAAAAAACTAATTCTATATTATGATGAAACATGCATTACACGAGAATGTGTGTGAATTTGTGTTGGTTTTTCAAACGAATTTTATAATATTTAACAGATTTAAAAGCAAAGATATTACTAAATAAAATTCAATATGTGAAGATACTAGACAAATAGGATAAAAAACTGATAAAAGGCACCGCTGAGGAGAATCAAACCCAGGCCTCGACAGTGGAAGACCAGAAATCATACCACTAGACCAACTGTACCAACTTATTTTGGGGGTACACTCGTACCCCTTTATTCTCACTTGGCTCCGCCACTGATCACATGGCAGTCCCAAAAGAACGAAGATCACCGTCTCAAGCAACTGCACCAGTGACTACGACACCATGTTTGACTTGAAATCTCCTATGAATGAAATGCTACATACCTTATATGAGCTCCTTGTATGAACACCACTCTCGTTTAATGCATGTTTAGCGGTGTTCGCTTCGATTTATACATTAAAAAATGGTATTGAAAATTTTAATTTCATAAAACAAAAGCTTGATTTGTTATATATTAATTTATTTGAAATTATAGAGAAAACGAGCAAATCGAGCTTTGATTTTTATGAATTTTGTGAAATTTGAAATGTCAATAATATTTTTTAATGTATTGTAATTAAATTAAATATATAAAACTGTTAGTACAAACCTATCCCACATCGGACATTTGAGGGAAGTTGGAAGGTGTATATAATTCCTGTCCAATCCCAATTAGTTTGAGGCCTTTTGGGAGTGACCCAAAAATAAATCCGTGCGGGCTTGACCCAAAGCGGACAATATCAAACTAATACTGCCGACGCCGACAATCCTGACAAGTGGTATCAGAGCCAGGTTGGCGTCGGGTCTGGTCCAATTTGTGAGACCCATGTTTGAGTGGGGCCGACGATCCGTCTGAGTCGGAGCCCATTATGTGTTTCGATGTGGTCTCGGTTTGAGGGGGAGGTTTGTTAGTACAAACCTATCCCACATCGGACATTTGAGGGAAGTTGGAAGGTGTATATAATTCATGTCCAATCCCAATTAGTTTGAGGCCTTTTGGGAGACCAAAAACAAATCCGTGCGGGCTTGACCCAAAGCGGACAATATCAAACTAATACTGCCGACGCCGACAATCCTGACAAGTGGTATCAGAGCCAGGTTGGCGTCAGGTCTGGTCCGATTTGTGAGACCCATGTTTGAGTGTCTTCACAGCTTGAGAGGTACGTCTGATGTTGGTCTCATTTATGGAGGTGATACTCACTATTTAGTGACTGGTTATTCTGATTCTGACTACGCTGGAGATGTCGATAGTAGAAGATCTATGACCGGTTATGTTTTCACTCTTAGTGGTTCTGTTGTTAGTTGGAAAGCAACTTTGCAGGCTGCAGTTACTTTGTCTACTATTGAAGCAGAGTATATGGCGTTGACAGAAGCTGCTAAAGAGGGAATATGGTTGCAAGGGCTAGTTGGTGATCTTGGTTTACATCAAGAGCAAGTGTGTTGTGTTCTGTGATAGTCAGAGCGCTATTTGTTTAACCAAAGATCAAGTCCATTTTTTATATTGATATGAGGTATCATTTTCTAAGAGATGAGAAGAGAATTGAGGTGAAGAAAGTAGATACTGCTGATAATCCTGCTGATATGTTCACCAAGTCGGTTCCGCAAAGCAAGTTCCAACATTGGTTGGACTTGCTTAATGTCATGAGCTGTTAGTTGCCCGTGGAGGGCAAATCTGAGGCAAGAATGGAGAAGGTTGTTCGTCTGGTGTTATGATGATGCGTCCGCAAGGGAGAATTCAAGTCAAGGTGGAGATTTGTTAGTATGCCTTGAATTTGTATAGGATTAGGTTTCCTAATTGGGATAGGATTATGTTTCCTAGGCCCAGTCTATCTAATGTGTGCCTATATATATAGGAGTATAGCACATAATTCTGTGATCTGACAGGTCCAATCTGTATCTGAAAATCGCAGTCATAATACAATTTGTTCTCCGTTTTTGCTCGTGGACGTAGCCAACACAACGTTGGTGAACCACTTAAATTCTGTGTCTATTTATGTTCTTTTGTTTCTCGATTCACAATTGCCCTATTTGTCATAACAAAAACAAAATGAACAACGTTAAAGGTGCGTCAAACGGGAATGGCAATTCCTCTAAATATGTATATATTATACATCCATATTCAAATAGGATTATAGGAACACGTCCAAAATTCAATTGAGCCATTTATATACAAATTTCAAATTTAGCAACTATACTATAAATCACATACAGGCCCAATTATTTTTGTGCAGAATATTTTTTTTCAGAATTGTGCTCCTGGAAAATAAAGCGAGCTCCACAAATTCTACCATTCGCATCTCAATTGGACAGTTGCAGAATCGGAATCAGAATCGGAATGGCGTCTCGTCGCCGTGTCCTTCTCAAGGTCATCATTCTCGGCGACAGCGGGTCTCTCTTTCAATCTCCCATCTCTCTCTACTCACACATACACACCAACACGAAAAAAAATCGCACAATATGGAGTATTTTTAAAAAAATACTGATCAATAATTTTCGTGTGTGATTGATTGATTGGTGCATATCCAGGGTTGGTAAGACGTCTTTGATGAATCAGTATCCTTTTGTTGGTTTGCCGATCTATTAAATATATATAAAGTACTGCAAATTTTAGCTATGCCGAAAAATGACAAGGTGGCATTGAAGTTTTGTTTGGCCTTGATTAAGCTAAAACAGATATGTGAATAGGAAATTCAGTAATCAGTATAAAGCTACAATTGGGGCTGATTTCCTGACCAAAGAGGTCCAGTTTGAGGATAGGATATTCACCTTGCAGGTTAGCCTACCCAAATTTACTATTGTTCATGTTTTTTTGTCTTATTTGTATGTTCATTATCTGAGTTTAGTAGAAATAAGTAATCCATATAACTTTGTGGTGCTGTTATTCCATCCCAAACCTGAGATGTGAATTTATTTACCACTAAGCATGTAATCTTGCAATTGATGCTTCTGCTTTTATTTGTTCCATTGATTGGCTATAGGCATTTGTGCTTGCATGATGAAAGTAATGACAAATATTCATTTTCTTTTTTTACTGTTTCCTATAGTTAACTGATCAAGTGTTGTTGGCATAATTGTTGATGTAGATCAAGCATTCACATAAGGTTTATCCGTATTTGTGTAGGTGTTGCATTTGTCAGGAGTGCAAATGCAAAACACAGTTTTATATGTTCACTGCAACTAGTCTTAGGAATTCATCCTCCGGAATCATGATGCAGTTTCTTTCTATCCATTTTATTGCTCTTTCAGCTCCTAATTTTTCACAATAGAAATAATAGGCTATGGTTTATATGTGTTGAATATGAAAATGCATTCTATCATTTCCAGTACTTACAGTAGTCGGTGGGCTCAGTAAGCAACTAGGAGATTATATCTATATAATATAATTCATTTTGGTGACTGGGAATATATCATTGGCTATTCTGCAAGTAGTAGCTTTTGAATACAACATTCTTGACTGTAGGACTTAACATGTTATAGTTCTTTAATGAAAAGATATGTCTGCTTAAACATGAATAGAGAGGACACATTCATACAATTGCATAAAAAACCTGGAAGGCAAGGGTGCCCATATTTATTAAAGAAATTTTCTCCTTTGGACCACTGTTGGACTGTATCATAATTCGGTAAGTCATGCTGCACAAACTCTGAGTTCGGTAGATGCAAGCTACCAGTTAAACGGTTGGTGAATGAGCATGCCGATTCTAGTTGGGTTTGAGCCTAAATAACTGGGCAGTTGAGTTATGACCCAAGCAATAAGCAGATAAGCTCTTCAATTCAGTTGAGCTCAATCAGTAGTTGCTATAACTGCTCTTTTAGTATGAACCTTAAGTTCGAGCGTAACGCCCAAAGGGATGGGGGAGTTGTACCATTTAAGTATGATGTCATCATGTAGGAACTATATTCAAGTGTGCTTTGATTTATGTTACATCATAAGCTGCTTTCGGTTTTATGTTTTAGATAGTTGATGGACAAACTCACTATTTAAGAGTTGAAACTTGGTCCTGACTGAATATGTCAAACCCCATATTTTTTAAGTTTTTAAGTTTTCAATTTCTAGTCTAATAGTTAAGAAAAATTCTTCTACTATATATGTTTAGGGCCTTAGGGGATTTTAGGAGTCCGAAATTGCGCCAAGATCAGACATTTGGGAAGTTACTTTAGTTTTAACTTTGTTGTTTGTCAAATTGTACCGAAATTGGGCCTTAGGATTTAATTTAATACACTTATCAAATTGAAGATAATATAATTTGGACTAAGTCACTTACATCTTTGATTGTGGGAAATTAGTTCAGTTGAACTATACCAATTTAAATAATCCTAAGGCCAGCACTTAAAATTAGATTTATTTCACAACAAGTCAACAAATGTTTGATCTCGGTGCAATATCTGATTCCTAAAATCCCTTACATATAAATTGGTGGAAGAATTTTTCTTGGCTGTTAAAATAGAAATTGGAAACTTATATTGTGTGAGATGTTATAAAATACTCCCCCTGTCCCAAGTTACTTCAGTCGTACTTCATTTTGGGTTGTCCCGATTTACTTAAGTTATTTCCCTTTATGGTTTAAAAAAAATCTAATGACACTTACTTTATTCTCTTTCTTAGTCTATTATCCCCCTGTTATTTTGTTTCCAATTAAGTCACTACCGACAACTTTCTTAAATCTCATGCTGAAAAGAAACACCCAAGTAATGTGGGACGGAGGGAATATAGATTTAAGCACAATGCAATGCTTAAATGAATGGTATTTTCCATTTAAGATTAGTGATGAAACTTTTTGACTCTTGGAATATGCCATAAAAAGCTTTTCTTTTTCCTCTTTAACATCTAAATTTACTAGGATGCATATTTAAGTAGTTGCATGAACTGTTATAATTGATAGTTGGCAAATTAGAGTTTATTGAATGACATTGCTCAAGGCCCAGAACCTTCTATGAATTACTACCTGTTACAGATATGGGATACTGCTGGTCAAGAGAGGTTTCAAAGCCTAGGTGTGGCTTTCTACCGAGGTGCAGATTGCTGTGTGCTTGTTTATGATGTTAATGTCATGAAGTCATTTGATAACCTCAGCAACTGGAAGGAGGAGTTTCTTATTCAGGTTATAGATCCAGTCTGCTAATTTTGCTGTCAGTTTTACTTCCTGATCCTCTAATACTGACTGGTTCCATTTTAATATGCAGGCTAGCCCTCATGATCCTGAAAATTTCCCATTCGTTGTCTTAGGGAACAAAATTGATGTGGATGGTGGCAACAGCAGAGTGGTACCATTTTGTAGCTTCTTAGTGTTGAAATCAACTCTTCTATGCTTATGTTGCTGAAGGTTTAAACTTCAAGTAGTTGGGTGTATGCATGAAAACCTTCTTTCTGGTGATGTGAAAATGCTGAGATAAAGTAAACATAGGATCTTATGATATGCGTATAGTATTAATCTTGGGTTAATAGTATTCAGCTGCATTACCACTAGCATCCCATTTTTATTTTTCTCTGGGTATTTTAAAATTTTGCATGCTTATGCCTTCCATTTTTTAGGTATCTGAGAAGAAAGCAAAAGCTTGGTGTGCCTCTAAAGGAAGTATTCCTTACTTTGAGACTTCTGCAAAAGAAGGATTCAATGTGGATGCTGCTTTCGAATGCATAGCGAAAAATGCTCTAAAAAATGAACCCGAGGAAGAATTGTAAGTAACTCTTCTCATTGAGTCTAATCTATCTGAAAGAAATGAAGTAATATACCTACGCCGTTTTTTCCTGTCAAATAAATGTGATATAATCTCCATTAGATTTTTGAGTCTTCAGATCATTGGTAAAAATTTTGGGGGCATGCATTAGATAATTCTAAGTTAACCAGTATCCTTTGTCGAAATTTGCACTTGATGATTTGTGTGCTAAGGGTCCTATAAGCTCATGTGCATTTGTAGATTAACTTCTAAATTATTTTCCTAACTCTTGTATATTTATTGGTTGAACTTCTGAAGATATCTTCCCGACACCATTGATATGGCAAATGGGCAGCAACAAAGATCCTCGGGTTGTGAATGTTAGTCATTCTCTGAGGTTAGAGTGCAACGAAGTTTCTAATGTTTATCGGAACATTGAATAGGGAATATAGAGCGTTTGTTATCTGCTTTTGTTGCTTATGCACTCTCTTTAAACGTTTGTTATCTGCTTATGCACTCTCTTTGAAGTTAATTTTCTAGAAGTTAAATTTTGTGATTGTGATTTATGAAATTATGAAGAAAAAAATTAAAATAAATCAAAATAAGGAATAGTATTGCTTTTTGCCAAAGAAATGACTAGCTACAAAGGAACAACTTAAATCAATTAAATCAAAATATAAGATCACAAACATACTTTATCATTCATTCATGCAATGCAACGTTCTCCAATAATCTTTTAACAATCTGACCATATTTTTAGTACCCAATGTAATGATCTTTATGCAAGGTGTTATATGGTTTATTTGGCCTTATAATACTTATTAATCTTATATGGTTTATTTGGCCTTATAATACTTATTCATCTAATAAGAGTGTAATTAATATTATCACTTGTGTTATCCCCAATGTCATTATTCAATATTGGCAGCAGATTTTTTAACAGGAACCAACTATTTACAGAAGTATGGAAGTTTTGAGCCCAAAATTATAATTCTAGCTTCGTTACTGATACTTATGTTATGGGTTTTTTATACAGTACTATTAACTTATGTCAGAAATGTTTAGAAACAAATCTATGTAAAAAAGTTTTGAATGAATTGCTTGAGAGAGTGATTTGTCCACCAAAATCATATGCTGCTGAATCATTTTCTTATATCTCAGCAACCAATAAGAATTTAAAAACAAACTGCCTCAAATTTAACAACTCAGAGAGTTGCTTTATCTGCTCACAGAAGAACCTTGCGACTCTTCTCATACAAGAGGTGTCAGAATAATTAGCAACCATCATCATTGATGTATAGAAATTATCAAACCAAATTTATTTTCCAATATATGGAGAATTTATAAATTTGAAGGGAGTCATCAGATAGGAGCGAAAGATTGCTTTCTTTGTATAATAGAATGGAAGAAAAGAGAATGGAACGAAGATATAAAATAAATGATTTTCATAATAAATTATTTTCATTCCACTCCCTTTTCATTTCATCTTACAATGCAAACGAAACGAATGGAAGTGGAATCACATTTCATTTCATAATTCCATTCCATCGTACAAAGAAATAAATAGTTTAAAATCACATATCATCATTTGAACTACGCATTACCATCATCATATGACTCTTTCCACGTTTCTAATCCCACGTTAACAAAAATATAGCAGGCAGAGTAAAATTAACGAAACAGAAATAACAATTGAAAGCAAAGCACATTCCAAAGAAATCATTTAATCTTTAAAATAGTAATCGAATCAGCCATCCACATAAATATTGCAAACATATGCTTGTCAAAATTTAAATTCTTCTAGAATAAACCAAAATAAGAGAAAGAAAGGGCTCAGTTGATATAACAGGATGGTCGGCAAGGCACTGTAAAATGCCATTACGACGAACGAGACCTATCACAATTGGTCGTCATAGCCCAATAATAAACGATTTCAAACACAAAATTGAAATGAATTTGAGAAGTAGCATAAAAGTTTCAAATGATTTTGCAAGTGTTGCGTTTGGTAATTTAAAGAAAAATTATGCAGAGCAGTGCTAGGGTTTCGGGTAAATACATACTGGCGGCGTGTGTTGTAGTGCTAGTTTTTATTTTTACTTTCCTATAAATATATTCGTATAATCATTCCATATTTCCTTCTCTAAAACTGTATTCCAATCAATGTGCTCCACCAAATTAGTTTGTTAGGAGTATATTTTTAACAAAAATCATCACGCGGATTTCATTGTATACCAATATTATTTTAATTATTTTTTCTTTTTTTTTTCTATATTAAAATTTATGTCATCTACAAAATCTTTATTTTCAAGAGACGAAAGAAGTAGTGTAACATCCGTAACCCGAAACATGCATTATTTTGCACATTTTGGCATATTCAATCCTTAGCGCTTATGTATCTTTTATTGGCGTAAGACATTTTAAATGGACATCTAAGGAGATAATATTTAATTACTCATCAACATAACTAAATTTATAATGATATACTATATCATATCATTACGTGTTAAAATTAGTACATGTATTTTTTGATTAGTTAGCAAAAGCAAAAGCAAAAGCAAAAGCAATAGAATAAAATAAAAAAACTTTGACTATAGTTTAAAGTGACGTATATGCTTAAATGCCATGGAAACTTTTAGAGTATTTAAATAGTATTTGCAAATTTATGTTATTAATTAAACTAAATAAGTAGTACTTATCTTGGTATGGGTACGCGTATGTATATTTATACGTGTAAGATTTTAAAGATATACAACATACAAAATTTTGGGAATGGCTCCAGCTTTCTCATTAATTTAAATTTATCCATCGTGATTTCATAAGTTCAGGGAGGAAAAACATAGTGACGGAGGAGCTAGGGAGAGAAAAACAAAAAGCAGGAGAGGTGAGTTAGAGAGAAATAAGTCGAAATAAATGGTGAGTTATATGAGTTGTAGAATAGGAAATAGAATCGGGAGTTCGAGTAGATCACTTGTCATTATCAGGTGTGTATAAATCACACTTTTAATTTTATATATTTTATGTGATTAATTGTTCTGTGTTAAATTGGAGTGAATATTTGAATTATATGATGTGAGCTTGAAATAGTTGTGTTATTTGATATTGATGGTGTAATATGATGTGGATATCTGATTTGTAAAATGGATATATTTATCTATATTATTGGAGTTAATTGATGGAACATATAGATATGTTTGATATATGATATTGTCATTATATGAATCATTTGACTAAAGAGGATCTGTGACAGACTTGCCCTGGGTCTGATATCAATGACAATGGACCTACGGGTCATATACAATGACAATGGGACCTACGGGTCATATATATTTATACAATGTCAATGAGACCTCCGGGTCATATTATACAATGGCAATGGACCTTCGGGTCATATATATATGTACAAAGGCAATGGGACCTACGGGTCGTATACAATGGAAATCCCGAGCAGATACCAGGCTTGATTTGTCACATAATAATAAATTGAACATAGAGGCATATGCATATGGATATGAAACTGTTGATGATATTTAATGTTTGTGGATTATGTGTGCTGATGTAGAATATTTGTAAATAAGTTAATAAATTGTGGGTTTTTGTAATTGTGGTATTTGGATGGTGATATAATTAATATATGATTTCTTTACTTAAATTTTTTGTTTATTATAAGTATATATGCCAAGGAGGGGTTGAGGTGTGACAAGTAGTACTCCCTCTATTCCATAGTAATTGATGCGTTTCTTTTCGGCATAGAAATTAAGAAAATTTGTGTTAGGTGAGTTAAGGAATGAGAGATTAAAGTGGAAAATGAAAAAGGTAGAGAAATGAAGAGAGGAAAAAGTAAGAGAGAGTAAAGTAGGTGGTGAAAAATGTGTTGATTTTTACTAAAAATGAAAATGATTGTATTACTATGAAACGTATTAAAATGATAAAATGACTCTATTAGAATGAAACTGAGGACAGCGACGAAGCCACACTGGGGCCTGGGGGGCCACTGGGCCCCCCAGCTATTGAAATTATTACTATATATTACATATATTCCTAACATTTATAGGTATGTTTGCTAGTTGAGTTGGTCTGATGTTCAGCCTCTCCTACCTGAAGTCAGCTGTTCCAATCTTGGTAACAACTTTTTTCTTCCTTTTTCTTAGTACAGCTGAATCTTGGCAACAACCTTTTTCTTCCTTTTTCTTAGTACTATTTATTTTATTTCCTCAAAAGAACTTATTTCAATTACTCTTAAATACTGATATATAAATACAATAATTTATTTATAGTCTATTTTTTAGTTTAATACTTTATTTATACTATAGTAGTAGTAGTTATTTTTCTGGCTACTCTATTTTTTTAATACTTTAATTATGGTAATTATTTATTATTCTGGTCTATTTTTTAAGTTATTTTGAATGATAAATACTCCCTTCGTCCCAAGGAAGATGACTCATTTCTTGGACGGCACGGGAGTTTATGCAATTTTGTTTTGTGAAGTAGAGATAAAAGTAGTTACATTTTTAGTAATGAGTTATCTTGGTTGAGACAAACTAAAAAGGAAAGTGAGTCATCTACGGAAGGAGTTTGTAATTATTTTAAAACACAAATATACATTGCTAGTCTATTTTTTAAATCACAGATCTTTGATTATTTTAAAACATAAATTGATCAAAAAATGCAGAGAGCTTTACTGAAAGGCTACTGTAAGATTTCGATTAATGAATATGTGTGAAAAATGATAAATGCTTTGTTTGAATTTACTATTGTTAAAGAGAAATGTTATTAATAGTAGTAGTATTTAAGATGCATGTATGGTCATTTTCAAGAAATTGTGCAATTTGTGACGTCGGGATTGATTTTTACTAAAGTTGTCGTATATATCTCTAGTTTCTAACACTACTATTTACCTAATTACCATCTCTATATGTCACTATTCCTCCCGCTCATGTTGCAATTATTTATGGGGACATTGATGCCGGTGTAAAAAATAGCTCATAATTATAAACAATTTTTGGACCCCCCAGAAAAAAATCCTGGCTTCGTCTCTGACTGAGGGAGTACTACTTTTCAAGCAATGCTTTAAATGGATATGAGTATAACAATAAAATAGGCTTGTATTTATTGTAGATTTTTATATATCGCGGCTAGAAATTGCCATTGTGTCCACCAAGTTTTACTCAAAATACAAACACAATGCGTATGTTACAAATCTGATTTTCTAATCTCTATACTTAGCATAAAATCTGTTTTTAGTAATTCAAGAATCATAATATCATGGACAATTATAATTAATGTCTAGTGGGGCTGGAATTCTTATAATTTTATAAAAGTCTATCGTAAGATGAAACTAAAAAATATTCCCCCCGTCCCGACTAAAATAACACATTTCTTAGCCGACACGAGATTTTAGAAGTTATTGGTTAATGTATTAAATTGGAAAGAGCAAAGGTGGGTGTAATTATTGAAAAAGAGAGAAAGATGAATATTTAAATAAGAGTGAGAAAAAGTGGTTGAGTGCATTTATTGGTGAGAGAAAGTTACCAAAAAAAGAAATGTGTCATCTTAGTTATGACAAATTAAAAAGAAAAACGTATCATCATAAGTGGGACGGAATGAGTAAATTTATATTAGATTTTAATTAAAATAAAAGTATAAAATTATGTTGTAGTATGAGTGAAGGTGTAAAATAGAAGTTGTGTTCAGGTGTGAAAACTAGGTATGATAACATGTCAGAGTTTGTTTGTTGTATGAAAAGTGTTATGAATGTAGATGAATTTAGAAGAATAAACTATAGATGTCCTTGCACTGTTGACATTATACTGTGAGGCATAAACTCAAGTTAGTGGTTTGATATTTTATTTTTATAGTTTGTTTTTTATTTGAATTTGATTTGATTTGTTTTTTAATAAAAAAGTTCAGTTTAAAGTTTGATTCAGAATTGATGAAAAATCGAACAAATAACTGAATGATCGCCACTAGTGGTAACTTCTCACTCCTAGTGCACGTAACTCCTGGTCCAAACTTCAGTTATCAACAGAGGATGCATATAATATTAGTTGACTCGTTCAATCAATGAAATAAGAGTAAAGACCAAATGTGGTCCTAAACCATTTTATCAATTTAGTGCTGAACATTATCTTTTTGATTATTTATCCTTTACAAATGAACTCGGACCGGAATCGGTCCTAAATTGACAGAACCGTCTAAAATAGTCAGTCAACGTCATTTAATCAAGTTTTGACCAAAATTAACCATTTTAACTAACCCAACACATTCAATTCACCCTCAACCACTTCGCCGCCGACGTCTACGTAGGCCCCCCCCCCCCCGAAGGGGAACAACTGGTTTGAAAACAAACCGCGACATTGACGGCCCTTCTTACATGGATTGGTTCTTCGGCGGCCTCCAATTTCAGCTGGAGCATCATCTCTCTCCGAGGCTGCCGAGGTGCCATTTGATGAAGGTTTCCCCAATTATCAGAGACCTCTGCAAGATGCACAACTTGCCATATCGGAGCTTGACGTTTGTGGAGGCTCAGAGCCGCCGCGGTCGAGGCCCAAAACTCTGTTTTCTTTGTTTCCTTTTCCAATTTCTGCGTATTTTTGGGGGTAAAGTTTGGGTACCAATATTCTTGAAACGAGTATGTCAATGTGGAAGAAATTTCAGATATAAAGATTTGATTTTTTTGGTGTTTCTTTTCATGGGAGTGTAAATGGGTTCACTTGAAACTGGATTGGCATTGAAGAGGGATCATAATTTGCAGCGTTCCTCTTCTTCGAAAATCCAATGCGATCATTGGATTTTCGGGGCAAAGGAGCAGATCAAGATTTGCAAGAGCTCTCCTTTTCAAGAAAATGGATTATCTGCAGTTGATTTGCTTTTGCTGGGGTATTTCTTTTTTGCTTCTAGAGTAAAACTTACGTTACTGGACTTTTTTTAAAATCCGACTTTGGGAGAGACGCGTTAAGGTCATGCGTTTAGGGTAAGACGCATGAAGCTCATGCGTCTTTCAATTTTTATTTTATTTTATTAGAAGACGCATGACAGTCATGCGTCTTAGGGTAAGACGCATGACAGTCATGCGTCTTAGGGTAAGACGCATAAGGGTCATGCATCTCTTCTTCGAACTTAAAACAGAAGCGAGAGGCAGTAGCTTCATTCTGCGCACGCGAGAGAAAGAGGCAGGCGATTTCCGGCAATTTCCGGGCGATTTTTCGTCGATTCTCGGTGAAACCTACACAAAATATGCAATAAACACCGAATAAGGGATAAATATTTAAATATTGAAGAAAACTTACCAAAATGATAGGAAATCACCGAGAATCGACGGAAAATTGCCCGGAAATCGCCTGCCTCGTTCTCTCGCGTGCGCAGAATGAAGCTACTACCTCTCATTTCTGTTTTAAGTTCGAAGAAGAGACGCATGACCCTTATGCATCTTACCCTAAGACGCATGACTGTCATGCGTCTTCTAATAAAATAAAATAAAAATTGAAAGACGCATGAGCTTCATGCGTCTTACCCTAAAACGCATGACGCTCATGCGTTTCATTAAAAGGAGACGCATGACCTTAATGCGTCTCTCCCAAAGTCGGATTTTAAAAAAAGTCCAGTACAAATATGGAACTTAAGTTTTCCTCTAGAACTAAAAAAAAAATACCCCTTGATTTGCTCGGTTGCTGTTTTCTTCTTCCAGATTTTCTTCTTGCCGGGCTCGGTGATTGAAGATGGGAATAAAGGCCGTGATTTGTTTAGGACCGATTAATTAAAAATGGTTAATTTTGGTTAAACCTTATTAAATGACGTTGATCGATCCGAGTTCATTTGTGAATGACCAAATAATCAAAAAGATAATGTTCAAGACCAAATAGATAAAACGACAATATGTTTAGGACCACAGTTGAACTTTACTTATGAAATAAAGTAACGCGAAAATTCACAATTATTAAAGAAAATAAAAGAAAAATGACTGGAAAAAGAAGATGAAAAATATGACAAAAGAAGTGATTTGAAAGGTGTATTTATAAGAATAATTGAATTAAAATAAATATTTAAAATCGAGATGGTTATCTAACTGTAAAATAAAAAAAATTAATAAAAAGTAATTTTTGAATGGTTTTGTCCATCCGAAGGGGAGGTGATCCGCTTGGCATTGCAAATGCACTGAAGCTGCAAAATCTTTTTGTATTATTCAAACTGAATAATCAACTTTCACCTTTTTATTTACATATATGATCCAATATATTACATTGATGCCGGAAAAGGAGGGGGAAAACAATTTGTAATTCAGCTTTAAGTATAAATAATACTACAACAATTGATGGGGAAAGATGGTAAAAGCATAATTAACCAAATATTATGAAATACTCCTACAACAAGGATTAACAGCAATGCGGAGCCATCGATTCCATGTCCTTGAACCTCCCTGAGCTCCAGGTTGCTGAATCACTCGTTGTCACCGGGGTCATTTAGGCGTCTTCTGACATAGCGCCTCCTACGAGTGGTAGTTTGACCACTGTCAGAAGATTCATTACCTTCTTCAATGGAATCAGCTACCCCATCATATGTCTCACCCCAAAGTCTCAATGGTCTTCGCACAGCCACCTGAGCACGAGCTCTTGAGGTTCTAGTTCGGGTGGTGGAGTTTCGTGGACGAATTAATCGGACAAGGAAGAAGACAGTCAGCCAGCCACCATCATCAACAGTTAAGGTGCTTTCCCCACTTCTCTCTTCTCCAATTGAAGATTGAAGAGTGCTAAGTAGATCTCCTAAATCCCTTTGCCGTTCTAATCTCCTCCAGTTATCTTGCCTCTGGGGATCAGCATCAGTTGGCCTTACAAGGGGATGCACAGCTCTTGCATGAACCCGGAGATCTTTGTATGTACCACTGAAATCACATGTCTCACTGGCACAGCTTCTTGCTTTTGTATTCATAAAACAGCGGGCTGAGTCAACAACCGTCCAACCATTTATTTGTCCCCTGCAAAGAGGGCAGAGTAGTTCCGGCTTAACTGCCTTCTCAAAAGACTCTGCAAGTGTGGACAACGATCCATCCAAATTTCCCTCCCCTTCAAGTTCAGGTACAGCACTCTCAGATAAAGGTGGGGCAGACAGCAATGGAGATGCCAAGTCCTGTACACCTTGATCCCTAAGTATCTCTTCTGAAGAATCATTGAATGACTTCCGGAACTGGTCAAAGCAGTTCGAGTGGCGGTAGCTTGTGTCACACATGAAAGGACGGCATCCTTTGTCATGGGACGAACAGATAAGTAAAATAGCATTGTGTGGATGTTCCATACAAACTGGACATCTAGCTTCTTCCCATTCTTTCATATTCTTCTCATCTTCAAGGGGGTCTACAGGCAAGAACTGTTTAGAACAACCAGAGCTACAAGGGAAAGGGGATAGCCTTGAGCTATCCAGGGATAAGGAGCGTTCTCTTCTGTCTTTAGGCATGTTATATACTGACAGCAGGTCAGTAACAAGCAACCTTTACTTGTGAACAGCTAATAAAAAATTAACTTAGTTAGATACGTATTCAGATACATATTAATCATCACTACCACTCATCTCTAAACTTTTTTTACCCATAAGTACAAACCCACATAATATGTTTGCCACTCCCTTAAACATGGTCCAGCCAATGAGACAGTATTTTAAGCTTTACTTTATATATAACAGAGAATTGTTGAGCAGGATTTAGTGATAGATCTTACAAATCAAGTCCTTTAAATTGAAAGCTCAAAATTGTAATGCTTGATATTTAAAAACCAGGAACCAGTGCAAGATGACAAGCAAAGGAAATTCTAAGACAAATTGCACTATGAAAACTAAGAAATTAGGTAACCATTCTCTTCTTTTGAGGAGTCAAATCTACACATAAAAGCCATAATACAATACACCGAAAATACTAAAAATCTAATCTTGTGTTTAGATAGGAATAATTATGATGCACGGCATGACTGATAAATAGAAACATGTGCACTGAAATGCACATCCTACCTTAACAGGTTAGACAAGCATGACAAGCAAAGGAACAATCAGAACTTTTCCACTAGATTATGAAGAAAAGAACCCAATAGAATATTTGGAAAAAAGATCATAGACGATAGAACAAACCCTAAGCAATGAAAATATGATGGGCTCAGAGAGTTGCTTTATCTGCTCATAGAAGAGCCGAAGCTCTTCTCATACAAGAGGTGTCAGAATAATTAGCAACGATCATCATTGCTACACATTAAAACAAAACACTGATAATAGATTATACTGTCATATGATCAACTCATGAACTGCTTCACTATACAATCGGATCCTGCAATTGTACCTAACAATAAGTAGAAGTAAACCCCAACCATTAAAAATCAAACTCAATTGAAATCCACTGAATCAATTATCTCGGCAAAATTAACATCGATGTGAAGAAATTCCCAAAATGATATACCCCAATTACAAGATCGAGCAATTGAAAGCTTGTAAAAACTGTAAATCGGTCAATTTAACACACCAATAAAATCACAAAACAATTACCATGGGAATAGAATTTAGATAACAAACAAAAAAGCAATTACCTTATAGATAAAGGAGTTTATAGGTGGCTATAGAAGAGGATGATCGGCGAAGCATAAATAATAAGCCATTACGACGACCAAGACATATGAGAGGTGGTCGCCAAAGCCGAAATGTAAAGGAATTCGCAGAAAAAAGAAATGAATTTTGGGTGGATGCGTTGGCTTCTTTCTTCTTATAGAGAAACGTAGCTTCTAGGGTTAACTGGCGGCGAATGGGTTTACTATTCTATCAATTTTATACTACTATCCTCATTTATAAAAAATAAATAAATTAAATAGGTACTCCCTCCGTTTCATAGTAATGAAGACAAAACTTTATGACATGAAGATTAAGAAAAATAGTGTTAGGTGAGTTAAGTAAAGAAATAATAAAGTGGAAAATGAAAAAGGTAGAGAGATGAAGAGAGAAAAGAGTAAGAGATAGTAAAGTATGTGTGGAAAAATATGTTGACTTTTACTAAAAAGGGAAATGACTCTATTACTGTGGAACGAACCAAAATGGCAAAATGACTCTAATACTATGGAACGGAAAGAGTATATTTCTTATTTACCTTCTAAAAAAACTACCTCCGTCTCATTCAAGATGATCACCTTTCCTTTTTTGTTTGTCCCAATCAAGATGGTCACTTTCCAAATTTGGAAATAACTCTCTCTCTCATCTCTCCTCATTAAAATATTCAACCACATTTTTCCTCTCTACATTATTCCACCTAACAACACTACCTAAAATCTCGTGTCACTCAAGAATGTGGCAATCTTGAATGGGACAGAGGGAATAGATAATTATACTTCTTTAAAAAGTAATTAATTCAAAAAAAAGAAGGTAAATTGAAAGACAAATAAATAATAAAAAATTATACCTTCTCAATTTTATTTTATACAATATTTATTTAAATTAATTATGAATTAGAAGGAAAATTTGGATGATTGGCGTTGACCGTTAGTTTTCTGATGGCACCATAAAAAAGGAAGATTTAGCAACGTTTTTATTCATTTAGGATTTGATTTACGAAAAAGGAATGTTCTGGACCCACTTCGTAAATTGTACATATATTTATGACAAAATAAAAACTTTAAATACTCTCTCTGTTCTATTAGAAATGAAACTTGTCTTTTAGGTTTGTTCCATTAAAAATGAAACATTTCTAAAAATGAAAATAATATTCTCTCTACTTTTTCTTCTCTCCTACTTTACCCTCTCTTCATTAAATCACAAAACAACAATACATAAAACCTCGTGCCAAAAAGCAAATGTTGCATGTTTAACGTGACAGAGGGAGTAATAAACAACAAAAATGCACAATCTTAAAAGGAAACCAAACTTCACTTAGATTTAAATAAAAATAAATTTGAAGTTCTAATTTGAAAACTAAATTCAACTTTTAAATACTCTATTTACACATTCATCTCTTCATTTACTTCACCCAACTATCACGGTCACAAAAAAAATCAAAAACTCCACCGCATTAACTTCAAAAGTTCCCTAAAAAATTTTCATCATTGTTGGGAATGGAACAATACTTGAGCAACAACATGAAGAACAAAGGGTAAAACAATACTTGAGCAACAACATGAAAAACAATATTATACAGTTTCTCCTCAAGAACAACCATGGTGGTGTTATTCACAAAGGGGCATATGAGGCGGTAGAGGCATTTGGTGTGCATACGAAGACCATTTACAAGCTATGGAAGGCAGCTGCAAAGATGATGAAGAATGGAGAACCTGCAATCATGGTAGGCAAAGAAAGTTCAAGGGTATAAAAGAGCAGATAAAAAGAGTGTGGATAAGGATTTTTTTTTTTTTTTGTCATTAAAGGAATAAGCAAAACTATACTTTGCAGTTAGGTCAAAAAGAAACAACTGAGACCATATATAAGTGTAGTGAAGTCACATCTCACTGATTAGAATATGTTGGCACGGTTGAGATGATACTTTAGTCAACTCCAACCCATAATAAGTGAAGGTAAAGTATCATATCATCACATGCGCAACATAGTTTGTATGGAAGAGAAATGATTTTACATAACAAAGAGTGCAGACATGTAGTACATGTTAGCCTAATGAAGAGGACTCATATAGAGCATGCAAGTCAAAGAGGTTTATTACCAAAATAACGTTCATGTGTATTGTTTTCAGACCATAGTTTAAGGCCAAAACACTATTTGATGGAAAGCTTGGTATTTTTCCAATCATTGTACAAGTAGGAACTCAAAGCACACTGGAAACAAAGGCAATTCCAACAATTACAAAGGTAGTTGCAAGGGAGTGGCTCATTAGCAAGGTAAGCACATTTTTACACTATTAAACCATCAACGAAATCTCATCATATGTCATCATTAAATTTGTCTATTATTGTACAGATTATTCATTTCATTCAAGCCAAGTGGTCTATAGATGCGAGCAAAGAGATATATATCCAGCGGGATAGTGCCAAACCACACATAAGAACAACAAATCCAGATTAGAGGCAGCTGCCAACTCAAACGGATTTAAAATCCAGCTGGTTTGTCAACCACCAAACTCTCCACATACAAACATATTAGACCTTGGTTTTTTAGGGCAATCTAGTCATTGGAGGATGACAAACTATGCAGCAATGCAGATGAACTGAGGGTGAATGTGTGCAGCTCTTATTAAGATTTGCCACCATAAACACTAAACAGTGTGTTCCTTACACTACATGATTGTCCCATACAAATGCTAGAAGTCAGGGGTGGGAAGAATTATAAACTCCCCCACATGAACAAGGACAAGTTGGAAAGAACATATGGATTACCTGATGTTCTAGAGGTGGAAGAAAGGATGGTGAGAGAGGTGTTGGACTACTTAGCACGGCCTAAGAACAACGATGGGGCTTTCCGTGACATTGGGGAACTGGTCACTGCATTTGGCTACTAGGACAGAGATCACTCAAATAGCTTATATGCTTTTGCTTATTTTGCCTCTAGCAATGTAATCATGTGAACCACATTGATTTTGCATAACATGATACCATCAGATAATTCTCATCATACGGCAGAAAGCAAACAAGCAGCAACCAACCAACCATCAACAAGCATTAAGAGAAAAACATTACCCACTCACACAAATGTTATCATATAGGAGTAAGCAACAAGCACCACCCAATTAACCATCAAACAATACACAAAGTCTCATGATATATCAGTTGTAAGCTAGAAGCACCAAACAATCAACCGTCAAACATAACAGAAATCTCATCATAGGCTAAACAAACAAGCAACAAGTAGTCAACCAGGTATTGAAGCAGAAAACAACCAAGATAAAACCAAGCATCAGGTAATGAAGCAGCAGACAACCATAAGAAATCAAGCATCAAACCACCAACATAGCAACCACAATCAGCCACCAACAAATTGTGCTTAAACCTCCGAACCCGAACTTCGAGGGTGTCTTAAGCACTAATAACAAGAAATTATAGGCTTATTTTCCTCATAGAGATGGCCGAAGGCTAAATCCCTTGAAAACCCCCAATTTCGAAACCGAAGGTACTGCTTCTCTTTCTCGGTGTACCCACCCCTTCCTTCGGTCAGCTGCGATTCAGTGACGACAGTCGAGAATCGGAAAATTTATATCGTCTACTATCAGGACTATTGATAGCAAAAGTTTTCACCTTAGAATCATTGGATAATATTTTATTATTTTCTAAAAAGGTTTACGAAGAAAAGTAGATATCTAACTTTTCTATTTTACATGGGATCTTTTTATTGGGGAAATTAAATGTTGAGTACAAACCCATCCCACATCGGGAGTCTGAGGAAAGTTGGAAGATGTATATGATTCATGTCCAACCCCAATCTGTTTGAGGCCTTTTGGGAGTGATCCAAAAATAAATCCGTGCGGGCTTGACCCAAAGCGGACAATATCAAACATCTGTTGCAGTCGACAATCCGAACAAGTGATATCAGAGCCAGGTCGAGTTAAGGATGACTCAACTTAGAGTCGGGCTCATAATGTCTCAATGTGACTGTGTTGTCTCTGTTCCCGATGTTTTCTTCTTCTTACCCTTTAAATATGTTGTAGGAAATTTTCAACTAACGATGTATCCAAATATTTAATAGGTAGGTATAGCTATAGAGAGTATTTAGGTATGAATTTTAAAACAACTATGAAAAACGCATACAACTAGTGGCAGAGCCACGGTGGGGTCCGGGAGGCCCTTGGGCCCCTCACCCATTCCACTTATTACTATAGATAAAATATGTATAAATCACATAATAATTGAATTAGTAGCTGAGGTGGCATGAATTCTAGGTGCTGACATAAAACATTTTTAATGTTTTAGTTTTTATGCAATTTTTGGTAATTTCTCTAGTAATTGTATACTAATAATCTTATAGCTAATAATTTTAGTTTATACCATAAAGAATTTTTCATGTTAATTTTCTCTAGTAACTATTAATTTTGTAGATTTTTTTTTGTAATTACAATTAAATGGTTTTCATTATTTAACAATATAAATTACTCCTATCTCTTTAATTCATGAATATATAAATATTTCACATAATATTATTTAGAAATCATTTTAATCATCACTTTTATTTTAAAAATCTAGAATAGAAGAAAATTATTCATTAATTCCATAAATACATAGATACATAGATATATTATTAGTAAAATCAATTTGAATAGCACTCTTTATTATAAAAATCTGTTCTTTAATTTTTTTTTAACTTTTTTTCGATGTTGTTATTAACTTACTATATTTCTAAATTTTATTACTCATGCTCTAAGTCTTTATCTCATTATTCATTTCTCGTACATACTACCATTTATGCCGGAGGTATTTCCACGCCGTTAACACAAAAAACACTCAACAAATTTTAGCATTAATTTGAGTCCCCCAGAATTAAAATCCTGGCTCCGCCCACTGCATACAACTATAGTTGTAACGAGCTTTTATACTACAATTCAATATTATCATAAATTGACCAACAATTGGACTGCACATATATTTATTAATTTATGTATGGTTTTGCTATCAATTATTCTATTTGATTATTAGACGATCACATTTATCCAATACAAACCAATTAAGTTTTGTCTTTTTAGTATTCGATATAAATAAAAGTACACATTATGAAATTTAGAACATTGACTCAAATAATCCTCCATCCGTTCCATAGTGATGGAGGCGTTTCTTTTCGGCACGAAGATTAAGAAAAATTGTGTTAGGTGAGTTAAGTAAAAGGAGAATAAAGTGGAAAATGAAAAAGGTAAAGAGATGAAGAGAGAAAAAAATAAGAGAGAGTAAAGTAGATGTAGAAAAATGTGTTGACTTTTACTAAAAAGGGAAATGACTCAGTTACTATGGAACATGCCAAAATAACAAAATGACTCTATTATTATGGAACAAAGAGAGTAGTACTTAGTACTAGTTTTGATAAAATTTTAAGTTAAATTCTACCCATAGTTAAGTACCAAAGAAAACAAAAAGTTTATATCAAAATTTATTAGTTTCACGTTATTTTTAGTCACCAAATGCAATGCAAAAAGGGAAAAATAAATTGTAAAGTGGAATTTATTATGTATACAGTTTAGCAACTGTAATTAGTTTATTTTTGTAGATATAGGTACATATTCAATAATCAATAGGGCATGTGAGGAGAGAAAAGAATTAGAAAGAAAGAAATGCATGCAAGAAGTGTCGGTTGGTTATGGTTTGGTTTCCCGGGCTTCTTGGCCATTCTCGCCATTCATTTTTCTCTCTCCATTTTAGAGACCTGCTGCTAATTTCATCTTTCATTTCCATCTATTGCACAAAACTTTAGAAAAAAAAAAGAAGAAATAAAAGAAACAAAGGGGTGATTGATGGTCTTTTTTCCTTGGCACTCTGCCAAATGATAGGAATGCTAAATTGAGTTGTTGAGATCAAATGAGGGAGAGAAAAATGCAATCATATAGCAGTGAACAAGATAATGGAGAAAGTGTTGAATCTATGGAAACTGAGCAAGCAGAAACTGTTTCTGATGAGAAGGCAAGTGATAGGAGCCCATCTTCCTCCTCCTCAAGCAATGGTAACGGTGGGGGAAGAAGCCAAGCAGAAGTTCCTTCACCGTCAAAGAAGAAGCAAGTTTCAGGTGTTCCTCGCATTCTGTTGTGATTGCATACATCGAATTATTAGTAATGGCCCAAATGTAAGAGGCGACAAAGATGTTGAAGATGATTGTCTGAATTTGACGTTGCTTCCATTTTTTGGTCTAGAAACGGACACGTTGAAGGAGAGGTTTGCCAAGCTGCTCCTCGGCGAGGACATGTCTGGTTGCGGCAAGGGTGTCTCTTCCGCGCATGCCTTGTCCAACGCCCTCACCAATCTCGCCGGTACCATCATTTTTAATGCTCCATCATTTATCTTTGTCTTTCAACTTTGATGAATAAATAAATACTAATATTGTTGTTGTCGTTGTTGTTGTTGTTACAGCTTCTGTATTTGGAGAACAATGGAAGCTAGAGCCAATGTCGGAAGAGAGGAAGGCAAGGTGGAGAAGTGAAGTAGCATGGCTTGTGTCTGTCACAGATCACATAGTCGAATTCGTTGCTTCTGAGCAGAAAGGAAAAGATGGAACTAACATAGAGGTAGTTTTTACAAAAATGAAATACTCACTCCATATTTTGAGCATTTCGTATCCAAAATCACTCGTTTTCGTTTGACTGCAAGATAATGGTGACGCAGCAAAGGAAAGACCTCCTCACGAACATCCCGGCACTGCGGAAGCTTGATGCAATGCTCCTTGTAAGGCTAGTCATAATCCATAAATGATTAGTGTTGAACGGAGGTTGATTTGGTTGCATGACATAACTGTTAGAACACGTTGGATAACTTCAAGAGCGAGCAAGAATATTGGTATGTCTCAAGAGACGCAGAGGAGTCTGAGAAAGGAGTTCAGAAAGGAGACAAGTGGTGGTTGCCTACGATCAAGGTTCCCTCAAACGGCCTCTCAGAAGACTCGCGCCTCTTCATGCATGAGCAGAAGGAAGCGGTCATTCAAGTGCTGAAAGCATCCATGGCCATCAATGCTAAGATTTTATCAGATATGAATGTCCCTGAAAGCTACATGGAAACTCTTCCAAAGGTACATTCAAATGATTTAAATGCTTAAACTTGTATCTTGACTTATCCTGTCTCTGCTCTTGTAGAATGGCAAATCATGCCTAGGTGATGCAATCTACAAAAGCATAACTGATGAGGTGTTTGATACTCAACAGTTTCTCTCAACCTTAGACTTATCATCTGAAAATAAAGTAGTTGATATCAAAAACAGAATTGAGGCATCTATTGTCATATGGAAGAGGAAAATGAATCAAAAGGAAGCCAAGCCTTCATGGGGTTTCAATGTCAGTGCAGAGAAGAGAGAGATGTTTGAGGAGAGATTACGGACAATCTTGCTCTTATTGAAGCATCAGTTTCCTGGTCTTCCACAATCTTCACTTGACATAACAAAAATCCAGTACAACAAAGTAGTACTAAACTTCCTCTTTTTCTTTTTGGTCTAATTGTGGGTTCATCAAACTTGTTTTGGACTCACTGCAATTTTTTGGTTTTGTTGAGGTAGGATGTAGGGCTAGCGATCCTCGAGAGCTATTCGAGAGTGCTAGAGACCTCGGCTAACACAGTGATGTCGCGTATAGATGACGTGCTATATGCTGATTCTGCCGCAACGTCGCCAACAAAGAACAACGTCCCGAGCTTAGGAGACCAGCCAGCAGAGAAGATGTGTTATGCTGCAAACACACCAACTTCAAGTACACTTTTGGATTTCATTGGGTGGGGAGTTGAGCCTCCTGAGGCACAAGTGAAATAGAAAATTTTTGTTTTGATGACAATGGAAGTGTATTTAGTAGTTCACCTTCATTTGCATGAAAGGTGAAGCAGATGATAACAGGATGACGATTACTTGAAAAAATGGTTTTTATGTACACAAGAATGTTGAAAAATGTTTCATACTACTGTAGATAGGGTGAAGTTCTAGACATAGAGTTGTGTGAGGGAAAACAAGGATACCATATTTTCGGCGTAAAAGTCTAGTCTAATTAAATGCTTCCAACATTGTTTTAGTTCACTAAGCCGTAGACATGTATGTCAATCTTATTTTGGTAGAGTAAGAGAAACTTTACCTTCTCATTTTTCACCATAATGTTTATAACTATACCGATTTGGCACAGAAATTGCATTTAAAATGTTAAAACTCATACCACCAGACATGGAAATCGAGAGAAATATTATTGAGGCGGAAACAATACAGCCACTGGTTTCCATTCAAATAAGATAAATTGTTCAAATCAATCTCACATTCTCATCGTACTGTCTTCCAAATCACATTCAGCCTTTTATTCAACAAACACTAAAATTCACTGCTCAAAATCGCGCCCTTAACCGACTGTTCTATGCAGCTTTGGTAACAGCAGCATGTATAGCATTTGCAAGATGGGGAACTGTTCTTGAACTCAGACCTGCCATGCTGATTCTCCTGCAAACAGAAAGATCGCGAGAGAAGGATAAAGAGTTAACTTTCGTGATTCATTTACCATGGAGCACTCAATCTTAAAAATTTCATTTCAGCTACTAGAGTTGCAAACATATGATGACTGCAGTTTCCAGAGAGCAAACTGATGCATGTTATGGTTTTCGAACCATTCATAACAACACTTCATAAAGCATGTGTCAGAGTTTTCATTCTTTCCTTCTCTACGATCAATACCTGAAGGCTAAATCTATGTATTTATGTCGAACTGCTAACATCAAATTTGCATTTTATATGTGACACCTTGCTGCGTGCACAATACTAGCTTTTCTTACACATATTACCTCCACCCAGCCCCGATACCACTTATCAAGTGTAAATAAAGAATCTAATTTCCTTACCCATCAGACGTCATGTAGATGTGAAACTCCTTTCTCATGAAAGCAACTTGATCACTGTTCAACCCTGTGAATGTGAACATCCCTATCTGTTTGATGATATGGCTCCAGTCACCCGGTGTCCCTGCCATTACAATAAAACACCACTCCCGTTAGCTTAGAAACCACCAATGGATACCATTACAATGAACACCACTCCCATTAGCTTAGAAACCACAAATGGGATTAAAAACAAAAAAGACAGAGTTAAGTTGCATAGATAAGTATTTCGAGTTTGATTTAAAACTACAACTTCTATCATCAATTTAGAAGAACAAAACCATTGACACATTTTCACTCTCTCGTCTAAAAGGGAAAATAAAAAAATGGGTTGACCATGCTATCAAAAATTTCCGCAAGTGTGTTCACCTTCTATCTTAACAATCATTTTTTGCATGCACATTTTTCTACTTTGCACGTGGGTAAGATTATTAATCTTCTTCATTTTGAAGGAAAACAATCAATACTTTGATATGTACAAAATAAGCCAAGCTATCATATAAAAATGTTTATCATCTTACCTTTGGCTTGCAAAGCCTCAAAAAGCTGATGGCGCATGCTGATAATCCTATCAGCCATGGCTTTCAGCTCAACTGTCCATTCTGTATACATGTTCCTGCACATATTCATAAGTTTTAGCCTTTAGCATATCAGGGACTCAACTCAACATGTGAATATTAGCAAAGGACATGAAGTTATTATTTGTTAGTATATAAAGATAATATAGTGGTTTTCTTGAAAAATACCCATCCTTAAGTATAGCCGCCACAATCGATGCACCGTGAATAGGAGGATTGGAATACATGGGCCTGATGACCAATTTCAATTGGCTTTCAACTCTAGATGCAACGTCGGCACCTTTGCACACCTGTGGAACAAAATGAGGCTTCTTCATCAATTGAATAACTTGTGAATCAAATATAAGTGAATTGAGTTAGATTCTCAATGCCTCATCTCTATACCTGGGTTGAATATAATATAAAACAAAATAAAGCTGACTTAAAGTGATTAGCAGATTATTACAGCTACTTTATACTTTTTACTGTTTTTTTCTTGACAAGCCAAACTCTCATAATCAACATCTCAAGGATGTTGCATTAGGCAGCCCCATTTTGTAAGGCATTAATTACAAATTTAAGATAACATTTGTTCTAGATTTTACAAGGTTGCTAGTCTTTTGTAAAAAAAATAGACTAGTGGCAGTTATAACAAAAGGCATGATAAATAATAGTGGCACTCACAATACTAAGCGCACCAACTCTTTCACCATAAAGTCCCATGTTTTTAGCATAACTCTGTGCTGCAAGACATTCTCCTCCATCAGCAACAAACATCCGCACAGACGCTGCATCAGCATCAAGGCTCCCACTAGCAAAACCCTATACATCAAACTAATGTGCATCAAGGGCATCCTCATTTAAGATGATAATCCAGAAGACATGAGCTCTAAGTTATCCGCGGAACTTGTTACATCATCGATGCTTACCTGATAAGCACTATCGAAAAAAGGTAATAATTCTTTTGATCGCATCAATTGCCTGATTTGCTCCCACTGATCAGAGGTTGGATCTACACCTGTTGGGTTGTGAGCGCATGCATGAAGAAGAACTATTGCTCCAGATGGGGCATTTTGAAGGTCTTCCAGTAGTCCTGTGTAGAGAGGTGGTGTCAAACAAATAAATATAAACTACTATAAGACAACCATCTCAAAATTTAGTTCATATCATCGAATTACACTAGTTGTCTACATTAGAACAATATTATAGGTTTTGTGATGAAAAGAGTGAGAACCTGAAAAGTCCAAGCCACGAGTATTTGGATCATAGTATCGATAAGTCTTCACTGACAACCCTGCTAAAGTGAAAACTTTGGGATGATTTCCCCATGTCGGCAATGGAATGTATATAGTTTTCTGGCAACAACAAATTACAGAATTTATCAATATGAACACATATTTGGAATATTTGACAGACAGAATAAATTGAAAAGTATGTCACTTACCTCATGATAATGCTTGGCCAGAAACTCTCCTCCAACCCTCAATGAGCCAGTTCCAGACAAGCACTGGACAGTAGTCACTCTATTCTCCTGGATGGCAGGACTGTGTATTCACAAAAGAAGACTTCAAATCAATTAAAAGCTACAAAGGTAAGTTCAAAAGAATTCTGCAATTATAATGTTACTTGAGTGTGGCAGATGTTTGTTTATCGAATAGAAATTTTGAAAGAAAACTTCAGGGTGTATGCTTCTTAAAAAGAATTAACCTAACAAATCCTACAAATGAAATGAGACTTAGGAGTTCAAAATCTATCACGAGTTATCGAAGGAAATGCAATACTGCATTGTTATTACATGAGTATTTATAAAAAGAACTTGTACAATCTAAAATATACTTATATATTAATCCATTCTATATTAAAACATCAAAAATATAACTGAAATCTTATAGAATCTTGACAACAGAAAATCAGTTCCTCTTTGGAAGAATACAACTATGAATTCATCAGGGGGCAATAAATTCCAAAGAATTGCTATACTCAATAAAAACCTGCAACTTCAACTATATTCCAGTTCCTATACCTGTCAGCTCCAAAAATGAGTTTGGCACTCAATTTGTTAAAATCTGCCACTCCAGTAATTGGAAGATATTCTTTCACACGAGATCTGTAATATCATGAAAATGAAACATTAAAGTTGACATTCCCACTCTATCAAAATATAAAAGCATTAAAAAACTTACTCATCATTCACAAGCATTTGCTCTGCCTTCCTCACTACATTGAGAACAAGAGGTTTTCCTTCCTGTCGTTTACCAAATATAAAGCCAAAAATATTATATATACTAATTTTCAATACGCAAAATGCTTTAGATGATACACACCTCAGTTCGATAAGCTCCGACGCCTAAATTCAACTTAACCGGGCTCTGATCTTTGTTATAAGCAACAGTTACCTGTTCCATTCATAGTCAGTGATCCAAACTCGAATAAACAAAAAAAGAAAAAAATGAACACGATACAAGTTGAAGTTGTGCGTGATATTGGAAGCAAAGGATCACAAAAAACTTAAACTCATTCAATCTGATCGGATCATTAAAGCAAAAAGAGATCGAAAATAGTAAGAGCAGCGTTACCCCTAAAATCGGATCTTCAGGAGCCTGAACGATGCTGGCGAAAACAGAATCGGACATTTTCGTTGAGATTTGTGAAGTGGAGAGAATTGGAATAATGCGTGAAAAACCCCGGAGTTGTTAATTGGGATTATAATGGAGGTTGCGTGGTTAAGAAAAAAGTAAACTGTGGGAGGTGCTGGAATTAAAACTGTGGGTTACTTTTTCTCTAGCTCACTGCTTCATTTTTGAGTTTTAGCCAGTCCACGAATATTCTATACTCCAGTAATAAAATTAAAAAGGGATTAGGAAAGTCATATGAAATAGTAAATGATTTAGAATTGTTAATAAATGATTTTTTTCATGATTTTCTTTATAACTATTCATAAATAATGGAAACTTTGAAAACAGCTAATTAAACACACTTGTGAGCTCTATCATCCATGAGTCAAAACTCAACCGAGATATTATACCAAAACCAGGTTTGATCCGTTGCTAACTTTCTTAAGTTGCTAACTCATAAACGCAGTGTATAAAAAATATCAACAAAATTTTTGTTGAGATTTAATGAATTAGCAGCTCAATTGATCACAACCCTATCCCAAAACGGTATATAAATAACACACTACCAAATTATTTGCGTAAAACAACACTCGTAACATTCCAAGTTTCCAACACATATATATCGTCGTCGTCCGGGATTGCGCCCTTCTGCCATTTCATTTATTTTAGGAGTAATAATTTATCAATCGCATATTTTATTTTTTGTATTTGATATAAAATTTTTGCTTGGTTACTCGTTTTTTCTCAAAAGATAGAGGGCAGATATCAAGGGTAAAAAAACTTTAATACTATCAATTTTCTCAAAATTGTTAATAGAGTCTTGCATTAAATCAAGGTAATATGCCTTTTCATTATAGGGTTGATGAAAATTAGCATTCTCCTGTAAAAGTACACAAAATCAAGTTCCCAAGCTCTTCAATCTTGTTTCGGTCTAAAAGTTTCTTTTCCAATTTCAATTCAATTTTCATGGGTTTTGAATTTTGATAATATAATTGGAGAAATACTGATAATAACGATACTAAATTTCTAATTATGCATTTTATCATTCATGGAAAAATAAATGCTCCTGCTCGGCTGCTCCTAAAAGTAGAGGTGTGCATGCATTTCGTTTTCGATTCAATATTTTGCTAATATCGGATCGAACCGAAAGTTGAATTTTCCTAAAAAATTAAAATCAAACCAAACTCAAATCTGAGTAAAACCGAAAATAATCGAAATTGTATAACAATATCCAAAAATAAAAAATCCAACAATTCAAAAATAAAATATAACTACTATGTGACTTACATATATTTAACTGTGAAAAATATTGCATTTAACTTGTTTTACACTTTGTTAAGTTTGACTTTTATATTGTACGTATAAATTATTATATATACACATATTATAAGGATCGTGATCAATTGAGATTTTTTATGCTAATTGAGAAATGAGATGCAATATTAGCCACTCATTTTTATTAAATGAGTGGTCCAGATTTTTCCACATGGAAAATATCTTTAGATTAATTAATTATGAAAGGGCAGAATGGTAATATCATAGTAAATTTTATTCAATAAATATTTTTTTTCAATTTTTAATTAAATTTTTTATTATTATTTTTAAAAAATTTTAAAATTATTTTTTATTATTTTTTTATTTTTTTTTTAAATTTTTAAATTTTTATTTTTCAACTACATATACAATTCATGTCAACTACACACATATAATGTCAACTATGTGTACAATCCATGTCAACTACATATACAATTCATGTTAACTGCACAATATAATGTCAACTACATGTACTATTCATGTCAAATAGTATTTATTGAATAAAGTTGTTGACATTTGATGTGTAGTTGACATGAATTGTATATGTAGTTGAAAAAAAAATTTAAAGAAAATAAAAATAAAAACGAAAAAAAAAATTTTAAAAAAATTAAAAAAAATTCTAAAAAAATAAAAAAAAAATTAATAAAATTACAATTATGCCCCTCTGTTGACATAAACTACATGCTGTTGACATTTCACAAATGTTCTGGATGGGTGGCTGAGATTGCATCTCAATTCTCATTTAGGTTGATAAATCTCAACCTAACAAGACCCTATATTATAATATAAAAAGTAAATTCAGTGTTTGTTTTAATTCGTTTTTTTATATGTTCAAACCAAACCAAAACCGAATCAAAGAATCAATATTTCCAAAAATTAAGGCTGCGTTCGATTCGGATATTTAGTTTTCATATTCTTTTCTTTCCTCTTCCTAAAAGCGTAGTTTGTGCAAAACAAATAGAGTACTATTATTGATTAATATTTTGTAACTGGCAATCTTTATTTCTAATTGAATGGGCTGTTAGCCCGAACATGCAACAACACTTATGATAGGCATGCAAGCCATTTTAATCGAGTATTGTACTACTAATATTTTACTTTCCTATATCTATTTACATACGTGCAATTTTTTATATTTAAATATGCGATTATTCCTAGAAATTGAATATTAGTAGTACCATAAAATCTGAGAAGTAATTGGCCTGAAATAGTATATTACAATTAATTAATCACACCCAGACCTGAGAATGGTAACGCACACCTAATTAGTTTTATAATTTAGTCAATGTTATCAAATAATAATGAAATCCCACCTTAAACTGGGAACTGGTTGCTCTGGAATTATTGCTAGGCCATCACCACGCACTGGTATCACTGCCACCAAATTGGTAAAAGTCTTGATTAGTATTGCTTCAACTTAATTAATTAATATAGAGATGACTTTAATATTTACTGAAGGTGAAAATACATCATCTTTGGTTGAGTTGTGAATCAAAGATGGCTTGCAATTATGTGTGTGCACAAATAGTGGCCCCTTTTTTACTCAGAGTCGCAATGCCATCTACCGAATCCCTGCATTGATCAGACTCTTGATTACTAATATTACTATCAAATAAAAATTCAGTAGCATGTCCATCTAATTACAATTATAGAAAGAGAGAAAGTAGTAAATTGAAAAGTAGCTGACGTAAATTGTAATGACCTGGGTATAACACTCAGTCATCGCGGGTAAAGCTGAAGAAGACAGTACATTCCAGAAAAAGAAAAAAGTAAAAAAAGTAAATAGTAGTATGAATCAACTTTATGTGGAAAAATGTAGCGGCAGTGATGTGCTTGGATAAATTATCATACAAAAGTTGTTTCACAAAATTCAGCCGCTTGTAAAGCTGAGAGACAAAGTCCATCATCCAATAATATATTAGTAGTCATTCATATCCAATTACTTATTATTAGTATTAAATATAAAAGGAAAAAAAAAACTTCATGTGTATATACTTAAGTTCTAAACGTTATCATCTAATGGAATATTAGTAGTCATTTACATCCAATTATTTTTTTTATTACTTAATAATTCTTGCAATTCTGAGTTATAAAAACGATTTCATGTGTATATATTTAATTTCTAAACATTATCATCCAATGGAATATAATAATAGTCACTGACATTCAACAAATTTTTATCACTAAATAATTCTTAAAATTCTAAATTATAAAAATGACTACATGCATGTAATTAATTTCTTAATGTTTATCATCCTCAATAAAATAATAATAATAGTTATTTATGTCCAGTTAAATATTAATAATAGTTATTCATATTCAATTTCTTAATTTTTTTATGCTATCATCCAAACAAATACCTTCTCATATCATCTCGTCTTGTGAACCTTTTTGTACCATCTCGTCTTGTAAACCTTTTTTGGATCATCTTGCCTTGTGAGTTTTGTGCATCATCTTCATACAATTTTCCGGAATTGAAATTCATCCTCAAAGCATTGTTCTACTTAGAGATGTCAAATGGGCCGAGCCAGCCCGGCCTAGGCCCAGGCCCACTAGTGAAATAGAGCGGGCTTGGGCTGGGCTTGAGAGTTAAGTTGGGCTCCAATTGGGCCTTTTTATAAACCCAAGCCCAGCATAGGCCCAGGCCCATTCAAAGCCCGATCCAGACCTGGCCCAGGCCCGACCCAGTAGAAGCCCACCTGTTATGAACTTAGAGTTGTGCTTTAAACTGTAGATGTTCATCCCAATTTAAAGATCAATATTGATTTGGAGAGCAAGCTGATTTTGATTTTTAAAAATATTTTAATAAAAAATCGACTGGTTTTAGGGAGTAAATTATCTCATTTAATTGATAATTTTATACAGGAATTGCCTTTGTTTTATGCATTGGCACTACAATTAATTTTATGGCATCAAATTTATTTTTTATGAATTAAATTTAAAATAGTAGTATTCCTTTATACCATAGATTTATGTGGAAAATTTGGTGGGGCTCGATTTAATATTTGTATATAATCATATATACTACTCCTATATCATCGTCTGTGTAATATTTTATGCCAAGCCTTTGTTTTCATATTTAAATTACCTTTGCAATTTTATTTTAAGATTCAAATCAATTCAGTATAAATGTAAATTTAATTTTAATAAATAGGAAGGAAAAATCTTTTATTAAACAGAACAAAATCTTCTAATAAATTGCATTATTGTATTAATTGTCTTACATTTATGCTATTCCTTTATATGGAGTATAGTGTATATAACTATCATTATATTATGCCTTTTATAACATAAATCAACAAGATTATTTTCTATTTTAAACGTATCTTAATTAAGTTTAATTATTATAATTAGGGGTGTCAAAATGGATATTGGGTATTGGATACCCGATATCCAAACCCGAAATATTGGATAATTGGATATTCGATATCCGATTTTTCGGATTTCGGGATCGGGTTCGGGTATAGGATTTTTGAATTATCGGGTATCGGATAACCCGATCGGTATCGGGCTACCCAAACTACCCGAATTACTCGATTTTTTAATTTTTTTTAAATTTAATAAATTATGTACATTTATTATATTATTTAAAAAATTAAATAATTAAATTAGTCCCAAAATCATTCACTCTTAAGTCACATTTAGGATTAATATATGAATTGTGATGTTTATTATTGATGAATGATGGATGCTATAACTTATGAATGTTTTATTTCTATTAATTTGTAGTAGTTTTTTTTCTTAATCGAACTAATTCAAGTTTGTATCAAATTTGAGCTATTACAAGTTTGTATTTCTAAAAATTTGTAGTTAATTTTGTTAAAAAAAATAAAATCAAAATTAAAATAAAAATCTAAAATCGGGACTGGAAACCCGATTTTTCGGGTCTGGATACTCGAGTCGGGTATCTGGGTACCCGAAATTACTTTCGGATCGGGTATTAGATTTTGGGAAATTCGAGAACGGGTACCCGAAATTTTCGGATCGGGTATCCTCGGGTACCCATTTGACAGGCGCCTAATTATAATAAAGCACACATTAATCATTTCCCTTCTCTATGCACTCCTTCCATATTCTATAATGTCATTTATTTTTGTATAAAATTTTTTAACTTGACCCAGGCCTGGCCCGGCCCAGCCCGGCCCACTTACCATATGGGCTCGGGCTGGGCTGGGTCCACATATGAATATCAAAGCCCAGGCCCGGGCCGGACCGCTATAGACACGGGCCTGGGCTGGGCTGGGCCTAAATCTCAGTGGGTCTCACCGGGCCTGGGCCGGCCCAACCCATTTGACACCTCTAGTTCTACTCGTTCGTAAAATAAAAATTGTCTTCATCATCAAATCCAAATATGTTGTAGTATAAATATCATTGATGTTAGCCGAATATTGCTCAAATTTTTGAGGATTCAAATACTTTAAAAAATAAGTTTAAAAATTCGAAGTAATTTTTTTTTTTTAAATTTTATGGTACATGCTAAATATTAAATTAATTTATTTGAGACATGCATAAGACAATTTGAAATTTGAAATTTAGATTACCTCTATGTAAAATTTCCCTAAATAATGGAACGCTTTGTACTGTGTATTTACCGGCCATAATTTCTTTCCATATACATCAATGTAATTTGGGGTAATTTGACTTTACAAAAATAAAATTGGTTTGGTTTTACCTTTTGTAAGTAGGAGAATTCTATAAAATAAGGTAGGAAAATGTAAGACGTACCAGAGAATAATATTGTATTGCACGACACTGCTATAGCCGAGGCCTTCATTTTGTGAAGGAGTATATAATTTTCCTTTTCCAGAATACTTCCACCAAAGTTCTTAAACCATACAATCTCTTCAATTCTTGTCCCTTCCCCTTTCCACCTCTCTACAAAATGGCCTCTCTAACCCCCGGAATCCTCCTCAAACTCCTCCAGTCGATGAATTCCAACACCAAAGTCACCCGCGACCACCGCAGCCCCCTCCTCTAGGTCATCAGCATCCTCCCCGCTCTCTCCGCCGCCGATTCCCTCTGGCTGCACAACTGATTCTATGTCCAGCTGTCCGACTCCCTCAATTCAACCTACGTCTCCCTCTCCGGCCGCGACACTGACCTAATTCTCAACGATCGCCTCCAATTAGGCCAATTCGTGCAACTCGATCGTCTCCTCCTCGACTTCGACTCCCCTCCCGTCCCCACGCCCGTTGCCGGCCGCCAGCCCTTCATCGGATCCCCCGAACCCCTAATTGCTCGGATCTCCCCTTCCAAAAACGGATTTGTTATTCAGTCGGTTTCCTACTCCGTCGACCCCATCGCTGCCTATTTGTTGATGGGGTTTGGTGCACCTTGCACAGCGGAAGACTTGTACAAAACAAATAAATCAGACACGGATCTATTTGACTGATTATGCGATTAATCAATTCACATGTTAAACAGATAATTGCATGCTAGAACGAAAATAATTCATGCTCAAAGAAAGTAAATCCTAAAACATGAATTCTACGGTTTAGGGTTACCGATATTGATTCTCCAAAGAATCGTCGATTGCTCGCGCCTTCTCCACGTGATGATCTTCAATACTAGACCACGGATCTTCTCTCTGGTTCCCGAATTGTATCTCGATATCAGGGTGGGCTGATCTTATCAAAATACTAGGACTCGAATAAAGAAGACAGAAGAAATCCTTCTCCAATTAGGAGAGAAATTCGAACTCCTCTAGGTAGAGGGGGACGAAAATTATGAGTAATGATAATAATGATTTCTGTCTCCTTTATTCTCCAATTTATATTAAGTTTCTTTTGGGCCCAGACAGGGATCTATGGAAGGTTTTGGATATGGGCTCGCCCAATTAGCTTTTTACTAATTAAATTGAACCCACAATTTAATACAAGCTTATATTGGAATATTACGAGCAGCCACTACAGAAGTAATATTGAACTCTCCCCATCCAAATCCGAAATTACAAGTAATCCGGGTTTCCACTTTTATTATTTATTTCCCGCGCTTAAGATATAAATGTCCATTAATTAATTAATGTCTGCTATGGACTTAATTAATTAATATCTTATTAATTCCAAGAGTGGACTTAGCAAGAAACATTTATTTATTATTCATAGAGTAATAAAACTCCAACTGATCAGTTTTCCGAATAATAAAACCTTGTTCGAGCTCCTCTTGAGGACATTATCAAACGAGACTCACCTCGCGCACGTTTCAACATAATAGCAATCCTAGCACCGCTAGATATTAATCACCACTACCCAATATATCAGGATTATTGGGTTGCGAAAAACCCGCACCATTTGATAAGTCAAAGTAGTGCATAATCAATACCGTATGCTCAATGCTAACATATGTAGATTAAGAAATAGTATTTTATCAAGACCTAGTCTTTCAGTAGATAGCATAAAGACACGTCTTGCTGTTAGATCCGTTCAGTGCTATACCACACCAATGTCATCTTATTTCAGTAAGACTTAGAAATATGCGGACTGACATTGCAACCTTTCACGATAGGTAGCCAAAGCCTATCTAGGTTGTGAAATTCTTCTTTTTCTTTTGCAAAGCATTGCATAGATCTGACCGTGTTACCTTAAAGTGGACGACGCCCACAACCGGTCTACTAAGCAAAAGACTTAGACTTTGTTTGCTTCTTATACATTTAAATGTTTATAAAACATCTTATAAATGCACAAGCAAACACAATGTAATAATAATAGTGATTCTATTCGTGCGAGACTGCTCGAATAATACTGAATCGGGTTAAAAGTGGATTGTAAAGTTTTACGTATACAAGCAAGATTCTATTCGCGCGAAACTTGCTCGAAACATGCTTTTCAGTATACCAAACCTAACATTTGTCTAGGGCGGGGAAGAAGGAGACGGAGGGAAAGGAGAAATCCGCAGAGGGAAAGGGAAAATCCACAGGGGGAAAGGGTGGCAGGCATGTAATTGCCCCCCAAAAGGAGAATGATAATGTGAATGTTCCTGCAAATTGCGGAGATGATACCTCTAATGGTAGTAGAGTTGGATCGGATAAGGTCTCGCAATGGTTTTCGTCGTCGGGGTCGCTGAAGTAGAGATCAGTTTCAGCAGCTGGGAGGAAAGCTGTGGTGGCGGAGAGGGATCCATCGCCGACGGCCAAATCAGGGAAGAGGTCCTCCACGCCTGCTCTGACGAAATGTGTGGTCCCGAGCCTCGTGGCAAAAGAGGAAAATAGGAAGACATCGAAGGAGCCTGCGATGATCGTGCCATCTAGATACCGGCAGCTATCACCGGCAGTGGATCGGATAAGGTCTCCCAAAGGTTTTCGTCACTGGGGTCGCTGAAGAAGAGATCAGTATCAACATTTGGAGTAAAGCTGTGGTAGCGGAGAGGGATCCATCGGCGACGGCCAAATCAGGGAAGACGTACTCATCGCCCGCGATAATAGTGCCATCTAGGTACCGGCAGCCATCACCGACTGCTGGGAGGCGGCAGGCAAGCCCGATTGTAGTGAGGAGGATGTCGTTGTCTCCAGCTCGATGGCTCTCTGGCGGGCTTAGGGCATCACCGACAGTGGACTCCTCGGGGAGGAAGAAGATGGCTAATATAGCTGCTGGAATTTCACAGGTTTCTGCGCTTGTTGGGAATGGGAGACCTCCTAGTAAGAAACATTGGGATGATAGACCAGCATAGGGCGGCAGCGGCGGCTCTTCTGAACATAAAGAAAAGAATTCGGCTATGAGCAAAATCGATCTCCAGGCTTTCCTGAGGACACAGGTTCAGTTCTTCCATTTTAGCCTCATGAAAGTTCTTGCATTTTTGTTGAATGAGCTTTGTATTTAGATGAATTGTTTGAACTTGTTTCCATCTAAAAGTGTGGTGGTGCTTTTCCTTTGCAGGCTGCTATATCGAGGCGTCTAAGCGATGAGAAATCTGAGAGTCCGAAGGAGAAACCAAATGGCGCGGCGCCAGTGATCACCATACATGAAAAGAAATGAACTGATGGTAGTGTTTCTCTTGATGCGGTTACTTCAGGTCTTGCTAAACTTAGGAAGGTATATAAAGATATGATATTTAGTAATACTATTATTATTATTTGTGTTCCTTTATGTTATTCAGAATAGAAAAAATGAATCTGTTTGTGTGTTCTTGGATCAGGATGCTATGTAGAGGAGAAGAATTGCTTCAATAGTTGCTGCTGAAGCTTTAGAGGGAGCCATGGCAACTGAATCTGCTGTAAAAAACTTGAGGTATAGTCTAACTCAAACCTGGATACATTTATAGGTGATTATGTGATATTCATTATAATCATTGCTTAGAGTAAAAGACAATTGCATAGCCCAAGTCTTTATATACTGAAATTAGGGAAAATAACTGCTGCTTAGTATAAAGGCGATCTTGAACATATGTATTGACCTTTTTTTAACTGCTCAACTTTCAGCATGTTTTCTGATCTAGTAGCAATGTCAAAGCCTGAGAATCCTCTGCCTACTATCGACCGATTCATGTCCATTTACGAGGATGCCCTGAAATCAACATCAGATGTTGAGTCGATTTTCGGTAGCCATAGTTCATCAAGAAGTATAGATTTTACAACTGAACAACAACCAAAACCTAGCAAGCTTTGGGTGGAAGCTGCTTTGGCCACGAACCTTGAGGTTGTCTCCCTCCTCACAAATGAAGAATTTGATGGCTTATCAAAAGGGGAGCAAATTTCAACGAAGAGACTCACTATCAGTGAACCTGCCAAGAAGTTGTCACCACTATCAGCGGCCGGAACATGGACTCGATGCATGGGAATGAATGAAACTGTCGAGCTCGGTAAGAATTTGCTGTCTAAGATGCAAATGTGGTTCGTGAGGTTTGTTGAGAAGTCCCTTGATGCTGGTTTTCGCGTATTCGGCAAGTCTGCTACTGGCAGTGGTGGAGGTCTAGACTGTGGCCCTATGGCTATGGCTGGGTAAATATACCGGAAAAATGGTATATCGATCGTATCGTACTGAAAAATATCGAAAAATTGGTATACCAAAATTTTTGGTACGATTCAATACCGTATCGTAAGTTTTCGATACGATAACGATATGAATTTTCTTATATCGTGGTATACCGTTTTATATCGAATATACGATGTATATCGATATTGTCGGTATATCAAAATATATCAAAAATCAATACGTATTGAATTATAAATACATACCATTTATACTGATTATAATAATAATACTCCCTCCGTGCACGAAAAATAGAGCACATTTGTCATTTTTGGTTGTCCACGAAAAATAGAGCACATTTAAAAAAGGAAAGTTTTCAACAACTTCTCTCTTACTTTTTTCCCTTCTCTCTTGCTAATAATATGGACCCCACATTCCACTAACACTACTTGTCTTTTTTCATTCTCTCTTACTTTTAATATGGACCCCAGATTTCACTAACACTACTTCTTTCTTACTTTGCCAGTTCCACATTAAAACCCGTGCCATTTCACAATATGTCCTATTTTTCATGGACGGAGGGAGTATAATTTATTTTTTTTAAGATTAAAATTTAAAATCATAAATAGATATCCATTTAATTTCGATATACCGTTCAAAACGGTATACATAAGTTCGGTACGATATACCGAAATTTTGATACGGTAACGGTATATATATTACCTAACCGAAATTTCGGTATACCGAAATCTGGTATACCAAAACTTTCGATATGGTAACGATATGAAATTCTTTCATATCGATATTTTCGATACGATAACAATACAAAATTTTCGGTACAATATACCGTATCGACCCAGCCCTACATATGGCCACGATTTTGTCTCAGCTGAAACGAGTCAACGACTGGTTGGACCGTGTAGTCTCGAAAAGGGACGTGGTGCTGATGGACAAGGCGGAGCGCTTGAAGGAAAAGATTTATGTGTTTGTCATGTCATTCCAGTAGCCTCCTCAACTAGCTGATGCGTTTGTGATACTGCTATCAAGTTTAACATTTCATTTAATTGATAAATCGTGTTCTTTGCAAATATGAGTTATGTTTCAGAATTTTCAATACTGAAAATTATTGATGATGCTAAATTCTTCTCAATTTTATAAAAAATGAGCTTTGATAGTTGCGCCGGCTGATACTGATCAGAACTATATCCCTTATGAGCAAAACTATATCCCAAAAAGATAGCTCCAATAGACCTAAAAGCAAGTTTATGCTGATTATATGGTCTAGTGAGTGGGTAGCAGAGACAACCAAAGAATCTCAAATGTGTATAGTCTAGTTTCTGTTAATGCAACTTCTCAAAGGGTGACATATTTTTTTATGGTCTTGGAAGGCATCAGGTTGATAAGGTAAACAGTTGTAAGGAAAGCATCATCCCAATATTTTTGCAGGAAGAGAAGATTGGGATAAAAGGGCTAGTCCTGTTTCCACTATATGATAATGCTTCCTTTCTGCTAAGCCATTTTGTTGTGGTGTGTGAGGGCATGAAAGCCTGACATTCTCCTCCCCAATCAGATTGCAAGGCCTTAATTTTGGTATTACAAAGATTTTCCACTATTGCATTGAATTGTTTGAAGACAAAAATCACATCACTCTTAAGTTTCAGTAGATAAATCCATGTATGCCTAGTGTAGTGATCAATGAAGGAAACATAGTATGAGAACCCATTTCTGGAGAGTATTGGTACTGGACCCCACAAGTGACTGTTGATAAACTCTAATGGTGAGGTAAACACAATTTCTGAAGCAGTATAGGGGAGTCTATGAGCCTTTGAAACACAACATGGTTGACAAAAATAATCAATTTTTATTGAGTTAAAAGGAATATTACAGCCTTTTAAGGTAATCTTTACAACTTCTAGTGTAGGGTGACCAAGTCTACTATGCCACAAGGCAATGTCTAAGATAGCATTTGGTTCAGAACTACAGCTAGAGACTGAAGATTGCAAGCTTGCAGAGTGGACAGTTGGTTGTGTGAAACCTTGATTTGAAGGAAACGTGGAGCTACTGCTTCTCTTGTTTGGGGAGTAATGGACAAGGAACTGATATAAACCATTGTTAAGGACTCCCTTGAGCACGATTTCCTTGGAGCATAGATCCTTGACAAAGCAAAAGGAAGAGTGAAATTCAAAAAAGACTTGATTGTCTCTAGCAAACTGAGAAACACTGAGGAGATTTTTGGTGATGTTAGGAACATGTAATAGATTCCTAAGATGCAGTTTCCTAGAAGAATTGGGAACATGTGGATCAAAGGCAGACTCTCCTATGTTTGCTATAGAAACTGTATCACCATTACCAAGCATAAGAGCCTTACCTCCTGTGTACTCTGAGCTGATATTCAGGTTGTTGAGGTCATTTGAAACGTGGTTTGTTGCTCCAGAGTCAGGATACCAGCTGGTGGTAGAGTTAACTTCAAAACTATACTCTGATGGAGATGACACTGACATAGGCAAAAGGAGAAGTCTCACTGCAGCTTGAACTAGATTAGCTGCTGGATTGTAGTAGCTGAACTGAGGAGGATTGTTTGCTCTTGGCTGTGACTGTGGTGGAGCATAATTCTGCTCAAGCCTATGCCAACACCTTGCTGCAGTATGGCCTGGTTTGTCACATAGTTGGCAGATCACCTTGTTTCCATTTCTCCCAAAACTTCTTCCTGATCTTCCTCCTCTCTGATTTCTACCTCCACCACTTCCACCATTAAATTCAAACTTGATGTAGTTGGTGGAGCCTTCCTTCTTCTGACTGGACTGCTGCATCAGATTCAAGGATGGCTAAGACCCTTCTACACTGAGAATATAAGATCTTGTTGACTCCATTATGGCTTCTACACGTAGGAGAAAGGCACACACATTTGGAACCAACCAAGCCTCAGATCTGGATGTAATGTAGCAAACTGCAGGATCATATTCCTGTCCAAGGCCTCCCAAAATGTGTAGAACCTGTTCTCCATCAGAAATCATGCTCCCCATGACTCAACTTATTTTTAACACAAGTATACCCGCAAGTGTACGGGGCTAATGTAGCAAATAGTAAGCAAAGAGTATCGTATCCACAGAGACAATGAGTGTCAACCTAATTACCACGAACCAACCTCAACTACTATCTAGATGAATCGGAATTTTGGTTTTTCTGAATCTATTTAAAAGCAAGGTAAAAACAATTAAAAATAACTAGAGAACTAAAAGCAAATAAGAAAACGGATGTAGATCAAGGATGAGAAGGTAGAATCCTACGGGATCGATAACAACTATCCTATGCTCAACTAACTTCCTAACTATGCCAACAAAGGGTCTCAAGGGTTATTAAGCTATCACTAAGGTAAAACTATATCTTTTCTCAAAGCATATAATTTGTAGATTGCTACCTAGAACCGAAGTCTCCTTCCTAGAACTAAGGAAACAACTCCTAATAGCTCCTAAGATACTTAGCTTCATTCAAAGGCTCAAATCTCTCGATTATATTGGCAAAGATGTCAATTTCTTCTCTTTCAAATTAAACTACTCACTTCTCAGTTCTTGTAGTAAAATCCACATGCATTTATAAGGTGATCAGTCAAATAAACATATAAGCACAGAAGAAATCAAAATAACCACATGAGCCAAGGCATAGAAAAAGGAAATCAATTAAACATAAGAATCATTGTATCTCCCCCGTAGAACTCTACGAATGATTTAGCTACTCATGTTCAACACAAAAGTCAAAGAAATATTCAAAGAAATATTCAAAAACATTGTTTAAACAAGAATAAAACTAAAAGTAGAAACTCCTAGAATTGGATTGGGCGGATTGAAGGCCTCGTCTTCAATCTTGCGATGAATACTCGTCCTCTGCTCGTTCTTCTCTTCTTCCTAGGTGAAAAAGTGGTATTTTTGGGGTAGGAGGCGTGTAAGTTGTGTTTGGACGCGTTTCCTAGGCATATATATACCTAGAGTTGACTTTGGGCCCGAAATAAGCTGTCCGACGAAGCTGGCGGGTCGCCAGGTTGGGTGTGCGTCGAAGCTGGCGAGTCTCCAGCTGCTTACGGCATTTTTTTCGTGTTTTGCTGGCGGGTCGCCAGGTTCGTTTGCATGCGAACCTGGCGGGTCGCCAGCTATGTCACTGCTCTGCGCAGTCTTGGTAAAACGGCCATAACTTCTTCTACCAAACTCCGATTGAGACGTTTAAGATATCCACACGAAGCTCTGTCGAAGACGAAGAGAATGGTATACATTACATGCGAATCGGACTTCAAAATATCCAGATAAGCTGTCTCGAACATTGAGCAGCTGCACATCCACATATTTTGTACATTTTTCTACACATTCTTCACAAAATGGTCAAAATACCAACATATTAGAGAAGTAGCTATAACCATGTCTCAAAGTACACAATATATGATCAAAACCAAGTAAAAATACCCTCTAAAGTCATGTAAAATCCAAGTGAATCACCCCACAGAACCCAAAAGATCAAAATATGTTTTCATTTTGGCCAAATATTCATTAATAGGCATGGAACCCTTTCTGAGGTTCTGCATATGTTGCCTGTATTGCAACACTTTAGCTGTGGATCTACTGGTAAAGTTGGTCTCCAAGGTATTCCATATCTCTGATGAAGACCTAAGCCCCACAACAATCAGCAAAGCATTCTCTGATAGGGATGACAGAAGCCAGCTTGCTACTCTTCTGTCTTGTCTTTGCCAGGTGGTATATTGGATTTGGCACCATTGTGCCTTCTTCTGAATCTTCTACCATTTTTGGTGGTGGTTTGGCTTCTCCAGTGAGAAAGCCGTCCAATTCATAACCCCAAACGACAATCTCTACTTGCTGTTGCCAGATCAGAAAATTCCCATCAGTCAACTTGACTGATATTAGAGGGAGTTGAGAGAAAATGGGTAATGTAGAAAGAGGAATAGAAGTGGCGCTTGAATCGTTGGATTCGGCCATTTTTAGGTAAAGATAAAAGCAGGAAGCAAGGTTAAAGAGTCAGGATTAACCTGCTCTGATATCATAAAAACAAATGTAGCTTTTCATATTGATAAATTAAAAAGTTGTATTGCTCGAAGTATTGGAGGAGAGAATGTGTATTTCATTGAATCAGTAATGCAAAACCAACAATATGGATTTATACAACACAATCGAATCTACCAGAAACTCTCCTTAATTTATGCTTAACATATTAATTATAACAGAACACTCATAATCTATCTTCACTCATTCTCCAATCAACATATCCTTGTAAGACTTCTTGTGGTCCTTCAATTCAGCTGTACTTGTGCTAACTAACTCTTGGATTGTGGCTAGCTCAGCACACTGAGCTCGTGCATCACTTTTGTTTCCTCATGATCTTCATTTTCTTCCAAAGCAGCATCACAAGCAGGCTGATCTTGTTGAGCCTTTGGTTGCTTACTTTAATTACTTCTAACATCAACTCCCTAAAACTCAGAGAATTGCTACTTTGTCTAAGAAATAGTGCACTGTCAATTAATACGAGATGAGGCTAAAGAGGGAAAAAATGAGTAAAATCTTTACCACCAGATGGCTAACCTCTAACCTCCAGTTGTGACATAAGCAACTGTTCCAGAAGTCACTGTGACATCAATACCATCATCACCCGCTCGTGACTCAGTGATTAACCGGATACTCACCAGGACCATCTGAAGCAACCACTGCATACCTATCTTAGAAAACCGAACAACAGAACAAAGTTCTAAAAAAATCGCGGGACAGAAACAATAGAATAACTTAGGAAGGTAAAGTGCACCAAGCATTGCTAACAAAGCTTGACCACGAAGTAGCACAGCCAACTCTTGGCTTTGAATTCTCACATCACAACAAATATGTACATTCTCAAATGCATGAAAAAACAGAAATAGAGGCAATTAGATAAACAGTGATTTTCCACTGCATAAAAACCTAATAATCCATAGTTATACAATCTTGATGTAGTAATTATGATATTTGGCATAAATTACACACTAAAACTCAGCAAACCAGCAAAAGAATCGACTTTTATAATCTGGATGTAAAGAGAGACCTTGACAGAGGTGGGGTAAGGGGAATGTAGGTCGGGAGCAGTGGCGTCTTAGGTCGCGAGGTGGAGAGGCACAGTGACTGACGGCAGCCGCTCTGCGACCCTCAGCACTATCTCCGAGGCCTCTTCAATAGATAAGATATTTCTGGCTTCCCCTATTTCTCTGATTTTCCTTGTTAGGTTCTCATTTCAGTCTATTTATCCACTTTCTTCACTCGTATTACGGTGGTTATATTGAAGGAATATAAAGGGGCCCACTAGATTCCTCATTTCTCTTATGGCACTCGCAACGCAGCTCATTGCCGTCTCGAACTCGTCTCACCAAGATGAGACGATGGTAGAGGTGCCCACGGTTCAGGAACCGTCGGTTACAGTTCGGAACCGCCGGTTACAGTTCGGAACCGCCGGTTCCGGTTCTGGAAATTGTTGAACCGGGACCGAACCGCGAGGGTGTTTTGCGGTTACGGTTCCAGTTCCAAAACGACGATTTTCCGGTGGTTTTTTATGATTTTTCACGGTTCTGAACCGCCGGTTTTTTTTGCAGTTCCAGCTTGATTTTGCGGTTCTGGTTTGAAATCGTTAGGAACCGGCGGTTCAGGCACGGTTTCGGTTCGAAATTTTTTGAACCTGAACCGAACCACGGTTCAAAAATCGATGATTTCGGTTCGAGTAAATTCTCACGGTTTTGGTTCGGAACCGTAACCGGCGGTTACGATTTCGATTTTAACCGCCGGTTCGATAAACCTTGGGCTGGTCTAAACGATGGTGAGTTGGCGTTGTAGATGAAAGATCTCATCTTGTCCCTTGGAGCGTTTCCATCCGAAAAGAAAGATGGCGAGCCATCTTGTCCACATGGCGCATTCCTATAGGGCTGTGAAGTTGACTCGCCCCCTACGAGTGAACTTCTTTTATCCCATTAAATAAAATATTTTCTAAATATAAATTTTATTAAAAAAATATAAAATTTCACAGTGATCTATTTAAATATTAATTTAAAATTTCAATTATATTAGTTTATTTGTAAATATTTTATTTTTAATAAATAGATTAAAATAAAAAATGTGAATATTTTATATTTTAATGAATTTCATATTTTAATTAATTAAAATAATTAAAATAAATTTTATATCAAATAGATTAATACAGAAAATAAAAATTAAATGAATTAGTGAGAATGGAAGAGATTGAGGTTTCGAGGTGTTGTCTCTTAACTAGTAAGAGATTGAGTAAAAAGTAATGTGTAGTGCACAACTAATGAAGGAATAGATGGATAAAATCGGATCTTCAGGAGCCTGAACGATGCTGGCGAAAACAGAATCGGACATTTTGGTTGAAATTTGTGAAACGGAGAGAATTGGAATAATGTGTGAAAAAACCCAGAGTTGTTAATTGTGATTATAATGGAGGTTGCATGGTTAAGAATAAAGTAAACTGTGGGAGGTGTTGGAATTAAAACTGTGGGTTACTTTTTCTCTAGCTCACTACTCCAGTAGTAAAATTAAAAAGGGATTAGGAAAGTCAAATGAAATAGTAAATGATCTTTAACTTCCAAACTTGCTTGATTTAGAATTATTAATAAATGATTTTTTTCATGATTTTCTTTATAGCTATTCATTAAACAAAGGAGGTGGCGACGGCCACAACGTGGAGGGGTGATGGTGATTGGGGGAGTGGCTAACGAAGAATATGGAAGAATTCTTAAATAATAATGAAAACTTTAAAAATAGTTGTGAGCTCTATGATCCATGAGTCAAAACTCAACCGAGATATTATACTAAAATGAGGTTTGAGCCGTTGCGAATTTTTATTAAGTTGTTAACTCATCAACGCAGTGTATAAAAAATATCAACAAAATTTTTGTTAACATTTAATGAATTAGTAGCTTAAAAAGTTATCAATTGATCACGACCCTATGCCAAAACGGTATATAAATTATAACACACTACCAAATTATTTGCATAAAACAGCACTTGCAATATTCCAAGTTTCCAATACATATATATCGTCATCGTCCGGGATTGCGCCCTTCTGCCATTTCATTTTATCTTAGGAGTAATAATTTATAAATCGCATTTTTTTTTTATTATTTGATATAAATATTTTGCTTGGTTACCCGTTTTTTCTCAAAAGATAGAGGGCAGATCTTAAGGGTAAAAAAACTTTAATACTATCAATTTTCTCAAAATAGTTAATTGAGTCTTGCATTTAATCTAGGTAATATGCCTTTTCATTATAGGGTTGATGAAAATTAGCATTCTCCTGTAAAAGTACACAAAATCAAGTTCTCAAGCTCTTCAATCTTGTTTCGATGTAAAAGTTTCTTTTCCAATTTTAATTCAATTTTCATGGGTTTTGATAATATAATTGCAGAAATACTGATAATAACGATACTAAATTACTAATTATGCATTTTATCATTCATGGAAAAATAAATGCTCCTGCTCGGCTGCTCCTAAAAGTAGAGGTGTGCATGCATTTCGTTTTCGATTAATATTGGATTGAACCGAAAATTGAATTTTTCTAAAAAATTGAAATCAACCCAAACCCAAAAACTGAGTAAAAACCGAAAAAAATCGAAATTGTATAACAATATCCAAAAATAAAAAATCCAACAATTCAAAAATATTGCATTTGACTTGTTTTACACTTTGTTAAGTTTGACTTTTATCTTGTACGTATTAGGATATTTAGTTTTCATTCTTGTCTTTCCCCTTCCTAAAAGCGTAGTTTGTGCAAAACAAATAGAGTACTAGTATTAATTAAAATTTTGTAACTGGCAATCTTTATTTCTAATTGAATGGGCTGTTAGCCCGAACATGCAACAACACTTATGATAGGCATGCAATCCATTTTAATCAAGTACTGTATTATTTTACTTTCCTATATCTATTTACATACGTGCAATTTTTTTTTATTTAAATGTGCGATTATTCCTAGAAATTGAATATTAGTAGTACCATAAAATCTGAGAAGTAATTGGCCTAAAATAGTAGTATATTACAATTAATTAATCACACCCGGACCTGAGAATGGTAACGTACACCTAATTAGTTTTATAATTTAGTCAATGTTATCAAATCTATACATATATAAAAGGCGAGTTTTGGGCCATTTTTGAATATTTATGAATTTTGAGTATAGATTTAAATATTTATAAATATAGGGTGTAAAATTTAATATTTAAGTGGCCGCTAATAAAACATGGAGTAACCACTTAATCATAAATGACTCGAATATTGAAACCGCTACATTCAAATGAACTGAAACCGCTAAAGAACGAGCTAATCAATGACAATGTTATTATATTGATACTAAGCATACTAAATTATAAAGATGATTACACTATTAGTCAACCAACATAAATATGACGGTCAAATGATAGAATTCAAAAAATTAACCACTAATCAATATAATAATCAATTGCATAAAAGTAACGGCTATCCTCTCTTATTTGTACATCTACACTATAAATATGTAGTATGTGCAAGATTATAATCACTTCTTCATTGTCTTATTTTATTTGTTGAAACCATGGAATCCATCTTTCTTTATAATATACAACCTAGCAATACTTCGTCACAAAACCAGTGTAATCTCCTTAGAATGTATTTCTCATGACAAGATGGTATGAGTGTCACTTCTTACCTTATTATGGTTTATCTTGCGAAAAAGGTTTTTTCTCAACCAGACTTATAGTTCGGTTTATTTTATAATTTTCATTGTAATTTCCATTTCATTTATTGTTGTTTTTTGTCCTTTGATTACAATAGTTAGAGTACGCGTGTATATGGTTCGAGAATTTTATCCTATTTTTTTTACAATTCTTAGAGATGGAAGAATTGTAACATCCTTAACTCGAAACAAGTATATAATATTTATCTTCTTCTTAACAACATTTATTATTTTTGTATAATTATATTGTTACTAGCGCAATAATTATATTAAGTGGCGTCACAAAAAATAATATTTTATCACTTATGATGAATTAATAAGTGGTGCATAATATGTGGAGTATATAGCAATGAGATAATTAAACCTATCAAAATCGAATTTATCAACCAATTAGTTATTTAAACAAAATAAAATAGTCTACTACCAAATTTTTGTTTACTAATAATATTATTGTTGAAATTAGGATTTGGCACTTAATTAGTTGTACAACTGATTTTATATAAAGAATCTAATTATCTTATTTATAGGTGATCATGCATGCTGAGAAAGATATATATTATACTATTAAGTATATTTTTACAAAAATAAAATTTGCAGTATTAAGAATTATAAAGTAGCATAAAAATAGTATATATGTTTCATGTTCCAACAAACCACGTTTAAAAGTGCAATAAATAAAGATAAACGTTCCAACGTTCAAAAGAGTTATCATTATTCATTAATATAATAGTGTTAATTCAACCAATTAATGTAATGTTTTTTGTGTAGTTTATCATTTGAATTTTTTTATGGTCATAATTTTGACCTTTTTAATATTATGAGTTATCGGTTTATTATTTAGTTAAAAATGTGTTTTACATTATTTTTAGTAGAGAAATAAGAAGGATTGTTTTAAACATATTTTTTTAAAGTGTCAACACTTGATATAGTCTCTTCATCGTTGTCCAAATAATTATGTTTGTCTTGACTCCATTTCAAATATGTTTACTTTTATCTCTTTAGGTATAAAATGAATTGAGGAACATATATTTATTTAATTGTTATTATATAGTATATTTTTTTATTTTTAAATATTATATAATTATATTATTTCTTATTTTAAATAATCAATTAATAATTAAAAATTGCGTATAACGAAAAAATATCCTGTTGTGCACCACACGTGGATTAAAACTAGTTATAATGAAATCCCACCTTAAACTGGGAACTGGTTGCTCTGGAATTATTGCTAGGCCATCACCACGCACTGACATCACTGCCACCAAATTGGTAAAAGTCTTGATTAGTATTACTTCAACTTGATTAATTAATATAGAGATGACTTTAATATTTACATTACCTGAAGGTGAAAATACATCATCTTTGGTTGAGTTGTGAATCAAAGATGGCTTGCAATTATGTGTGCGCGCAAATAGTAGCTCGTTTGTTTCATATTCATCTCCCTTTTTACTCAGAGTCGCAATGCCATCTACCGAATCCCTGCATTGATCAGACTCTTGATTACTAATATTACTATCAAGTAAAAATTCAGTAGCATGTCCATCTAATTACAATTATAGAAAGAGAGAAAGTAGTAAATTGAAAAGTAGTTGATGTAAATTGTAATGACCTGGGTACAACACTCAGTCATCGCGGGCGAAGCTGAAGAAGACAGTACATATGACCAGATAACATAGATTTCCAGAAAAAAAAAGGTAAATAGTAGTATGAATCAACTTTACGTGGAAAAATGTAGCGGCAGTGATGTGCTTGGATAAATTATCATACAAAAGTTGTTTCACAAAATTCAGCAGCCGAGAGACAAAGACATCATCCAATAATATATTAGTAGTCATTCATATCTAATTACTTATTATTAGTATTAAATAATTTTTAAAAGGTATAAAACAACTTCACGTGTATATACTTAATTTCTAAACGTTATCATCTAATGGAATATTAGTAGTCATTTATATCCAATTATTTTTTTATTACTCAATGATTCTTGCAATTCTAAGTTATAAAAACGATTTCATGTGTATATATTTAATTTCTAAACGTTATCATCCAATGGAATATAATAATAGTCACTGACATTCAATAAATTTTTATCACTACATAATTCTTAAAATTCTAAATTATAAAAATGACTACATGCATATAATTAATTTCTTAATGTTTATCATCCTCAATAAAATAATAATAATAGTTATTTATGTCCAGTTAAATATATTCAATTTCTTAATTTTTTTATGATATCATCCAAACAAATACCTTCTCATATCATCTCGTCTTGTGAACCTTTTTGTACCATCTCGTCTTGTAAACTTTTTTGTATCATCTTGCCTTGTGAGTTCTGTGCATCATCTTCATACAATTTTCCAGAATTGAAATTCATCCTCAAAGCATTGTTCTACTTAGAGATGTCAAATGGGCCGGCCCGACCCAGACCCGGTCCACTAGTGAAATAGAGCGGGCCTGGGCTGGGATTGAGAGTTAAGTTGGGCTCCAATTGGGCCTTTTATAAACCCAAGTCTTTATATAATGAAATTAGGGAAAATAACTGCTGCTTAGTATAAAGGCGATCTTGAACATATGTATTGACCTTTTTTGAACTGCTCAACTTGCAGCATGTTTTCTGATCTAGTAGCAATGTCAAAGCCTGAGAATCCTCTGCCTACTATCGACCGATTCATGTCCATTTACGAGGATGCCCTAAAATCAACATCAGATGTTGAGTCGATTTTCGGTAGCCACAGTTCGTCAAGAAGTACAGATTTTACAACTGAAAAGCAACCAAAACCCAACAAGCTTTGGGTGGAAGCTGCTTTGGCCACGAACCTTGAGGTTGTCTCTCTCCTCACAAACGAAGAATTTGATGGCTTGTCAAAAGGGGAGCAAATTTCAACGAGGAGGCTCTCTATCAGTGAACCTGCCAAGAAGTTGTCACTGCCATCAGCAGTCGGAACATGGACTCGATGCATGGGAATGAATGAAACTGTCGAGCTCGGTAAGAATTTGCTATCTGAGATGCAAATTTGGTTCGTGAGGTTTGTTGAGAAGTCCCTTGATGCTGGTTTTCGCGTATTCGGCAAGTCTGCTACTGGCAGTAGTGGAGGTCTCGACTGTGGCCCTATGGCCACGATTTTGTCTCAGCTAAAATGAGTCAACGACTGGTTGGACCGTGTCGTCTCGAAAAGGGACGGGGTGCTGATGGACAAGGCGGAGCGCTTGAAGGAAAAGATTATGTGTTTGTCATGTCATTTCAGTAGCCTCCTCAACTTGCTGATGTGTTTGTGATACTGCTATCAAGTTTAACATCTCATTTAATTGATCAATCGTGTTTTTTGCAAATATGAGTTCTGTTTCAGAATTTTCAATACTGAAAGTTATTGATGATGCTAAATTCTTCTCAATTTTATGAAAAAGGAGCTTTGATAGTTGCGCTGGCTGATACTGATCAGAACTATATCCCTTATGAGCATAACTATATCCCAAAAAGATAGCTCCAATAGACCTAAAAGCAAGTTTATGCTGATTATATGGTGTAGTGAGTGGGAAGCAGAGACAACCAAAGACTCTCAAATGTGTATAGTCTAGTTTCTGTGAATGCAACTTCTCAAAGGGTGACATATTTTTTATGATCTTGGAAAGCATCAGGTTGATAAGGTAAAGAGTTGTAAGGAAAGCATCATCCCAAAATTTAGGAGGAAGAGATTGACTTTACAAAAATAAATTGGTTTGGTTTTACTTTTTGTAAGTAGGAGAACTCTATAAAATAAGGTAGGAAAATTTAAGACGCACCAGAGAATAATATTGTATTGCACGACACTGCTATAGCCGAGGCCTTCATTTTGTGAAGGAGTATATAATTTTCCTTTTCCAGAATACTTCCACCAAAGTTCTTAAACCATTCAATCTCTTCATTTCTTATCCCTTCCTCTTTCTACCTCTCTACAAAATGGCCTCTCTAACCGCCGGAAACCTCCTCAAGCTCCTCCAGTCGATGAATTCCAACACCAAAGTCCAGACCACCGCAGCCCCCTCCTCGAGGTCATCAGCATCCTCCCCTCTCTCTCCGCCGACGATTCCCTCTGGTCGCACAACGGATTCTACGTCCAGTTGTCTGACTCCCTCGATTCAACCTAAGCTCCCTCTCTGGCCGCGACACTGACCTAATTCTCAGCGATCGCCTCCAATTAGGCCAATTCGTGCAACTTGATCGCCTCCTCCTCGACTTCGACTCCTCCTCGACTTCGACTCCCCTCCCGTCCCCACGCTCGTCAACCTCCGGCCCGTCGCCGGCCGCCAGCTTTTCGTCGGATCCCCCGAACCCCTAATTGCTCGGATCACCCCTTCCAAAAACGGATTTGTTTTTCAGCCGGTTTCTGACTCTGTCGACCCCATCGCTGACTATTTGTGTAGGGGGGGGAAGAATGTTAATGTGATTGTTCCTGCAAATTGCGGAGATGATACCTCTAATGGTAGTAGAGTTGGATCGGATAAGGCCTCGCAAAGGTTTTCGTCGTCGGGGTCGCTGAAGCACAGATCGGTATCAGCAGCTGGGAGGAAAGCTGTGGTGGCGGAGAGGGATCCATCGCCGGCGGCCAAATCAGGGAAGAGGTCCTCCTCACCCGCTCCGTCGAAATGTGTGGTCCCGAGCCTCGTGCCAAAGGAGAAAAATAGGAGGACGTCGAAGGATCCTGCGATGATCGTGCCATCTAGATACCGACAGTGGATCGGATAAGGTCTCTCAAAGGTACTAGAGTTGGATCGAATAAGGTCTCCCAAAGGTTTTCGTCACTAGGGTCGCTGAAGCAGAGATCGGTATTAGCAGCGGGGAGAAAAGTTGTGGTAGCGGAGAGGGATCCATCGCCGACGGCCAAATCAGGGAAGACGTCCTCGTCGCCCGCGATAATATTGCCATCTAGGTACCGGCAGCCATCACCGACTACTGGGAGGCGGCAGGCAAGCCCGATTGTGGCGAGGAGGATGTCGTTGTCTCCGGCTCGATGGCTCTCTAGCGGGCTTAGGGCATCACCGGCAGTGGACTCCTCAGGGAGGAAGAAGATGGCTAATATAGCTGCTGGAATTTCAAAGGTTTCTGCGCTTGTTGGGAATGGGAGACCTCCTAGTAAGAAACATTGGGATGATAGACCAGCATCGGGCGGCAGCGGCGGCTCTTCTGAACATAAAGAAAAGAATTCGGCTATGAGCAAAATCGATCTCCAGGCTTTCCTGAGGACACAGGTTCAGTTCTTCCATTTTAGCCTCATGAAAGTTCTTGCATTTTTGATGAATTGTTTGAACTTGTTTCCATCTAAAAGTGTGGTGGTGCTTTTCCTTTGCAGGCTGCTATATCGAGGCGTCTAAGCGATGAGAAATCTGAGAGTCCGAAGGAGAAACCAAATGGCGCGGTGCCAGTGATCACCATACATGAAAAGAAATGGACTGATGGCAGTGTTTCTCTTGATGTGGTTACTTCAGGTCTTGCTAAACTTGGGAAGGTATATAAAGATATGATATTTAGTAATACTATTATTATTATTTGTGTTCCTTTATGTTATTCAGAATAGAAAAAATGTATCTGTTTGTGTGTTCATGGATCAGGAATCTATGCAGAGGAGAAGAATTGCTTCAATAGCTGCTGCTGAAGCTTTAGAGGGAGCCATGGCAACTGAATCTGTTGTCGGAAACTTGAGGTATAGTCTAACTCAAACCTGGATACATTTATAGGTGATTATGTGATATTCATTATAATCATTGCTTATAGCAAAAGAGAATTGCATACCCCAAGTCTTTATATACTGAAATTAGGGAAAATAACTGTTGCTTAGTGTAAAGGCGATCTTGAACATATGAATTGACCTTTTTTGAACTGCTCAACTTGCAGCATGTTTTCTGATCTAGTAGCAATGTCAAAGCCTGAGAATCCTCTGCCTACTATGGACCGATTCATGTCCATTTACGAGGATGCCCTGAAATCAACATCAGATGTTGAGTCGATTTTCGGTAGCCACAGTTCGTCAAGAAGTACAGATTTTACAACTGAAAAGCAACCAAAACCCAGCAAGCTTTGGGTGGAAGCTGCTTTGGCCACGAACCTTGAGGTTGTCTCCCTCCTCACAAACGAAGAATATGATGGCTTATCAAAAGGGGAGCAAATTTCAACGAGGAGGCTCTCTATCAGTGAACCTGCCAAGAAGTTGTCACTGCCATCAGTAGTCGGAACATGGACTCGATGCATGGGAATGAATGAAACTGTCGAGCTCGGTAAGAATTTGCTATCTGAGATGCAAATGTGGTTCGTGAGGTTTGTTGAGAAGTCCCTTGATGCTGGTTTTCGCGTATTCGGCAAGTCTGCTACTAGCAGTAGTGGAGGTCTCGACTGTGGCCCTATGGCCACGATTTTGTCTCAGCTAAAATGAGTCAACAACTGGTTGGACCGTGTCGTCACGAAGGGACGGGGTGCTGATGGACAAGGCGGAGCGCTTGAAGGAAAAGATTTGTGTTTTGTCATGTCATTTCAGTAGCCTCCTCAACTTGCTGATGTGTTTGCGATACTGCTATCAAGTTTAACATCTCATTTAATTGATCAATCGTGTTCTTTGCAAATATGAGTTCTGTTTCAGAATTTTCAGTACTGAAAGTTATTGATGATGCTAAATTCTTCTCAATTTTATGAAAAAGGAGCTTTGATAGTTGTGCTGGCTGATACTGATCAGAACTATATCCCTTATGAGCAGAACTATATCCCAAAAAGATAGCTCCAATAGACCTAAAAGCAAGTTTATGCTGATTGTATGGTGTAGTGAGTGGGAAGCAGAGACAACCAAAGACTCTCAAATGTGTATAGTCTAGTTTCAGTGAATACAACTTCTCAAAGGGTGACATAATTTTGATGGTCTTGGAAAGCATCAGGTTGATAAGGTGAACAGCTGTAAGGAAAGCATCATCCCAAAATTTAGGAGGAAGAGATTGACTTTACAAAAATAAAATTGGTATGGTTTTACTTTCTGTAAGTAGGAGAACTCTATAAATAAGGTAGGAAAATGTAAGACGCACCAGAGAATAATATTGTATTGCACGGCATTGCTATAGCCGAGGCCTTCATTTTGTGAAGGAGTATATAATTTTCCTTTTCCAGAATACTTCCACCAAAGTTCTTAAACCATTCAATCTCTTCATTTCTTGTCCCTTCCTCTTTCCACCTCTCTACAAAATGGCCTCTCTAACCCCCGGAATCCTCCTCAAGCTCTTACAGTCGATGAATTCCAACACCAAAGTCACCTGCGACCACCGCAGCCCCCTCCTCCAGGACATCGGCATCCTCCCCGCTCTCTCCGCCGCCGATTCCCTCTGGCCGCACAACGGATTCTACGTCCAATTGTCTAACTCCCTCGATTAAACCTACGTCTCCCTCTCCGGCCGCGACACTGACCTAATTCTCAATGATCGCCTCCAATTAGGCCAATTCGTGCAACTCGATCGCCTCCTCCTCGACTTCGACTCCCCTCCCGTCCCCACGCTCGTCAACCTCCGGCCCGTCGCCGGCCGCCAGCCCTTCGTCGGATCCCCCGAACCCCTAATTGCTCGGATCACCCCTTCCAAAAACGGGTTTGTTATTCAGCCAGTTTCCGACTCTGTCGACCCCATCGCTGCCTATTTGTGTTGGGCGGGGAAGAAGGAGACGGAGGGAAAGGAGAAATCCGCAGAGGGAAAGGGGAAATCCACAGAGGGAAAGGGTGGCAGGCATGTAATTTCCCCCAAAAGGGAGAATGTTAATGTGAATGTTACTGCAAATTGCGGAGATGATACCTCTAATGGTAGTAGAGTTGGATCGGATAAGGTCTCGCAAAGGTTTTCGTTGCCGGGGTCGCTGAATCAGAGATCGGTATCAGTAGCTGGGAGGAAAGCTATGGTGGCGGAGAGGGATCCATCGCCGGCAGCCAAATCAGGCAAGAGATACAAGTGGCAGGTCAAGGAGTCAGGAAACGCCCGATACAAGTTGCAGGTCAAGGAGTCTACGGCCACTGTCACCACCAGATCAGGGTTAAGGACAGTGGATCCGTTCCCATTCGAGTTAGAAATTGAGAAGGAGTGGAACTCATCGGGAGAAGAGGACCCGAAGTCACCTACAGAAACAGAGCATTCTGAGACCGAGGGAGAGGAAGACGCAAATATGGCACACTTAGTGGATCCCGATCCGGAGATAGGTTCACTCACCGCGCATCTGGACGGTGAGCCCGCCCATGCCATAGTCTTGAACCAGCGCCGGAGGTCTATCGATATCAAGAAAAATGTGCTAGGAGTTTTACTCACATTCTCTGGGCGAAGGAATGAATGTCCTTACGAATTCCTAAACGAGTTTAGTAAGCTGTGCAGTATCCAAAAGCGACCAACGAGGCGACTGAGGAGGACTACCGTTTGCGTGCAGTCCCGTTTGCCCTTAAGGGGGAGGCCAATACCTGGTTGCTGAGGCTCCCACCAGACTCGATCAACACATGGAAGGATTTCAAGCTGGAATTCTTGGATTAATTTTTCCCGTCCAACAAGATGAACGCTTTGAAGGAGGAGATCCAGGAGTGCAAGCAAGAGTATGATGAGTCTCTGAGCTCTTACTGGTCCCGGTTCAAGGGACTGTTGGATGCTTGTCCGAACCACAGGATGATCGAGGCAGAGACTTACTACCTGTTTTATGAAGGCGCAAACCCTGAATCAAAAGATTTGATGAATTCTTCAAGCAAGGGGAATTTTACTAAGAATAAAGCAAGTGAAGCTAGAGAGACTTCGGGGGGATTAATCAAGGCGAAGACGGCCTACGATAACCCGCGGAACATTTTGAGAAGGGGATCGGCCAATGCTGTAACAGAGCAAAATGATAAGAAAGTGGAGGCTAGGATAGATAAGTTGGAGAAAGCACTGTTGAATGCAATTGAGAAGTACAACCCTCATGCCCCACCGGAGAATGAGAAACCCCTGGGTCCAGAGGAAAGGCAACTGCAACCTTATTACGGTCAACCTTGCGAAGGAGAATACCAAGCCCAGGCGAATTCGATGGGGAGCTGGAATCCGGATGGAAGTTGGAATCAAGGAAGGCAAAAGGAGGCCCATGGAGGACTCACCCTAATTTTAGATGGACTGACAATGATCAAAGTCAACCTCCTCCACTGCAGATCACAAATTATGCACACCCTCCAGAGAGGCAGTCCAACTGGTCAGGAAGGAATCAGGAGGGGCAGTTGCAGTTGGGATACAGGAATCAGGATCATACTAATTGGGGAAGCAGAAATCAGAACAATCCAGGGAGCTCCCAGTGCCACCACATCAGAGAAATAACCAGGGAAATTACCAGAATTCCCAACCTAACCATCCAGGGAATCAAGGATCTGGCAACCAGTACAACAACCACCAAGGGAATCAAGGGAATTATTGGCAGAACCAAGGACAGAACCAAGGTCAAGGGTCGAATTCGAATCAATTCAACTCCAGACCACAAAGGAGTCTAGATGATATGGTCCACGACCTAGTGAATTCGTAGCAGTTCATGCAGAATAACCTGTATTCCAACAATGACGTGGTGCACAAACTGTAAGACGCCCAGTCGGAACACAAAGCAGCCATGGACATGATGACGAAGCAGTTGTCCCAGATCGCGGTTTCTTTGAATGAGATGCGGGGGAGTGAAGGAAAAATTCCTGCAACAGTCAAGCCACCTAATCGAGCAAACATTACTCAGATCACCTTGAGATCAGGGCGGGGTTATGAAGGACCGACCCTGGAGATCGATGAAGACGCACCCGCACTGGCAAGTGAGGGGAAGGAGAGCCACGATTTTCACAAGGACAGCCCTAGACCCAGAGAAGTTCATGCTCAAGATGACCTCCGGGAAGGAGATTTAGAGGGATCTTTACCTCGAGGAGCTGATCCATTTTTCCTAGATCCAGAGCCTGAGTTAGAAAGTAAGGAAGTGAGCAGGAAAATTGACGAAACCCCAGCTAGGAGTTCCACAAACGCGGTGAAGCGGGCGAAGCCGTTTCCATACCCGAGGGGTAGCAAAGAAAAAGAAGGAAGATACAGAGGACCTCATGGAAATTTTCAGCAAGCTGGAAATCAACCTGCCCTTCTTGCAAGCCTTGAAAATGCCTGCCTTTAGCAAGTTCATCAAGGAATTCATAGCTGGGAAGACAAAGCCAGACGGGAAGATTGTGATCGGGGAAAACGTATCTGCTGTGATACAAAAGAGAAGGATGCCTTCAAAATGCACAGACCCAGATATGCTCACATCACCCATTTCTCTAGGGGACATCAGAGTCGAGCATGCCATGTGTGATTTAGGGGCGTCTATAAATGTTTTACCACTTTCAATTTACATGAAACTGACAGGAGTTAGGATGGTCGCTACTAAGGTGGTAATCCAGTTAGCAGATAGAACTTGCATCTGTCTTGAAGGTGTGTTAGAAAATGTCATAGTTAAGGTGCATGATTTTCTATATCCTGCTGATTTCTATGTGATCAAAATGAATAATAATGAGTCTGCTGAGTCTAGTGGCGTGCTTTTAGGGAGACCATTCTTGCGCACTGCTAAGACCATTATCGATGTCTTTGATGGAACGATTTGCATGGACTATAATGGGGAAAAATATACATTTAGCATAGATGAGGGAATGAAAAGGCCATTAGATGTTGAAAATTTGTATGCTATAGATGTTATTAACCCCTTGGTCCAAGAATATTTTGAGAAGGAATTGATACAGTAACAAATTGACAACTCGGAGTTGAGCTATTTAATCGACCGAGAAGTGGTAGGGTGGTGTGCAGCAATGAACACAATGGAATTGACAGATGGGGAACTAGTAAAAGCCATCATGGAGTTTTGCAAAAATCCCAAGTCAGCTAGGTCAAGGGGATCAGCACATGTGGCCAGTCTGGAGAATTCTCCTGGGTCTGGGAAGGAGACATTACCTGATATTGCAGAGAAAAATCCCTTGCCCCAGGAGATGAACGACACCAAGAAGGAACTGAAGACACTTCCACCAGGTCTCAAGTATGCTTACTTGGAAGAGGATGAGGCATTCCCAGTAATAGTCAACAGTAACTTGACCAAGGAGAAGAAGAAGGAATTATTGGAAGTAATCAAGCGGAACAAGAAAGCAATAGGATGGACCCTCTCCGATTTGGTAGGAATCAGCCATGATCTCTGCATGCATCACATCCGGTTAGAGGAAGGTGTGAAGGGTCACCGAGACGCACAACGGAAGCTGAATCCGAACATGCGGGAGGAAGTTCTGAAGGAGGTATTGAAATTGCTCTCTCTAGGGATCATCTACTCCATCCCGGATAGTGAGTGGGTCAGTCATGTCCATATGGTGCCCAAAAAGTCTGGGATACAGGTTGTCAAGAAAGAAAAGAACGAGTTGGTGCCCACTAGGCTGGTGACTGGGTGGAGGATGTGCATCGACTACAGGAAGTTGAATGAAGCCACGAAGAAGGATCACTTCCATTTACCCTTCATTGACCAGATGTTAGAAAGGTTAGCTGGCAAACAGTATTTTTGTTTCCTTGATGGATACAGTGGCTATTTCCAGATCTACGTAAACCCAGAAGATCAAGGGAAGACCACGTTCACATGCCCTTTCGGTACATATGCATACCGAAGAATGCCGTTTAGGTTGTGTAACGCACCAGGAACGTTCCAGTGGTGTATGATGAGTATTTTTTCGGACTTGCTTGAGGTATGCAATGAGATATTCATGGATGATTTTACCGTATACGGGAATTCATTCGACGCTTGTTTGGCCAGCGTTGACCTAGTATTGAAAAGATGCCAAGAAAAGCACCTGGTTTTGAATTTCGAAAAATGCCACTTCATGGTGACTGAAGGTATTGTCCTGGGTAACGTGGTTTCTGAAAGAGGGATACAGGTGGACAAGGCGAAGGTGGATGTGATATCAAAATTACCTTACCCCACAAACCAAAAGGAAGTTAGAGGCTTCTTGGGTCACGCAGGATTTTATAGGAGGTTTATCAGGGATTTCGCAAAAATCGCGCAACCGCTCACTCATCTGTTGCACAATGATGTGGAATTCGTCTTTGATGAGGGATGCAAGCAGGCTTTTCAAATGCTTAAGGACAAACTCGTGTCAGCGCCAATAATCAGGGCGCCAGACTGGAATTACCCTTTTGAAATAATGTGCGACGCTAGTGATTTTGTTGTGGGAGCTGTCCTAGGTCAAAGGATAGATGGGAAAAGTTATGTGATCTTCTATGCATCCAAGACTCTAAATCAAGCTCAGAAGAACTATGATACCATGGAGAAGGAAATGTTGGCTGTCGTGTACTCATTCGAGAAATTTCGACCCTATCTGCTTGGGTCGAGGGTTATAGTTTTCACAGATCACGCAGCGATAAAGTACTTACTGGCGAAGAAGGAGTCTAAGCCAAGGTTAATCCGTTGGGTGTTGCTTTTGCAAGAGTTTGATTGGGAAGTAAGGGACAAAAGAGGAACAGAGAATAGAGTAGCCGATCACTTGAGCAGAATTTTTCAAGGGGAAACGGAAGAGGCCATACCCGATGCCTTCCCTGAAGAGAATTTGTATCTAGGGGAATTCCCTAGACCGATCAGTTGGGAGGCAGTTTTGGCATTAACCGGTCTAGGAGAATCCGACAAGGGGAAGCAAACACTAAACGTAGAACCATGGTTCGCTGATTTGGCAAGCTACTTGGTCACTGGAGAAGTGCCAAGTTCAGAAGAAGTTTCCCGGGACCAGAAGATAAAAATTAAAAGTGAAGCCAAATATTACTTCTGGGATGATCCGTACCTATGGAAGATGTGCTCAGATCAGGTGATCAGACGCTGCATTCCTGAATGGGAACAAAGAGATGTGCTGAATCATTGCCACACTTTGGCATGTGGAGGTCACTTTGGACCAAGGAAGACAGCAAGGAAAATATTGGATAGTGGGTTCTACTGGCCGACGCTTAATAAAGATGCTTTCGAGTTTTGTCAGTGTTGCGAGAGGTGCCAACAGACAGGGGAAATTTCAAGGAGGGACGAGATGCCCCAGGTCCCGGTAATTGTCTGTGAAATCTTCGACGTATGGGGGATGGACTTCATTGGACCGTTTCCATCATCTTATGGGAACACTTATATATTGGTCGCAGTGGACTATGTGTCTAAATGGATAGAAGCCAAGGCCACCACGACGTGTGAATCAAAGGAGGTAGCCAAGTTTCTGAAGGCCAATATCTTCAACAGATATGGAGTTCCTCGAGCCATTGTCTCGGACCAGGGAACACATTTTTGTAATCGCACCATCGAGGCTCTGATGAGGAAATATTGGTTGCACCATAGAGTATCTACCCCTTACCACCTTCAGTCTAATGGTCAAGCAGAAATTTCTAATCGAGAAATCAAGGCAATACTGGAGAAGACAGTTAATCCATCAAGGAAAGACTGGAGTAAGAGGCTCGGTGATGCATTATGGGCCTACAAGACTGCTTTCAAGACTCCTATCGGAATTTCGCCTTATAGGCTGGTGTTTGGAAAAATGTGCCACCTGCCGGGTGGGTATAGAGCACAAGGCGTACTGGGCAGTAAAAGAGATGAGTATGAAGCCTTCGGCTTGTGAAGAAGAAAGAAAGTTAAAGTTACAAGAGTTGGAGGAACTGAGGCTGGAGTCTTATGAGTCTGCTATGTGGTATAAGGAAAGGACAAAGTTATGGCATGACAAGAATCTCCAGGTCAAGGAACTCCATGTGGGCCAGAAAGTGCTCCTTTTCCAATCCCGACTCAAGCTGATGCCAGGAAAGTTGAAGTCTAAGTGGATCGGTCCATATACCATTGTCGGCCTCCACGCGAATGGAGCTGTAGAGATCTAGGGAAGTGCCTCTAACTCTGTCCCTTTCCTTGTTAATGGTCATAGAGTGAAAATCTATAGGGATAATTCTGAGTTGTGTGTAGTGGAGGAAGTGCCACTACGTGCACTCCCTATTATCACCTAATCAGACAAGGAAGTATTCTCGATGAATTCCTGGGTCAGGTAAATATGGTTACATTTTTAATAGATACACTGAACCAGGGAATCTCGGGAATACTCAAAAGGAATGTGTAAATAGTTTAATTGCGTTTTGAAAATTCAAGCTAAAATCCAAAAAAAAAAAAGAAAATCTAAATCTTCCAAAAATATTTTCGAAGCACCAGATTCCTTAGGGAAAACGTTTGTCTTGTATTTTATCCTCAACCTAGGAGTCTGGCGTCTTCAATTTCTTTTTTTTTAAGTGTAAAGTCGTGGTCAGGGAAATCAGCTAGGGAAGGAGAGTCTAGAGAAGGAATTTTAGGAGGGATGGAGATAATTTAAATTTCAAATTTGCCGATATTTATGGGAGGTTGATAAGGCTAATTTCATGCATTGGTTATGTAGTGAAAAACATCACATTTCTGCTGGATCTAACAAGTTTTGTTAAGCCAGGTGTGTGTGTAGCGCTAGATCCAGGAGATGCTGGAGGAGGATATCTAGCGAGGAGCAGGAACGGAATCACGAGGAAAAGCTAGAGGAAGGAAGCCAAAAGCTGAGGGCAATCAAGTCAATCAATACCTCGCTGGGCCCCACCTCGAAGCTTATAAATAAAGGAGTGCGCAACAAGAATGGCAGATCCGTCACACTCCACACACAGTCACGCTCTTAGCTCACACACACTAGGGAAATGGGGAATTGGGGGAGGTTTTCGTTTTCGTGAATTACGTATCAGTGCACCACCGTCCCTTGAGGGCGAAGAAACAATTGTTCTCTTAATTTCTGTTTACTACTCTGTTCCGTCTCGAACTTCACTTTTGGAAGTCGAGCTTGCTGTTTTTGTTGCTGAATCAGTTTATCCGTTCTATTTACATTTGATTTGCTTTGATGAAGTTAGATTTCGTGTTGATTATTATGATGCTTGCTATTTTGGTTTGTTTATTTGAGATGTTCTCTTGAATTTGTTGCTGAATATTTTAGGAGATTCGAGAATCGTGGTATTGAAGTTGTGTTCGGTTGGATTTTTGTTCTGATGCTTGGATCCGGAGTGGATTTAGCATCCGAAGTGTGGATCTGAACAGGGGAGGTGAAATTTGTGCATGAGATTATGGGGAATTTGTTCTGCTTGGTTTGCTTCGTCTAGTAGTGTGATTTCCGTCGTTGTTTCGTTTACCGTTAAAATTATGTTTCCAATCTACATCTGAGTTTGTTTTTCTCGATCTCTGCATTTATTTGTGTTTGTTGAAGAAGATGAAGTCATTTTCAGTTGGTGCTTTAGTTAGTTAGGCTGCAGATTCGATTCTGTCCGTACTTACCTTTTTCAGAGTTTGGTCCCCACTTGTTTTAATCTCCTTGGTCTAGAGATGTTCGTAGAAGTCCCAGATCTAGTAGTTGATTTGATTTAGTTCTTATACATAATTCATTTTTTGCCTAGATCTAGCAGTTAGCATAGCATACTTTATTTCCAAATTCACTTAGTTAAATTCCTCAACCCAAAATATGCGTGGCAGCAGCCAACCCAAAAATAGTTTCCAATTCTCTACGCATGTATTTTACGAGTCCATCTCTGTGGGATCGATCCCTACTTCCCTGTGCTAGTTTAGTATCTGTGGTTGAGGGTTTTGAAGGTTTGCTTGCGTACCAACGACCAGACTTCCAGTCTTGTGAGTCTCTAGACCTTGTGATCTAGTTGATTTACTGGATCTAGGAAGTGTGTAATTAGAAATTGATAGGATACAGCAAGCAAGAAAATCAACTCTTCAAATGGCGCCGTTGCCGGGGATGGATGGCGTAGTTTGTTTATGTGTTTAGAGATTTGGTGTAAATAGTTTTAATCTTTTGAATTTCGCTTTTGGCAGTTTATGAGCAAGGGCTCAAGGTCAGGAATCTGGAGCAACCCATCTTGGTCAAGGAACGTGCAGTTGAAGTGGCAAGTTAAGGAATCAACATCCGCCATAACTACCAGATCGGGGTTGTCAACTGTAGATCCATTTCCGTTTGAATCAGGGAGTGAAGAAGAGTGGAATTCATCGGGGAAAGAGGATTCACGGTCGTCGTCAGAAACTGAGCATTCGGAAAGGGAGGAAGAGGAGTCTGTAATGGCAAACTTAGTGGACCTAGACCCAGAGATTGGTTCGCTAACTGCACATCTCGACGGAGAGCCAGCTCATGCCATAGTGTCAAATCAACGTCAGCGGTCTATTGAGATCAAGACGAATGTGCTGGGCGTTTTACCTACATTCTCTGGACGGAGGAATGAGTGTCCTTATGAGTTTTTGAACGAGTTTAGTAAGCTATGTAGCATCCAGAAAAGGCCTAACGAAACTACCGAGGAGGACTATCGCCTGCGAGCGATTCCATTTGCATTGAAAGGAGAGGCAAACACTTGGTTGCTGAGGCTTCCACCTGACTCGATCACCACATGGAGGGATTTCAAATTGGAGTTCCTGGACTATTTCTTTCCGTCCAATAAGACAAACGCTTTGAAAAAAGAAATTCAAGAGTGTAAGCAGGACTACGATGAATCTTTAAGCCAATATTGGTCTCGGTTTAAAGGCCTGCTTGACGCTTGCCCAAATCACAGGATGACGGAGGCTGAAACATTTTATCTATTCTACGAAGGGGCAAATCCTGAGTCCAAGGACTTAATGAATTCCTCGAGCGGGGGGAATTTCACCAAGAATAAGGCAAGCGAGGCACGCGAGATTCTGGGAAGATTAATCGACGCGAAGAAGGCGTATGACTGCCCGCGTGCTATCATGAGGAGAAGCTCCGCGAACACAGTTAAGGAACGAGAAGGAGAAGAGGTTAGAGACAGAATAGATCGACTGGAGAAGGCACTGCTAAATGCCATTGAAAAGAAAAATACCCCTGGGTCGACTGATAAGGAAAAAAACCCAGGTCAAGAGGAACATCAGCTTCAATTTTACAATAATCCCTCACTCGATGGAGATTTCCAAGCTCAAGTGAATGCAATGGGGAATTGGAATCAAAGTAATCAAAATACCAACTGGAACCAGTGGAAGATTAAGGAGGCACCATGGAGGGACAATCCTTGTTTCAGATGGGCTGAAGGGAACCAACAACCACAGTCACAACACCCAGGTCCAGCGGAGAACCAGCAGACATGGCCCAGCCGGAATCAGGAAGGACCACAGCATAATTCTAACTGGGCAGGGAAGCAGCAAGAGGGGCTGAACAACTGGAATTTCCGTAACCAAGGGGATCAGCATAACTGGAACAACAGGAACCAGAGCAACCAAGGGAATTCTTATGTGCCACCGCATCAGAGGAACAATTCAGGAAACAATCAAAATTTCCAACAGAGTCACCCAGGTCCAGCAACCCAGTACAACAATAATCAAGGAGGTCAGGGAAATTTTCGCCAGAACCAGGTGGTTGGAACCAATCAAAATCAAGGATTTAATCCCAGTTCAATTCAAGGTTTCCGACCACAGCGGAATCTTGATGACATGGTGCATGACCTGGTAAATTTCCAACAACACATGCAGAATAACATGCAGGCTAATAATGACGTGGTGCACAAAATTCAAGATGCCCAGCAGGAGCAGAAGTCTGCCATGGACATGTTGGCAAAGCAGATGTCCCAGTTGGCCACGTCGCTGAACGAAATGCGGGGAAATGAAGGGAAATTGCCTGCCACTGTCAAACCACCAGACCGAGCAAATATTAGTCAAATTACCTTGAGATCGGGGAAAGGCTATGAAGGACCGAAGCAAGTGATAAACGAGGAGACACCCTCACAGATGAACGGAGAAAAGGGGAATCAGAAGTCTCGAGGAGATGATCCTGGACTCAGAGAAATTCCTATACAGGATGACCTCCAGGAGGGAGATTTAAGGGGATCTATGCCTCGACTAAGTGACCCATTTTTCCTTGATCCAGAACCTGAGTTGGAACTTAAAGAGGGAAGCAGGGAGACAGGTGCAGCCCCAGCAGGGAGTTCCACGAATGCAGTAAAGCGACCCAAACCATTCCCATATCGAGGAGAAGCCAAGAAAAAGAAAGATGATACTGAGGACCTTGTGGAAATATTTAGTAAGCTGGAGATTAACCTACCCTTTTTGCAGGCTCTGAAAATACCCACCTTCAGCAAGTTCATCAAGGAATTCATAGCAGGAAAAACCAAACCTGATGGGAAGATTGTTATAGGAGAAAATGTATCCGCCGTGATACAAAAGAGGAGGATGCCGTCAAAGTGTACAGATCCAGGTATGTTCACTCTTCCTATTTCTATAGGTGATATTAAAATTGAGCATGCCATGTGTGATCTAGGTGCTTCGATAAATGTCCTACCGCTGTCAATATATAAAAAATTGGTGGGAGTCAGTTTGGTTGATACTAAAGTAGTGATTCAGTTGGCCGATAGAACATGCATCTCTCCTGAGGGAGTATTGGAAAATGTTATAGTTAGAGTGCATGATTTCCTATACCCAGCTGATTTTCATGTGATAAAAATGAGGGGAAATGAATCTACTGAGTCTAGTGGGGTGTTACTGGGGAGACCTTTCCTTCGCACCGCGAAGACTGTTATTGATGTGTTTGATGGAACCATATGCCTGGACTATCATGGGGAGAAATACACCTTCAACATTGAAGAAGCTATGAAAAAACCGCTTGATGTTGAAAACTTGCATGTTGTAGATGTAATTAACCCCCTAGTCCAAGAATATCTTGAGACTGAACTAATGCAGGAACAGTTTGACAATTCGGAGCTGAGCCAGACTGTAGAAAAGGAGGTGACAGGATGGTGTGAAACTTTTTTCACACAGGACTTGACAGATGATCAGATCAATGAAGCGATCATGGCATTCTGCCACCAGCCACTATCATTCCAATCAGCCAGATCTGTTCAGGAGAAGAGCCCAGACGAGGGAGCGAATCTAGAGGAAATGGCGCCAAGAAGTAAGGCGGAGAACCCTTTACCTCAGGAAGCCATCACACCGAAGAAGGAGTTGAAAACTTTGCCTGAAAATTTAAAGTATGCATACCTGGAGGAAGGAGAAACTTGTCCAGTGATAATTAACAGCCGCTTGACTGAAGACCAAGAGAGTGCGCTGCTGGAAGTAATAAGGAGGAACAAGAAGGCCATAGGGTGGACACTTTCTGACCTAGTTGGAATTAGCCCTGATCTTTGCATGCACCACATCAGACTAGAGGAAGGGGCAAAGGCTCGGCGTGATCCACAAAGGAAACTGAATCCAAACATGAGGGAGGAAGTGCTCAAGGAAGTTCTGAAACTACTGTCCCTTGGAATCATATACTCTATTCCAGATAGCGAGTGGGTCAGTCCGGTTCACATGGTACCGAAGAAATCTGGAATACAAGTGGTGAAGAATGACAAGAACGAGTTGGTGCCTACTCGACTGGTCACTGGATGGAGGATGTGCATCGACTATAGGAAACTAAATGAAGCCACCAAAAAGGATCATTTTCCTTTACCATTCATTGACCAGATGCTAGAGAGGCTGGCTGGCAAACAGTATTTCTGTTTCCTCGACGGATATAGCGGTTATTTCCAGATTTTCGTGAACCCAGAGGACCAGGAAAAGACCACATTTACATGCCCTTTTGGAACTTATGCCTACCGAAGGATGCCATTTGGTCTATGTAATGCACCAGGGACATTCCAACGTTGTATGATGAGTATTTTTTCGGATCTACTAGAGGTGTGCATCGAGATATTCATGGATGATTTCACTGTATATGGAGGCTCATTTGACACTTGTTTAGCCAGCCTTGACCTAGTGCTGCAAAGATGTCAAGAGAAACATCTAGTTCTGAATTTTGAAAAATGTCACTTCATGGTAACTGAGGGGATTGTTTTAGGTCATGTGGTCTCTGAAAGAGGAATACAAGTGGACAAGGCAAAGGTGGAAGTGATTGCAAAGCTACCTTACCCTACAAATCAAAAGGAAGTTAGAGGATTCCTCGGTCACGCAGGGTTTTATCGAAGGTTTATCAAGGACTTTGCAAAAATTGCGCAACCACTCACTCATTTGCTGCACAACGATGTGGAGTTCGAGTTTGATGAGGGATGCAAGAGGGCATTTCAATTGCTCAAGGAGAGACTAGTGTCCGCACCAATTATCAGGGCACCGGACTGGAATCACCCTTTTGAGATAATGTGCGACGCGAGCGATTTCGCTGTGGGAGCCGTCCTAGGGCAGAAGATAGATGGGAAAAACTACGTAATTCTCTATGCGTCCAAGACACTAAATCAAGCTCAGAAGAATTACGATACTACGGAGAAGGAAATGTTGGCTGTCGTCTACTCGTTCGAAAAATTCCGCCCTTATCTTCTTGGGTCAAGGGTTATTGTTTTCACTGATCATGCAGCAATAAAGTACTTGCTAGCTAAGAAAGAATCAAAGCCAAGGCTAATTCGATGGGTCCTACTTCTACAGGAGTTTGATTGGGAAGTAAGAGACAAAAGAGGAACAGAGAATCGAGTGGCTGACCACTTGAGTAGAATTCATCAAGGAGATACGGACGAGGCTATTCCCGATGTTTTTCCCGAAGAGCATTTGTACTATATGGACGAACCACCTAGACCGATAAGCTGGGAATCTGTCTTAGTTTTAACCGGTCCAGGAGAATCTGATCGAGGAAAGCGCGTACGTAACGCAGAACCATGGTACGCAGACCTGGCAAATTACTTGGTCACGGGAGAGGTGCCAAGTTCAGAGGAAGCCTCCCGGGCCCAGAAGATGAAGCTTAAAAGCGAAGCCAAATATTACTTCTGGGATGATCCTTATCTTTGGAAGATGTGTGCAGATCAGATAATTCGACGTTGCATTCCTGAATGGGAACAAAGAGATGTACTCCATCATTGTCACTCCTTGGCGTGTGGAGGGCATTTCGGACCAAGGAGAACCGCAAGGAAAGTTCTAGACAGTGGATTCTACTGGCCTACATTGAACAAGGATGCCTTTGAATACTGTCAATGCTGCGAAAGGTGTCAACAGACAGGGGGAATCTCGAGACGAGATGAGATGCCCCAAGTGCCCATAGTGATCTGCGAAATTTTCGATGTTTGGGGGATGGATTTTATGGGCCCATTTCCGTCGTCGTACGGAAATGCTTACATATTGGTCGCTGTAGACTACGTTTCCAAATGGATAGAGGCGAAGGCTACGCCCACTTGTGAGTCTAAAGAGGTGGCCAAGTTTCTGAAGTCAAACATTTTCAGCAGATATGGAGTTCCTAGAGCGATTATCTCAGATCAAGGAACACACTTCTGCAACCGCACTATAGAAGCGCTCATGAGGAAATACGGCGTGCATCATAGATTGTCTACACCATATCACCCCCAATCGAATGGGCAAGCTGAAGTCTCTAATAGGGAGATAAAGAGTATTTTGGAAAAATCAGTTAACACCACAAGGAAGGATTGGAGTAAACGCCTTGACGATGCTTTGTGGGCGTATAGAACTGCTTACAAGACACCAATCGGGATGTCACCTTATAGGTTGGTGTTTGGGAAAATGTGTCACTTACCCGTGGAAGTGGAGCACAAGGCATACTGGGCCATTAAGGAAATGAATATGAAGTCTGTGGCATGTGAAGAAGAAAGGAAGCTGCAATTACAGGAGCTGGAGGAACTACGGCTAGAGGCATTCGATTCAGCAATGTGGTACAAGGAAAGAACGAAGCTCTGGCACGACAAGAACCTCCGGGTCAAGGAACTTCAGGTGGGGCAGAAAGTACTTCTATTTCAGTCCAGACTCAAGCTAATGCCAGGGAAGTTGAAGTCAAAGTGGGTAGGTCCATATACCATCATTGGCCTCCGCGCACACGGAGCAGTGGAAATCCAGGGAAGTGCTCCTAACTCGGTCCCTTTTCTTGTTAATGGCCATAGATTGAAAGTCTATAGGGATAATTCTGAGCTATGCGTAGTGGAGGAAATACCACTACGTGCGCTCTCAGTTATCACTTAGCCAGACAAAGGAATATTCTCGATGAACTCCTGGGTCAAGGGAAATGTTATGTTTTTACACACTGATCCAGGGGATTCGAGAATATTCAAAGGTAATTGTACATAGTTTAATTGCTTTAGAAGACAAAGAAAATCCAAACAAAATAAAAATTCAAAAATTTCCAAAAATATTTTCGAAGACCCAAACTCAAAGGGGATTTATGTCTCGTACTTTAACCTTGACCCAGGAGTCTGGGGTCTTCATATATTTTTTAGGTCGCGGTCAAGGGAATCAATTAGAGGAAGAGAGCATGAAGGAGCAGTTGAGGAGGGAAGTTATAATTTGAAATTCAAAATGCCGACAATTATGGAGGAGTACGGTCGCTGATGTCATGCCTGCAACCGTCTCTCTCTTCTGTGTAAAAGATGCGAACCGACCTTCTCTCTCCACATAATAATTTCACAACTTGCTCCTCCCTCTCTCTACTGTCATTCTCTCTCTAAGCTTACAAACCCTAACCAAATCGGCCGAAGTGGCGAGGCACAGAAGATCATCCACAGCAGTCCCTCGATCAAGCCATTCCAGCAGTTGACCACCCCGACTATTCCCGAGAAAGTTCCAAATCCACCGAGGACGAAAATGCTAATGAGGAAACCAGGACTCGATCAAGCTGCAGAAGGAAAGGAAGAGCTGGAGCAACCAGCGAAGAAGAAAGTGAAAACAAACCGCCCCAGTGTTCCACCACCGTCTGGCTCTCGCGGGAGCCAGCCCCAGAAATGAGCAATTTCCCCAGACCAAGTAAATTTTAGTTTTTGTGTTTCTTTTTCTGTGTTTTATTTCCATGCGTTGCTGTGTTTTATGCTATCTTCTCCCACTTAGCCCAATGCTTGGTCTAAGTGTGAGAAGTTCTATGTTTTCTGTTGGTTTGTTCTTCTCCCACTTAGCCCGTTGCTCGGTCTAAGTGTGAGAAGTTGTTTTTTTTTAGAATTGTTGTTTATTTCTGCATTGAATTCTCTTTTTCCCCCCTTCACGACGATGGCTTGAGGCCAAGCTTGAGTGAAGCGGGAGGGGGAGAGGAGTCAATGCAGTGTTATTATGCTTTGAGGAGTCGTAGGTCTAGGGGTGTGTCGCATGAACTAGTGGATATAATACGGCAGATTCCCTTAGGGAGAGCAATTGAAAATAGGAGGTATTCCAACTTAGAAGCCTGATTCTTTAGTAAGCCGAACCAATCTGAATGAAGCGAGAACGATAGTAAATGCCTTTACTTGCCTAGTTGTGAAGCCCTACTCTAGAGGTGAGTTATAAGCCTGTGATAACACTTAGAGCTAACACATGTCAAAAGTCTGCCACTGAATGCTGAAGGAAAAGAGAAAAGAAAAAAATAATAAAAAAAAGGGAAAGGAGAAAATATATAATCGCAAAAATTTGGAGGTATAAGCTGGACGAAGTCCAGAGGAGGAAATAAAAAAAAAAAAAAAAAAAAAAAAAAAAAAAGGGAAAAAATCAAGGAGGTATAAGCTGGACGAAGTCCAGGAAATCAAGGAGGTATAAGCTGGACGAAGTCCAGAAAAAGAAAAAAAAAAAAAAAAAGGGGGGGATAGTGACGGAGGATAGAAGGAGGAAATTCTCATAACCCGAGGCTTCAGTGGTTTGGCAATAACTTAAGAGAGAATCGGTCCTAACATCCCTGGTAAGGAATGAGCGATCGAGTGAATCTAACAATTGGGGAAGTAACAGGCTATCTTGACGAGCTGACAGGTTGGCTAGGTAGAGGGGAGAAAAAGGCCTATTTGGAGGAGTGCAGCCTGTTGGATTGACCTTAATCTTGTGGGGACGGTTGTCTAAAAGTTGAAACCAGTTCATGCATATGTGTTTATATGTTTTCATCCTATGTGATTATGTACTCTTTGTTTTAGTGTCTAGCTTTGCCTCAGTTGTGTCTAGGTGTAGGAGTTTTGTCTAGAGTCTGTAGAGTCGGTCAAGGGGATAACCATGCTTGAAATTCGCCTTATTCTTCTTTTCTTCTTGTCTTTATACTTGAGGACAAGTATGGTTTAAGTGTGAGCAGTTTGATAAGGCTAATTTCATGCATTGGTTATGTAGTGAAAAACATCACATTTCTGCTGGATCTAACAAGTTTTGTTAAGCCAGGTGTGTGTGTAGCGCTAGATCCAGGAGATGCTGGAGGAGGATATCTAGCGAGGAGCAGGAACGGAATCACGAGGAAAAGCTAGAGGAAGGAAGCCAAAAGCTGAGGGCAATCAAGTCAATCAATACCTCGCTGGGCCCCACCTCGAAGCTTATAAATAAAGGAGTGCGCAACAAGAATGGCAGATCCGTCACACTCCACACACAGTCACGCTCTTAGCTCACACACACTAGGGAAATGGGGAATTGGGGGAGGTTTTCGTTTTCGTGAATTACGTATCAGTGCACCACCGTCCCTTGAGGGCGAAGAAACAATTGTTCTCTTAATTTCTGTTTACTACTCTGTTCCGTCTCGAACTTCACTTTTGGAAGTCGAGCTTGCTGTTTTTGTTGCTGAATCAGTTTATCCGTTCTATTTACATTTGATTTGCTTTGATGAAGTTAGATTTCGTGTTGATTATTATGATGCTTGCTATTTTGGTTTGTTTATTTGAGATGTTCTCTTGAATTTGTTGCTGAATATTTTAGGAGATTCGAGAATCGTGGTATTGAAGTTGTGTTCGGTTGGATTTTTGTTCTGATGCTTGGATCCGGAGTGGATTTAGCATCCGAAGTGTGGATCTGAACAGGGGAGGTGAAATTTGTGCATGAGATTATGGGGAATTTGTTCTGCTTGGTTTGCTTCGTCTAGTAGTGTGATTTCCGTCGTTGTTTCGTTTACCGTTAAAATTATGTTTCCAATCTACATCTGAGTTTGTTTTTCTCGATCTCTGCATTTATTTGTGTTTGTTGAAGAAGATGAAGTCATTTTCAGTTGGTGCTTTAGTTAGTTAGGCTGCAGATTCGATTCTGTCCGTACTTACCTTTTTCAGAGTTTGGTCCCCACTTGTTTTAATCTCCTTGGTCTAGAGATGTTCGTAGAAGTCCCAGATCTAGTAGTTGATTTGATTTAGTTCTTATACATAATTCATTTTTTGCCTAGATCTAGCAGTTAGCATAGCATACTTTATTTCCAAATTCACTTAGTTAAATTCCTCAACCCAAAATATGCGTGGCAGCAGCCAACCCAAAAATAGTTTCCAATTCTCTACGCATGTATTTTACGAGTCCATCTCTGTGGGATCGATCCCTACTTCCCTGTGCTAGTTTAGTATCTGTGGTTGAGGGTTTTGAAGGTTTGCTTGCGTACCAACGACCAGACTTCCAGTCTTGTGAGTCTCTAGACCTTGTGATCTAGTTGATTTACTGGATCTAGGAAGTGTGTAATTAGAAATTGATAGGATACAGCAAGCAAGAAAATCAACTCTTCAGAGGTGTACGGTTGCTTACATCACGCCTGCAACCGCACCATCTTTTCACCAAAAAGGCCAACCGGCAGTTTCTCTCTCCAATAATCCCAAACGACGAACCGCGTTTTCTCTCCCTTCTCTCTACTTTGTTTCTCTCTCAAGAAATACACACCCTAACCCGATTTCTACCAAGTTTTCTTTTCATTTCAGATTCACAGCGATGGATCCAACCCATGCCACAAGAAATTCGCAGCCGGAGGCGTACGACGCGGTTCTCCTGGCAGAATTGACGCAAAAATTGGGGAGCGTCGAGAAAGCGAAGGAGGTTTACACCCTATTCTCAGCCAGCCTGATGAAGTCCGCAGCTGCCACACCACCGCCGACGATCCCTGTTGATTCGGCGGCCCAACCCGCAGTTCCCCACGACGAGAGGCCTCAAGCTTCAACTAGCGTACCGAACTCTGGTTTTCAACAGGCGGAAACCGCTCCAAGCACAAGTCCACTGGAAGCGGACAAGAGGGAGGCGATAGGTGAACTGGCGGCAGATGGTGGGCGGAGTGATGGGGAAACCCCTATGGAGACCGGGGATGAAACCCCGAAGGATTTTAGGGGAATGACCCCTGAACCAATGGAGGAGGGGGCAACCCCAAGTGATGTCAGGGGGGAAACCCCAGTTTATATTGAGGGGGGGACCCCAATGGGGATGATACGGAGGAAACCCCGAAAGAGCATTTGGAGGAGACAAACCCCGATACTACTGGAGTACTAGAGCCCGTCGAGGAAGGGCAACATTTGATTGTGGATCTTATGGATGACCAGGAAGAAGACGAACCCCGGGTGGACGAGAGAGCAAAGAGGCGAAGGGCCAGGAGGAGTCTACTAAACGAAGTAGATGACTTGGTCTATTATGAGAAAGAGGAGTTCCCTGCCCGATGGATAGAAGCTGACGAGGCGGAGGATCGCCGCCTGGCCAAGGAAAGGATGAGGAAAGGAAAGGCAGCTGCGACCCAGTCAAAGCGGTCAAGGAAAACTTCCTCCGTCAAGGAGGTTGAGGAGCCACTTTCCCCATTGACCGAAGTTCCCTCTACCGAGGAACAAGCCGAGCCTACTCCTGGGACCGATTCCGAACCTGGAGAATCTGATGAAGAGTTTAACTATGAGCGCCCGAAGGTTTGGGTAACTAGGGAGTTGCTAGAGTCAATGAGACGCTTTGATGATCAGAAAAGGGTAGCCACATACAAGGAGAGATGTAGCGCAGGGAAGATGGCGAAATCAGGCAAGCAGTACAACCCCAAGGAGCTTAAGATGATTGCATGCGATGAGGAGTTCCGCGCGTGTATCTACGCGATCGGATTCGAGTGGTTATTGAAGCACAGCCAAGCAAAGGTGCCGGTGGACTTAGCTCGGGAGTTTTTCTCAACGTTCTGACTCAAGAACACTTCTGACCTCGACGCGGACTCCATCACATTCAGGCTTTTCAATGAAGAAGATGAGATGAGCATCAGGGAGTGGTCCTTGAGGATGGGGTTGTTTTCCAGGGCTGATGATGACGAAGGCATCTGGAATGAGAGGATGGTCGGCGTACCAAAGAACACACCAGGTTTTAAAGTGCAGGCAGCATGGGAGCTGGTCACCCACTCTAATGCGGGGACGTTCAAATCCAGCTACTCCAATGCCTCCCACATTGAAGACCGCATCCTCCGATTCGCCCAGACATTTATTAGCTACAATCTGATGGGAATGGCGAACTCAGATCTGACAACCACTGACCTCTACTTCACTTGGTGTATGGCGAAAGGTGTGAAGGTGCATCTCGGCTACTGGTTGGCTCAAGCATGCCATCAAATAACAAGCAACCCCGATCGACATATGTACACATGTCATCTCCTCGGCACTTACCTCCAACGGAACATTAACATGAAGATAGTCAAAACCGCTCCTCTGGTCGTGATGTGTGAGCCCCCGGAGACCTTCAGCGTTGAATATTTCTTCAACAAAGGGCTGCTCCAGGCACACGGCAAGGAAACCTTCTTCTACAAGGTAGGAGATAAGGTGAAGACGGAGTCGGAGACTGTGGAGGCTGTGCCAGTGAGGAGGTCGAGGAGTTGAGAAAGGAAATGCAAGTGATGAGGAAGGAGATGGTGAAAGAACTCGGTGGGATGCGGAAAGAATTAAGCGGGACCCTGGAGGAGATCAAGGCGCTACGGGGGAACATTGCAGACTTAGCAATGAAGTCCTCCAAGCAGAATGAGCGGATAGAAGAAGCCGTGGAGTTGATGATGACGATGTCAAAATGGGTGGAGAAGACACTCTCCTTGACCCAGCAGAAGGTGCTTCCTGGATCCAGCAGTGAGGTTAAACAACCCGACCAGGGCAGTTCCTCCATTCACCCGCTCAAGCCAGTGGTCACCCCATCCGCGTCCAAGCCAGTGTTAGTCCCATCCAAATCAAAATCCCTGGCGTTAAAGAAACCAGTGTCCGATCAGCAAGAGAAGGAAGAAGAAGAGCCGGAGCTGCCGGCGAAGAAGAAAGTGAAGATGACCCGACCCGGAATCCCACCCTAGTCTGGCTCTCGAGGGGGCCAGACCCATAAGTGAAATGCCCCCATGACCATGTAACTTTTATTTTCTGTATTAGCATAATCTTTGTTTTTTTTTATGTCTGTGTTATTATCTGTGTCTCTGTTAATATTTGCTTTATGTGTTTACCTTCTCTCACTTAGCCCAATGCTTGGTCTAAGTGTGAGAAGTTTGTGTTTCTTGTTTTACTGTTGTCTTCTCCCACTTAGCCCAATGCTCGGTCTAAGTGTGAGAAGTTTTATTTGGTTATTTTGTTTGTTGTGTGTTGAATTGACTACCCTGTTTCCCCCCTTCACGACGATGGCTTGGGGACAAGCTTGAGTGAAGTGGGAGGGGGAGAGGAGTCAATGCGTGTATTTGTTTAGCATGTTAAGAGTCGTTAAGTTTTGGTTTTATTTATGTCGCATGAGTTGGTGAATATAATACGACATGATCTCCTTAGTGAGAGTAATTGAAGATAAGATGTATTTCAACTTAGAAGTCTTTTCCTTTAATAAGCCGATGTCAATCTGGATGACGTAAGAATGATAGAAGATGCCTTAGCTGACTTAATTGTGAATCCCCACTATAAAAGCGAGTTATAAACCTAAAACAATTTTGAGCTAACACATGTAAATGGGGCCGCCACTGAATGCTTAGGGAGAAGAATCATGAAGGAGAAAAAATAGGGGAATTGGGTTATGAAGGTATAAGTTGGACGAAGTCCAGGTAAAGGAGTTATAAGCTGGATGAAATCCAGAGGAAAAAAAAAAGAAAAAAGAGAGAAGAAGAAAATGGAGGAATAAGCTGGACAAAGTCCAGAGGGAAAAAAAATGAATGAAAAAAAAGAGGAGGTATAAGCTGGACGAAGTCCAGGGGAAATATGTCTAAGGGCAGGAAGCAATAGTAACCTGACCTAGGAGAAAATAGGGGGAACGAAGTGTAGAAAGGAGAAAACTCTCATAACCCGACGCTTCAGTGGTATGGCAATAACTTATGAGAGATTCGGTCCTAACATCCCTGTGAGGAATGAGTGATCGAGTGAATCCAACAATTGGGGAAGTAAAGGCTATCTTGACGAACTGACAGATTGACTAGGTAGAAAAAGGGAAGGGGCCAATTTGGAGAAGTACAACCTGTTGGATTGACCTTAATCTTGTGGGGACGGTTGCCAAAAGTTGAAGCTAGTTCATGCATATGTGTTATGTGTTTTTCTTTAAGTGTTTGTTATTTGTGCGTCAGTTGTGTCTAGGTCTAGGAGTCTGTGTTAAGTTAGAGTCTAGAGAGTCGGTCAGGGGATAACCATGCGTTGAAATTCGCCTTACTCTTTTTTCTTGTCTTTATACTTGAGGACAAGTACGGTTTAAGTGTGAGCAGTTTGATAAGGCTAATTTTATGCATCGGTTATGTGATGAAAAGTCACCATTTACTGGGTCTAACACAAATTTTAAGCCAGGTGTGTGAAGGAATTCGCCAGGTCTAGGAAGAACTGAAGGCAATGGACCAGCGAAGGAAAGAGGCGGAAAGTGAGCAGAATCAAGAAGAAAATGGCTAGACGAAGGGAGTCCAAAGCTGAGGGCAAAGAAGACTATATTCACAAGAGAGCCCCTGTTGGACCCACTTCCACGCCTATATAAAGAGGAGCATGCAACACATGAAAAAAGGATTTTTTAGCTCTCAGCTCACACACACACTCACACACTTGGGAAAATGGGGATTCTGGGGTAGTTAGAGGTTTCATCTTCGAGAAATTCTGTGGCAACACCGTCCTCAAGGAGGGCGCAGATACAATCGTTTACTTTTCAGTTTTTTTTGCTTTTTGATTTCCATCGAACTTCATCGTTTTCGAAGTCGATTGCTCGCTGCTACTTATCGTTTATCTATGAAGTTTATTTTATGTCATGATGGTGTTGAATTGTGTTGATTTACGTTGATTCTATGTTTGAAGAATTTTGTTTCGGAGGTTGATGTTATTATCTGTTTTGGATGTTTCTGTGCTTGATCTGGGAAATATGTTGTTGATCTGTGGTTGTTGTTGTTGATCTGTGGTGAATCGGTGAATCTGTAGTTATGGAGATGGTTTTTATCGGAGTTTGTTTTGGATGCTTAGATCCGGAGTGGATTTAGCATCCGAAGTGTGGATCTGAACAGGGGAAACTAAATTGTGCATGGATTTTGAATTTTCTGCTTCCTTTTTACTTTACTTCGTCTAGTAGCCGTAGATTTGCCTTAGTTTTAATTGTCCTTCGGTTTTGTTGCTTTTAATTCCATCTGCGTCGTTTCGATTTACGTTCTCGCTCTGTTTTTACTGCTTGTTTCATGCCAAATGTTGTAGAAGATGATGTCGTTGTTAGTTAGTACTTTAGTTAGTTATTCCGCAGCCTTTCAACCGTACTCTACTTTTTCAGAAAATGGTCCCCACCTTCAGATGTTTTCCCAGGTCTGGTAATTTAGGAAATAGTTCTGCCTAGATCTAGTTGTTAGAGTAGTAAATTTTAATTACCAAGTCTAGTGTAAGTTCCTCAACCCAAAGTTGCGTGGCAGCAACCATACCACCCAAAACCCCTTTAACGCATATTTTCGCATCTATCCTCGTGGGATCGATCCCTACTTCCCTATACTATTTCTAGTATACGTGGTTGAGGGTTCTGAAGAGATATTCTGTGTGTCCAATGACCGAGATCTTCCGACGTTCTGTGAGTTCCTAGACCCCGCGATCTAGTGGACTTTCTGGACTAAGGAAGCTTGATATTCCTTATTGTGCACGCAGTCTTCAAAACATTCCCAGACTCTTCAAGGTTCTCTATCAGTGAACCTGCCAAAAAGTTGTCACTACCATCAATAGCCGGAACATGGACTTGATGCATGGGAATGAATGAAACTGTCGAGCTCGGTAAGAATTTGCTGTCTGAGATGCAAATGTGGTTCGTGAGGTTTGTTGAGAAGTCCCTTGATGCTGGTTTTCGCGTATTCGGCAAGTCTGCTACTGGTAGTAGTGGAGGTATCGACTATGGCCCTATGGCCACGATTTTGTCTCAGCTAAAACGAGTCAACGACTGGTTGGACCGTGTCGTCTCAAAAAGGAACATGGTGCTGATGGACAAGGCGGAGCGCTTGAAGGAAAAGATTTATAGGGCGGGGAAGAAGGAGACGGAGGGAAATGAGAAATCCGCAGAGTGAAAGGGGAAATCCACAGAGAGAAAGGGTGGTAGGCATGTAATTTCCCCCAAAAAGGAGAATGTTAATGTGAATGTTCCAGCAAATTGCGGAGATGATACCTCTAATGGTAGTAGAGTTGGATCGGATAAGGTTTCGCAAAGGTTTTCATCGCCGGGGTCGCTGAAGTAGAGATCGGTATCATCAGCTGGGAGGAAAGCTGTGGTGGCGGAGAGGGATCCATCACCGGAGGCCAAATCAGGGATGAGGTCCTCCTCACCCGCTCCGTCGAAATGTGTGGTCCCGAGCCTCGTGGCAAAGGAGGAAAATAGGAGGACGTCGAAGGAGCCTACGATGATCGTGCCATCTAGATACCGGCAGTGGATCGGATAAGGTCTCCCAAAGGTTTTCGTCACTAGGGTCGCTGAAGCTGAGATCAGTATTAGTAGCTGGGGGGAAAGCTGTGGTAGCGGGGAGGGGTCCATCGCCGACGGCCAAATCAGGGAAGACGTCATTGTCGCCCGCGATAATAGTGCCATCTAGGTACCGGCAGCCATCACCGACTGCTGGGTGGCGGCAGGCAAGCCCGATTGTGGCGAGGAGGATGTCGTTGTCTCGGGCTCGATGGCTCTATGGCGGGCTTAGGGCATCACCGGCAGTGGACTCCTCGGGGAGGAAGAAGATAGCTAATATAGCTGCTGGAATTTCAAAAGTTTCTGAGCTTGTTGGGAATGGGAGACCTCCTAGTAGGAAAAATTGGGATGATAGACCAGCATCGGGCGGCATCGGCGGCTCTTCTGAACATAAGGAAAAGAAATCGGCTATGAGCAAAATCGATCTCCAGGCTTTCTGAGGACACAGGTTCAGTTCTTTCATTTTGGCCTCATGAAAGTTCTTGCACTTTTGTTGAATGAGCTTTGTATTTAGATGAATTGTATGAACTTGTTGCCATCTAAAAGTGTGGTGGTGCTTTTCCTTTGCAGGCTGCTATATCGAGGCGTCTAAGCGATGAGAAATCTGAGAGTCCGAAGGAGAAACCAAATGGCGCGGCGCCAGTGATCACCATACATGAAAAGAAATGGACTGATGGCAGTGTTTCTCTTGATGCGGTTACTTCAGGTCTTGCTAAACCTGGGAAGGTATATAAATATATGATATTTAGTAATACTATTATTATTATTTTTGTTCCTTTATGTTATTCAGAATAGAAAAAATGAATCTGTTTGTGTGTTCTTGGATCAGGATGCTATGCAGAGGACAAGAATTGCTTCAACTTGCAGCATGTTTTCTGATCTAGTGTCAATGTCAAAGCCTGAGAATCCTCTGCCTACTATCGACCGATTCATGTCCATTTACGAGTATGCCCTGAAATCAACATCAGATGTTGAGTCGATTTTCGGTAGCCAGAGTTCGTCAAGAAGTACAGATTTTACAACTGAAAAGCAACCAAAACCCAACAAGCTTTGGGTGGAAGCTGCTTTGGCCACGAACCTTGAGGTTTTCTCCTTCCTCACAAATGAAGAATTTGATGGCTTATCAAAAGGGGAGCAAAGTTCAACGAAGAGGCTCTCTATCAGTGAACCTGCCAAAAAGTTGTCACTACCATCAGCAGTCGGAACATGGACTCGATGGATGGGAATGAATTAAACTATCGAGCTCGGTAAGAATTTGTTGTCTGAGATGCAAATGTGGTTTGTGAGGTTTGTTGAGAAGTCCCTTGATGCTGGTTTTCGCGTATTCGGCAAGTCTGCTACTGGCAGTAGTGGAGGTCTTGACTGTGGCCCTATGGCCACGATTTTGTCTCAGCTAAAACGAGTCAACGACTGGTTGGACCGTGTCGTCTCGAAAAGGAACGGGGTGTTGATGGACAAGGTGGAACGCTTGAAGGAAAAGATGTATGTGTTTGTCATGTCATTCCAGTAGCCTCTTCAACTTGCTGATGTGTTTGTGATACTGCTATCAAGTTTAACATCTCATTTAACTGATCAATCGTGTTCTTTGCAAATATGAGTTCTGTTTCAGAATTTCCAATACTGAATATTATTGATGATGCTAAATTCTTCTCAATTTTATAAAAAATGAGCTCTGATAGTTTCGCTGGCTGATACTGATCAGAACAATATCCCTTATAAGCATAACTATATCCCAAAAAGATAGCTCCAATAGACTTAAAAGCAAGTTTATGCTGATTATATGGTCTAGTGAGTGGCTAGCAGAGAAAACCAAAGACTCTCAAATGTGTATAGTCTAGTTTCTATGAATGCAACTTCTCAAAGGGTGAAATATTTTTTATGGTCTTGTAAGGCATTAGGTTGATAAGGTAAACAGCCGTAAGGAAAGCATCATCCCAAACTTTAGGAGGAAGAGATTGACTTTACAAAAATAAAATTGGTTTGGTTATACTTTTTGTAAGTAGGAGAACTCTATAAAATAAGGTAGGAAAATGTAAGACGCACCAGAGAATAATATCGTATTGCACGACACTGCTATAGCCGAGGCCTTCATTTTGTGAAGGAGTATATAATTTTCCTTTTCCAGAACACTTCCACCAAAGTTCTTAAACCATTCAATCTCTTCAATTCTTCTCCCTTCCCCTTTCCACCTCTCTACAAAATGGCCTCTCTAACCCCCAGAATCCTCCTCAAGCTCCTCCAGTCGATGAATTCCAACTCCAAGTCACCCGCGACCACCGCAGCCCTCTCCTCCAGGACATCGGCATCCTCCCCGCTCTCTCCGCCGCCGATTCCCTCTGGCCCACAACGGATTCTACTTCCAGTTGTCTGACTCCCTCGATTCAACCTACGTCTCTCTCTCCGGCCTCCGACAACCACCGCTATCGTCGTTCGCCGCCTCTTCCGAGGAGAAGGTCCCGCGGTCTTGCCGGCGGCGCGGACGAGCCCACGCTCGTATTCGCGTCGCCGGATGATCACGCCCTAGCTCCCACTCGATCGGCGATTAGTGCTTGGAGATCGCCGGATCTGGTGGTCATGCCGGCGGCGCACACGAGGCCACTCTCGCCCGTGCATCGCCGGTCGATCACCTTTCGTACTCCCACTCGCACGACAACCCTAGATTGAATCGCATGTCACGCGATTCATCCTGGCGCAAGCGCCGACGAATCGCACGTGTCGTCCGTTCCAATAATTTGAGTTTTTTGTTTCGATAGTTCTTGAGTTCATCATGCATAAAAATATAACAACTAAAAACAAGAACATGCTTCGAAAACAATAACGCATGCATACATGAATTTCGTGAAATTTAAATTCAAATAATCAGAGCCAAAGACTGGCTCTGATACCAATTGAAGGGGTTGGCAGTGGAAGCGCTCACATAAATCAATTACATAATAATTCAGATCTATTTAGCTGATTATTTAGACAAAATCTATTCGTGTAATTATCACATGTATCATGCTCATAACTCAAATAATAACATGCTTTAAATTAATTGAAACCAAAAACATGCTTTTCTAAGGTTCAGCCATTATACCTTGATGATTCTCCAAAGAATCGAAGATAGCTAGCACCTTCTCCACGTGAAGAACTTTAGTACAAAAGCACGGATCTTCTGACTGGTTCCTGGACTGTGAACTGATATCAGGGTGGGCTGATCTCACCAGCGCACTAGGACTTAAATAGAGAAGACAGAAATCCTTTCCCACGGAGGAGAAAAATTCGACCTCTACTAGGAGTAGGGGGGCTGAAAATTTTGAGAGAAAAACAAGTGTATTTTCTGTCTCCTTTATTCTCCTATTTATAATAAGTCACATATTGGGCCCAGTCAGGGATCTATGGAAGGCTTTGGATATGGGCTCCTCTAATTAGCTTTTTACTAATTAAATTAAACCCAATTTAATATAAGCTTAAAATTGGAATATTACGAGCAGCCACTACAGAAGTAATACTGCACTCCCCATCCAAATCCGAAATTATAAGTACTTCGGGTTTCCAATACTTTATATTTATTTCCTGCGCTTAAGATAGAAACATCCATTAATTAATTATTGTCTGCTATGGACTTAATTAATTAATATCTTATTTATTCCAAGAGGACTCAGCAAGAAAATCTTATTTATTATTCATAGAGTAATTAAACTCTAACTAGCTAGGTTCCGAATAATAAAACCTTATTTCAACCTTCTCTTGAGGATGTTATCAAACGAGACTCACCTCGCGCACGATTCAACATAATCGCAATCCTAGCACCACTAGATATTAATCACCACTACCCAATATACCAGGCTTATTGGGTTGCGAAAAACCCGCACCATTTGGTAAGTCAAAGTAGTGCATAATCAATACCGTATGCTCAATGCTAACGTACATTGATTGAGAAATAATTTACGAGACCTCGTCTTTCAGTAGATAGCATAAAGACTGTCTCGTTGTTAGATCCATTCAGTACTATACCACACCAACGTCATCTTATTTCAGTAAGGCTTAGAAATAATCGGACTGACATTGCAACCTTTCACGATAGGTAGTCTCTAAGCCTATCTAGGTTGTGATATTATTCTTTTTCTTTGTTTAGAACTGACCGTGTTACCTTAAAGTGAACGACGCCCACAACCGGTCTACTAAAACAAAGACTTAGACTTTGTTAAGTTACTTATACATTTAAATATGCAATAAACATCCATTAAATGTAAAACATAACAACATTATGACAAAAATAATCTGTTTATTCATTTGGAAAATAAAATAACAGTTTTAACAGTATTCAATCACTCGAAAGGTGATTTCTAGTATACAAACTCTAACAATCTCCCACTTATACTCAAAACAGCTTTCGAGTATACAAAAAAATGTGCACTACGTCTAATTCTCCCACTTATACTGAAAGCGAGTTGAGGTCTCGAGCGAGTCGAACTCCCATTCCTTCTACATGGCGCTCGAACGGTTTGACCGCCAATGCCTTAGTAAAAGGATCTGCCAGGTTGTTCTCTGACGCAATCTTGACCACTTGTATGTCTCCTCTCTGCACTATATCTCTGATGATATGATACTTCATCTCAATGTGTTTGCTCGCTTTGTGAGCTCTTGGTTCCTTCGAATTTGCCACAGCACCAGAATTGTCACAATAAATGGTGATGCTCTTGGGCAGATTCGTAACCACACCTAAGTCCATAAGAAAGTTATTGAGCCATACCGCATCTTTTACAGCCTCCGAAGCGGCCACATATTCGTCTTCCATGGTAGAGTCTGCAATGCATTTCTGCTTTACACTCTTCCAAATTACGGCTCTACCTCCTAAGGTAAACACATAACCAGAAGTAGATTTCCTCGTGTCTTGATCAGCTCGAAAGTCTGAATCAGTATATCCCAAAGGACACAGCTCGCATGCTTTGTAAACTAGAACATAGTCCTTAGTCCGTTTAAGGTACTTGAGTATGTTCTTTACTGCAGTCCAATGTCCTTGGCCCGGATTTGACTGATATCTTGCTACCATGCCAACAGCAAAGCAAATATCAGGCCTTGTACAAAGCATAGCATACATGAGACTACCAACTGCCGAAGCGTATGGTATCCTTCTCATCTCTCCTATCTCAGAGGCTGTCTTAGGACACATCTCTTGAGATAAATGGATGCCATGTCTAAAAGGTAAGAAACCTTTCTTGGCATCTTGCATGCTAAAACGACTAAGTACAGTGTCGATGTAGGGTTCTTGGGATAAGCAAAACATCTTTTTCTCACGATCCCTAAGGACCTTGATACCTAGGATGTGTCCCGCATCTCCCATATCCTTCATCTCGAACTGGTTTGACAACCAAGTTCAAACTGATGACAACATCTTTTTATTGTTTCCAATTAGAAGAATGTCATCTACATATAAAACTAAGAACACCACATTCCATTTTTCTACCTTCTTGTACACGCAGCTCTCGTTAGGGCATTTTTCGAATCCAAACTTATGAACAGTTTGATTGAAGCACTGGTTCCATGATCTAGACGCTTGCTTGAGGCCATAAATGGCCTTCTTAAGTTTCCAAACCATGTGCTCTTTGCCCTTCACGGCATAACCCTCGGGTTGTTCCATGTAGATGGTCTCCTCAAGACTACCGTTCAAGAACGTATTCTTAACGTCCATCTGCCATACATCCCAATCCATATAAGCTGCTATAGACAACAGTATCCGGATCGATTTGAGCATGGCTACCGGGGAGAAGGTCTCGTCGTAGTCGACACCTTCCTTTTGGGTATACCCCTTAGCCACTAGTCTTGCCTTAAAGACTTTAACTCGTCCATCGGTTCCACGTTTACGTTTATATATCCACTTACTCCCAATGGCAGTACAGCCTTCGGGTAGGACGGACAAATCGTAGACGTCTTTGTCTATCATAGATTGTAGTTTCGAATCCATTGCTTTCACCCATTCGCAATGATCGACATCCGCCTGCGCCTCTGCAAAATTCCAGGGATCTAGTACATTGCTGTCCGAGGAGTGATCCATAGACTCTCCCAAACCAATGTACCTTTCGGGCTCATGAGAGACCCTCCCACTGCGGCGCGGCACTACAATATTAGGTGTAGAAGTTGAAGGTTCGGGAATCGGTTGTACTATAGGTACTTGTTCTTGGTTAATGGAACTTGCGACTGAAGTGAGCTCTTCAAGAGCTACCTCACTGCTGGGTTTATGATTCATAACAAAGTCTTCCTCTAAGAATGTCGCGTGAGTATTCACAATGACTTTCTTGTCTCGGAGACTATAGAATTCATAAGCTTTCGAACCTTTGGGGTACCCTATAAACACACATACCTCTGTCCTTGAGCCCAGCTTAGTTGGATCCTTTTCCAAAACATGAGCTGGACACCCCCATATCTTGAGATGTTCTAGTTTGGGCTTACGCCCAGTCCACAACTCATATGGAGTAGCAGGAACAGATTTTGACGGTAAATTGTCTAAAATATGACTCGCAGAAAGCAAGGCATGTCCCCAAAACGAAATGGGCAGTCGTGCATAACTCATCATCGATCGGACCATGTTCAACAAGGTCCTATTCCTTCTTTCAGCTACGCCATTCTGCTGGGTTGTGCCCGGCGCAGTCGTTTGGGAATCATTTCCCTCTACTAATAAGTAGTCCAAAAACTCGACACTGAGGTACTCCCCTCCGCGATCAGATCGCAGGCTCTTGATACGTCTCCGCATAAGCCTTAAACTCCTTGAACTTGTCAAAAGCTTCAGACTTAAAGCGCATCAAATAAACATATCTGACTTTCGAGTAATCATCAATAAAAGTGATGAAATAGCGAAAGCCGCCTCTTTCCTCGGTTGACATTGGTCCACACACATCAGTATAAACGAGTTCTAGTGCTTCCTTGGCCCTATTACCTTTCACCGTAAAAGGTCTCTTAGTCATCTTACCTTCCAAACAGGATTCACACGTGGAAAATGATTCAGTATCTAGCCCTTTAAGAAGGTCTTTATCCACGAGAGTTTGAATCCTCTTTTGGTTGGCATGACTAAGTCTAAGGTGCCATAAGTACGTTTCGTTCATTGAACTTGAAGGTTCTTTTCTCTTCTTTGAAATTTTCGATGCATTATTGAGTTCTAATTTGCGATTATTAAATTGTATAGATATGATTGTGTACAGATTGTTTTCCATGATACCACGACAGATATAAGAACCATCTTTCTTAATAACACAAATGTCATTAAAAGAAATCGAATATCCACCAAAAACCAATTTAGATTAAATTTCTTCTAAAAGAAGGTATCAACAAAACATTCTTCATAATCAAAAATCTATCACTACTAAAACGCAAATAAACGTCTCTCACTGCAACGGCCGCCACTTTAGTAGCGTCGCCCAGCTGGACTTCGATCTCTCCATCATATAGCCGTCTTGTCACCTGCATTAAGTCAGGATCAAAACAAATATGATCAGTAGCTCCAGTGTCTATAACCCAAGTATGAGATGAAGTCGAAGCTAAACAAGATTCGACAACAAGAGCTTGGTGCATGCCTGTAGCCTTGTGACTCGATTTATTTTAAACACGAGAAATACCCGCAAGTGTACGGGGCTAGTGTAGCAATAAACAAGTATGAGTATCGTATCCACGAAGACAAATTGTGCAGCTCAAGTACCACGAACCAATTTTGACTACTATCTAGAAAATCCGGAAGAGTTGGTTTTGATTTTTGAAAAACAAATGAACATAAACAAGACACAAGTATGCAACAAAAGACGAGTTTCAAATAATAGAATGAGATAGAGTCTTGGATCCAACTACAACGAACACGATGTGAACAACTCAACAACTTCGATTACCCAATTGAAGTCTCTAGGATTACTAGGAAAGCCGCTAGTCTAGGCTAAGCCCTCTCTCGAGTGCACTTAACCAGTTGATTAATTATTAATATTGAAGTCTCCTTCTAATACGTCACAAATAACTCCTTAGAACAAAAGGCTCAAGCCCTCACTCTAGAATTCCTTCTCTCGAATGCAAATTATCTAGGAGTTGTTCATTCTTTTAACAATCCTAATTAGGTATCTCTCGATTACTCAAACTAGGACAACAAACCCGATTGGTAGCTAAGCAATTGAATTAAAAAGGCACAAGGATGAAACAAAGAAATCACAAGAGCAAAGGTAATCAAAAGTCCTTGAATTAATCTCAAGCATTCATTGTAGTCTTCACCAAAACTCTACAAATGATTTAGCTACTCATATCCAAAGCAAATTCACAAGAGAAATCCATAGAAAGAGAGTTGAACATAGTAAACTAATAAAGATACTCCCAAGGGTGAATTGAATGGGCAAATCGTCTTCGTCTTCAAACTTGTTGATGAATCGGACTCTTTGACGCTTCAATCAGCTCTCAAAAGGTGGAAACTGCTTCTGGGGCGTGTGGAATAGTTCTGGAGTCGAACCCTAGGTCCTATTTATTCCCGGGGCGAAAAATAGAAATTCAGCTGCAGAGGAGCAAATCGCCCGGCCGGGCGATTTCTAAGTAACAAAACGCCCGACCGGGTGTTCTTCTTGAAGCGCGAGGATGCGCAAAACGCCCGGCCCGGGCGTTTTCAGAGGGAAAAACGCCCAGGGACAGTGGATTCGCCCGGTCTGAGAGGCAAAACGCCCGGCCCGGGCGATTTCAGAGGGGAAAATGCCCGGGGACAGAGAATTCGCCCGGCCTTGGTGGCAAAACGCCCGGCTAGTTGCGTGAAAACGCCCGGCTTGATCTTTTGGCTGTCATTTTCGTCCGTTTCCACCTGTTTTGACTACAAAAACTCGACAAACTTATCAGAGCACTCTAACTCAGGGATCATGGATGAAAACTCAAGTAATGTGCTACAATATACTCAATTAAGCACTATAAACCATCCAAAACACTTGCCAAACTACGAGTTTATCACCTTGCCCTTTTTTAGGGCAGTCTGCTTCCAATGCCCCTTCTCTCCACACTTGAAACACTTTCCGGTTTGCTTATTTCCCGACCTCCTATTCCTCTTTCCCTTAGCTTCTTTAGGTGCGACCTGGTTTGTCACTTTCTTCTTTCCTGCGCCAGGCCTAGGGCCAGAGGAACGATGTGACGAACTAACCATCGCAGCCTTAGCTTGGTTCATGAGATCCTCCGCCGACTGAAGTTCAGTCAACAACTCAGCCAAGGTTTAATTCCTTTTGTTCATCTCAAAGTTGAGCTTGAACTGCTGGAAGCTAGGGGGCAGACTCTGAAGGATAATAGTAACTTGAGACTCGGCTTCAATGACGCCTCCCAAAAGCTCAATTTGATTGAGGTGGCTCATCATCTCGAGGACATGGTCCCTCACAGACGAGCCTTCCTTCATAGACTCGCACATGATACTCCGAAAAGCTTGAGACTTAGCCGCTCGATTCTGAGTACCAAAGAGATTTGTGAGATTTTCCATAATCTCGGTGGCAGTTGCCATGGCGGAATGCTGATGTCTAAGCACTGTTGACATGGAGGCCAACATATAACACTTAGCCATCTCATTCGCCTTGTGCCACCGTTTATGGGCATCTCGCGCTGCCTGCGCGGCGTTAGCCGCCGGCACTGGGGGCCGAGGAGTAGTGAGCACAAACTTGTACTCATCAGCCGTGAGAACGATGTCCAAATTTTGTTTCCATTCTATGTAATTTTGGCCCTCGAGTTTGTTTTCTTTAAGAATTGCAGAAAGAGGATTGAGTGACATGTTGACGATTTAGGTTGCACTGCAAAACATAATATTTGCTATTTGTCATAAACTTATGTGAAGAAATTGAGTAGATTAAACCATAAAACTTTTCAAATTCTCACAACTGTAAAATTAAAATTTTGTACCCTCAAGCAGAGGTCAATACGCATTAAAATTTTAACATTTTTACTGGTCACAACACCGACGAATAGTCCAGAGACCGCAGCACGGCATGGCCGCCAAATGTTGCCTAAGCACGACCATCAGATTTAGCATTACAGAATCTCGTTGCTACAACACACTCCCATAACAATGCTCATGCGTTGATAACAAGACCAAACTATCTCGTAAATTCTGTTTGAACTTCCGAAACTTGTAATTTCTTAGGATTATTGTCCCCACAGCATGGGTGGCGATAATATTGGAAACTACTTTCTAGTCCATACTATTTACAATTGAGAAGTCCACCTATATGAACTCGCTATTTCTTAGGATTATTGTCCCCACAACATGGGTGGCGATAATATTAGAAACTTGCTTCATAAGTTGTGGACCAATCGATGGAGACCATATACAAACTTAGTTCGTAATTATCGCTTAGATATTTAAGTTATGGTTTTTCATTAATTATCCTTAGCCTTAGGGCAGATTAAAGGCTTAATTAAATTCTGTTGGTATTTAATTGACTGGATAATTAAATCTTTTATAATCTTTTAAACATCTTATTAAAGGATAATATATTAATTACTAAAGTTTAATCCATATTCATGTCTTCTATAAGATTTATCTAAAATAATTAATTATTTATATCTTTGACGGACATGAATAAATAAACTTAAATTAATTCCTTATTAAGATTGGGAAGAGAATATATTTTATTATTTAAAGAAATCCTACATATCTATCCTTATTAGGATTCTAGATATATATAATATAATTAGGAAACTATTAAATTATTCTTGTCCACATCATCTAGGATTAGAAGATATCCCTAGATATGGTCAATAATCTAAATATTCCTAAAATCTAGGGAAATCTTCCCAAAATATTTTATTTCCTTTAAATAATAATATTTTAATGATATCTTTTAATTTAGGAATCAAATAATCATTAAAAATAATATTTCATCGCTATCTCGTGATCGAGGTTTGCACGATCATCGGCGACGAAGATCCGCCGGAGTTCGACCGCCGGACCGGCGAATTCGCCGTCCAGCCATCTCCGGCAGCCCGCGCTAGGCGGCTGCTTCCTTTCTACCACTGCGGCGTGAAGGCGCCGCTTTCTCCCTTCCGTCGACGTCGCTCAGCGCACGGCTTACGCCGCGCAGCTCCGGCGACTTGCTCCATCCGACGGCGATCCTGCCCAAACCAGCGACAACTGCACGCGGCGGTGTAGCTCTCAGTTCGGCCTCGCTTAGGGCTGGGTTCGACTAGGGTTAGGTTTAGGGTTTAGGCTAGGGTTAGGGTTCCGGTTTGGAGAAACCGCCGCTGCTCTCGGACGAGCAGCGGCCTCCGACAACCACCGCTATCGTTGTTCGCCGCCTCTTCCGAGGAGAAGGTCCCGCGGTCTTGCCGGCGGCGCGGATGAGCCCACGCTCGTATTCGCGTCGCCGGATGATCGCGCCCTAGCTCCCACTCGATCGGCGATTAGTGCTTGGAGATCGCCGGATCTGGTGGTCACGCCGGCGGCGCACACGAGGCCACTCTCGCCCGTGCGTCGCCGGTCGATCACCTTCCGTACTCCCACTCGCACGACAACCCTAGATTGAATCGCATGTCGCGCGATTCGTCCTGGCGCAAGCGCCGACGAATCGCACGTGTCGTGCGTTCCAATAATTTGAGTTCTTTGTTTCGATAGTTCTTGAGTTCATCATGCATAAAAATATAACAACTAAATACAAGAACATGCTTCGAAAACAATAAAGCATACTACATGAATTTCGCGAAATTTAAATCCAAATAATCAGAGCCAAAGACTGGCTCTGATACCAATTGAAGGGGTTGGCAGCGGAAGCGCTCACATAAATCAATTACATAATAATTCAGATCTATTTAGCTGATTATTTAGTACAAAAGCACGGATTTTCTGACTGGTTCCCGGACTGTGAACTGATATCAGGGTGGGCTGATCTCACCAGCGCACTAGGACTTAAATAGAGAAGACAGAAATCCTTTCCCACAGAGGAGAAAAATTCGACCTCTACTAGGAGTAGGGGGGCCAAAAATTTTGAGAGAAAAACAAGTGTATTTTCTGTCTCCTTTATTCTCCTATTTATAATAAGTCACATATTGGGCCCAGTCAGGGATCTATGGAAGGCTTTGGATATGGGCTCCTCCAATTAGCTTTTTACTAATTAAATTAAACCCAATTTAATATAAGCTTAAAATTGGAATATTACGAGCAGCCACTACAGAAGTAATACTGCACTCCCCATCCAAATCCGAAATTATAAGTACTTCGGGTTTCCAATACTTTATATTTATTTTCTACGCTTAAGATAGAAACATCCACTAATTAATTATTGTCTGCTATGGACTTAATTAATTAATATCTTATTTATTCCAAGAGAGGACTCAGCAAGAAAATCTTATTTATTATTCATAGAGTAATTAAACTCCAACTAGCTAGGTTACGAATAATAAAACCTTATTTCAAGCTTCTCTTCAGGATGTTATCAAACGAGACTCACCTCGCGCACGATTCAACATAATAGCAATCCTAGCACACTAGATATTAATCACCACTACCCAATATACCAGGCTTATTGGGTTGCGAAAAACCCGCACCATTTGGTAAGTCAAAGTAGTGCATAATCAATACCGTATGCTCAATGCTAACGTACATTGATTGAGAAATAATTTACGAGACCTCCTCTTTCAGTAGATAGCATAAAGACTGTCTTGCTGTTAGATCCATTCAGTGCTATACCACACCAACGTCATCTTATTTCAGTAAGGTTTAGAAATAATCGGACTGACATTGCAACCTTTCACGATAGGTAGTCTCTAAGCCTATCTAGGTTGTGATATTATTCTTTTTCTTTGTTTAGAACTGACCGTGTTACCTTAAAGTGAACGACGCCCACAACCGGTCTACTAAAACAAAGACTTAGACTTTGTTAAGTTACTTATACATTTAAATATGCAATAAACATCCATTAAATGTAAAACATAACAACATTATGACAAAAATAATCTGTTTATTCATTTGGAAAATAAAATAACAGTTTTAACAGTATTCAATCACTCGAAAGGTGATTTCTAGTATACAAACTCTAACAAATAGTGACATCTAGGTACCGGCAGCCATCACCGACTGCTGGGTGGCGGCAGGCAAGACCGATTGTAGCGAGGAGGATGTCGTTGTCTCCGACTCGATGGCTCTCTGGCGGGCTTAGGGCATCACCGGCAGTGGACTCCTCGGGGAGGAAGAAGATGGCAAATATAGCTGCTGGAATTTCAAAATTTTATCCGCTTGTTGGGAATGGGAGACCTCCTAGTAGGAAAAATTGGGATGATAGACCAGCATCGGGCGGCAGTAGCGGCGGCTCTTCTGAACATAAAGAAAAGAATTCAGCTATGAGCAAAATCGATCTCCAGGCTTTCCTGAGGACACAGGTTCAGTTCTTCCATTTTAGCCTCATGAAAGTTCTTGCACTTTTGTTGAATGAGCTTTGTATTTAGATGAATTGTATGAACTTGTTGCCATCTAAAAGTGTGGTGGTGCTTTTCCATTGCAAGCGGCTATATCGAGGCGTCTAAGCGATGAGAAATCTGAGAGTCCGAAGGAGAAACCAAATGGCGCGGCGCCAGTGATCACCATACATTAAAAGAAATGGACTGATGGCAGTGTTTCTCTTGATTCGGTTACTTCAAGTCTTGCTAAACTTGAGAAGGTATATAAAGATATGATATTTAGTAATACTATTATTATTATTTGTGTTCCTTTATGTTATTCAGAATCGAAAAAATGAATCTGTTTGTGTGTTCTTGGATCAGGATGCTATGCAGAGGAGAAGAATTGCTTCAATAGCTGCTGCTGAAGCTTTAGAGGGAGCCATGGCAATTGAATCTGCTGTCATAAACTTGAGGTATAGTCTAACTCAAACCTGGATACATTTATAGGTGATTATGTGATATTCATTATAATCATTGCTTAGAGCAAAAGAGAATTGCATACCCCAAGTCTTTATATACTGAAATTAGGAAAAATAACTGCTGCTTAGTATAAAGGCGATCTTGAACATATGTATTGACCTTTTTTTAACTGCTCAACTTGCAGCATGTTTTCTGATCTAGTAGCAATGTCAAAGCCTGAGAATCCTCTGCCTACTATCGACCGATTCATGTCCATTTACGAGGATGCCCTGAAATCAACATCAGATGTTGAGTCGATTTTTGGTAGCCACAGTTCGTCAAGAAGTACAGATTTTACAACTGAAAAGCAACCAAAACCCAGCAAGCTTTGGGTGGAAGCTGCTTTGGCCACGAACCTTGAGGTTTTCTCCTTCCTCACAAACGAAGAATTTGATGGCTTATCAAAAGGGGAGCAAAGTTCAACGAAGAGGCTCTCTATCAGTGAACCTGCCAAGAAGTTGTCACTACTCACTACCATTAGCAGCCGGAACATGGACTCGATGCATGGGAATTAATGAAACTGTCGAGCTCGGTAAGAATTTGTTGTCTGAGATGCAAATGTGGTTCGTGAGGTTTGTTCAGAAGTCCCTTGATGCTGGTTTTCGCGTATTCGGAAAGTCTGCTACTGGCAGTAGTGGAGGTCTCGACTGTGTCCCTATGGGCACGATTTTGTCTCAGCTAAAATGAGTCAACGACTGGTTGGACCGTGTCGTCTCGAAAAGGGACAGGGTGCTGATGGACAAGGCAGAGCGCTTGAAGGAAAAGATTTATGTGTTTGTCATGTCATTCCAGTAGCCTCTTCAACTTGCTGATGTGTTTGTGATACTGCTATCAAGTTTAACATCTCATTTAATTGATCAATCGTGTTATTTGCAAATATGAGTTCTGTTTCAGAATTTTCAATACTGAATATTATTGATGATGCTAAATTCTTCTCAATTTTATAAAAAATGAGCTTTGATAGTTGCGCTGGCTGATACTGATCAGAACTATATCCCTTATAAGCAGAACTATATCCCAAAAAGATAGCTCCAATAGACCTAAAAGCAAGTTTATGCTGATTATATGGTCTAGTGAGTGGGTAGCAGAGACAACTAAAGACCCTCAAATGTGTATCGTCTAGTTTCTATGAATGCAACTTCTCAAAGGGTGACATATTTTTTATGGTCTTGGAAGGCATCAGGTTGATAAGGTAAACAGCTGTAAGGAAAGCATCATCCCAAAATTTAGGAGGAAGAGATTGACTTTACAAAAATAAAATTGGTTTGGTTTTACTTTTTGTAAGTAGGAGAACTCTATAAAATAAGGTAGGAAAATAGGAAAATGTAAGACGCACCAGAGAATAATATCGTATTGCACGGCACTGCTATAGCCGAGGCCTTCATTTTGTGAAGGAGTATATAATTTTCCTTTTCCAGAACACTTCCACCAAAGTTCTTAAACCATTCAATCTTTTCAATTCTTGTCCCTTCCCCTTTCCACCTCTCTACAAAATGGCCTCTCTAACCCCCAGAATCCTCCTCAAGCTCCTCCAGTCGATGAATTCCAACACCAAAGTCACCCGCGACCACCGCAGCCCTCTCCTCCAGGACATCGGCATCCTCCCCGCTCTCTCCGCCGCCCGCAATAATAGTGCCATCTAGGTACCGGCAGCCATCACCGACTGCTGGGAGGCGGCAGGCAAGCCCGATTGTGGCGAGGAGGATGTTGTTGTCTCCAGCTCGATGGCTCTCTGGCGGGCTTAGGGCATCACCGGCAGTGGACTCCTCGGGGAGGAAGAAGATGGCTAATATAGCTGCTGGAATTACAAAGGTTTCTGCGCTTGTTGGGAATGGGAGACTTCCTAGTAGGAAAAATTAGGATGATAGACCAGCATCGGGCGGCAGTAGCGGCAGCTCTTCTGAACATAAAGAAAAGAATTCGGCTATGAGCAAAATCGATATCCAGGCTATCCTGAGGACACAGGTTCAGTTCTTCCATTTTAGCCTCATGAATGTTCTTGCATTTTTGTTGAATGAGCTTTGTATTTAGATGAATTGTGTGAACTTGTTTTCATCTAAAAGTATGGTGGTGCTTTTCCTCTGCAGGCTGTTATATCGAGGCGTCTAAGCGATGAGAAATCTGAGAGTCCGAAGGAGAAACCAAATGGCGTGGTGCCAGTGATCATCATACATGAAAAGAAATGGACTGATGGCAGTGTTTCTCTTGATGCGGTTACTTCAGGTCTTGCTAAACTTGGGAAGGTATATAAAGATATGATATTTAGTAATACTATTATTATTATTTGTGTTCCTTTATGTTATTCATTTTGTGAAGAGATCTAATTTTCCTTTTCCAGAATACTTCCTCCTCAAGCTCCTTCAGTCGATGAATTCCAACACCAAAGTCACCAGCGACCACCGCAGCCCACTGCTCCAGGTCATCGGCATCCTCCCCACTCTCTCCGCCGCCGATTCCCTCGAAAGGCACACACATCTGGAACCAACTAAGCCTCAGATTTGGATGTAATGGAGCAAACTACAAGATCATATTCTTGTCCAAGGCCTCCCAAAATGTGTAGAACCTGTTCTCCATCAGAAATCCTGCTCCCCACAGAACCCAAAAGATCAAAATATGTTTTCATTTTGGCCAAATATTCATTCATAGGCATGGAACCCTTTTCTGAGGTTCTGCATCTGTTGCCTGTATTGCAATACTTTAGCTGTGGATCTACTGGCAAAGTTGGTCTCCAAGGCATTCCATATCTCTGATGAAGACCTAAGCCCCACAACAATCAGCAAAGCATTCTCTGATAGGGATGACAGAAGCCAGCTTGCTACTCTTCTGTTTTGTCTTTGCCAGGTGGTTTATTGTGGATTTGGCACCATTGTGCCTTCCTCTGAATCTTCCACCATTTTTGGTGGTGGTTTAGCTTCTCCAGTGAGAAAGTCTTCCAATCCATAACCCCAAACGGCAATCTCTACTTGCTGCTGCCAGATCAGAAAATTCCCATCAGTCAACTTGACTGATATTAGAGGGATTTGAGAGAAAATGGGTAATGTAATAAGAGGAATAGAAGTGGCGCTTGAATCGTTGGATTCAGCCATTTTTAGGTAAAGATAAAAGCAGGAAGCAAGGTACAAGAGTCAGGATTAACCTGCTTTGATACCATAAAAGGAAAATGTAGCTTTTCATATTGATAAAGTGTAAAGCTGTATTGCTCGAAGTATTAGAGGAGAGAATGTGTATTTCATTGAATCAGTAATGCTAAACCAACATTATGGATTTATACAACACAATCGAATCTACCAGAAACTCTCCTTAATCTATGCTTAACATATTAATCATAACAGAGCACTCATAATCTATCTTCACTCATTCTCCAATCAACATATCCTTGTACGACTTGTGGTCCTTCAATCCAGATGCACTTGTGCTAACTAACTCTTGGATTGTGGCTAGCTCAGCACACTGAGCTCATGCATCACTTGATTCCTCATGATCTTCATTTTCTTCCAAAGCAGCATCACAAGCAGGCTGATCTTATTGAGCCTTTGGTTGCTTACTTTAATTACTTCTAACATCAACTCCCTAAAACTCAAAGAATTTCTACTCTCTCTAAGAAATAGTGCACTATCAATTAATACGAGATGAGGCTAAAGAGGGAAAAAATGAGTAAAATCTTTACCACCAGATGGCTAACCTCCAGTTGTGACATAAGCAACTGTTCCAGAAGTCACTGTGACATCAATACCATCATCACCCGCTCGTGACTTAGTGATAACCGGATACTCACCAGGACCATCTAAAGCAACCACTGTATACCCATCCTAGAAAACCGAACAACAGAACAAAGTTCTAAAAAAATCGCGGGACAGAAACAATAGAATAACTTAGGAAGGTAAAGTGCACCAAGCATTGCTAGCAAAGCTTGACCACGAAGTAGCACAACCAACTCTTGGCTTTGAATTCTCACATCACAACAAAAATGTACATTCTCAAATGCATGAAAAAACAAAAATTGAGGTAATTAGATTGTGACGTCCATGACCCAAAACATGCTTTATTTTACATATTAGCATTTATATTCATTGGAATTATAGATATATAAATGGATTGCTATAAATATGGTATTAAGTAATTTATGAAAGGTTGAATTAGTTATATAATTATGTATCTAGATGTATACACTTGTGATAGCATTTGTAAAATTAAATAATTGATGCATTAACAATTAAAATGATAAAATAATAGTATGATACTATATGTTTATGTATATGTTCGTACGGGACTAAGAATAGTTCCATTTACCATATGAGCCTTATTGTGGAGTATTAATTTTAGTCACATACATGTGTTATTTGTATGCATGTAATGGCGTGTAATTCCAAACAATATGCAATTCTTTATAATAGTGTTAATAGGATTAATTACCATTATTATAATAATTTTATTATATGCCTTGATTTTCCCTTATTTCAAATGACGTGTAAGAAATTTAGAGTAAGCATAAGCTGAAGAAGTGGATAGATGTGAATCTCATTTCCATAACCGACTAGAAATTACTATAAATAGGTCTTGAAGCATAATTTTTTAAAAAAAAGGGACTTTGGAGTCGAGAGGCAGAAAGTGAAAGTCCGAAGATGAAGAGGTTAGGGATGTAATTAAATTCTTAAATTATCTCTTAAACACACACGTTTGCTTACTAAGTTCCTATTTAGGATCAAGGTTTGAAAGGGAAGAGTCATGGGCTCGATTAGATTATATAGCTTAATTAAGTGTGTATATATCATATTTTTAATTTTACAAGTGCTATAATTTTACAAGTGCTATGTGATAAATTGTTGGGATTGGTTTATATAGTGGAATATGAGATGAATATATGATTCGTGTAAGAGATATGCATTTATATATCGTATTGGAATTATTTGATAGAATATAATATGGATATGCAGATGATAGAATTGATACATTTTACATATGGTATTGAAAGTACATGAATCATATGATTAAAGAGGATCTGTGACGGTCTTGTCCTGAATCTGAAAATACAGAGGGACCTACGGGTCAAAAACAGAGGGACCTTCGGGTCAAATATAAAGGGACCTATGAGTCTAATTACAGAGGGACCTTCGGGTCATAGAGGAATCCCGGGCAGATACCAGGCTTCATTTGTCACAGAATAATAAATGGAATAGAGAGGTACCTTCGGGTCATAGAGTGAATATCAGATTATATGATGTATAGATGATATGATTATGTGTTGTCTAATATTAATGATGGAATATCATATGGGTATGTGATTGGTGTAACAAATATGTTTTATATATATGATATTGAAATTATATGAGTCATATGATTAAAGAGGATCTATGATGGTCTTGTCCTGGATCTGAAAATACAGAGGGACCTACGGGTCAAAAACAGAGGGACCTTCGGGTAAAATATAGAGGGACCTATGAGTCCAATTACAGAGGGACCTTCGGTTCATAGAGGAATCCCGAGCAGATACCGGGTTTGATCCGTCACAGAATAATAAAAATGAACATGGAGTATATGCATATGTATATGAAATTGATTATTTATATGTTGTGTATTGATTTTGATGATATGTGTTGATTAAAAGAATGTACTTGATGTTTGTGTAATGTGAAATTAGAGGCAGAAATTTATATACGTTGAATGGTGGCTCATAAGCACCACTAATATTTTTACGGATAAAATATCGGTTATGCTTTGGTTGGCATGATTTATACAAATTCCACACATTATCAGGTCGGCGACTAACACAATTTGGCAATATTTTTCTTGCATATAGATAAATGTGTAATATATATATATATATATATATATATATATATATATATATAGGGAGATGATCAAAAATAAGAATGCATTTAAATCCAGAAATGCAGCCCAAATCTTGGCCCTAGGATTAAATGATCTAATGGTCAATAATTAACCCAAAACACGGAAGGTCATAATTAAGTAGTTTTAGGTCATATTATAAGATTTGGGTTTATGTCATGTTAAGATCATTTTAGGTCATGCTTTGTTAGCATGACCTAAAAATAAACTAACTATGACCTAAAAATGCCCTACGTATGACTTTGTTCTGCGTTTCTGTATTTAAATTTGGTCTTCATAGATCAAAACCCTATATATATATATATATATATATATATATATATATATATAGTGGTGAGAGAGTACAACTACAATTCAAAATGTTTTGAAATATGTACCAATAATGAAGGTTGAGTTTTGAACTCACCTAATATGTGCATTTTACGTATTTTGACACGTGGGTTAATTAATGTTAAAAGGTTAGATTTATTTATCAAAATAATATACGTCAGAGGGTTGGAGTGTGATATAGATAAACAGTGATTTTCCACTGCATAAAAACCTAATAATCCATAGTTAAAAAAACAATCTTGATGCAGTAATTCTAATATTTGGCATAAATTACACACTAAAACTCAGCAAACCAGCAAAAAATCAACTTTTATAATCCTGATATAAGAGAGAGACCTTGACAGAGGCGGGGTAAGGGGGATGTAGGTCGGGAGCAGTGGCGTCTTGGGCCGCGAGGTGGAGAGGCACCGTGACCGACAGCAGCCGCTCCGCGACCCTCAGCACTATCTCTGAGGCCTCTTCAACAGACAAGATATTTCTGGCTTCCCCCATTTCTCTGATTTTCCTTGTTAGGTTCTCATTTCAGTCTATCTATCCACTTTCTTCACTCGTATTACGGTGGTTATATTGAAGGAATATAAAAGGGCCCACTAGATTCCTCATTTCTCTTATGGCACTCGCAACACAGCTCATTGTCATCTCGAACTCGTCTCACCAAGATGAGACGATGGTAGAGGTGCCCAGGGTTTAGGAACCGGCGGTTACGGTTCAGAACCTGATAAATCATATTCTAAGCCTTGGTTATTGGACAGTATGTCGTGAAATGCATGTATTATCTACAAAACAGTTGCTTAAGTGTGCAGGATTAAAGGATCCAAGTCAGTAGGAGACGATTCATGTGACGCAAGTGAAAAGGGCGCTAGAAGGGTGCAATACTGACCAGGATGCATGCCAGAGAAAAGGCTCGAGATGGAGAAGAAGGATAGCTGGGATGATCATTAACAAGGGCAGAAAAGTCAAAACTTGAAGGAAGTCTACCCTAAAAGCAAGGGCAAGCCTCCCTATAAAAGAAGCCACTTGCGAGAGGTCCCGAGTTCGCCTTTAGAGTTGGTCCCTTAGAGTTCGGTCAGGAGCTCTAAGTTCTCAGTTCAAAAAACACACTTAGTAGAATTCTCTCGAGAAGATCAGTCCTTCAGCATTGTCCGACCTCTCGTTCCTCGCCACAGCTATGGTCACTTGGCGTCCAAGAGTCTGCCGGAGAAGTCATCGATCCACCGTTCCAGCCAGTTGCCGTAGTAGTATAGCAGTATCATCGCCCGGAGTGGCCAAACAATCGTTATTTTGCTTTCTAGTTTAATCTCTACTTGTTTTCGTCGTTGGTTTTGTTGCAAACACTCATCGTTGTTGCCTTTTGAAGTACTTTGTGAAGTTCCAACGCTTAAATTATGAAGTTTCTATTTCGCATGTCGCTTTGGTTCGAGTTTGCTTCATTCTGCCTAGGATAATTAGATCTAGTTGTTGGTTTTAATTTCTAAGTGTTTTCTTACCTGGAGTTGTCGATCTGAAGTTGTAGTTATGTTTTAGTCTAATCTTCGTGCTTGAGTCTTCGTGTTGCATTATGATCACCGCCTTGCATGTTAGTCAGTAGAAGTAAAATTGCAGTTTCACCGTTTATTTTAAGTTCGAGCATTTTAATCAATGGATCTTGAGTTTGAGGTTATGAACCTGAGTTTAGTTATGGTGTTTGTGTTCATCTGATTATTTTTTATAATACTTGGTGAAGAAGAAAACGTCAAAATCAACTTTAGTTTGGACCACTTTACTTTTAAGTTACTTTTGCTTTTGTTCCCTACTTTTCAGTTGTACTGTCCAGATATGCCTTGTAGTCTAAATTTCCTCTTTTAGTAACTGTCTACTTTTCATATGCCTCTGAGACACCTTGTCCCCTATTTCCACGAACACCACCACATGCCTGTTATTTTCACACCCACTAGTCAGTAGAGTACCTCCTTTATTTCTTGCCTAGGTAAATCTCAACCCAAGCGTGGTAGCAAACCAAAAACACCCAGGAATGTCACCGCAGTTATCCAAACGTGTCCATCCTTGTGGGATTCGACCCTTACCTCCACTATACTAATCAGTAGAAGTGGGTTGAGGAAAATTATTTGAAGCCAGGTCCCGGTTGTCGTACCAACGATTCAGCTGGGTCGGGAATCTCTTCCTGATCAGTTGGATACACTCCAAATTACATACGAAAACCGACTCACAGACCAAAAACGCCTTTTCAAAATGGCGCCGTTGCCGGGGATGGATGGCGTTCATACCTGTTATTTTGTGTGATTTTTTTGGTGTACATACTGTTTATAATTTTCCTTTTCTTTTTTTTTCAGTTTATGAGAAGTGGCTCGGCTCCTGGCCAGTGGAGACCAAGGATACTTCCCCGAGGAATAATACTCGTTACCACTCGTTCTGGCCTGTTGACAGCACTGTCCGACCTAGGCACGAGCAGCGACGAGGAGAAAGAAGATCTAGAGTACCAACTCCCGGAGCTCCCACCCCAACCAGTAAGAACACTAGTGAGAATGGCTGACCAAGGTGAGGACGATCCCAAGCTCGCAACACTTACCGCACACGCCGATGGAGATCCCCCACAAGCCATAGTGGTCACCCCAGGCCAGACCGCCTGTGATATGAAACCCCACGTGATTGCAATCCAACCGACGTACTGTGGGAAGAGTTACGAGGGACCATACGAATTCTTAAATGAGTTCTGCAAAATCTGTAAGGCGCAGAGGCGGCCAGCAGGAGCAAGCGAGGACGATTACAGACTGAAGGCAATACCTTTTGTCCTAAAGGGAGAGGCCAACACTTGGTTCATGCGCCTGCCAGCCGACTCTATCAATACATGGGCCGATTTCAAGTCAGTTTTCCTAGCCGAGTTTTTCCCGTCTTCAAAGGCAAGTGCATTGAAGAGGAAAATATCGTGCATAAGGCAAGAATATGATGAAACCCTAAGCGAGTACTGGGAGAAGTACATGAGTCTTCTGGAGTCATGCCCCAACCATCGCATGAAGGAGATAGAGGTGCACCACACTTTCTATGAGGGGATGAACAAGGAAACCAAGGATCTGGCGAATTCATCATCCGGAGGCGATTTCACCCAGTTGAGAGTCAGTGAAGCCAAAAAGGTGTTACGCAAGCTGTTAAATGCGAAGAAGACGTACGACAACGCAAGGGATGGGTACAGCAGAGAAAGGGTAGCAAGTGCTTCAGCTACTGACCAGGAGGAACGGATGGATTCGAAGATGGAGGAATTAAAGGAGTTGCTGACTGCAATCAAGCAGAACACTCCACCACCTTCTCCGACTGGAGGCAAAGAGGCCCCAGAACTACCATATGATCAGCCGGACAACTCGCTGGATGTGGAGCAAGCAAATGCCGCAGGATACTACAATTCCAACGGCAATTGGATTCCGGGAAGGCAGAGGGATGCACCATGGAGGGACCACCAAAATTTCCGATTGGGAGATGGAAATCAGAATCAGAACCAAAATCAGGCTCCAAATCAACCCAACCCCCACCCGAACCAAAATTCCAACCGTGGCCCGACAAACCCTGACTACCAGTCTAACTGGGTAGGAAGAAATCAGCATCCTCAGAACCAAAACCCTCAAAACCAGAACCCGAACCCTGCCTATGTGCCACCCCATCAGCGAAACAACCAGAACCAAAACTAGAACCAATTTAACCCAGGACCTCAACATAACACCCACAACCAAAACCAAAATCAGTACCAGCACAACCACGACCAGTACAACCCTCCTGCCCAGTATAACCAGTACCCACACAACCAAAACCAACAAAATTTCTCGGGCTACCAGTCAAACCCACCACCCCAGTATAACCAGCACCAGGGCTCGAACCAATTCCATCACCCAAACAGGTCGAGGAGGTCTATGGAGGACATGATGGGAGAGATGCTTGCTTCGCAGCAGAGGATTAAAAGCGACTTGCAGTCCAGTAATGAAACAATGCAAGGAATGCAAAGTGCCCAGAAGGAGCATAGGGCAAATATGGATATGATGAACAGGCAGTTGGCCCAGCTCGCTAACTCGGTGGGCGAAATGAAAGGGAACTCAGGGAAACTCCCATCTACAATTCATGTACCCGAAAAGGCAAATGTGAGTAAAATTACACTGCGGTCCGGGACAGCCTATAATGGACCTCAACTCAAGAACCCTATTGGGGAATCTAGTAAGGAAAGAGTGCTGAGCGACACCATCTCAGCGGAAGAGCTCAAGACGCCCCTGCCTCAGTGGGAGATCCGTTTTTTTCTAAACGAGAAGCCTACTGCGGAAGGAAAGGAGGGAGAAACAAAACCTGGAAATAAGCAGCCGGAAGGAGCAATGCCCACATCGGAACCTCAAACCCAGGAGGAACCAAGGGAAAGTCCACACGGACTAACTGGAGAGGCTAAGGGAGAAAAACCGTTTCCATACCGGTTTGTGACGAAAAGGAAGAAGGAAAACCCTGTGGATTTCATGTCGATCTTTGGAAAGCTGGATGTCACCATACCATTCCTCCAAGCCGTGAGACTGCCCCCTCTGGGGAAGTTTATAAAGGAGTTTATAGCCGGAAAGGCCCAGGAGGATGGAAAAATCATGGTGGAAGGAATAGCGTCAGCCATTGTACATGAGAAACTACCACCCAAGAGAGCCGACCCAGGTATGTTTACTTTACCCATAACAATTGGAGATGTGAAAATTGAGCATGCAATGTGTGATTTAGGAGCATCTATCAATGTCATGCCGTTATCCATTTTTAATCGGTTAAAGGGGGTAAAATTGTCAAATACTAGGGTGTTGATCCAACTGGCTGATAGGCCATGTATAAATCCTGAGGGTGTGTTAGAAAATGTGTTGGTCAGGATACAAAACTTTACTTATCCCGCTGATTTTTATGTCATTAAAATGAGCGAACCAGAAGCTAGGGAGTCTAGCGGGATATTGTTAGGAAGACCATTTTTAAGAACGGCTAAGACAATTGTGGATATGGCTGAGGGGACAATCTGCATTGACTTTAATGGTGAGAAATTTGTCTTTGACATCAATGAAGCCATGAAAAAACCAATAGATTCTGAAAATCTATGTTATGTTGATGTAATTGACCCCTTAGTCCAAGAATTTCTTGAGACCGAATTATTACAGGAAAAACTCCAAGCCTTGGATGTGTATGCCCAGGCTGATGTGGAAGCAGCTGCATGGTGTGATCTGATCAGTAGCCGAGGGTTGACTGACGAGGAGATCGAAGAAGCAATTACGGAATTTTGCCAGAAGTCGGAACTAGCGGGATCCGTAGGGGCCGTGCTACCGGCCAGTACGGAGGAAAAATCAGATGCTGAACAAGAGCAAGAGGAGGATTCAAAGAAGAACCCTCTACCTATAGACACACTACCCCTGCAAGTGGAGTTGAAAAAGTTGCCAGCGAACCTTAAGTATGCCTACCTCGGGGAGGAAGACTCGTTCCCTGTAATCATCAATAGCGGGCTGACTGAAGAGCAAGAGGCAAGACTACTAACTGTGCTGAGCAAAAACAAGAAGGCTATTGGATGGAGCCTTACGGACCTGGTAGGTATAAGCCCGGACGTCTGCATGCACCACATTAGGCTGGAGGATGGAGCCAAGGCACATAGAGATTCTCAAAAAAAGGTGAACCCAAACATGCGGGAAGAGATACTGAAGGAAATCTTAAAGTTACTCTCACTGGGCATTATATACTCGGTACCAGATAGTGAATGGGTCAGCCCAATCCATATGGTCCCCAAGAAATCAGGGATCCAGGTGGTTAAGAATGAGAGGAATGAGCTAGTGCCCACCAGACTAGTTACTGGGTGGCGAATGTGTATAGATTAACGAAAGCTGAATACTGCAACCAGGAAGGACCATTTCCCCCTGCCATTCATCGATCAAATGTTGGAGCGACTGGCTGGGAGGAAGTACTTCTGCTTTTTGGATGGCTACAGTGGATACTTTCAAATCTACGTGAACCCGGAGGCCCAGGATAAGACCATGTTCACCTGCCCGTTTGGAACCTATGCGTATAGGCGTATGCCATTTGGCCTATGCAACGCCCCCGGTACCTTCCAACGGTGCATGATGAGCATATTCTCGGATTTGATTGAAGATTGTATAGAGATCTTTATGGATGATTTCACTGTCTATGGAGACTCTTTCGACTCGTGCTTGCAACATTTGGATGTGGTACTAGAAAGGTGCCAAGCAAAGAGTCTGGTTTTAAATTTTGAGAAATGCCACTTTATGGTTACAGAAGGAATTGTCTTAGGACACGTGGTGTCAGAAAAGGGGATCCGGGTGGATCAAGCTAAGGTGGATGTCATATCCAAACTACTCTTCCCTACTGATCAGAAAGGAATAAGGGGTTTTCTTGGCCATGCTGGATTTTATCGAAGATTTATCAAGGATTTCGCCAAGATTGCCCAACCCCTTCCCAGACTTCTCCAGAACGAGGTGGAGTTCGTTTTTGACGAGCATTGCAAGGCTGCTTTCAACCTCCTTAAGGAAAAATTGATTTCTGCACCGATTATTCAGGCTCCTAACTGGGATCACCCCTTCGAGGTGATGTGCGATGCTAGTGACTATGCAGTGGGGGCCGTACTGGGTCAGAAGATCGATGGGAAAAGGTACTTGATATTCTATGCATCTAAGACCTTGAATCAGGCCCAACAGAATTATGACACCACCGAAAAGGAGATGTTGGCGGTTGTCTATTCATTCGAAAAGTTTAGGCAGTACCTACTGGGATCCAGAGTCATCGTCTATACTGATCATGCGGCGATTAAGTATCTCATTGCGAAGAAGGAGTCAAAACCCCGACTGATCAGATGGGTGCTGTTTTTACAAGAATTCGATTGGAAGGTAGAAGACAAAAAGGGGGTTGAAAACAAAGTAGCGGACCACTTGAGTAGAATAATACAAGGGAACAGTGAGGATGTGAGAGATCGATTCCCGGAAGAACATTTGTGTGAAGTGATTTTTCCGCAAGGAAGATCGATTGGGAAGAAGTGATGAGACTTACTGGGCAGGACGTAACAACCAAGGGCAAGGAGAAAGTAGGACAGGAACCCTGGTATGCGGACTTGGCCAACTACCTAGTGACGGGAGAGCTACCAATGGTGCCAAACGTGACAAAGGCTCAGAGGATGAAGATCAAGAGCGAAGCAAAGTATTATTTCTGGGACGACCCATACTTGTGGAAGGCAGGAACCGACCAGGTCATTAGGAGATGTGTTCCTGACTGGGAGCAACGGGATGTACTAACGCACTGCCACTCCTTGGCATGTGGAGGACATTTCGGGCCAAGGAAGACTGCCACAAAGGTGCTAGATAGCGGATTCTACTGGCCAACCCTGAATAGAGATGCATACGAGTTCTGCGAAGGCTGTGACCGTTGCCAACTGACCGGTGGGATCTCGGCGAGGGATGAAATGCCGCAAGTTCCAGTAATTGTTTGTGAGGTGTTCGACATCTGGGGTATGGACTTCATGGGTCCTTTTCCCTCATCTTATGGGAACTCCTACATCCTGGTGGCAGTTGACTATGTATCAAAGTGGATAGAAGCCAAGGCCACAAGCACTTGTGAATCTAAGGAAGTCACCAAGTTCCTCAAGAGTCATATATTCAGCCGATTTGGAATACCAAGGGCAATCATCTCCGATCAAGGGACTCACTTCTGCAACCGAACGGTCGAAGCATTGATGAAGAAGTACGGAGTTCATCACCGCCTATCCAGTCCTTACCACCCTCAAGCCAACGGGCAAGCAAAGATCTCAAACAGGGAAATAAAGAGCATTTTAGAGAAGACAGTCAACCCTTCCAGAAAAGATTGGAGCACAGGGTTGGAAGATGCCCTGTGGGCATATCGCACAGCCTACAAAACTCCTATCGGGATGTCCCCCTATCGCATCGTCTTTGGGAAGATGTGTCACTTGCCAGTAGGAATTGAACACCGAGCATACTGGGCAGTTCAGCAGGTTAACGTGGATGCTAAGAACTGTGAAGAGGAAAGGAAGCTACAACTACAAGAGCTGGAAGAACTCAGATTGGAGTCATTCGACTCAGCCATGTGGTACAAGGAGAAAACAAAAATGTGGCACGACAAAAATCTGAGAACCAAGGATCTCCAAGTTGGTCAGAAAGTACTACTCTTCCAGTCAAGATTGAAGCTAATGCCTGGGAAACTCAAGTCAAAATGGGCAGGACCTTACATTATCACTGCACTACGTGCTAATGGAGCGGTCGAGATTTCAGGGAATATCCCTAACTCTGAACCTTTTGTCGTTAATGGACATAGATTAAAAATATATAGGGAAAATGAAGATGTGAGTGTAGTGGAAGAAATTCCACTACACTTTAATAGCCTCTAAATGACCAGTAGAAAAGGGGTTTAGAGTTCCACCTGGTCAACGTAATATGATTTGTGCTTATTGACCAGGTAAAACTTTAAATACCCTTAGTAATGATGTAAATATTGTGAATAATTAGTAATTTAACTTATGTTAAGAAAGAAAAGCCCCAAAAAGATTTTTCGGATCTTAAATATTAATTTGGAGTTCGTACTGACCACGAGGATACCACTTGGGTGAAACTCTGAATTATATTAAAGAGCCATTTATTTGCTTTATTTCTATTTCTAGCTAATTGAGAAGGGGGTGATGAGTAAAATTTGAATTTTGGTGCGTGTTGCAGCTTTGCAGGCGAGTGCAGAGACTGGGAGGGCGCGTGGAGCAGGGACGTGACAGGAGACGTCCAATCAGCTGCGAGAACTCCCAAGCGCCTTCCACACGAAGCGTCGTAACCTGGCAACCGCCTACCACCGGTCAAAACCCACAACTACCCACCCCTCTATAAAACACCCCACCGCCTACTCCCCTTCACTTTACAAACCCTTACATGCATTCTCTCACCCACAACCGCCGTCCCACTCCGAAAACTACCACCCACTACGAAAACCACCGTGAATCACTACCGGTAAAAGAGAACCACCACCGATATAGCCATGGCAAAGAGAAAGGAAACCAACAACCCAGCATCTACCACCGGCGAAATCCCGTCAGAAGTCCGAACGACAGCCGAATCGCAGCCGCCAAGTCCACAACGATCACAGCCAACGCCGACGACACAAATCCCGGCAATGGTTCCTTTAGACGCACTGGCAGCATATCTAAGACAACAAGACCCCAACAAAGATTGGACAGCGACCCTGGCCGGATTTAGCCTAACCGGAGGAATACCGGCGACACCAAACCCTACCCCAACAGCAACCACAGTAACCCCACCCACCACCACCCCAAAAACCTCACATCCGACATCCGAAAAGACCTCCCCAACAGTAATTGCACAAGCAGAACTGCTCGACGTTAGCCCTCTTTCCGCCTATCAAGATCCCAACTGGGGAGAAACAGAGGAAAAGGAGAGTGGAGGGAGAGCAAGCGAGTGCGAGAAGGGTGAAGCAGAGGAGATAATGAACACTGAAGCCACAACGGATGAAGCAGAGAGGGAGGAGATAGACCTGAACGAAATGGCCAGAAAGCAAGGGTTAATGACGGATGATGAGTTCCAAGCGGTTTTGGGCAAGGGAGATAGGATCGTGGTAAACCCTGAAGGGGTGGCTGAGGTACTGGACCTCGCATCCCAGGCAGTAGGGAGGGGGGAAACAACCACGGAAGCAGAGGAGTCGGGAGGTGTAGTCCACCAATCAGTGGAGGAGAAGACAGACGAACAAACGGAAAAAGCTGAACAACTTGAGGAGGAGAGGCAAGAGCCGAACACACATCAAGAGGAAGCCTCAGTGGTAACTAAACCCAAGCCAGTAAAGAGGAGGCTAGTGTTGAAAAACGACCCCAAGGCAGAGAGGCAGAAACCCCAAAGAGTGTCACAGAGATGCTTAGGAAAGTGGAAGTCCAACAAGACAGGAGCAAACACAGCAGCAGATGCAGTGGAGGTTTCGAGCGAAGACGAGAAAACTACTCCTACAAAACCTGGGGAAGAGCCCTCGAAAGCTAGCCAGGAGGACACCCAAATGGCAACAGGGACAGTATCATCAACGCCGACTGACCAGAAGGAGAATACTGACAAGGTGGCTGAGGGTCTGGACCTCGCATCAGATTCAGTAGGTCGGGAGGAGGCGACGAGAAGTGATACTAGTACCCGTGCGATGACCGAACCTACCACCCAGGAGGACGTTTCAACAAAAGCCGACGAAGAAGCAGAGGCAATGGAAATCGAAGAAACTAAGTACATCCAGGAAAGGAAGAGAAAGGGGAAATCCCCTGTCAAGAAGAAACAAGCCGTGAAGAAACAGTGCACTGCCAATGCCAGCATAGTGATCAGAGAGCCAGAAGAGAGAGGGAGATTAAGCAACAGCGACTACACTTCCAGCGAGGAGTCTGATTCAGAGAGTGATATCTCTCTAGAAGGGGAAGAATACCATGAGCAGCAGCTCCCCGACAACCACCACGAACTAGTCCACCCTCCGATAGAGAGGATCGTGTACCGACGATGAAGGGTAGAGCTCACTGATGAGCTCATGGAGGACATGAAGCACTACGACACCAAAAAGCTTCAAGATGCATTTGACGACAAGGACGATAGCAGCAAGCAGGTTAAATGCGGAAAGGTACTCCACATACCCTCTTTGGATGAGTTATCTATTCGTGATTCCTTCCTGGCCAGTATGGAAGCATTGGGTTTTGAATGGCTGTTAGAGATTAGGGACCCGGAGATATCTGTGAGGTCAGCAAAGGAGTTCTTCACCACATTTAGGTTCCAAGTCACTGCGGACCTAGACGAGGTGTCAATTTCCTTCAGAATATTCGGAGGAGAACTGTCCATGAGTCTGATAGAGTGGACTGTGCGACTGGGTATGTGTAGCCTGGAGGAGGCTATAGGACTAGAATGGAGAAGCCGTGAGAGGGGGGTACCGAGGAGACACATAGAATTTGAGCCCCAAGAAGCCTGGGAGGAGCTAACCCACCCCGATGCTGGCTAGTTCGCCTCCACTAAATCCAGATCCACCCACTTCAACAATTCCATGCTGAGATTGGTACAACTCTACTTAGGCTATAACCTACTGGGGCAGAGTAATTCAGCTGCCAGAACGTCCATGACCGAATTGTACTTGGTATGGTGCGCTAAACATGGAAGAAGACTGCATTTGGGATTTTGGACAGCCTACCAATGCCACCTGATAGCCACCTACCCAGCTAGAAACTTGTCCCTCTGCCACATACTAGGAGCTTTCGTGCGCAACAACATCATCATAACAGAGGCAGAAGACCTATCTCCGATGTACATGGTCGACGCTCCTGGCCTGTTCGATATACCCTTCTTCGTCCGCACCAACTTGGTATACTACAGAGAAGGAGTACCCCAGTTCTACCCAATGGGAGAAGCCCCTGGGGGAAGGGCACAACAAGGCCAGGAGGGGCAAGCTGGGCAGATCGACCAAGCGCAAAGGCTGAGGCAAGAAAATCTGGAGAGGGCAGTAACTGAGCTGGCAGAGGAGAATAGACAATCACGGGCAGAGATAGCGAAGCTGACAACCCTAATGGAGAGCATCCTAAAGGAATTGGCAAGAGGAAAGGCAAGCACTGGAGTTGGAACAAGTGGACATGGAGGACAGGAAGAAGAAACCACCGGACCTGAGGAAAAAGAAGGTGATGAACAAGAGGAAGAAGATGACAACCAACCGGAACCCACTGAAGAAGAACCAAAGGACCCACCTGCACAGACCCCTGCGCCAAGGAGGAGCAGGAGGAACGTCTGATCGACCCCCCCCCCCCCTCCCCCAAACTGACCAGTTAGTTTTCTTTTTAATTTTAAGTTTTTTTTAATTTGTTTTCTTACTTTTGTTAATAGATAGAATTATGTGTATTAATTGTAAGCAAACCCCATTTATAACACTTAGCCTATTTAATAGTCTAAGTGTGAGAAGTAAAGGGTTTGCTACTTCGGTGCATGTGTTTTTTTTATTATGTTTTTGTGTTTAGTCATAAGCATGTTAACTCACACTTAGCCTACTGCGTAGTCTAAGTGTGAGGAGTTTATATGTTTATATAACATGTTTGTAAAATATTCTGCTTTGTTTTATAAATCTAGGTATATATTTGAAACTCTCCCACTTAGCCTATTGCATAGTCTAAGTGTGAGAAGTTTTTAGATATAATATGTGTTTGTTGTAAATGGGTGTCTGTCATACTAGCCATTCCCAATTTTCACTTCACAGCCCGTATCTGGGGCAAACACTTGTGAAGTGAGAGGGGGGAGCAAATGGCCAGTATGACATGTATATATATGTTATTTGAGTCAGTGCATGTTAGTTTTTTTTTTAGGGTTTGTTTAGGTCTAGGAATTATGTATTATGTTTTTTTTTATGAATGGGCTTAAAACTCAACTGCCTCGAACTGACGGTGAGGGGAATTGAGGGAGATAAGGCATGCCAGAAAACAGAAACCACCCCCTCCAGTAACCCCTAGTCAGTATAGATGATGCAAGTATGAAGGAAAAACCCATCCCTTAGGTCAGACACGAAAGCACTCTTAAAAGGTGAGTTAGAAGCCCCAAAGTAGAACTGTTTTCCACTAAACACTGAAAAAAGAAGAAAGGCTACCACATGATGTCTAGGGCAAGGTGACCGCGTGTAGCAAACCCTGAAGGCAGTAGGAAACCCCCCCCCCCCCACCCCCCCCCCCCCCCCAAAAAAAAAAAAAAACCCTACCGTTAGAACCCCATTTTCTAGCCTGATCTATACCCTGAAATAACCCAACAGCCACTGGAACTATGTGCGTGCAAGGCATAAGGTAAGGAGGTAACTGCCCAGGAGGACATACAAAAGAAACCAGCTGAAGAAAAGAAAGACAAAGAAAGAAGGAGAAAATCGATCTGAAAAATTCCAGATCCAAAAAAATAGAAGAAGGTATAAGGGTGGCAAAGCCACAGGAAGAAAACCGAAGAAAATGGTCGCATACTTGACCACAAAAAGAGAAAGGAGGAAGAAAGAATAAGGGTGGCGAAGCCACAAGGAAGCTACTAACCAGTTGGAAGCCAATGTCAGAAATTGTCCAGCCGAAGAAGAAGCCTTAGCCAGAAGCCCGAATGCACACAGTTCTCCCTCATCAAATAAGTAGTTAGTTTTTGAACCCTAGAGCCTTAGGGACAACTGCCACAAACATTACAAACCAATAGCCCCGTTACAAGCCTTAAAGACCTTCAGGAGCTGCACGTGAGATCTGAGTCCGAAACATCTGTGGTTTAGCATTGAGAGAAAACAGTCCTAACATCCTCTGTGAGGAATGAGTGACTGAGTGAACCCAGTGTTTGGCCTAGGATTGGGTGATCCTGACAAGCAGATATACTGACTGGGGAAGAAAAGGGGGGCGGCGGAAGTTCAAGGCTACCTAAGGCCGGATTGCACCTGATCTCGAGGGAAAGGGTGGTTGAAAATATAGTCTATTCTATGTGTTTAAGTTAACTATATGTTTAATGTGTTTGTGTCGTTGTTTGTTTTCTTTTCCTTTGCGTCAGATTCTTGAGTCTAGTTAGGTAGAGTCGGTCAGGGGGAGTAACCAGGCTCAAATTCGACTTATTTCTTTTTGTTTGTCTTCACGCTTGAGGACAAGCATGTGGTAAGTGTGAGCAGTTTGATAAGTCGTATTCTAAGCCTTGGTTACTGGTCAGTATGTCGTGAAATGCATGTATTATCTGCAAAACAGTTCCTTAAGTGTGCAGGATTAAAGGATCCAAGTCAGTAGGAGACGATTCAGGTGACGCAAGTGAAAAGGGCGCTAGAAGGGTGCAATACTGACCAGGATGCATGCCAGAGAAAAGGCTCGAGATGGAGAAGAAGGATAGCTGGGATGATCATTAACAAGGGCAGAAAAGTCAAAACTTGAAGGAAGTCTACCCTAAAAGCAAGGGCAAGCCTCCCTATAAAAGAAGCCACTTGCGAGAGGTCCCGAGTTCACCTTTAGAGTTGGTCCCTTAGAGTTCGGTCAGGAGCTCTAAGTTCTCAGTTCAAAAAACACACTTAGTAGAATTCTCTCGAGAAGATCAGTCCTTCAGCATTGTCCAACCTCTCGTTCCTCGCCACAGCTATGGTCACTTGGCGTCCAAGAGTCTGCCGGAGAAGTCATCGATCCACCGTTCCAGCCAGTTGCCGTAGTAGTATAGCAGTATCATCGCCCGGAGTGGCCAAACAATCATTATTTTGCTTTCTAGTTTAATCTCTACTTGTTTTCGTCGTTGGTTTTGTTGCAAACACTCATCGTTGTTGCCTTTTGAAGTACTTTGTGAAGTTCCAACGCTTAAATTATGAAGTTTCTATTTCGTATGTCGCTTTGGTTCGAGTTTGCTTCATTCTGCCTAGGAAAATTAGATCTAGTTGTTGCTTTTAATTTCTAAGTGTTTTCTTACCTGGAGTTGTTGATCTGAAGTTGTAGCTATGTTTTAGTCTAATCTTCGTGCTTGAGTCTTCGTGTTGCATTATGATCACCGCCTTGCATGTTAGTCAGTAGAAGTAAAATTGCAGTTTCACCGTTTATTTTAAGTTCGAGCATTTTAATCAATGGATCTTGAGTTTGAGGTTATGAACATGAGTTTAGTTATGGTGTTTGTGTTCATCTGATTTTTTTTTATAATACTTGGTGAAGAAGAAAACGTCAAAATCAACTTTAGTTTGGACCACTTTACTTTTAAGTTACTTTTACTTTTGTTCCCTACTTTTCAGTTGTGCTGTCCAGACCTGTCAGAGAGCCACCCAGCCACCAGATATGCCTTGTAGTCTAAATTTCCTCTTTTAGTAATTGTCTACTTTTCATATGCCTCTGAGACACCTTGTCCCCTATTTCCACGAACAACACCACATGCCTGTTATTTTCACACCCACTAGTCAGTAGAGTACCTCCTTTATTTCTTGCCTAGGTAAATCTCAACCCAAGCGTGGTAGCTAACCAAAAACACCCAGGAAAGTCACCGCAGTTATCCAAACGTGTCCATCCTTGTGGGATTCGACCCTTACCTCCACAATACTAATCAGTAGAAGTGAGTTGAGGAAAATTGTTTGAAGCTAGGTCCCGATTGTCGTACCAACGACTCAGCTGGTTCGGGAATCTCTTCCTGATCAGTTGGATACACTCCAAATTACATACGAAAACCGACTCACAGACCAAAAAGGCCTTTTCAGAACCGCTGGTTCCGGTTTTGGAAATTGTTGAACCGGAACCGAACCGCGAGGGTGTTTCGCAGTTACGGTTCTGATTCCAAAACCGCCAGTTTCAGTTTTGGTTCCGAACCGACGGTTTTCCGGCGGTTTTTCACGGTTCCGAACCGCTAGTTTTTTTTCGGTTCCGGCTTGATTTCGCGGTTCCAGCTTAAAACAGTCAGGAACCGGCGCCGGTTCTGGCACAGTTTCGGTTCGATAATTTTTGAATCTGAACCGTGGTACGGTACCACGGTTCAAAAATCGACAGTTTCGGTTCGGGTAAATTCTCACGGTTTCGGTTCGGAACCGTAACCAGCGGTTACGGTTTCAGTTTAACCCTCTAGTTCAATAAACCTTGGGCAGGTCTAGATGATGGTGAGTTGGCGTTGTAGATGAAAGATCTCATCTTGTCCCTTGGAGTGTCTCCTTCTGAAAAGAAAGATGGCGAGCAATCTTGTCCACATGGCGCATTCCTATAGGGCTATGAAGTTGACTCGCCCCCTACGAGTGAACTTCTTTTATCCGATTAAATAAAATAATTTCTAAATACAAATTTTATTATAAAAAAATTATAATTTCACAGTAATCTATTTAAATATTAATTTAAAATTTCAATTATATTAGTTTATATGTAAATATTTTATTTTTAATAAATAGATTAAAATAAAAAAATGTGAATATTTTATATTTTAATGAATTTCATATTTAAATTAAATTAAAATAATTTAAATAAATTTTATATCAAATAGATTAATATAGAAAATAAAAATTAAATGAATTAGTGAGAATGGAAGAGATTGAGGTTTCGAGGTATTGTCTCTTAACTAGTAAGATATTGAGTAAAAAGTAATGTGTAGTCCACAACTAATGAAGGAATAGATGGATAAAAGATGTTTAAAATACTGGGTTGTGGATAACCTCATAGATATCCACTCTATCAAATGTTGTCACCGCTTGACCGCCACGAATTTTAAGAGATATTAGGAAATTAGATTAAATAAAATTAGTAGAATATTAATCTCAAATTTTATAATTGAATTTATAATATAATGTGAGTGTAATGATAGTTGAGTGTGTACTCTATTTATCTAAAATGAATTTTTTTAAAAAAATTTGCACTATATTTGGTGGATAGCCCAAAATGAAAATGTGGACAATATTCTAGTAATTGCTTTTGGATTTTGCATCACTCTCACATAGGCAGAATTAAGCTAAGATCGTTAACCCGCATTAACCAGCATTTATCGGCAACACAAACTTAGGACCCTTCGCTTTGTAGGAAATAGCGAAAAATGGGTTCAATCTGGCCCGCATTAGGCGAAAAATAGCGAAAAATGTGTAATTCCAGTTGTTTAGTGTACAAGCTTTATTTCTTGAGAGCCTTATAAGAGCATCTCCAATGCCGGCTAGCCAACCGGCTAGCCGATTCGCGTCGCTAGATGAACCATTGGAGCAGGCCAGCCTGAAATCGGCGAAAAAAGCGGCGTGGGCTAGCCGATCGCGTGGCGCTGGCCGATGCGCAGGCTGCCATTGTGGCGTGCCGATCGGCCAGCGCCCTATTTCGATTTTTTTTTTTTTTTTTGAAAACCTATATAAACGCGATTTTAGTTTCATTTTCATTTGCACCACTTGTTTTAACGAGTTTTCTCTCTCTCTAAATTTCTGTACAGGAGCATCATCGAGCGATGAGTAACGCGGGTGGTAGCAGTGGTGGTAGTGGTGGGATGTTGAGGAGTACGAACGGAGGATGAACGAGGCTATGGAGGCCTACATGAACCGCGAGATGGAGCGGTACATGCGTAGGGTGGAGCAGCAGGCGATACCTCGCCCTCCACGGGTCGTCCACCGCCGAGCAGTGATCGGGATCACGTAGCTGCACATCAGCGGCTATATGACGACTACTTTTCAGAGAACCCGCGGTTTCCCGCAAACATGTTCAGGTGGCGTTTTAGAATGCGCAGGGAGTTGTTTATGCGTATCGTTGACGCTTTGGAGCGTCGATATCTGTGTTTCCGCTTCGGGCATGATGCGGTTGGCAGACCCGGCCACACCCCTATTCAAAAGTGCACGGCGGCAATCAGGCAGTTGGCCTACGGAGGCGCGACAGACATGTGGGATGAGTACCTCCACATCGGTGAGACGACTGCTCTGGATTGTCTGAAGTATTTCTGAGAGGGCGTGATAAACATTTTCGGTGAGTACCTTCGAAGCCCTACTCCCCAAGATTGTCAAAATTTGATGCAGATGCACGGGGAGCAGCATGGGTTCCCCGGGATGTTAGGCAGCATAGATTGTATGCATTGGGAGTGGAAGAACTGCCCGACTGCCTGAAAGGAGGCCTACACGACCGGCTACAAGTCAAAGAATCCCACGATGATCCTCGAGGCCGTAGATGATTACCAGCTGTGGATCTGGCATGCGTATTTTGGGGTAGTCGGGTCGAACAATGACCTCAACGTCCTGAACTCGTCTCCCCTTTTCAACGAGAAGTGCCAGGGCATCGGTCCAGCCGTCTCATTTGTGGCCAACGGCAATCGGCATGATATGGACTACTACTTGGCGGATGGGATATACCCTAGGTGGCCTGTCTTTGTGAAGATGATCAGGCACGCAAGTGATGAAAGGAAGGCCTACTTTACGGAACGGCAAGAGTCGGCGCGCAAGGACGTGGAGCGCGCATTTGGTGTGCTCCAGTCTCGATGGGCGGCAATTAAGGGTCCAACGCGTTTGTGGTATGTCAAATGCGTTTCTCAAATAATGTACGCCTGCATTATCACGCACAACATGATCGTCGAAGACGAAGGCGTACAACTGACTAGTTGGGCCAATGACGATGAAGCCGGTCCAAGCCACGGAACGGCCACCCCTAGCGTACGACGTGGGGTACATCCCGATGAAGTCGGCCGCCTCATATTCAACTCCAAAAGGATATAATTGAAGAGTTGTGGGAACAGAGGACTGCACGGCGATAATTTTTTTTCTTTATTATGTAATTTTTTTTATCTATGTACCTTTTTTTAATGCAATTAATGAATTTTCCCGTATATGTCTCGTAAATTTAATTCTGTAATTTAATCGTAATTTTAATTCCGTAAATGTAGTATTTCTTGAATTATTTTTATTGCGGCTGGCCTAAATCTGATGTGGCAGGTGGATTTTTAGTGCTGCTGACGTGGCAGGGAGAGAGAGTGGCTGGCCTATTTGCATTGGAGATGCTCTAATAGACTCTGGCCCGCATTGTTCAATGGAGGAATAGGCGGAAATGATTTATTGGGAAGGGCTTGGTTTATGTATCTGCGTCGATTCTCGCACTTGGAAATGGAGACAAAAATCCCTAGTTGGCTCTCGCATTTTCAATTTCCTCAATTCCATAACTCATTTTTCATTTTCAACTCCACCCACAAAATTGAATTTCGTGTTTGCCCTAGTGGTGAGAAGATCAGTATTGCCCTAATTATTGGTTATCGACATTGTCGTGACGGGTGCGGGAAGGTCACGAACATACTGGTCACACAAGCTTCGATGCCTTCACTCACACTGAAAGTTACATATTTAGTTTAATACATGATGCATTTACGTTTCTTCCTTTCGAACAATCTTTGCCTTGCATTTGCATCTATTTCGTTACTTACAATAGGCTGACATTTTCATTGAGTTGTTCACTTTTGCATTGCCAATTTCACTCTGACATCCTCTGACAACAACAAGCTGGAGTTGCTGACTGAAATTGTGTCATAGAAGCTTTCGGAATCTTCCTAATCCTAGATTGTTTCTCGATAATTTATATATCTAATTACCTTGATTTGCCTCATTAAAATTAATTTCAGGTTCTTGTGCTCTGCGTCTCTCCTTAGTCTCTAACTTTACTGGATGTATTTGAAGTGTTAAGGATCCTCGTTCAGGGCAAATTCAAGCGCCACGGTTCCATAGATACATGTTGTTGTTAAAGATACTGTGATCAAGACCAAATCAAGCCACATCAACGAAATGACACCATTTGAGCTGGTGATCATAGATGAAGCTGCACAGGTGAAGGAATGCAAGTCTTCGATCCCCCTGTATCTTCCGGGGCTGCACCATGCCATACTAGTCGGAGACGAGAAACAGCAGCCTGCAATGGTCTCTCTTTCTCTTCAAGGAAAGAGAGAAAATGGATGCACCACGAAAGATGATAAAAAGGAGGAATCTTGATCATTTTGAGGTGGTTAGACGTGTGAGCTTGAACAAAGAAGAGTGAGAGATGTGTGGGAAGAATTATTGGGAGAATATTATGAGGTGGAAAGTGATGTTGATGTAGGTGGAAAGGAAGTGTGGTGCTGCAATATAAATTAAGGAGATAGAGATTGAGAGAGGATCCTCTACAACCCCAAAACCACACAAAATCATCTAAGCTAGAGAGATACCATACTAGACGAGAGAGAGAGTTGAGAGCAAAGAAAGAGTTTATCACCAAGGAAGAAGAGAAGAAGGAGCAGAGGAGGAGGATTCATCGCAAGATTGAAGACGAGGCCTCCAATCCGCCCAATCTAATTCCGGGTGTTCTTGCTTTAGTTTATTTTTGTTCAAACAATGTTTTTGAACATTTCTTCGAATATTTATTTGACTTTTGTGATGAACATGAGTAGCTAAATCTTCCGTAGAGTTCTACGGGGGAGTTACAATGATCCTTATGTTTAATTGATTTCCGTTTTCTATGCCTTTGTCATGTGGTTATTTTGATTTCTTCTATGCTTATACATTTATTTGATTGATCACTTTATAAATGCATGTGGATTTTACTACAAGAACTGAGAAGTGAGCAGTTTAATTTGAAAGAGAAGAAATTGGCGTCTTTGCCAATATAATCGAGAGATTTGAGCCTTTGAATGAAGCTAAGTATCTTATGAGCTATTAGGAGTTGTTGCCCTAGTTCTAGGAAGGAGAATTCGATTCTAGGTAGCAATCTACAAATTGTATGCTTCGAGAGAAGATATAGTTTTACCTTAGTGATAGCTTAATAACCCTTGAGACCTTTGTTGGCATAGTTTGGAAATTAGTTGAACATGGGATAATTATTATCGATCTCGTAGGATTCTACCTTCTTATCTTTGATCTACATCTTTACCTTTCGTTTATTTTTATTTCTCTAGTTGTTTTTAATTATTTTGATTATTGTTATTTACTTGTTTCAAGTAAATTTAGAAAAACAACACTTTTCGATTCATCTAGATAGTAGTTGAGATTGGTTCGTGGTAATTAGGTTAGCACTCATTGTCTCTGTGGATACGATACTCTTGCTTACTGTTTGCTACATTAGCCCCGTACACTTGCGGGTATACTTGTGTTAAAAATAAGTCGAGTCAAGTTTTTGGCGCCGTTGCCAGGGACAATTAGTGTTACTATAGCCTAATATCGTGATAATAATTGAGATTACAAGTCTAGATTTTATTCGCTTTATTTTTATTTTTCTTTTTGAGTTCTCCAATCATTTTGTGTCCTTGTCCAGGTTGTATGCACACGCGTCCTAAAGGTCTACCTTTAGAGCCATTTGATCCCGAGATCGAAGCATTCAACAAAGGAGGAACACGCAGAGGAGGATAAACCGAAGGATTTGATTTCCTTCACCCTCTCATAGGCATCCACCTTTACAGTACGAGCCTCATTCTCCAGTTCCAATGGCGAATAATAATGAGAATATCAATGTGGAACATCCAGATCCCGTCGTCCATCAACTCCTTCAACAGATGGCCACCTTGCAGAAGCAGTTAGAGGAGCAACAGGGTCGAAGCACACGCATTCGGTGGAACGGGAGCAGAAGATGCCAACACGCGCCTCACCAAGTTCATACAAATCAGCAACACGGTCAAGGCTAATGGGGTCACGGACGAACAAGTTCGCCTCAGACTGTTTCCTTTTTCCTTGAAGGACGATGCCAGAGATTGGTATGATAGTATGGGACCTAACTTTGTGCCAACATGGGATGCAATGGTGCAGTTATTCTTGGAGAAATACTATCCACCCAGCGAGGCACTCAAGCGGCAAGCAGAAGTCATTCAGTTTGCGATGCGTCCTCAAGAGAATGTCCAAGAGGCATGGAAAAGGTTCAAATACCTTATGAGAAGATACCCCAACCACGGTTTAAGTCCGGGGCAACAGATCCTAGCTTTCTACAGGGGAAGCACTCTAGAGGCAATGCGCGAATTGAATATGAGCGCCGGGGGGTCACTCTGCAGGTTGGGAGAAGATGATGATATGCAAGTGATTAAACGAGTGGCTTCCAATGACGAGGGATGGAAGAACGAAAGGAGCAAGTCATATAGGGTGGTCTCTACGTCAGAAGATGACAGAATAGACAGAATGTCAAAGCAGCTGGATATTCTGACCACACAATTGGGAATCATGGAGATGAGACAATCTGGACCAGCAATTCAAGGGGAAGTTGAAGATGTCAACTATGTGCACCAAGGAGGGAATAACATGAACTTCAACAAAGGGGGCGGTAACTATAACCACTATAGTAACAAGGTGCATCCAAATAACTCTTACGGGAATCCCAACAATGCTATGCAACCACCACCAGGATTCGCAATATCTAATGGGATGATCGATGAGCAGAAGAAGCCTACTAAGAAGATATCTTGCCAGCATTCATGATGCAGACTACCAAGTACATGGAGAAAACTGACAAGTACATGGAGAGCACTAGTCAAAGGCTGGGAAAAGTTGAGAATGACGTGCAAAGCTTGAATGCAGACATGAAGAGCATTGGCACTCAGATTAGTCAAATCTCTCAAGCTGTGGGTGCCCAACATCATCCTGGCCAATTTCCAGCACAAACCATAAACAATCCCAAGGAGTGCAAGGCAATAAGTCTGAGGAATGGTAAAAGCTACGAAGGTCCTTCAACTAATAATATATATATATATATATATATATATATAGCTATATTCTAATATACATTATTCCATAAAAATTTTATTTTCCCCCAAAAATTGCATTCTAAAAAGATGTAAAAAGAGCAGGCGTAAAAAGAGTAGGTGTTACATAAAATGGTACTAGTTTGTTAGGTTAAAATGAATTTTACATAGTTAAAAATAATATTTATCGTTTACAAAATGATACGGTGTTTATGTTCATTTGTGTGTAAAACGATACTTTGAACTATAAAAATGATATTCATTGTTTATAAAATGATAGTATGTGGTTGCTGATGCTTGTGGCATAAATGATACTATTTGTAAGGTTAAAATGAACTTTACATATTTAAAAATGATATTCATCATATACAAAATGATATGGTATTGCTGTTGATTTGTGGTTCACGCTCTATTGGTGTAATGATAGTTTGAGAGTATAAAATGATACGTTGCATGCACAAAAATTATAAAATGATACTGTGGTTGCTGATGCTTGTGGCATAAAATGATTGTTAAGTTAAAATGAACTTTACATGCTTAGAGATGATATATATCATTTATAAAATGATATTGTGGTTCATGCTATATTGGTGAAATGATAGTTTGAGAGAGTTAAATAATACTCTGCATTCAATAAAATGGTATTCCTCGTGAATAAAATGGTAACTATATCAGTTAATGTCGTAAATTGACAAACATTAACAATAAATTTATCATATGCAAAGAAACTTATTTAATTGGTAACCTTATTTGCGAGCGCAAAATAATACTCTGCATTCAATAAAATTGTAACCTTATTTGAGAGAGTAAAATAATACTCTGTATTCAATAAAACGGTATTCCTCTTTTATAAAATTGACAAACATTAAAACCAATAGACGGGTGTCGATTGGCGCCCCCAACGTCTCCTCGGGAGTTGGTGCTTGGCGGTTGGGTGCGGGGGGCGACGGGTGCCGATTGGCGCCCCCAATGTCTCCTCGGCTGTTGGGTGCGGGGGCGACAGGTGCCGATTGGCGCCCGGCTCACCCATGCCTTTTCGGCTGGCTGTTCTTGGCAGCTGGGCGTGGGCAGTCGGGTTGTATGCGGGGGCGGCGATTGGCGCCCGTCGTAGTAGTGTCTTGGTGCAGCCACCCGTTCTCGATGGCAGGGAGCGGTGCGAGCGGTTAGGCTGAGACGCAGGGCGGCGGGTGCCTGTTGGCAAAATGGCACCCCCAATGCCTGGATGGGCTGGCGGTTGGGTGCGGGCGGCCGTGTTGGGCGAGGGGCGACGTGTGCACCCATGCCTCTTCGGCGGCCGTGCTCGGCAGCTTGGTGCTGGCAGTCGGGTCTGGGCATGGGGGACGGCGATTGGCGCGCGCGGTCTTATTTCTCCTCGGCGCCCCGCTCTTGGAGGTTGGGTGCAGGAAGCTGGGTTGAGGCGCGGGGCGACGGGTGCCGATTGGTGCCCCCAATGTCACCTCGGCCGTCGGTGCTTGGCGGTTGGGTGCGGGCGGCTGTGTTGGGGCGGGGGGCGACTGGTGCCGATTGGCGCCCGGCGCACCCATGCCTCTTCGGTTGGCCGTGCTTGGCGGCTAGGCGCAGACGATCAGGTTGTATACGGGAGCAACGATTGGCGCCCGTTGTGATAGTGTCTATGTGGCCACATTATGGCCAGCCATAAACTAGTTTAATAGCACAAAAACCCGGTTTGCATAAAATTTCCGATTTTGTTAGGAATTGATTTTACTTTTATAACCTTCTCATGTTTGGAGGTGAAATTGGCGCTCTTTTCTCTTCTTCTTTTCATGTCCCGCCAGTATTAGTTTCTCTCTCCCCATATTTGTAGCCATGGAGGTGAAATTGGCGCTCTTTTCTCTTCTTCTTTTCATGTCCCGCCAATATTAGTTTCTCTCTCCCCATATTTGTAGCCATGTTTGAGTCGGCACTCTCTCTCTATCTCTTCTATCATGTTCAGCATTCTCTCTCTCCCATATCTGGAGCCTTTCTCTCCCATCTCCACAAAAATGTGAAAAGAAAATTTGATGCAGCAGCGAGACTTTGAGACTAAAAATATCTGGAACCTCACCCATTTTTAGTTTCTCCCTCCCCCATATCTGGAACCCTCACCCATCTCCACAAAAATATGCAAAAAAAAAGTCCCCAAATCGGCGAGACTGAGATAGGACAAAATTTGAATAGGTTTAGTGGCAAAAAAACCCCGATTTACATGTTTAGACAAAATTTGAATCGGTGGAGAAGTTGTCGAGAAAGAGTACATAATTTTGATGTTCCGACTAAAATACACAATCGGTGCAGGGCTATAGGAAAGACTCCAGTGTTGATATTTTTGGTTTTCTATAAAATTTGGATGGATTTCTTAAATGTTTTCTATGAAGGTATTTTTTATTTTCTGTAAATTTTTGTTTTTGTTTTTGGCTTCTCCCTTGAATGAATAATACTATGACGGATAAATAAACGAACGAAAAAGGAGCAGGAATTGAAATGTGTAATGGAAGCAGCATACTTGTACTGATAAATGGACCAATAAATGAACGAAAAACGGGTGGGAATTTAAATGTAGATGTTGTAGACAATTAATTGAAATCTTGTAATTAAAGAAGCATGCTATCTATCATCCACAATTTTAAGTAAATAAAATCAGCAACTCCATCGCAAATTTTAACGATAAAATCTGATTCTCAGTTGATTTGTTTAATTGAATTTAAATTCACCTTAATTGTCCAATTAATCTAAAAATGAATGCAAAATGTAATAGAATAAATTGATAATTTGATACACTTGTTTGTTTGACTAAAAGTAAAGTTTCCATAAAAAATTACTCCTAAGAAAATGAATCCCGGAAATATAATTTCTAAACAACTTTACTTTTGGGTTTAGAAAATATCAAAATATTTCAATTTTATTTATTCATATTTAATATTATTTGGAGTTTATATTTAATTTTAAGCAAAATGTGGAATACAACATAATATTAATTAAAAATATGTATGAAAATAAGCAACAAATAATCCTTGAATAAATTAAGTTCAATCTAATAATCTAGTCAAATTTTAAAAAGTATGGAATCTGATTACTTAATTTAATACTCCCTCCGTCCCGGATAATTCGGGTCATTTTGATCGGGCACGGGTTTTAAGAATTGTAATGTAAAGTGAGTTGAAAAAGTTAGTGGAATGTGGGTCCTACCTTTATATATTAGTTTTATAATAAAATGTGAGTAGGAATGAGTTAGTGGAATATGAGGTCCACTACTAAAAATGGTAAAAGAGAAATGGGACAAATTATGTGGGACGGACCGAAATGGAAAACTGGAACGAATTATCCGGGACGGAGGGAGTACTATTATACTCCATCCGTCCCCTATTAAGAGTCACACTTCATTTTTACCATAAATGGTAAGTAAGTCTCACATTCCACTAACTCAATTCACTCACATTTTATTATAAAACCAATATAAAAAATGGGTCATACATTCCACAAACTTTTTCAAACCAATTTTTCTTTACATTTTTTAAAATCCGTGTCCGGTCAAAGTGTGACTCCTAATGAGGGGCGGAGGGAGTATTAATTTGGTGTTAGATTCAATTGAGTTATTCAACCAAACAATTTAATTAAAATTATATTCACCTGAATAATTCTATTGAACTTTTAATCAGTTGAACTATTTAATACTAGTACTTTTTTTTTGTTTATTTAATACTAGTACTTAGATTCACTTGTTCATTTGAATTTGAAAATCATATTTATTGTCCAATTACATAAACTTGGTAGTATATGAAAATGTAGTAGATTAAAATGATAAACTTGAGAGTTTTACTAATTCTAATAATTCAATTGAATCTTAGATCAAATTGAACAATTCTATTGTTTAGATTCACTCGATTATAAGACGTAACTAGATAATTCAATTGAACTTATAATCAATGAATATGCGATTTAGGGTTCTGTTGGTTTTGGGTTCAATGTCGTTTCTGGATTGAATAAACTTCTTCTCGATTTGTGATTGGGTTTAGGATGTCCATGGCTGGGTTTAAAATTGAATAAACTTCTTTCCCGATTTTGAATGTGCAATGGGTATAATAGTTCATGATTGTGTTTTGGTGTAGGATGTCCCGTCTTCGCGGTCTTCGAGCAGAATGACTTGGCCGAGGTTTGAGGCAGTGGTCTGTGATCATGGTCTTGAAGCCGATGTGGTGACATCAAATACGGATGCCAATCCCGGACGACGCTTCTATCGTTGCCAAGTATGGAAGGAGGACGATTGCAAATTCTTTCGTTGGATTGATCCATCGTTGTCGCCGAATCAAGAGTACTTTTTTAAGAAATTGAAGATGGATAGGGACAACGTGCAAAGAGCGTTGAGAGATAAAGTTGCTATGCAGGATGCACTTGATGAGAGTGTCTGTTCCAAAACCGCTGAAGTTGAAGCACTCCAAGGTGTTGTCGCAGATTTACATCGTCAAAACCGGAATTTGAAGGTTGTCATTTGCATTTTATGTGTCGTCATTTGGATACTGACGTAGCTTATCTAATAGAACCAATGATTGTAGTAGACTATGCAAGTTGAACTCCAATGTAATACACTACGGAAACAATAATATTGTAGTGATTTTTCTCCTATGAATGCATTGATTAGTGAGTTCAAATATAACATTGAGTAATTATTTTTCCCTATGAATGCATTGAGTTACGAGTTCAAATTTAACCAGGATGCTATACATTAAGAGTTCATGTCCAACAAAGAAGAAGAAATATAATAGAAAGGGGAAGCTGCCACAAAACACACAGTTGAATTGATCATAGTTTGCTGCCACAAAACACACTGTCTACACATAATTTAGTACCCAACCACATATAGTTTGGTGCTCACAAAACACATTGTTAAGACATAGTTTGGTGCTCACAAAAAAACATTGTTTTCTTCCACACATTCAACATCTTCAACCATTGTTGTTGCTTTGCTGCGTGAGGATTGAGCCATCACCTCCTCCCGAACCTCCTCCAGCATGTCCTCCAGCACGCCCTCCACCACGGCCTCCTCCACGACCCCCCCTTCTTCCAGCTCTCCCCGTAATAGCAATGGTACCATTTTCGGCATTAGATGGTGTCTTGCGAGGCCTTCCCATCTTGGCCTATAAATTGAGTAATTGCAATGTTAGTAATAATAGATAGAGATAAAATATAGTTGTACAATTAAAACTAGAGTTTAATACCTTTGGTTTAGGTTGGACTTCAACTGGATCGTTTTTGCAAGTTCTAGAGTTGTGGCCTTCTTGGAAACACTTCTGGCATGTCATTACACATATCTTTCTCATTCTATTAGGCCTAGCTGGATCCTTCTCGAATGGATCCCTCCTTCTTACCTTCTTGGGCCTACCGGGCATCTTTTTCACAGGTGGAGGTACAACCGGGTACCCCTCAGCAACTGGCCATAATTTCTCCCCATTTAACGCTGGCAACCCATATCCATAAGCAACCTTATACTTGCTCAATGAGAAGTATTCATGGACATAATCATCAACATTCTGCTTGAGGAAGTGAATAACAGCACATGCATGAAGGCAAGGAATTCCAGTCAAATCTCATTTCCTACAACCACACTGCCTTGTGGAAGGAGTCACTACAAACCTATCCTCAAAGTGGCTAACTTCAAATTTCCCCCCAATTGCAGGAATGGTGGTACAATTTCTGCTTTCATAAATCATAGCTTCAATTTTTTTCCTCACTTTTGGACACACAGTAGAACTACTCCCAGCAATCTCCATTTCTACACTCTTTCTATAAAGTCTCTCCATGAGTGTGGTTCGCATTTCCTCAAGCATGTCTACTACATGTTTGCTCCTAGCCTCCAGAATATAGGAGTTGAAACATTCACAGACATTGTTAAGAATAGCATCAGAGCATTGTACAGGTGTTAGAAAAGCCTTACAGAATCTGCTTGGGTTTTTGTCCATTAAATCAGCAAAAGCCTGTCCATCTTCCTTCTCTAGCTCTCTGCATGCAATCTCATACTCTTCCATATAAGTACATCTAACCAGCCTCCAGAAAAGCTGCTTCAAAAGTGGACCTTTGTGGGTTTTTTTCCAGTTAGCATAGATATGCCTTGCACAGTTTCTATGCTCTGCAAATGGAAGTAGATTCTGAACTGCATTCTCAAGTCCCTATCAAACAACATTGTAAGTGAAAACATAACAAATTAGACAACAATTCCAAATAAAACATACATATAACTGGCATAAATTAATAAGTTAGCATAGTATATACCTTTTGTTGATCACTGATAATGATAATTCCTACTCCTTCACCCAATGCCAACTCTTCAGCAAGAATATTAATGAACCAAGCCCAACAAACTTCATTCTCAGCCTCAACCACTGCCCAAGCAATGGGATACATTTGATTGTTGCCATCAGTTCCTACAGCAGTTAACAATATCCCACCAAGATATGTCTTAAGGAAAGCACCATCCAGACCAATCACCTGTCTACAGCCCTCCTTGAAACCCTTTCTTAGACCACTAAAACCAATGTACACAGCCTTAAATACAGCACCCACATCCACATGTAATTCAAACCGCCCTTCTCTGTCAGACCTACCCAACTCCAGCATATAACTCCTCAGCTTTGCATAATGATCTTCCACTGTTCCCATCAGCATCTCAATTGCCTTTCTCTTGGAATGGTATAACCTCCACTTGGTTGCATCAAATGCAAACCGCTGCATCAAGTCCTTACCTAATTCCTTGCAACTGAACTCTGGTCTAAGCCTAAACACATGCAAGTATTTTCTGGCAATCCAATTAGATGTCACAATCTTGTTTCTCATAGCCCTAGGACATGTGTGCTCTGGTTCCAGTTTCTTAATTACTACACAACCCGTTTTACTCACAACACTCCCAGAACAGAACCATTTAACAAGGACTTTTGCAACCTGCCTCAAATGCCTTCCTATTTGCTCTCTTGAAGTGGATCTCCCAACCATTTTCAACTGCATTGTCTGTCAGAGCATCTCTGGCTTGAAAACCATCAATAAATCCCATTCCAATACACAATTTTAAATGCTTATGATCACATCTTGGATCATACATCACTTTGGCATGTCTTTCCATCTTTCTTCTCCCTTCATCTTGAGAATCAGTTGAGCTAGAGTAGATATCACCTTCTTCTGAATTCTCATACTCAGACACATAGTCACTTATTTGCCCACCACTGACTAGGCCATAGAACATGTCATCAGTAACAACAAACTCTTTCTCCTTATTTTCTTTTGCTTTCTTCCTTCCCTGTGTGTATTCCTCATCCTCTGACACTAATTCCTCAGCCTCCATGTCATCATCAGTTTCCTCATCTTCAGAAGATGGTATGTAACTCCCATCATCCTCACTGTCATATCCCATACCCACTCCAATACTTTGATCAGGCTTATCTCCCACACTCTCATCAGGTCTAGCTCCCACATTCTCACCCACATCCTTAGATGTAGATTTACTAGCTCCCACAGTCTCACCCACATCCTTAGATGTAGATTTACTAGCTCCCACATTCTCATCCACATCCTTAGATGTAGATTTACTAGCTCCCACATTCTCATCCACATCCTTAGATGCAGAATTCCTAGCTCTCACACCCTTACCCACACTTTCAAACACTGACTTCTGGGAAGACTGGAACAAACTTTTCTTCACACTGCTTTCAACATTCTTTTCCACAGTATTTTGGGTGGAAACTGATTTGAACTTGCCAGCCTTTGAAGTTGTTTCCTTTCTACTCTTTGTGTTACACTTGCTCTTATTCACATACTCAACATTAGCCTTTCTCACTGACTCAAACTCAACCACTCGATGCTTGACAGCTTCATCACCCATAGTGTCTCCCCTGCCCACGGATTTATCTTCAACAATTTGCTCTAGGCCACCCTTCTTCCCACCAACAACATACACATCACATACTTGATTTTTAACCGTGGTTAGAAACTTCAGCATTAACATCACCTCCGCATCACCTTTTATATCAATTTGCTGCACTCCCCATTTTCTCTTGAAGCTAAGTCTATCCCAACTGTCTAAACCTAGTTTGTTCAGTTCCTCCACTAGGTCGAAGTAACCAAATCTATCTGGATCAAACCCAATGCCTTCCCATACTTCCCCACCTATGTATTTCTCGCAAAACTTCCCATCTGGAATGAAATTCCCTCCATGGTAAATCCGAAGGAGAAAAGGCTTACTGAAAAATTATTGGAAAAAGTCAAAAAAACAGAACCAGATGGGGGAGGGGGGAGGGGGGGCAACGAATTTAAACAATAATGCAAGTGGGGACCAAGAATTTTAAACAAAATTGATGCTAACTGGGGACCACCGCCGAACCCTAAATTTAATCAAAATCGATGCAAAGCAAGATCAAGTTAATTTAAACAATGCAAAGTGGGGACCAACCAACGCTTTTGCAGTAAAAAGGGCAAAGATTCACTTACGGGTTCGGATTCGGCTTGTCCGGGAAGAAACCCGGCCACATCTCCATGTCGAAGAATCCTTACGCACTGCTCGTCGCCGTTGCAGGTAAGCCTATGGACTCGTCGTGGTCTTGCTCGTCGACCAAAGAGGGGACTCACGCACAGCTCGTCTCGTCGTCGGCGTGCTGCTTCAGAGAGAGAGATTTCGGATATACAATTTTTAGGGTTTGAGAATTTGAGGGTGAATTGAGGTTAGGTTAGGTTAATTTTGCTTGTAAAATTCGAGTGTAAATTATTTGTATTTACTGAATTTACATTTTTTAAAGTATTAAATTTTATTTTGTAATTTTATTGTGTAATTTTAGTTGCATAGTCAATAATTATTGACCAAGTCAGCCGCCACGTCAATTAAAAGATACACGTCAGCTCACTCTTTGACCGGAAAAACCATCATGGGAAATCGGCGACTAAATGCAAAGTTCGTGACTTTACACGCCAATTTTATAGGTTGTGGGAAAAACCGGAATTTAGAGAAAGTTCGTGACTTTTAAGGCAGTTAGCCCTAAAATAAACTGTGTTCAATTTACGTCAGTGTATTTCGAATGATTCATATCTCACAGAGACGTACTTATTCAACTTAAAATTGGCTAAGTTCAATGTACAATCTCATATAATATTACTCCTCCTCTGCAAATGGATTGAACATGTGGAAATAAAAAAGAAGAGAAGGAATGAATAGATATTAAATAAACAAGATAGAAGGGCGTGAGAAAATGTCTGACGCAAGATGTTATCTTTAATTTCCAAGGCTATTAGCAATTAATGCGTCTTTAATTCAGATTTTAAAATTTGAAAGCTGTTAGAGGGAAAAAAAACGAAAATGATGTAAGGCAAAACCTTTAAGTAATTTTAATTTTTTGATATATGTAAGTTGACTAAATTAACCTTGTGTGGCCAGCCATAATGTGACCATTTAGCATCACCCTTTAATTAAACTACTATACAAAATTAATTAAGTTTATGCACAACTAAACACCAATAACCTGCAAAGACTTGTCAAAGTGAGTTTCATCATTATCAACACAATCGTCTTTGTGCATTGATGACCCAACTAGAATAAATGATGTATATGCTTCAAATTTTAGTTAACTGTCCGTCTCTCTATCCATCTTTATATATAGATGGTTAACATTATTCCTTAGTTTTTCATTTTTTGTGCATGGCAATTTTATATGTTTGTAGACTGTAGTAGGTTATTGATTGGAGCCCGTGAACGAATATAACCGTTTCCTGCATCTGTTGTGATTAATTGAACATTTAAGCATAAAACCATGAAACTCATTAACAAAGATTCCTTTTGTACCTTGCGATTTTCGCTGTTTATAGAAGATAGAAACATCATTACCCTATTTCACGTGATCATTTCTTCATGCTTTCACTACCATTCATTAATTGTATATATAGTACTGATGTGAATCTGGATATTCACAATCATAGGATGCAAGGACATCGAGGGCCATGGGTTGATTGGGGTCCGAAAAGAAGGTGGAGATATGGCAAGGAGCCAAGCCGGATGCGGAGGTCTGACTCAAATGAGAATTTTCCTATTAAGATGGTGTCCAAATTCTCTTCTAAGACCACCATTGTCTTCATCGTCAAAATAGCTTCGCGTGAGTACCTTTCACGCCTCAATCGGAGCCCGGACGAGGAAGTTATGGTTGTTTTACAAAAGCCGCGCAGTCCAACAAGCAAAACGCCCGACCACAGAGAATTTGCCCGGCCTGGAGAAGAAAAACGCCCGACCCGGGCGTTTTGTGCGATTTTCGAATTTTGCTCATTTTTCCTCTTTTGTTTTGCACTTTTAACCTCTAGTATAAATACCCATGTCTAGGGTTTTTGTCATCAGCTTTTGAATATTTGTAAGAGACAATTTCTCCATATTTGAGAGCTCACCTTCTTCATCTTTTGAAGACTTATCAAATTCCTTCGGGTTGCATTCGATCTTTTGTCGGGCTAAGGTTGATTGTAAAGGTATGCTTGCTAGTTCTTGTGTTGCTAGTTTGTGGAGCTATTAGGTGTTTGTGTGAAAGTGCCTTTGGGATTTCTTTCTTGTTCTTCACCTAAATCATAACACTAATCCATTCTCTATCCTTTTATCCTTTTTTCTTGTTCCATTTCTTGGTTTATCTAGTTTATTTGTTGGGTTTAATTACAAGAATAAGTTCGGGGCAAATTTATAAGTCTTCAATCTATAAGATTCACATTAAGTACTCTACTAAATTGATTTTCCTCGGTGGTATGTACAAATGTGTTGGTAACATGCAGTAAAGTGAGAGATGAAAAGAAGGAATATAACCTAGTTGTTGCGTTGCGTTGCTCTGCTCCTGCCCGCTGGTGGTCGTCAGGCGGCGACATGGCGTTGACTACTCCTCCATTACTGACTCATGTAGGCCTGCAAATACTGCACCGGTACCCAAAAATCCATCATTTCTCCTACTTACACTCAATCCAATGTGTGGTGCAGCGTAACAATACATCCTTTTAAAACAATAGTTTTGGTGCGAACCTAATTATATAGTACTCCCTCCATTCCATGCGAACCTAATTATATAGTACTCCCTCCATTCCATCATAAACGATTCGCTTCATTTGGACACATGATTCAAGAAAATGATGTTTAGAGCATCCACAGCGCATCGCGCTGCTGTCTCCATCTCGTCTCAAAGAGACTAGCCGGATAAGAGACGGCGATGCGGAGCGCATCTCGTCGCGTGTCTCGCCCGGAGGAGCCGTCTTGGAGACAGCTCGCCACGCTCCTTGGCGACATGGCGAGCTGTGGTTCGTGCGTGACGCCCACTCGCCAGCCCGCGAGTGGGCGTCGTTTATATCCGTTAAAATTGATTTTTTTTTTAAAAAAATTCAGAAAAAAATTTAAAAATTAAAATATATATATAAAAAATTCCAAAAATTATACTAGCCGTTTATAGCCGTTTTTTTCAAATTTGTAATTTTTTTTCAATTTTTTAAAAGCCTCCAATCACTTTTATAAATACCAAATCATTCCCACAAATTATCCACCATAAAAAAACTCTCTATTCTTACTCAAACACTCTACATTCTTAGAATTTTTTTAGGATTTTAAATTGTAATTTTATTTTATTTAATGAAGTGTGACTTTATTAATTGGATTTGTTGAAAATAAAAATAAAAAATGAAATTGAATGAATAGTTAAGAGATGAGATGGTGTTAAGAGATGGAGGGATGTAGGTGTTATCTCTTAGTTAAGAGATTGAGTGAAAAGTACAGTGGGCCCATGAATAGTGAAGAGATGAGGGGGTTAAGAGATGGATAAGAGATAGCATTGGGAATGACCTTAGAGAATTAAGAGAAGAGATAACTAGTAGGGGAGAGAATAAAGTGACAAGTGAAGAAGAAATAAAATGGGAGAGAAAATAAAGTAAGAAAAAGTAATTATATAATAATATTTTGCCAAAAAAGAGAAATAATTCATTTTAAATGGAACGTACCAGAAATTAGTACTAAGTGTAAAACTCACTTATGGTGGGACATAGGAGTTTATCTAAGTACATTTTCTTTTTGTTTAAGTGTGTGATAGAGTAGGTTTGTTTCTTATTTGCGTAGAATTCTTAATTGGATTTTGATTTTTTCCTAATGAAATGAAAAGACAAGGAATTTAAGATGATTGCTGAAACCTTTCGTGCAAAAAGTACTAAAAGGGTTTTGTTGTCAAGATTATGTTAGGAAAAGTAATATGATTTCATAAATTTTAAATTCATGTGTTTGTTTGAATTTTTAATCAGACTGTGAAAGTGATCTAAATGATGAAAACAAGGAAAGTAGTACTCCCTCCTAGGGATGTCAGTGCAGCCCAACTCGTGGGCTGACACGAATAGCCCGTTCAATTTATAGGGTTAGGATTAAAAATTTATAGCCTGATAAAATCACAACCCAATTAACCCAAACCAGATTAACCAGCAACCCATTAGGGCTGGCCCGAAAACCCAATAAAATTTCTATTGTTCTATTTATTTGACTCATAATTCGCCACTTCAATGATTATTTTTATTATATAGATAACTACAAAAATAACTTTCAATTTTATATTAAATATACAAATTAATAATAGATAAATAAATTAGAAATTCCAAATTCACTAAAAAATATATAAATTTCTAAAATAATTCTTTAAATCTTCTCGAAATATGTTTATACTTCATTTTGCACAAATCTCAAATATTAATATTTGTTCATGCTTATGTTTGAGTTTAAGCATATATTTCAAATTATCAAATTTATCAAAATTAAATGTTTTACATTTTATAAATATAACTAATTTTCATCATTATTTATTGGATCGATCGCATGTTAATTTTATCGGTAGCAACCCGATTAATCCGTTGGGCTAGCCTGAAACCCGAGTTTTTAGGATTATGGTTGAACTTTTATAACCCGAAAAAAAATCACAACCCGATTAACCCATACCCGATTGACCCGAAACCCGATAGGGTTGGCTCGAAACCTGTTGGGCTGACCTGATTGACACAATTTTTCAGAATCCTAACTTTTCTTAGGTATTTTTTTTTCTGAGTTTTAAAATTCTTACACATTTAGATATCTAATGTAATATAGTATTAATTTATTACTAATAACAATGCTATAATTACAATTATCATTATAATAACTACTCCCTCCGTCCGTGAATAAGAGTCTCATTTTTCTATTTTAGTCCGTCCGTGAATAGGAGTACCGGTTCACTTATATCATAAATGGTTACACTAACTTTTTTCTACCCATTTATTTTAAAATTTCTTAAAACCCGTGCCGCCCATAAATGGGACTCCTAATGGCGAACAGGGGGAGTATATTATTTTTATTATATTTATATATAATTTTTATTATCATAATAATAATAATAATTTAATATTAAATAATTAAAATATAATTAAATATAATATAATAATAATTATTATTATTATTATAAATTTATAAATTAATAATTCATCATTAAAGTATGTAAATTATAAATTTTTATTCAATTATAATATTAGTAAATATTATAATTATAATAATAATCATATTTATTATTATTATTATTATTATTATTATTATTATTATTATTTATGATTATAATTTCAGTAGGTAACTATAATTATAATAATATTACTCATTCCATCCCATAGAAATAGGTCATATTTCATTTTTCGTTTGTCCCATACAAATAGCCCATATTCAATTATGAAAACATTTTTCTCCTTCTCTTTAGTTTATTTTTTATGGGTCCTACCATTCACTACATAATTTCAACTACTTTTCTCCTTCGCTCTTACTTTACCAATTATGCATTAAAACTCGTGTCAATCTCAAATGTCTTATTTCTATGGGACGGATGAAGTATTATATATTATGATGGATAATCCATATTTAAATTATTCATCATAATAATAAATGTAATAATATACTCGCTCCGTTCCATAGTAGTAGAGTCATTTTGTCATTTTGGTACGTTCCATAATAGTGGAGTCATTTTCCTTTTTAGTAAAAGTCAACACATTTATTCTCACTTACTTTTTCCTCTCTTTTACTTTATTATCTTTTTATTTAATACATTACATATCATTTTCATAATCTCCGTGCCGGAAAGAAATGTCTCCACTATTATAGAACGGAGGGAGTAATTATTATCATTTTTAATAAACATATTTTCAGTTTAGTGTTTAAAAAAAAGATAAAATTTAAAATCTTGATATTTTTCAAACACAGGAAAGTAAAGTTGTTATGAATCATATTCCCAGAATTTATTTTTTCATGAATCATTTTCTTTGTTAACTTAACTTTCCTGTCAACCAAACATGGCCTAAGTATAAGAGAATATAAGGTCATTATTGGTATGATGAGATGGAATGGACTGAAGGGAAAAAAAAAAAAAAAAAAAAACTAGAATGAAAATGCAAAAAAAATGAAGAAAAAAAAAATTATTTAACTTTCACCCTCATTCCATTCCATCATGCCAAGAATTGTCTTAGATTATACAATTGGATTTTTAAAAAAAAAGTGTTTTATAGTTCTATTTCATAAATGGAAAATACACTCAAGTCTCTTATTGGTATGATGATTTGGGTGAGGGAATGGAACGATGATTTCTACGGACACATAATACACGCTACATACACACAATACACACGGCCCACATACAGTATAGCTCATACACACACTAAACACACAATGCCTATACTGCACACACAAAACATATATTTCACGCTCACAATGTGCACACAATGCACACTATACTCACAACACACTTTCACACAACCTATGTGATCCGCTTGAATTTTGCATGATTTTAGAGATTAGAATTGTGTGATTTTGATTATGTTTTTATCTCGATTATGTTAGTGTTTTGACTAGTTTGTGAAGAATGTACATAAAAGAGCTTAAAAAAAAGTAAAAATGAACGAAAGGTAGATCACGAGACCAAACATGGAGAAACTGCGCATGCTAGTGACTCGTTGGGTTCAAAGCACTTGCGAACCCGAGCCTCTATAATCCATAAGATGCCAGCAACTTGTTGGGTTCAACCCACTTGTGAACCTAACAACTTGTTGAAAAGGCTCTATAGAATATGTCTAATGACTCGCCGGAAAGACACTGTATACAGAAGACATCAAGCGACTCGTTGGGTTCAATACCCTTGTTAACCTAGCAACTCGCTAGGAAACGTAATTGCTCCCCTAATCCAGCCCTAGGTATAAATGGACCTAGGGCATGATTTCCAACCATCCAGCAGCCCCCAGACACATTCTTCAACGATTTTGAGAGAGAAGCTATGAAGAGGAAGACGAGAATTTATCCTACGGATCGAAGAACAAGGATTTCACTCCGACAATTCACCTCGGAGCATCTCAGAATAGCTTTTATTGTGAATTCTATGTTTTCTTGGTGTAATTCCTTTGAATTGTTGATGAACATGACTAGCAAATTCAATATGGTGTAGAACATATTTCCGATGGTTTTAAATATGTTATAGTAATTCTTTTATATTCTCATGTGTTGGATTTGATTGTTTTTAGCTTCTACAATTCACGATTTTGATCATCATGTGAATGAACACCATTCAGGAGAAGGGTAGTTGTATGTGAATGAAAACAATCAACACGGTGGTTAATTGAGTCGAGAGACCTTGAGACTACACGTGAAAAATGAACTGATTGATAGAGCTATTAAGAGTTGGATAATCTAGGACTTAAAGGAGACTTGGGTTTAGAGTAATCAACCGTTAATCACATGCATTCAAGAGAAGCTTCGTTTTATCTAGAGTTAAGATTATCAAATCATAGGATCCTACCTCCTTCTTATAAGTTAATCCATCCTTTTTCTATAATTTTAATTGCTTTATATAGTCCATATATGTAGATACGATACTTTAGCTTGCCCAAACTATAAAAGCCACATACATTTAATTACTCATTAAAATCAATGCGAGTAACCATGATTTGAGGTGCAGAACCTGCACTGACTTCCCGATATGAGATTATTCCCTTTGTACAAAAATAAGAGTCTTATTTTGCTATTTTGGTCTGTCCCACAATAAAAGTCATATTTCACTTTTACCATAAATGGTAAGTAGACCTCACATTCTACCAACTTATTTCACTCACATTTTATTATAAAATTTGTAGGAATCAGATCACTCGGGATTCACTAATTACCGGGACCTCTTTTATTGCAAAAGATCTGAGATGGCTAATCTCAGAGTTACAAGCCAATTACAATGCAATCAATTACAAGATTACAAAAGAACTATGAAACCAACTAAGTATCTATTATAGAGTAAGAACCCTAATCAGAAACCCTAGCTGACTACAGATCCTTTACCAGATCTGGAATCCAAGCCTCTACTGATTGGGAAGCCTGCACACTAGATACACACGTTAGTAACACAAGAAAAGGATCCTTTCGGATCTAATCAGAAAGGAATAACAAAATATCAGAAGATTTAGGATGTGGCTCAGGTCGCACACACAGAACTGCACAGGGCCAAGGACCTCCTCAATCTTCACCAACAAGTCTCAAGGGAGCACCGTGAAGTAATCCAACCCTAAACCCTAGGGATACTCCGATTACTACAACACAGAAGCCACCTCAACACACAAGGACCAAATGTCTCACAACCGCAACCACAAGGCTTCAAGAACACCAGATTCTCACAGATCTGAGAAATCAAGCGAAGATGTTCACCCAAAACGAATTGATTCGAACACAACCGTTCAAACCCAAGAGGAATATCCAATCAACACAGGAGTTGAGAGATAAGCACTCAATTCTCACTAAAACAGAGAAGAGAGTCACCGGAGAAGAAGATCGGAGCCATTTCTTAGAGAGAGAAGAGAGAAGTCTAGAGAGAAGCCGGAGATAACGAATGAGAGAGAGAGAGAGAGAGTTCTGGATTTCGAATGAATGAGAGAGAAGGTCAGGAGTCACAAATTGACTCGGTAAACAAACACAGCCCTTCATCCAACAGTCCACATTCATGATCGTTGTGAGATGGCCACGTGGCAGCCATCGGAGCATCCCTCCTTAAGTTATTGGGTCAAACCAATATGGGTCATCAATAATAGAATGGGCCACATGAATTAAATCAGCCCAGCTGATTAATATCAAAGCCCAAACACAATTTAGAGTCCATAATATTTCACATACTCCACCTTGGACTAAATTGGATAAACAGTGGAGAGCCATGGTCATGTGTTGCTTTCATCATAGCTTACAAGGCTTATCTCAAGACACCAAAGAGTTTTTTAGGCTCATTAGTCAAGAGAGAAACCAGGTTGTCTAACAAGACACCAGATGGCAAGCCAATTAGTCTTGTAGGACTTTAGTTGCATTGTGATTTCAATTAAGCCAAGACCTAAAGAATCAACAAGGTCTTCGCCGAGACATGCAGATGCACATGCTAACCACAGTCAAAATGCAGACTTTTAATGCAAGAAAGTAATTTTTTAAAAGGTAAACATTCAGCAAGATTCTTATCCGTATACACCTTATGCAAAAACACTTCACCTTTTTCAATCTATATTCTACTAACTTATTCAATTAATTTTTCTTTAAATTTCTTAAAATCCGTATTATAATTAAATAGGACTTCTATAGTGGGACAGATAGAGTACTTAAAAGGAAAAATGGGTAAAGATTACGTATGAAACTATGTAATTTTTAAGTGACCTTAATCAAGTTTATATCATTATATTTTTTTGAAATAAATTATATAAGGTGTGAGAATCATGCAAAACTTTTTAAAGTATCTCATACATTTGTTCAACATCATATGGCCCACAACCATAATTGTGACTGATGTGTGTATCTACCCCGTCCATGTGCTTCACGTTTTCGGACCACACAAGTCCACAATTAAGGGGTTTAATTAAAACCCAATTAATTAATACTAACTTTAACTGCAGAGTACTACATTAATCATAATTATAATTAAAATTACAATTAACCTTAACTGACCCCAATTAAATATTTTAATCATTTAATTGAAATTAATGGACTACTTAGTACCAGCATCTGCATTGAAATTTTTATGTTTTTTAAAACTATTAGAACACCTATCCCGTCGTACTAAATTTACCACCCCAATAATTTTTTTGGGATTGTAAATTTTATTATTCTAGCTATCTTACTCAATAGATTTATGACGACCTAAATCTTTCATTTGAATTTAGGCATAGTATGCACACATAAATCTTAAAAAATAAGCCCTACATGGCTACATCGGCTATATATAAATGTTGAAGTTATCAAGTACCACCACCACCACGAGGACCACATTACGATGTTAAATTATTATCTTTTCTGCTTATTGGAGAAAGGCACAATTGCCTGAATCAAACTCATGCGGAGTAATTAACAAATTCAATTTTCGTAAAATTAAATGAATTGGTGCGATTATATATCGATTTTAGCAGCAGTAGAGCAAATTCCATGCCATCCTCCAATTTTCTCACATATAGTATAAAAATTATTTGAAAAGATGCACTAATGATTCGTGAATATTAATAACCGTTACCGGTGACTCAGGGTAAATTGGTTGGTAAATATGGGCGGTGCAGCTTCCTCTCTCCCGCTTGACTTGAATTCCGCCCACTCTCATTTTGTCTATATATGTTGGTTGACCTCGCACTCCCATTATTAATACGGCTTCCTTCGCTTTCAATTTCACACCATCACTTAATCTCTCTGCTTTTTTCGTTAATCCCGAAGCAACATGAGGCAGCCTACAGTTACCATGGAGGTCGGTCACGACGGCGTTGCGATCATCACCATCTCCAACCCTCCCGTCAATGCTCTCGCTCTTTCCAGTAAGCTTCACTCCTTCACCATAAATTCATTCTTCTATTATCATCGATCTCTGCTTAATTTCATTTTTGTGGCTAGTTTTTGATGGATTGAAGGACAAGTATGGTGAGGCCATGCGAAGAGATGACGTCAAAGCTGTTGTTCTCACAGGTAATTCTCCATTACTATTGCTTCATCCATGATGCTAGAATGTTAGCACTATTAAAACCTAGTGAAAGTGCAATTAGTGGCATGGTTGGCCTGATGACCTCTTGCTTTAACTGATCGCTGATTTTGTAAGTCTAATAAACAACTTTTAGGTGATGCTGGAAAATTCTCTGGTGGATTCGACATAAATGTGTTTGAGAGGGTGCATAGAACAGGTTTTTATTCACTAACTTTTTTATGCTCTTCTCTTCTTTGGTGCCTCATGCTTGAGAATACATTGAATTTCTAACTATGCAGGAGATACTTCCAACTTACCTGAGACATCTATTAGCGTCGCGGTCAATTTAATAGAAGGTCCTCCTCTAACTTGGCATTAACTGAATATTGCCATTTAATGCTTACCACTTAATTTACCTTATGCTTAAAGTTTTTGTTCATTAGATGGAAAGAAGCCTACTGTTGCTGCCCTGCAGGGACTTGCACTTGGGGGTGGATTGGAACTAGCTTTGGTTCGTGATCTTCTCTGACATACAAGTGTCTAAAGTCAACGTCATTTTATTATGTCTGATGAAGTTTATTTCCAGTCAATCATATTGGTGATCATTGTGCAGGCTTCTCACGCGCGAATTGCTGCACCAAAGACACTACTTGGTCTGCCTGAACTTACTCTAGGTGTTATACCTGGGTCAGGAGGTATGAACTCCAGCAACATCTTATTTGTTAATTCATTGGGCAGTATATCGAAGGAGACAATTTTCAGTTTTCACTAAGTGACTGCTATCTTGGTCATGGTACAATTCAAGGCACACAACGTCTCCCTAGGCTTATCGGGCTGCCAAAAGCACTTGAACTCATGCTGGTAGGTCTCCAATTTTTATATCAAGAACTTACAAAGTAGTTGCATTGAACCTTTAAGTAATTTGTGTTATTTTCTCATTGTATATACTTTATAGCTTTAGTCCAAGCATCTCACATTCTCACAATAAGAAATTTTTATATGAATCATTCCCTGCACACACACACATATGTGTATATATGTATATAGAAAGGGTAGGGTTCAAATTAACCCTTAGTTATTGACATTTTTACTCCTTCAATCTTGAAAACTAGGGTGTATGCATCACCTGTCTCTGAATCCCCCAGAGTTTTAAATGTTATCACGAGAACCAACCAAATATAGATGTAGCTATATATCTTTACTTCACAATCATTCATGAGAGTGATTTGCATGTCTTCTGTAATGTGTTTATAAATGGGCATTGTTTTTCTCTTTGGTGGTGTTACGTGTACAGTTTTCTAAATCAATTACATCCGAAGAAGGAAAAGATCTAGGCCTTGTTGATGCTGTTGTACCTTCTGATGAATTATTAAAAGCATCCCGCCAGTGGGCACTAGACATCATAGAGAGGCGCAAACCATGGATACGCTCTCTTCATAAGATAGACAAACTTGGTTCCCTGCCAGAAGTGGTTGCTATTATAAAAACAGCAAGGCAGCAGGCCAAACAGAGTTTTAAAAATTTGCCTCAGCACCAGGCATGTCTTGATGTAATTGAGGAAGGAATCATTCACGGTGGTTATCATGGAATTTTAAAGGTAACTTTTTTTCTAACTTGGGCTGTCAAAGTTATCTTACACAATTTAGTTGATACATCTTATAGAATATATACTACTCCTACCTGTTTTGTCATTATTCTTGCAAGATATATTAGTGGATTTCCGGAAATCACTCCCCATGCACTTTATGTGTGTTTTCTGCAGGAGTCGAGAGTATTTAAAGATCTAATCTCTACAGACACATCAAAAGGTCTAGTGCATGCGTTTTTTTCTCAAAGGGCAACAAGTAAGGTATGATCACCCAGCAAACCCCTTTGCTGATAACTTCTTTTTCTGCACGATGTCAGCGAAATTTGGAATCGTACATAGGAAAAATGTTAAGGTTCAATTACAAAAATTTGTCCATGCAAGTGTCAGTTTGTGCAAGTGGAACCATTCAAACTTAAAACATCATGCAAGATGTAAATTATCTTCTCATTATCACTTTGGTCATCATGAAGTGCTTTTTCCTAGTCCAAAATTTCTTGTACTTGGAAACTGATTCCCAATAAATTTATTGCATTTGCTTATATGTGTATAATGGAGACTTTTCTTCAGCTATACCTTTACAGGGCGAAGAACCATTACAGAGTCTCAAAAGTCTGTAGCTCATAATACCTTTTGAAGTTTTAACTAAAGATGGGAATAGTATTTTGGACTCGTGAGGTTATTTGATCAGAATCGTTCATATTTGTAAAGAAAGTATTTCAGGGCTCATTTTAGTAGAGAAATTCTTGGCTTTGATGGTATGAGAATCAGAGTATTGTTTCTATAAAAAACAAAGCCAGATTGAACTTTGAAGTATTCTACACTATAGCACCATTGCCTGTGTTGTGTCTACAAAATTTCGATAAAAAATCTTCATGAAAGGGCTGTCTTGCTGCATCATATTTTTCTAAACATTAAAGCCATTACTAGAAATTTTTTGCAATAAAAATTGTCATGAAAGGGCTGTCTCGCTGCATCATATTTTTCTAAACATCAAAGCCATTATCTTGAAATTTCAGCATCTTTATTTTTTATGTTTCCTGTTGCCCATTTATCAATTATCATAAAACAGCATTATGGTAAGCTAACTTTTAATAATACAGGTTCCAAATGTCACTGACATTGGACTAAAACCAAGAAAAATAATGAAAGTTGCTGTTATTGGTGGAGGGCTAATGGGTTCTGGCATAGCTACATCTTTAATTTTGAGTGATATATATGTCATCCTCAAAGAAATCAATTCTGAGTATCTTCTAAAGGGGATAAAAGCAATTGAAGGTTAGTTCAGACTTGCTATTAGTAGTAACAAATCTTTGAATTTTCATTCTTTCCATCTAACCAACAAAAAGGTGTTGAAGATGGATATCTATCTGATTACAAAGATGACCATATACAGTTCAGTCAGGCTTGGATGTTTTTTTCTCTCTCCATGACTTATCATTTTTGTGCTTATCTGGAAGGGAATGTCCGAGGTCTGGTATCAAGAAAAAAATTGGCAAAGGATAAAGCTGAGAAAGCCCTTTTGATGGTTAAAGGCACTTTGGACTACTCTGATTTCAAGGATGTGGATATGGTTATTGAAGTAAGTTATTGCAATTTATCTCCGTAATATAGGCAGTCTCTTGTCATATTTGCCTTTCTAGTTATGGATATCAGCTTTAGTATTTGCTTGTTCATATTCTAGCTATTCTAATAGTTAGATGTGTCAGGTCTGGTAGTTCCCCCAAAAAAATCTCTCCTGTCTTAGTCACTGTCTTCTATAGATATCACAGATAATAGGCTGTAAATTTTGATTTGCATTTAATTACAAGGGTTTGATACCATTAGAGATCTACTCCATTATGCATTCGCATATCATATTTGATTCAACTCTAGATTGCATCATTTCTAGGACGTGACTAATCAACTGTACTGTTTCTATCCAGTTCTGCAATTCTTCTGACATGTGTCTTATTTCAGGCTGTTGTTGAGAATATTCCTCTGAAGCAGAAAATTTTTGCTGATATTGAGAAAGCATGCCCACCTCACTGTATTTTGGCTTCAAATACTTCTACTATTGACCTCAATATAATTGGAGAAAAGACCAAATCACAAGATCGGATAATTGGTGCACATTTTTTCAGGTAAACTTCTCCCTGATCAATTAAGATCTTGGTTGACATTATTGAGGCAACAATTAAATAAAACTGATAGAATGTTTTATTCTAGCTTAATTTCGTTACTTACAAAAGAATTTTTAGTAATTTTTGCAATCTAGTCAATCTTTAAAATTTTGGTTATTTAGCAATGTTATTACACTGACTTCAATTTACTTCAGTTTCACATATGGTCCTCATTTCAGCAAAATTAAACTGAAATTGTCCTAACTCTTTTTAATGGATTTGTAATACAACATCATGACATCCCAGCTGGTGCACTTCAGATTAAAATGTGTAATAAACAATGAAGTTGTTTGATTTGGAAGCTTTATTAGTATTATTTCCACTAAAGAATCTGTGTATAAAATTTGGAACAAGTTGTCAAATACCGCCACCTTCTTCTACTTTCATAAATTTCTTCAATTGCTAATTGAGATGCAATTGTTGACAGCCCTGCTCACATAATGCCCCTTTTGGAAATTGTGCGGACGGAGAAGACTTCGGCACAAGTAATTCTTGATTTAATGACTGTTGGGAAGATCATAAAGAAAGTTCCTGTTGTAGTTGGGAACTGCACTGGTTTTGCAGTGAACAGAGCATTCTTCCCCTACTCTCAAAGCGCACATCTACTGTTACACTTAGGGGTGGATATATTTAGAATTGATCAGCTTATCAGCAACTTTGGCCTTCCATTGGGGCCATTCCAGTAATTTTCTTTCCTTCTATACGTAGTCATCTTCATATTTCTTTCTCTAGCTGAAGTTGACATCGTATCCAGTTTTGAAGATGCCTACGTTCATGATTTAACAATAACATTTATGCTTTGTCTGATTGTCTCCGTAATAAATTTTATAATATTTTATGCATACTGTTGATGAATGTGATTCTGGTACTTCTACAGGCTTCAGGATGTTGCAGGATATGGAGTAGTAGTTGCAACAACAGAAATATTCCGTGTATCATTTCCTGATAGGACATTTCAATCTCCATTGGTGCCTCTTCTTTTAAAGAACGGGAGAAATGGTAGTTATAAATTATTTTCTTGTTTGTCGTATAAGGATTTCATTTCATCTTCAAAATCAAGCTTACTGATATCAATCATACTGTTGCAGGAAAAAATAATGGAAAAGGATATTATATCTACGAGAAAGGAAGCAAGCCCAAACCTGATCCTTCTGTTCTCCCAATAATAGAGCAATCTAGAAGAACTATAAATATTATGCCTGGTGGCAAGGTACAAATCAGTTTTATTAAATCATAAGCCTGAGAAATGCATCAAATCTGTTGTGTCCTTGTCTCTGAAATATTGTTACATTTGAGATCGAAAATTCTTCTGGAATCATCCATGCAGCCTATATCTGTCACCGATGATGAAATTGTTCAGATGATACTGTTTCCAGTGGTGAATGAGGCATGTCGTGTATTGGATGAAGGGGTGGTTGTCCGAGCATCAGATCTTGATACTGCCTCTATTCTCGGCATGAGTTTCCCATCTTATCGGTCTGTTGCTTACCATTTCCATTCTTCTATTCAGTTTTCTTTTGGGCTAGTCGGGTCAAATGAGACAAAAATCTTGGTCATCTAGCATTCTCTCAAATGACACAAAAAGCTTAGAAGGAACGAGTAAATCTTCGTACGAATAATTGAGAATGGACAGTGAATTATACATCAAAATAAGTACTCTCAATTACTCAGATAAATCGTCAAGGTGCTGGCTATGATGTAAATGTAACCAATTAATAATCCAGTGTTACATATACATATAGGATCTCCCAAGAAAATATTAATTACTAGAATTAGTTATGATGGAAAAGTAATACTGAAAAAGTCTTGTATTCTGTGGCAGCGGCGGTATTATTTTTTGGGCAGACACCATTGGGGCAGATCATATATACAAAAGTCTCCAGAAGTGGTATAAATTATATGGTAACTTCTTCAAACCATCAAGGTTTCTGGAAGAAAGAGCAACCAGAGGCATCCCATTGGTAAATATTGTTTTACACTTAATATCACATTAATCTTCTTTCAGTTTAGTTATACGATGAATTGTGATATGTTCCAACTTCACAAAACATAAAATCGAGCCACAGATTTGTTCTTGATTGGATAAACAAAGAAAAAGGCGGAAAGATAGAAATGAAGAAAATGTTTAGAATAAAGGACCTCGTTGTGTCCCTAAAGAAAAATTATTACTAATATCATGGTAGTGTATAGGCAGTTTTACTTGCTAATTAGCGGACATTCGCAAGAAGGTTTGTCATCATACGGAGGTCAAAGGACAACTCATATCTGACATTTTATAATGCTTTTTGCCTTAATGTTTTCAATAGTTCTAATGACTAAGGGTACAATCTCACTTGGCAATGCTTAGCCGCGAGATATGATGAAAACTAGCGAATCAGAATCTAATTTCTGCACTTGGCGCATGCGAACTTTGATCTAATCTGATTTTGCGAGCCCTTTTGCGTATGGATATGGTTACGTGTTTGGTTTCATATTTGTCTGAAATACCTACTTCTCAGTTGTCAATTAAGGGAAGATAATCAGCAAACAAATTGATGAATTTCCTTGGATATTTATTTTTCTCTGCTCAAACTTTAGCGGCCTTATGCACCCATGTATATATTTACTATAAGTTGGAAGTCAATTTATATGCAGAGTGCACCCGCCACAACATCTTCTACAGCAAAGGCACGCCTATGATTCTCCTGCTGGATATTTTGGGCGAGGGGGAGAAAATAGCTTTAAACTGTACTATCAGTTATGTAATACTACCATTGTTTAGCAATATTTAATGTCTGAGCTTTCTCTTTGGCTCCTCAATCAGCCTTTCATTTAAGCAACCAATGAAAAATAATGAGCATAAGAGTTTCTGTAACTGCACTGGTGTGTAACATACAAATATTGTTTTGGAATGGTGTTTGAAGAATCAAAATTTGTGTTTAACTAACATGTACCAATGTAAAGTTTGCGAGGGAGAGTACTACAGATGTATACTGTGCAGCTTGCCCTTGCCATTTACCGATTTTCTTGACAAAAAAATGAAGTTTGGTGTATGTTACACCACATGCTATATTTCATAAGATTAGATTTTCAAGGCTGAGATGCACGCACGCCTCTTCCCAATCATGCAATATGCAAGATGAGTAATGGCAAAATTGGCTGAACAAGTGAACTAATAACAAGTAATAGTCCAATGATGATTTTCTTCCTTGTCTCTTTCACCAATGCAGATTGGCTTGGATGATCAGAGCACAGAGCTCTGGATTTCCTTCATAGCTTGAATAAGAGAAAGTTCTGAACTGTGCTCCTGTGGGCAGGCGACCTTCAAGATTGTTCTAGCCTTCTAGGCTAATGCATCATTGGAGAAATGCAGGCTTCCATGTGATGCTGGACTTCGACCAGACAGAAAGTTGTCTGAGAGGTCCAGTTCCTCTAAGTTGGATCAGACAACGAATCACAGATGGTGCCACAGAAGTCGTTGCAACTGAGTTGAGGGCTGTGATGAACTTCAGCCTACCAATCTCAACCGGGATAGCTCCTGTTATTGTCAAGATACAAACCTGATGCCTGGTGGCTGGTGGCAGGCTTGAAAGTTGATTGTATTGCAAGCCAGAGACTTATGGAGGTTTAACAAACACAGTTGATTCTAGGTTTTTCTCAACTAGATCAGAGTGTAGCTTGAATGCTAGCCTTCTAAGTCTAGTAAGCTCAGTTCAGAAGTTGCCCGCGAGCAGGTTGTTTGACATATCCAAGTGAAAAAGGTTTTGAAACTCTCCAATCCAACCAGATATCATGCCTCTTAAGATAGTTGAAAGATCATTGTCGAATCACTATATAGCAATCAATGAGTTTCTTACAAGAGAAGGGGCGTGCAAAAAAAAACTAGAAAATGTTAAAAGTTTATATATTTATAGGCAAATAAACTCATAATAATTCATCTGTTTTTTGCTCGTCAAGTTTATTAGTGTTACTGTTCAATGAAATTTTGAAATCAGATTACTTTTTTAGGACCAAATCCTATCCAACAAATAGACTACTACTGAACTCGTGTAACGTTTTCTCAAGGAAGAATTTCAAATATGAAATACTATTAAGGTTAAGAATAAGTTGGTGAGAAATATACATAAGGAACGCAAAGGCAACATCAAATTGTTTAATGTTAAGCATGTACTTACACTGATCTCTATTTTAATGTTAAGCATATGTTTGTATATTTTTATCTATGTGCATAACCTTAGAGCTGAAATATATCTTAAATGTAGTGAATAATAACAATATAAAATCATTCATTTTCAAACTGCCAAACTAGTTGGATAGCAATTGTTTAAAAATAAAAAGGTAATCCTTTAAATAAAAAGACAAAACTGCCCCCCTCTTGGGAGATGCTAGATACAACTAATTCCTCACATGAGACCCTTACCCTTTTACCCTTGAGTGGGCTCCGGGCATCAGCCCACTCGCACCAGAGAACGTGCAGTACGTTGAGCCTTTTGAGTCCAATACCACTTACTCTAATTGCATCTCCTAGTAGAGTCTTACAAACAAACACCAACATATCACATAGCCAAAGATGATGCTGAAAACGGACCTCAGTCAAAATTTCAAGCCAAGAACATCTGATGAGATGTACCAGCAGATGGCAGGCTCACTCAATGTAGAACTTCTTTTGTACCGGAGGCACTGGTTTTCCAGATGCCCGGTTAAACTCACAGTTAAGATCAACTTCCATCAACCGGTGATTCACCTTGGAGCGAGTCATTAAGAAATTAATTTTCAACTCATCACCAGATAGAACGTTCCGATGAGGATGCAGTAAGAACACCTGGAATAATGAAATAGTAGTGTTATTACCACATACATGACTGGACGATATCCAAGGACTCAGAGAGAATTATAACATTCACTTAAGCTACATGTCAGATAACAATGTAATGTGACTATCACTTTCCAGCGTATTTATCATACGAGATTATTAAATTAAATCAGAACAGAAAATCAACCTTTAAAACCCTAGGGGGCATTTATTTTCAGTGGTATAATTGATCATTAAAACCATCAGGATACAAGTCCTTTACTATAATTTGACAAGAACATAGTATAACTGGAATTTTTGGGTTCTGTTAATGCCCACTCTCCCTACGCCTAGGGTCACCGGGAAAATGAAAGGCTCTAAACCATCAATACAAATCCCGGAAGTATCTTTTTACAACCTAAAAGCTTACTGATGAATACTACTTACTACGTAAATGCATGGCACTTTTATTGGACAAGATGAAGAACATAGCTACTACCAACCTGCTGGCCCCAATGCGTGCCAAGATCTTCATGTGGGGCAGTTGTTAACTCAACCTCCTTTTGAGCTGGACTCTTATCGCTTCCCTAAGTAAACAATTGAACCGGTAAATATAAGCGGTGTTATACTACACCAGAGCTAAAATCATTAATATTAAAACTCACTCGAAAATGGACATCAAACCATCCACCAAAGCCACATAATCTTGCATCTTCTGTGATGGATGTGGAAATGTTTGCACGAACATCGCGTATATCATCAACAGTAACTGTCAAGCAGTCAATCTCCTTGATGATCACAGGTGTACTGATAATTTGGTTTGGATGAAGGTTGTCCCAGAGTGATGTCTGAAAGTTTAATAACAGTAAACATTAGTCCTATAAGGAGACTTTGCAGAAAAAAAATTCATACATATTAAACAGGTATAAACTGAATAAAATGTGATTCAATAAATGAATATTCAGAATAAAGACTACATGCGAAAGTGGTGAAAATATATCATGCGAGAACATTGAATATGTGATTTGAAGATTCTATTAGATTAAATTTAAATTATTTACGACACCAACCTGCAAATAATATTTCTTTTGTTCTTCCTCAAATGGTTTTGTCAAAGCACTCATGTCTACGCCATAACAAGCTTCTGTCTCCTTGACAAAACCAGACCAATCCTCCATTGCTCCATCATAATCTCTCATTTTCTGATCACCCAACCCTGACCTGATAGGAGCCATCCACATTCGGGCATGGCTGGGATACCTGTGAGATTGGAATTGATAATCAATAATACCATCAAACATTAAAGTCACTGAATTACAAACTTAACATATTAGCAGTTGAATGATCAACTCAAAGATGTGTGGTAATCAAATGTAAGTAACACTGGGAGTCTGGGATACTAATTAAAATGCTTGGTGCACTAGGAATGAGCGAATGGGAGTCCCATTTTCCATTTCGGTCTGTCCGTGAATAGGAGAGTCCCATCCGTGAATAGGAGTACCAGTTCATTTATACTATAAATGGTAATAGGCCCCACATTCCACTAACTCATTTCACTCACATTTTATTTAAAAGTAATATATACGACTATACGAGTGGGGTCCATATACCACTAACTTTTTTCCACCCACTTTTCTTAACATTTCTTAAAACCAGTGCCGAATAGAGATGGGACTCCTATTCGCGGACAGAAGGAGTATAAGTAATTGCTCTCGAGTCCATCAAGAGAGAAGTTGGGCGGTTGAAGTCCGGCAAAGGTAACCCTGATCTCTACATTCTACAATGAATAAAGCGAGTAGGAAACCGGTAGATGTGTTGGTGAGTTCAGCTAAGATTTCCAACTGGAAAACAGATTACTAGACAAGGGGCGGCAGTTATACATGCAATCACAATGATGATGAATGTTCGTCATCTTAATAGATTGTACAATAGTTCGATTCAAAGAACCAAATATTTAGAAATATCATTCGAGAACACAAGAAATTCAGAGTACAAAGTACTCAATCTCCATTACATCAGGACCTGTGGTCTCACTACAAATTTGCTGGTTTAGAGGAGAAAGACATCCTCTTGGATAATCAAGTCGTTAAAATTAGTATATGAGGGTTCGAATTGGGTATTATCCAAGTCATATTCTGAACTGCTTTAATCTCCAGAATGCAAAGTCATCCAGATTTCTGATTTAATATATCAAAACAGTAGTTTCAATCATAGAGACTCAGATTACAGGAAAATATAAAACACTTTAGTACTCCATGTTTACATATTTGGGGGAAGGGAGTCACAGTTGAAGCTTACCAACCGAGAGATGCTAATTGCTAACCAAATAAATAAAAGTTTTTTTGCACAATAAACAAAGAAGGCAAGAAGCAAATAGAGCGAAAATTTACTCATAAAAAGAGTACTAACATGACACCACCGGGATTCAACCAGCGATCCCGCGCAAAGAGTACCGAGTCAAACATTGATTCACGTAGAAGAAAGTATCCCATCCATTCTGAAATTATTACATCAACTACACACAGAAGGAAATTTCTTAGAAGCATAACAAGATGCAAGATTAAGAATTAGTGAAATCAGAAATAAGAGAAAAAAAGTGAAACAATGGTGATTATGAATAAGCATGAAACCTTTTTCCGGCAGCACAATGTCCTCCATCGATCCCTCGATCACCTCAACCACATCCTGGAGCTTGTTTGCTTTGACAAGTTCCCCCGCATGTTCGGACATCTTAGTGGCTTCTACTGCATAGACTTTCCTTGCACCAGCTTGTGCAGACCATATAGCAAGAATTCCGCTTCCAGTTCCTACATCCAAAACAACCTATTCCGCGAGCAAACAAAATCAGTCCATAACCTCTCAAATTTCCATCAGAATAATCATCGAAACACGGAAATTGCACTGATTATACACCTAGCCGGAATTTCTAGCAATTTTCATTCTAAAAAACTGGCCATATACAGCTTATCTAATCCAAACAATAACAAAAACAATTCAGCTGTATAAAGCAAAATTTCGACGAAAAATATTCAAACAACATGATAGCAAAAAAAAGGCTAGAGATTTGAACATATTTAGAGGGGGAAAATTGTATACCTTTCCCTTGAAATGGTGCTTGTTCTGGAAAACGGCGTTGTAGTAGGCGTCCATCCGAACGCGGTCGCAGAGCATCTCCTTCTGGTGGTAGAGGAAGCCATAGGTGCAGAAATAGTTGGCGAAATCAACGCCCTTGTCTACGGCGCCGTTGGCGGCGGGGGCGCTGCTTCCCATTATCAATTTACGCGGTAGCGGATTGGAGTGGAAGGAGAAGTGAAAATACAAAAATCGGTTCTTGCGTTTAGGGTTAGGGCACATGTCAAAACACTGTGTATTTATAGGTCGAGTTATTGGACCGTTGCATCATGAACCGGCCGAATCGGATTACATTTCAGACTGGTCCGGTTAGGTCTTGTTTTAGTTTTGAATGTAGAAAGTGAAAATAATGTTTTCATACACCTAAATGCAGAAGTGAAATTTTTCCATGACCATCCTTTTCTCGTTCTTTTTTACTTTATTATTTATGGCCCTATCTTCTACAATATCATTTCAATTGTTAATTTTTTCTTTTCTCTTATTTTATACATGTGTCAAATCTAAATGATTTATTTTTATGAAACGGAGGGAGTATATAAAAATGAGAGAGATAAATATTTTATTAGAAAATGATATAGGTTGGGTCGGATGTGAGGGGTGTCAATCCGGGCATCTTGTTTGGTTTATCGAGGTATTCAATTACGCCTCATTTAAGTTGGTGTATGATTTTTTGGATTACAAATTTGTGAACTAGCCATAAACATTTGGATTTTAGGTTAACTGATTGATTGTCAAAGATTTGATTGAAGTGTGTTAGTTTTACTTGAAATTTTGAAGAATTTATCTATGTATAACATTTGTTAAGGCAAACTTTTATTTTTTGAAAGAGCATTATTTAAAATCGTTTTTGATTAAATAGTAAGAATGATGTGTAATGGGAGTAGTATTTAATTTTGTGAAATACAAAGGTATAAAATTGATTTACGTTTTGTATATATGATCTTGATATATTCACTCATTTTAAATTGATTAGTTGCATGGGTACGTCTCTTAATCTGACCAAGAAATGAAACATGTTATGATGCGTCTTGATTTTCAAACATGAGTTGAAACTTGAAAGTAATGTCATAACTTTTTGTATTTAAATTATTTTTTAATCAAACATGGAGTATATCAAAATAAATGTAATTTTCCCTAATTGGATTTATTCATATAAATAATTTTGTATGTCATTATAACAATGTATTTTTGTTAAAAGTTATATGAGGATATTTATTATATCAATGTTATACTGATATATATTTGCATTGTTGGACTGAATATTTTTTATTATGTGTTACAACATCACTTTTCACAATTTAAATGTTATTTAAGAGTATGATATTATTTGTAATTTAAGTTTTTTAATTACTAGTAGTAACTTTTATCCGATTTTAATGCCAATACGAATTTCTAGCGATTACATGAGATTAGTCCAATAATGATACTTTGTTTCACCTATGAATAATGATGATACACTACTCGATAATCTTTTAATCATTTCTGAGATTCATGTTATGATTATAAGGGTTTTATGAAATTACCGTGTAGCGAATTAGTGGTAGTATATTATTTTACTTCCAAACTAAAATTTGAATTGTTCACCATTTTAGTTTATTCCCGAATAATTCAAACGATTATCCGAAAATTGAATTGAATCGCATTTAATATTTTTCACATGCACTTCAATAAATTTTAATTTGGCACCAAAATATATTCTTCTTATTTTGGCACATGTACTTTTACATCTGCAAGACAATTGAGGTGTATTTTATAGTATTTTCCTACATGCATTTCTAAAAATTTTAATTTGCTGAACTATTTTTATTTTAAATATCTTGGAAATTGAATTGCAATTTATCTTTTAGTACATGTGCTAAACTTTTTAATATGTACAGAACCTTTTTTTTTGTACATGCACTTTTTTCAAATCCTCAATCATTTAACACAATCAATTGCTACTTAAATGGTGTCAATTATTTAATCATTTTTTAAAAGAAAATAAGCTACTTAGATTCGCCCCATAAAAAATTACAGTACAAATAAATCAACACCACCAAAATCGGAATTTCCCCTGTGAATAAATGCAGTAAACTCATAATTTTACACTCAAATTGAAATAAAATGGAGGAGTGAGATTTCGAAACAACACATTCATTATGAAAAATCAATTATTTAATTAATTGTCAAGTTACTTTTCCAAATACAACAAGACACGATTAGCAAATTAAATTTTATGTGAAACGTATGATAAATTACAATTGATTTAGCAAAATATACCTAAATCATAGAAGACAAAGGATTTTTTAAAGGACATAGGAAGTTGGCTTTACATATTTTAGGAAAACAAATTTCCATATAATTGGTGAAATCGAGCTCTAATATAGACACAGTTCATTTTAAAAAGAAGATATATATGAATGATTCCTCTGTTTTTATTTTATTCGTTTTTATCAGTCGCGACATAACTATGAAACTCACATATTTACTGAAAATTTGGATATTATTAGATGTGAAGCATTTAAATACCAACATGTCCAAATTGTTTTTGTTTTTCTTCTTGGATTTATTTTGTCATGGGTTGTCAGTAGTCCACATTTTAAATAAAAAAGCTTGATTTTATTTGTACACGTGTCAAGAGTGATTTAGTAATCTAACAAAGTTCTAAATTATATTAAGAAAAACTCTAATATTCCTGCACTACAATTTTTCATGCTTTGAAAAGCCTGATTAAGCATTTATAAGACCATGAAATATTGGTTGCTAATACCTTGATTGAATTCCAATTTTTTCCATGAAATTAATATTTGTCATAAACATCATGAACTTAATTTAGTTAGGGATTTCCCACGACAAACTATTCTAACAAAATGCGATTCCTATTAGCATGTCAAATAATCTAGGTCGTCCAAACATTACTTTAGCAAGTCAAAATGTCTACTTAGACCAAAATGATGCAATATTAATATAAAAATTATTAAAAATTAAAATTAATTTTAGGTTAAAAAACAACATCTATCTCTTTTTCAAGGTTTCACCCTCGCCACTCTATTTCTATCTACAAGTTTGCCACCGACGCAATCTCCCAAAGTTTCATGTCATGCCATTATGCCACATATTATCCACATAAGGAGTAATTAAGACACATAGGATACACATTTTGCTAGAATATTCTGTCATGAAAATTTTCAAACAATACTAAAATTCATGGTTTTTATAATCAAATTCTAAATTTATGAAAAAAATCAAAATTCGGTCAAAGTTTATAATATTAATGACCAAGTGTCCAAAAATCAATAAATATGTAAAACAAGATGGAATACAAAGTAGGTAATCTTATAACTGAAAGATAAGGAGCTTAAATGTTGAATTCAAGAAACAGCAAAAAGTAGTTAATCAAAAATTTGAGAAACATTATAAAAAACATCACGTAAGTATTTTATAATCATTCTGATAAAAATAGTCAAACACAATCTACCAGCCATAAACAGAAAAAAGATAATAAAACTTGTACTTATAAACATCCAAATTAATTATTGCTTAATTAATGTTGCACAATCCAAACAATGATGGCATGGGCGTGAATAAGAGCCTAGGGGAAGGGCAATTCGGGTATAATAATAAGGAAGGCGGGAGGCCCATGTAACGTTATGTGTTTTCTTACTATAAAAAGGAGTTTGCTGGCCACCAACAATGCGCTGTCTTTGTTTTTCTCTCTCTTCCAGAATTTTCCGTGCTGCTAGAAAAACCTCCGCAAAGAAAAAAATTCGTTTACAAACTTCGTAATTAGGGGGAAAAAAGCTGAAATTTCAACTGCGAGAAAGGAGCGTAGAAATCGCAAACCCTAGGAATTGCGCGGGCGTTGTGCTATGGGTTTGCCGATCAAACATTGATGATTTTTCAATTATCTGATCGCATTGATTTTTGAAGCTCGTTTTCGTGGTGTTTTTTTCGACTGTGAAGGTGCGTGTGGCTCGGTATTCCATGCGTTGGGATTGATTTCCCTTGTTTCGTGGCTTGTATCGAGATCGGGATCGTTGGATTAGCCCTGTGTTTGAATTTCTCTCTTCTGTGTTTGAATTTAATTGCATTGTCGTTTGATTTGGCTTCTCGCCTTTTCTGGTTCATTATTCAGATCTGCTCTGGTTTCTATTGGCGTAGGCGGATTTCCGTTTTATTTTTCGTCTGTGTTCATGCTTTGTTTTCTTCTATGTAGTTCACACGCATGAAATAATTCAAATTTGAAAACCATGACCGGTCGTGTATTTTGTTTGTAGCTGAGAAGAAGAGGTTTGTTAGTGGTGGAATCATTTACTTGGTGCTGTATTTGAATCGTTTTGCTATTGCTTTTGTATTATTTGTCTGGGAGCTGGGACTGTGTGTGGAAAACAAACACTGCCAATGCTCATTTGAATTATGTGATGTCCTAAATGACATTCTTGCCCTAGTTGTTCTTTTTTTACTTGTCATGTGAGTATCGAGGTTGCAAGCAACATTTTTCGAGAATAAATTGCACAACCCGGTAGAAATTAGGCAGTATTGCATTCTGATCTTTGTATATTGCACTGTTTTTCAGGGAGGACATGTCATTCTTGAAAGGATTTTGGTGATATATTTTCTAATTGGTCGTACTACTCTTGCTGGTTGAATTAGCATAGATATCATTCAACTGTCTCCTATCCTTTCACCCGCTGTGTTCTAACATCATGGTCGCCACTGCTGCAACTTCTGCATTTCTCCCAATACCTTCCCCGGCTTCAGATGCTGTTGGAAAAACATCAGGACATGCTGTTGGGGGTGTCCCTGCAAGTATTGATGCTCGTGCCACCAATGCTAAGTCGAAATCCATATCGTCAGGAAGATTGCAGGTTAAGGCTAATGCACAAGCCCCTCCCAAGATCAATGGAACTAAGGTTGGGTCTATGGAGTCTCTGAGGACTGAGGACATGTCACCTCCACCGAGGACGTTCATCAACCAATTGCCTGACTGGAGCATGCTTCTTGCTGCCATTACTACTATATTTTTGGCAGCAGAAAAGCAATGGATGATGCTTGATTGGAAGCCAAAACGGGCAGATATGCTTGTTGATCCTTTTGGGTTGGGGCAGATTGTACAAGATGGTTTTGTGTTTCGTCAAAACTTCAGTATTAGGTCTTATGAAATAGGGGCAGATAGGACTGCTTCGGTAGAAACACTGATGAATCATTTGCAGGTGCAAGCTGAAACTTTATACAATTTTTTTTTTGTATTTCTGTAATTGCGAATTGTTTATGAGTGTTCTGGTGCGCAATTTCTACAGGAAACAGCTCTAAATCATGTAAAGAATGTTGGGCTGCTGGCTGATGGCTTTGGTTCAACACCCGAGATGTGCAAACGGAATTTAATTTGGGTGGTTACCAAAATGCAGGTTGCTTTCGATCGCTATCCTACATGGTAAGTTTTTGCTCTCAACACAATCAGCAAAGCAGCTTTAATCATATTATATGTGGAAGAAATTTGAATGAGTGTTGTTTTTATTAATTCTAATATGATGGGGTGATGCTTTGTTTTTCAGGGGTGATGTTGTTCAAGTAGATACCTGGGTAGCTGCATCGGGGAAGAATGGTATGCGTCGAGATTGGCTTGTGCGTGATAGTAACACGGGAGAGATATTAACTAGAGCTACAAGGTTAGGAATTATATTTTATCAAGCAAAATTTGGTATATTTATAAAACATCAATGAAGAATTTTAGAGTGAAGCAGTTGTTTTATTATTGTAAACTAGTTTGAGAATGATGAACAGTGGAAAATTGATCTTATTATACACTACTTGATTGTATCGGACTGAAATGGAAAGTAAAGCTGGAAGTTAAACCACTCTCCTTTTTTTAGACTGATAATAATTTGTTTCATTGTACCACACTTGAAGCTGAAATGTGTTTTTTTTGGAATAATGTCAGTCTATGGGTTATGATGAATAAAGAGACACGGAGGCTGTCCAAAATTCCGGATGAGGTCCGAGGAGAAATAGGTAGTTATTTTGTAGATTCTCCTCCATTAGTGGATGACGATAGCAGGAAGTTACCGAAGCTTGATGAAAATACTGCAGAGCACATTCGTACTGGTTTGACTGTAAGTAGCAGTCTACTTCTGTCGATTTTTTCCTCATACAATTTTCTTGGAATCAGTTCTTGCTGCACATCCTAAAGCATTTGTTTTTTGTGTGCAGCCTAGATGGAGTGATTTAGATGTAAATCAACATGTGAATAATGTAAAATATGTTGGTTGGATACTTGAGGTAAGCATTTTCATAACTTGGATTTTACTTATCAGCAATATGCCTGTTAATTTACCTTGAAGAGCTTGAACCATCTTTTCGTTACTGGTAGAGATGTAGGGTGTGGCCTCTTCCTCTTTGATGTTTATACATTAAACTAAACTCCTGCTTAGATTGGGATATTGACATGTTAAGTTTATCAAAACCATAGAATGTGAGTATCTCATTAGTCAAGGACTCATGGATAGGGACAATCAAATAATTTTCTTTTAGGTGATTTCATTCAACTTTGAGACGAGTATTAGTAAGCCAGGTTTTGAAGGTACTTCAGCATCGATATGATCTAATGTCAAAAATATTATAGTTGGCTAGGCTCAGTTTCATGCTTCTGAGGTTATATCAAACATTTGAGTTCTTTAGAAGAAGGGTTGGGTTCACATTTGCTCACTCAGAAAATGAATATGGGAATTTATAATCCTACAGCCACAACTCTGGTAATATTTGATCAAATCATTTATTCGTTGGCGAAGAGACTAGATGCATGTTTAGAAAATGATCTAAAAGCCATTTTATTTGCTGAAAGGTTTGTTAAAAAAAACTTAAAGAGAAACAATTGCAACTTACCTTTACATTACTTAAAAAAGGAAAACTTAAAACTCATTGGATTTCCACTGAAAAGGAGTGGGCATCACTGATTCTGGCTCTTGTAAGTAAACTAGTTTCTTGGACTTCCCTTAACTCTGGCCAATATATCCTTCAATTTGATTGTTCTTGGGTTTCTTTCACGGATTTATATTTGGTTGCAGTCCGAAAACTTCAATTAGATTAGGGACAGTTGACTGACTTCTGCAAAATTTAGTAGTGCACGTGCAGTATTTATGAATTTCGTGCACTCGTTCTTCTAGCCCTGGCTCGTTTGCAATTGAGTTTTGTTAAAGGTGTGTGTTATCTTCCATTGCAGAGTGCTCCGCTGGAAATATTGGAGACACATGAGCTTGCTGGTATGACACTAGAATACAGGAGGGAGTGCATGAGGGACAGTGTGCTGCAGTCCCTCACTTCAATTGTTGACAAGGGTAGTGGCGACACGACTCACCCTGGCATTGTTGAGTACCAGCATTTGCTTCGATTGGAGGGCGGAGGGGAAATTGTGAAGGGACGGACCAAGTGGAGGCCGAAGTTTGTTGACAAGATTGGAAGCTTTGGGCAGATCCCACACGAAAGCGCTTAACGCCTGTGCGCCATGACGCTTTGGCATCACGCCGTTTCTTACTGTCTTAGTTATACTACTTGCCTCTCTCCCATTTCTTCGCTCTTACTCCCAATGTAATATCCATTCTAATTTATGCTTTTCTTTTATTTCTTCTTTTTTGGGTTAATTTTTGTTATTTTTTCATTCCTTTTTACGAAAATATAATCGGTTTCAAGCCATTGTAAGTACCTCTCCTTTTTGAATGCTGGCTTCTGTGGTCCCTTTTTTTTTTTTTTTCTTTTTCTTCAACTATACAATCACATACTAGCTATTAGTGAAAGAAAGTTCCAATACATAAGCGCTATTTAAAGCAAAAGTACTTGCTAATTACGTTTCCAGCTGCTAATTCGGTGGAAAATCTAATGAATCATGAATTGCTACAAAATGTAGTGAGGTGTCCTTATCTTGATTTATTATTATAAATTGCTACCCTTTGCTGGAAGGTGTCCTTATCTTGATTCGGTTACTTGTTGGACATTAGAGTTTGATTTATTTATGTGATCAGATTTGATGAAAGAATTTAACACTCCATTGATGATTTAAGTTGGCTTATAATTGCATCATATCTGGCTGTATGAATACAAGAATTCCCAATTAATTATGAAATGCTTAGATTGCCACCACATAAAACAAACACTTGATAGGCGACATGAGATTATGAGAGACCAATATTGATTTGGATCTATTCAACTCAAAATGATCAAGAAAAGATGACCGTAGGGAACAATGAATATTTAAAATTCAAACTTGGCATCTTGGTGTTGGGGTTAGGTGAACAATATCTAAACTACTTATAGACCAGAATCTTCTATTCACAGTTATTCTAGAATTAGTATGTAATCTAGTGGAAAAAGTGTCACATTATTATTGTTGGGTAATTATATTGATAATTATGATGACAGCTAGCTGAGAACAATCAGAAGAGGTTTGTGGTGTGAGTTCAAATCGCTACCCTATTTATTTACTTGATCTTTACTTTAATCACTTTTTGATATATAATCAATCATAAATCTTGAAGTTATATTTTAAAATAAAGCGAATTACATAAGTGGGATGTATTTCTTAATCCTTCTATATAAAATATGATATGAGCCATTCAATTGTACACCACTTTGATCTATTAATTATGTGCGATTTTTTTCATAACTTGGTAAACATATATGTTAGATATGTTATTGCATTAAAATGTGTGCGTGCGACGGATGGTAATATCTTCAAAAGGTGTTTGGAAAAAAGTTTATTATTCATTAAAAAGTAGATAGTTAAAATTTATTTTATGAATAATAAATGAGAACCTATTAAAAAACTCTATGGAAAATATATTAATTTAATTCATAGTCTATAACAGACAAAGAATATTTTTTTTAATGAATATTGGCATCTTAGACATGAAAAATGTTGTTAATTACTAGTATAATGGAACTCAGATTATTCGTAATCTTGGGAGTAGATGTCAGGTGGATATTATTTTATATAATGATAGTACAAAATAACTGAGTATTACATTGATATATATTAAATTATGAGTTGATTAATTTAATAATCAATTATCCAATGGGTTGACTTAGTCTAATCATCCATGGATCCCTAACGTACATGTATAGAGATGAAATAAAGACAACTTTGACACTAGCCAAAAAAGCCTAAAAATCGCTCTACTTGTAAGAAGAGAGAATAATTTTTCTATCACTCCTTATCCAAATGTAGGGTTAATTCTTTGAGTTTTTCGTAACACTAGGACATTTGTCTTCATTCATATCAAGATTTATTGTGATTAACCAAGATTTGTTCATGCAAATGGCTAATCAGGAGCAAGAGAATAAACTAAAGGATCTGAGGTTGAGTCAAGATTCTTCACATGGAGAATACGCAAATCACATCGATTCTTTGGAGGATTAAAATATTTTAGTTTAATCACAGTTTATGTGATTTATCATAAACCTATTGTTTTATAAATAACAAAATTATTTATTTAGTCATCTAAATAGATTTATTTTGGGTCTAATTAACAAATGGTTGTTTCTGTTGTGCAACCCCACCATAAACAATATCAACAACAACAACAATTTACAAGAATATGAACATTTTATAACAATAAGTTGATATTGCGTGAATATTGATATTGGCCATTTATTTTCATATTGGATAGACTAAATTTCGTTGTATCAATTTAAGGTATAATTAATAGTCTAAAAGGACATCTCAATTAAGTTGAGTCAAAACTTTGGATACGAAGATTAAAAAATTGAGTTGAAAAATAGGAGCGAAGAATAAAGTAATAAAGGTAAAGAGACAGTAAAGTAGGTAATTAAATTAAGAGTAATGAATATTTTGTTTTTTTTGTCAAAAAAGAAATGACTCAACTTAGTTGAAACATCTCAAAAATGAATACGACTCAGCTTAATTGCAACAGATGGAGTAATATACTTTTCATATTTGCTTTAGAATGTTATCATCATATATCTCATTGCACACATTTTACTAATTCATTTACTCCTATTTTATTATAAAAATGTATTAGTATTACATATAAAAGTGAAACATGTACTAGTATTTAGATACTCTATTCGTCCCTAATAATTTGACACGAGTTTTAAGAAATGTAATAGAAAGTGGATTGAAAATTTTTGTGTTATGCGAGTCCTACTTTTTATAATGAAATGTGAGTGAAAATGAGTTAGTGAAATGTGAGATCCATTAAAAAAATGATAAAAGTGATACGTGACGATTTTTTGGTGACAAACGAAAATGGAAATGAGTGACAAATTTTTAGGGACGAATGGAGTAATTTTTTCAATCCACATTCATCTATAATTATTACTCTATTTGTCCACCAATAAATATTCCATTTTGCTTTTTTTTTTTTTCGTTCGTCCACCAATAAATATCTTATTTATTTATTTTTTACTATTATTGATAATAGACTCAACATTCTGCTAATTTTATTTCACTCGTATTCTAATATAAAATTAATATAAAAGTTGAATCTATTTTCCACTAATATTTTTTTCTTACATTTTACTATATTTCTTAAACTCCGTGCCTAATGTATTGATAGAGTGAGTGAGTACTGAAACTTGTGTTATGATGAATAATTAGACAATTAATTATAGAGGAAAGAAGCACATGGAGCGTGGGAAGAGGCTAGGGCGTGAGCGCGTGAGGATAAAGACAGCATTTGTGTCGTCACCGGAGAAGCATTTACTAGTAGCAAATAGTAGCAGCTAGGCAGTACTTTGTGCTCCCGTGGTTGTACTTGGATCGTGTCAAGCATGTGCAGTATGATGAAGATCTATCTCTATGGTGGGGAATGAGTTGCAATTGGGCATATGCGTTGATAAATTTAGACGAGCAACGATTTGCGTTGAGAAAAATCGCTAAAACGAGACAGAAATTCACCAACCACATGCAGTTGGGGGGTGGTGAATTACAGTGGCCATAAATGCGAGACCTCAACCGTATCAACACTCACCACCATTAATGCTTCCAACTAACAATGCCAGCCCAAAGTCGCCTTTTACTTATGTCCACCGCCGTATTTTGACGCTCAAATTCCCCAATTCCTATTTACATTGCACCGATTTTGTGCGTCTAGGGTTTAGTGAGAGTGGATGTGGAGTTCGGCGGAGAATTTGTCGGCGCGCTCGGAGTCGTTTAGGGAGGATGGCGACGACGAGGAGGCGCTACGGTGGGCGGCGCTGGAGAGGCTGCCGACCTACCGCCGCGTCAGGCGCGGGATTTTCCGCAATATGGTGGGCGATTCGAAGGAGATCAACGTAGAAGAGATGCTCGCCGAGGAGCAGAGGATCGTTCTCGGTCGCCTCGTTGATTCGGTTGATGATGATTGGGAGAAGTTCTTCTCCCGCGTACGACGTCGCTTTGATAGGTTCGTCTTTTTCGCAGTTTTGATTGATTTTCGTTTACTTCAATTTTTTTGTTTGATTTAGGCATTTTGCAGTTGGAGTTGGACAGTTGCTCTGGGTTTTCGTGTTATTCCTAAATTTCTTGGATAATTAACAAAATTATATGATAAACACAAGAATTGAAATTATCAGCATATATAATGACATTAATTGTAGCTAAAAAGAATTTAGCTCATGTAAAAACGGAATTCTATGCCTAAACCATGACTCTACTAGTAAAATACTAATAGAGGACTACGATAACACGTGTTAAGATTGGTCTATGTTGGGACTAATAAACTACTTATTGATGTATATAATGTCATTATTTGTCCAAAAAAGGAAATTTTATCATATTGATTTATAGTGGCTAAATGATTTCTAAGTTTGGTTGAGTGGATGGACAGTCCAAAAAATTAAGAACTATTTTAAGCACTATCTTTGTTGGATGTTTTCACAAGACATGGACCCTAGGCCCAATCATTAATTAAGTGGACAGATTAAGACAAAAGTCCAACATGCTGACTAATTATATTATTATGAAAATGAGTCATAACGGTTTAGGGTGCAATAATTTCTCAATTAAGAAAATATGACAAAATTCTAATTAACTTACGTTGTATGACGCAGCTGAGGCTAATGGGTCCAAGATGTGGATATTCTATCTTTTGAATAAGTCAAATAGGCCTTGATTATGATTTCCAAAAGGGATTTATCTTTTTTTCCTTTGAGCTGTTCCAAAAGGAGATTGTACATAAATTTTCAGTTATCCTCATAAAGTAATTTTTTAAGAAAGGAGAAATGACACTGACCGCCTACATTAACTGCGTTGATGATATAAAAAATAATTATCACCCAACCTTTGGATTATCTGTACCAGTGATTATATTAAGTTCAATTACATTTATTTCCCAAAACTCTTACTTGTTTCACCAAATTCTGGGTAAAACTACATGTTATTACAAGTTTTGCTGTATTGTTTCTGGCGGCAGCTGAGTGTCCTTCACTCGGCAGCTAGCAAAGGACTAGTATCTACTATCAATACAGAAGAAACAGTGGGACTGTTGTATGCTCCAAACACTTCATGTCTTCACACACACAATTATTTAGGAAGCCTTGAACAAAGAAGATTAAGAATATTAGATAAATATCCTAGATGGTTGCAACTATTTTTCCCAATACACAGGCTTTTTCTTGGTGATAAAGTTATGCCTAGATAAGAAATGGAACATGCAAACAACTATAGTAAGTTATTTATGACTTTGAGTAAAGAAGTGAGCTTTCCAGAAATATGTTTAGTTACTTGGCCACTGACCTCATTTAATACTACTTCATAAGGTGGCATGATGCATAGCAACTAATTTTGGAGAACATACATGGTCTTTACCTCTACATCACTTAGTATTGCCAAATGCTACTCATATCTATCATATCATATGTCATGATAGTTGTTAGACTCATTACCTCATTTTGATGTGTAGCAGTGGAAGTGTGCATAATGCATGATACTCTATTTGTTACACAAGTTCAATTCAGGTATATGGCAGAGGTGACAGAGGTCTTTGTAGTATTTCCTTTAGATGAAGTAGATCTTCTGTGATGGAACTAGAAATAGTCTTGGGTTTTCTAAACTGCAAGGAGAAACTAGGAGGGGAGCTGATGGTGAGTGAGACAGAGAGAATAAATTGATAAAGCCTACTCGATCACATTCTTTTGTTTTGGTTAAGTCATACCCCTGCCTTTCACTTTAGGTTTTAAATTTTGTTTGCCAATTTGACTGTATGCATTTCATGTATTCTATAACAGTTTATATTGTTAACATGTCATGGAAGATGTATCTGATAGCCTTAAGTATGAAACCAATCTATACATGAAAGAAAGGTTAGGGGTGTGACCGGTAGAAATAAAATAATATGGTATTAGATGCCTAATTGCTGCCACACATGTACTTACGCACAAGTCGTTTAATCTCTATATTTGTTTCATTATTTACCCTTCTTCTTTCTTTATTCGGTTTGTATCTGGAAGCAACCACTATAAATTTCTAAGAATTGGCTTTCTTCAAATCTGTAGGAGAAGTATATCTGAAAAACATCTGAGGCTACAGTTATGCTAGTTCTTGTATAACTAAAGTTCAATGACTCCATATCCTCAACCTTATAACCTGTTTTGTCCAAACATAAGCATGCAATTATTGAGTTTATGTATGTCTAATTCCCATTGCATGTTATTGCAGAGTTGACCTGGACTTCCCAAAGGTTGAAGTTAGATTTCACCATTTGACAGTTGAATCATCTGTTCACATTGGTAGTAGAGCTTTGCCTACAATTTCAAATTTTGTCATCAACATGGCTGAGGTACAGACTGTCTTGACTTACTAAGCCTGATTGATTCCGTGATAGTATCTGACTTTTGTTTTTATATTCTCAAATATCTCAGGCTTTACTAAGGCAGCTAAAAATATATTCCGGTGCCAGAATGAAGCTGACAATTTTAGATGACATTAGTGGAATAATTCGACCAGGAAGGCTAGTATTTAGTTTCTCCACATTACTCTACACAGTGCTGTTTGTTCCTATATCTTATTCTGTGCTTGTTCGTGTAGATTAACGTTATTATTAGGTCCACCAAGCTCTGGAAAGAGTACTCTGCTCTTAGCATTAGCTGGACAACTCAAATCTGATCTCAAGGTACTAAAGTTTCTTAAGAATGTACTTAAAAAATGGAAATACATGCATTTGACCGAATGCTACTAAAAAGGTTTAACATGCTGAAGCTTTCATATTAGGTGTCAGGTAAAGTAACCTATAACGGGCATGGCCTTAATGAGTTTGTGCCTCAAAGGACATCTGCTTATGTCAGTCAGCAAGATTGGCATGCTGCAGAGATGACAGTAAGAGAAACACTTGACTTTTCAGCACGTTGTCAGGGTGTTGGTTCTAAATATGGTAAGAGTGATATTGGTCCTTTAACATAGTACATACGTTTCCTGGACTGACCCGTCAACTTGTACCAGATATGCTTATGGAACTTACAAGAAGGGAGAAGCTCTCTGGAACTAAACCCGATGAAGATCTTGACATTTTCATGAAGGTGCATGAATCTTGAGAGACTTTTAAGTCTACGTAATGTAAATTCTTGATTCTTTCAGGTTTCCTAAATCTAAAAAAGTATTGCTCCAAAAATTACTCAAAAATCTGTCTTTTCAAGGTGAATAAACCTGATTGGATGTCAGCCTTCTTGATCTAGATAGACACATTAATTACGTCATATAATATCAAAACAGTCTGTAAGCTCACTGCTGTCCCGCACACAAAGATGTAATATTATCATGTAACAGATTTCAGTTTTCATTTATTATCCCTCCATACCACTGGGACCTATCGATAGTATCAGTTGATTTCATTTGCTCTTCTGAAATTAAAAACCCAATGCATGTACACTTGCAGTTCTTGAACATAGCTCCATTATGTTCTCAGGTCAGAACCACATTTGATGTATTCAGGAATTCGAAAGACAGATAATACATAATATTCCTCTTCACATCACACGCCCTGCAATAGGTCTGAGCATAAAATAAGAATGATTTTTCATCTTGTTTCTAACTCTCAACATGGTTAGAAATATAGATTCTGTAATCTGATTTTTCTTAAAAATATACTCTTTATTTGGAAGACACCTTGATATATAAGAATTACACTGAAACAGCGCAATATATTCCCGACTTTTCTGGATATCTAACTGTCTTTACTGTTTATGGTTTTGTTCAACAGGCATTATCTTTGGTGGGGAAGGATACAAACATTTCAGTGGAGTATATTTTGAAGGTATTTTCTGATACTATATTTCTACGACATGATCTTGCTGGATCTAGGACAATCTCATAATATTATTTTGAAACAATCTTATGATAGTAGTATTATTTGCCTATGAAGCTACCTGCATTGGCTGTATGATGATCTTGGAAGCAGTATGTTAAAAAATTCTGATTACATTTGAGAATTATCCGGACGCTGTACACCTAACAATGACTCAACTGAACAAGGATCACTAATAGTACTACTTAAAATTCTATCAAGGCGAAGCTGTCAAGCTTTGATCTTACATATGTATTGAAATTGTAGTTTAAATTATTGTGTGCAATATTCTAACATACAGTAAATGAATCTCATACTGAATCGTAATTCCGAGAGTTTAACTGTCTCTTGAGAATGTTTGATTCAATCTAAGAGTTTGTGTACTACTATAACTTTTCATGCGATAAGCAATAATAGCTGATTAGTTTGACACCAGAGTCTTTTTGACCAGTTGAGCCATTGTATTCTTAAAGATTTTAGGATTGGACATTTGTGCTGATACCCTTGTTGGAGATGAAATGATTAAAGGGATCTCTGGTGGTCAGAAAAAGCGCCTGACAACAGGTACATGTGCTAAAATTGTGATTTTGGTTCAAAGCACGTAAATTATGTACTTGTAAGTTCACTTAGCTGATATATTGCCAGGGGAAATATTAGTGGGTCCATCAAGAGTGCTATTCATGGATGAAATATCAAATGGTCTTGATAGTTCAACAACTTACCAAATCATCAAGTATCTTAGGCATTCAACTCATGCACTTGAAGGAACTACTATGATTTCTCTGCTTCAACCAGCTCCTGAGACATATGAGTTATTTGATGATGTTATTCTCTTGTCCGAGGGGAAAATAGTATACCAAGGACCTCGTACAGCCGTTCTTCAATTCTTTGCATACATGGGTTTCCATTGTCCGGAGCGGAAAAATGTGGCAGACTTCCTTCAAGAAGTATGATGAAGACATCATTTGAATTGTTCTCTATAATTTCAAAATTGTGTATTTTGCTCAAGTTGTTTTTAATTTATGCTTTTATAGGTTGTTTCGAGGAAGGATCAAGAGCAGTATTGGGCTTTACCTGATCAGCCTTACAGATATATATCTGTTGTGAAATTTTCTGAAGCTTTTAACTCATATAACCTTGGGAAGAATTTATCTGATGAGATGGATATCCCATATGATAAGCGGTACAGCCACCCTGCAGCCTTATCAACTTCGAGATATGGGATAAAAAAGATGGATCTTCTGAGAACCAACTTTCACTGGCAGTTGCTGCTTATGAAACGCAATATGTTCATCTATGTTTTCAAATTTATACAGGTAATATCATCATGAAACACCAACCTTATGAATTATGAACTAAGATGATTAACAAGGTTATTGAATTCATCAAAAATTATAATGTACTTTGCTAGCTACACCAACATAACTAAAGTTATTTAAGACTTACACACTGATGAGAACATGGAACGGCTTCTTTACAGCTTCTTTTGGTTGCTCTGATTACCATGAGCGTCTTTTGCCGGACTACAATGAGCCATGATACAATAGATGATGGAGGACTTTATTTGGGAGAATTGTATTTTTCAATGGTGATAATTCTTTTCAATGGCTTCACTGAGGTTTCCATGTTGGTAGCCAAGCTTCCGATTATTTACAAGCACAGGGACTTGCACTTATACCCTTGTTGGGCGTATACAATGCCTGCATGGCTCCTGAGCATTCCAACATCACTCATAGAATCTGGTTTCTGGGTGGCAGTAACATACTTTGTGGTTGGTTTTGATCCAAACATTACCAGGTGAATCCATTTTTAAAGATTTTTTCCAGATAAAGATGATTGATGTCTGAAGACTTTGAACTTTGAAGTAAGTAATATTGACATTGCAGATTCCTGCGCCAATTTCTACTTTACTTCTTTCTCCATCAAATGTCTCTGTCTCTTTTCCGTTTGATGGGTTCCTTGGGCCGTAGCATGATTGTGGCAAATACTTTTGGATCCTTTGCTATGTTGATAGTGATGGCTCTTGGGGGCTACATCATATCAAGAGGTAAATTGATCTCCTATGGCTTAGTGGATAATGTTGCTTAGTATTCATTTGAAAATTAATAGATTCAGTCTCAATTGTGTCTTTGACAGATAGGATCCCTAAATGGTGGATCTGGGGATATTGGGTTTCTCCATTGATGTATGCTCAAGAGGCTGCTAGTGTGAATGAATTCCTAGGTCATTCCTGGGATAAGGTACATATTATATAAATGTACCTTGAGCTTTCTGATAATTCTGGTGATGCTTATTAACCCATAAAAATGTATAGACCCTTATGTTAGACTTATCTTTGGTTCGTTACTGTCAGAAATCAACCGTACTTTGTAGCACTTATAAGGAAGTCAGCTATGCATCAAACAAAATACTGAGCTTGAACTTCTTGTCTTTGTAGAGAACTGGGGATAATTCAACAATAGGCCTTGCACTGCTAAAATCCCGCAGTTTGTTCCCAGAAAGTTACTGGTATTGGATTGGGATAGGCGCTTTGACAGGCTACACCATCTTATTCAATTCCCTTTTCACCTTTTTTCTCTCAAAGCTAAATCGTAAGTCTAACATCCTTACAAAATTTCCCATTTCTGCTGTTAAGAAATATTTTACTGTATCACAGGCTACTAACTTAATCCCTTTCTATTCTGTCAAAACTTCAAATATCCTTAAGCTCTGGGGAAACGTCAAGCTGTTGTATCTAAGGAAGAGCTTGATGACAGGGAGAAGATGCGGAAAGGAGAACCTGTTGTTATCCAGCTCAGAGACTTCTTACAGTACTCAGGGTCTTTTGCCAGTAAGAAAACATGGTTTTTGCCTTAGTATGATGGATGCAGACGCAATTTTGTTCATGTTCTCCTGCATGTAGTAGACTCAGTTATTCTGGTTGTACTAACGTTCACTTAACTGTATCCTCAGAGAAGAGCTTTAAATCGAAAGGCATGGTGCTCCCGTTTGAGCCACTTTCAATGGCGTTCAGCAATATTAGTTACTATGTGGATGTACCCATAGTGAGTCCACCCTTCATTGATTTTTAATTACCATTTTTTGAATGAGTGTTTCATCATTTAACATTATGTACTGATGATTTCAGGAACTGAAACAGGAGGGCATATCAGAAGAAAAGTTGCAATTATTGAATAACATTACAGGTGCATTCAGGCCGGGTGTGCTAACTGCACTGGTTGGGGTTAGTGGTGCTGGAAAAACCACCCTTATGGATGTATTAGCAGGTAGGAAGACAGGTGGAATTATAGAAGGAAACATCAGTATATCCGGGTATCCAAAGAAGCAAGATACATTTGCTAGAATATCAGGGTACTGTGAGCAAAATGATATTCATTCTCCCTGCTTAACCATTCATGAATCACTTTTGTTCTCTGCTTGGCTGCGGTTGCCATCTGATATTGACTTGGAAACCCAAAAGGTATAGTACCTTGGTTACTGCTAATCATATATTCTCAACATCAGACAACTCATGGATATGCACATTCCCAGGCATTTGTTGATGAGGTTATGCAGCTTGTGGAGCTCATTCCTCTGAAAGGAGCCTTGGTAGGTCTACCAGGGGTTGATGGATTATCAACTGAGCAACGAAAACGCCTTACTATTGCCATTGAACTTGTAGCCAACCCATCTATAGTGTTTATGGATGAACCCACATCTGGGTTAGATGCACGAGCTGCAGCAATTGTCATGAGGACTGTCAGGAATATCGTTAATACGGGAAGAACAATAGTTTGTACGATTCATCAACCCAGCATCGACATATTTGAATCCTTTGATGAGGTTCTTCCTATCTTAAATCTTTCGATATCCACACCAGTATTAGAGCATATATATTTGGTTTTAATTGGTCATCTTTCTCTAAGATGTTGATTGTTGCTAATAATCTAGTGACTCACTTTATGCTGCAGCTTTTGTTAATGAAGCGAGGAGGAGAGCTCATTTATGCTGGTCCACTTGGTTCGAAGTCTGCCAAACTGATTGAGTATTTTGAGGTTTGACTTTTGCGATTTGCTATTTGTATCTGGCAATGCTGTCATCGACTTAATCTTTGTGGATTTCCTGTACATATGTTGTATAGGCAATTGATGGAGTCCCGAAGATCAAGCCTGGATATAATCCATCTACATGGATGTTAGAGGTTACATCAACAGTAGAGGAAACCCGGCTGGGAGTTGATTTTGCTGAACTTTATAGAAAATCGGACCTATATCAGTATGTATCTGGGATACAGTTTTGCCAAGAGTGCTTCATGTTTGTGGCAATCATATAACTGTGTACCTCTTGCTTGTTTCAGGTTTAATAAACGTTTGGTTGAGAGATTAAGCAAGCCAACAGTTGACTCGAAAGATCTTGATTTTCCAACAAAGTATTGCCGGTCACATTTTGATCAATTTGCGGCTTGCCTCTGGAAGCAACACCTCTCTTACTGGCGAAACCCACAATACACTGCAGTTCGGTTCTTCTACACAGTCATAATATCACTGATGCTGGGAACTATTTGTTGGGACTTCGGTTCTAAAAGGTTTACCTTTGACACTTAGTAATTATTATAATTATTTAGAAGGTGACACTAGCTAGGTACCTCTAAAATTTGAATGCCATTCTCAGAAATTGATGAACTGTTATTTATCCAGGATTCTTAATTGGTTTATGTTGAAAATGAGTGTAATCTAGCTTTCTAGTTTCTTTCTTATACATCCACCATATTCTAACAGATTCATTCTTTATAATGCATTATAGGGAAACACAGCAGGACATTTTCAATGCTATGGGGTCGATGTATGCTGCAGTGCTGTTCATTGGAATTACAAACGCCACTGCTGTCCAACCAGTTGTTTCTGTTGAAAGATTTGTTTCATATAGAGAGAGAGCAGCAGGAACATATTCAGCTTTGCCATTTGCATTCGCTCAGGTATTTTGCTTCTGTTACTTCTCCGAAACATCTCACTTTCCTTGATTTTAAGCCAGTCCATAAATGCCGGCTTCTCCTCTGCAGGTTGCCATCGAGTTTCCCTATGTACTGTCTCAGGCACTAATTTACAGCACCATTTTTTACTCAATGGCCTCATTCGAGTGGACAACCACAAAGTTTGTGTGGTACATCTTTTTTATGTACTTCACCATGTTGTATTTCACCTTCTACGGCATGATGACTACTGCGGTGACACCCAACCACAATGTGGCCGCCATCATCGCTGCCCCTTTCTACATGCTGTGGAATCTCTTCAGCGGATTCATGATTCCTCACAAGGTAACAGAGCCAAATTCTTTTGCTCTTTCTGCCCTGATTATTTGCAGCTCGGTTATCATTACTTACATGAACGATGATCCCACACGATAAATATGAAATTCACAACTCTGGTACATGACACTACTGCAGAGAATTCCAGTGTGGTGGAGATGGTATTATTGGGCAAACCCTGTGGCTTGGAGTCTATACGGGCTCGTTGCTTCCCAGTTCTCTGATATTGAAGCACCAGTGAAACTCTCTGATGGAGTCGGAACGATGCCAACAAGGGCATTGCTCAAGCATGTATTCGGGTTCAGACATGATTACATCGGCATTGCAGGAACCATGGTGGCCGGTTTCTGCCTGCTATTTGGCGTTATTTTCGCCTTTGCCATCAAATCCTTCAACTTCCAGAGGAGGTGATTTGCAGGAGGAGGAGTTGGTTGATCATGTCATTACATATTAAAGAAATGTAAATTTTGTTACAAGATGGTGCTGTATCATTGATTTGCATGCATCTCCAATAAAGTTTTACATCAAACAATAGATTTGTTAAAGGTTGAGGATATACTTAGTGTGTGTTGGAGTAGCATCTAATAAACATAGTAGAATAGAGAGGTGCTAGACTCATAATTCGAGTGCAGACTTTTTTGTATAATCAACATCGCTTAGTTGTTACTATTATTGTATTTTTGTATTAATTAACTATATATATTTTGGTCCTAGATAAGAGGCTTAATTTCAGCCTTGGAAATATTGTTTTTGAGTTTAGTTGGAATATATATCTTGGAAGAGCCCTAAATAATCCTAAGCAAGTCTGATTTATTCATATCCCTCCAAATTGTAACTTACTTTATTTAAATAAAAGAGAGAAGGAATAAAATGGCAAAGTATCCTGCCATCCATGCCTCATTGATTGATATCTTCTGCAAAATCCTACAATTTCCACGATTCAACCGTGCGAACCTTTGCAGTTATGGCCGATGAGTTTGTCAGGGGAAATGTGCTCCAAAACGGCGTCACACTCATCACTCTCGATCGCCCCAAAGCTCTTAATGCCATGAACTTAGGTTTCACCTCATTATTAAACTTGTATTTTCTGATTTTAGAGTAGCATTATTTTTGTCTACTGATTTAATTTGTTAAACTCGACTGCACTTCATTTGTGAGATGTTAATGGTTGCTAAATGCTATTTGTGGTGTTAATTTGAATTCTATGCAGATATGGACGTCAAATATAAGAGTTACCTTGATGAATGGGAATCGGATCCGAGAGTGAAGTGTGTCTTGGTTGAAAGCAGTTCATCTCGCGCTTTCTCAGCAGGTCATAGTCATAGAGCTGTTGCTCATCAATATTTACATCCGTATTGGAATGTTTTTGAGGGTAAACATTCATGATCAATGCAGGAATGGATATTAAGGGTGTTGCTGCTGAAATTCAAAAGGACAAATCAACTCCTCTTGTCCAAAAGGTTTCTCTATTGTCATGAACTGCCTGTCGCGAGAGTGAATTTTATGGTTTTGTTGTGTGCAATCCACATGGAAATTAGCTTTCTTGGAACCTCTCCTTTCCCCTGTTGGCTGGAATCTGGATTTGGCAGCTGAGACTTATAGTTAACTACTTCGTTTGCAGGTGGTGTTGTGAAGGAGATTACAACGAAAATCAAGGTCTTGTAGCATCCAAAAGTGGAAAATTGATAAATAATAACCATAGGAACATGTGTATCAAATTATTTTGCATGTTATGAAGGCATATTCTGATTCTTGATAAGTGCTCCATCTGAGTGACTTGCAATGGATTGCGTGCTACTTGTAATACTTATCAAGCACTATGAAATTAGATGTGGTGTTTCAGTGAGGTGATAATTTATCGTCAACTTAGTTGTTTGTATGCAGGTTTCACGTGTATGCCACACATGCAGACACTTACAACTTTGTATTCGAAAGTATTTATTTATCAAGCAGTTGATTTTGTTAATGAATTTATGAAAATGAGATGAAGTTTCCATTTAGAGTCAATGAACTTTTATGATCTGGAATAAGTTCCGTGCCCTGTCTTAAATTTCTTTGATTGGTGTGCACTTACTAATGCACATAATGCAAAGATTGTATTCAGTCCAATATGGATAAACTCTTGCGTCTAGGGATGTGTTTTGGTAGAAGCATTTTGTTGAGTTTCATAAATCTATTAAATTATTTTCCTTGTAATGTCCTCAAAAAAGTCACTCATCATTTTGAACTGGTTGTTAGGTCTTTACTGCGGAATATTCCCTGATATGCAAAATATTTGAGTACAAAAAGCCTTATGATGGTATTACAATGGGATTTGGCATTGGACTATCTGGTCATGGTCGATACAGGTTCGTAACTGAGGTAATTGATTTTCTAGCACATCCTAGCTGATGCCACTGCATATTAGATGAAGATCTAAAGTATCTATTGTTGTGTATCATTTGTTTCAGAAAACAGTCCTTGCTATGCCAGAAAATGGTATTGGCCTATTTCCAGATGTTGGTTTCGCGTATATAGCAGCAAAAAGTCCTGGAAGAGCAGTAGGTCAGTCCTTTGGTTACTTATGGGAATCCCACCCTAAACTCCTTTCTGTTATACTTAATGATAAAACTTTTATTTTTAGGGAACACAGATTCATATATAAATTTCCTAAGACAATCCATATTGAATTTGAATTGGGGATTGTTCATTTCATGATCTATCCTTTTAACCATTATGTTTCTTATCCCTTTCCGATTTTCAGGGGCCTATCTTGGATTGACTGGAAATAGAGTATCAACGCCAGCTGATGCTCTATATGTTGGTCTCGGAACTCATTATGTGCCTTCTGGGAGCTTGGCTGCACTAAAGGACGATCTCCTGGCAACCACTTTGTATGTTTGTCTCAATAAGATAAACACTGTTACACTGAAAGTTGCTTATAATATTAACTTCTAAACATGTGATTAGAATTTATACTAAAGTGTTCCTGCCTTCAGGGTCTAGTCAAATTTAGGAACCTTCTAGATCATTTAACACTATTGAGATGCAAAGGTTTGAAAATATTGCCATGTTTCTTAGTATTTGATATCTATGTGGTTTTGCATCTTTTTTTTCCTTTTGTTTTTTCATCTAGAGGACAGATTGACTACTTTGTTTTAGTGCCCTTCATTAAATAAGTTCTCTAATTCGTCTATTACACAATGTAGTTCTGAGGACCCTGATCAGGACATCAGGATACTGTTGGGAAAATATAGCCAAAACCCGGAGTCGGAACCTCGTCTGAAGTTGCTTTTACCCTGGATAATTTCAACCTTATCTGTGAAGGAGGTTATCAAGGAGCTGGAAAATCACCAGCTAAGTGGTGATTCACTGGGTAACCTCCAATCCCTATGTTCTTTTCTCATCTTTGAATGCATTTTATTTTTCCCCTCAAATATTTTATTTTCTTTTTGGGAAATAGTTTAATGTGCATTTTCATTCTTCTTTTTGCTACAGTGTCAGAGTGGGCAAAAGGATGCCTTGCAAGGGCTCAAGAAAGGAGGCCCCTTTTCTGTTTGCCTTACAGATGAGCATTTTTCAAGAGTTTCGTCTGCTCAAGGCAACACTAATGACGAGTTATCTAAGGTAGTGGCCTTACTTTTCTTATCCCCCCGTCAGCCCTCTTTTGTAGGGAGAAAAGAAATGCTTTGTTTGCTTACTCAGACATTGATCTACATATTTATTTAACATATTTCCTCATTGCTTTTGTCTTGCAACTGTCTCTTTCCAGCTGACTGGTGTTATGAAAACTGAATATGGAATTGCAATAAGGTCGTCTCTTCGAAATGATTTCTCAGAAGGCGTGCGCGCTATCCTAGTGGACAAAGATCAGGTGAATGATGCATGTTTTCTTTAATATCCTTTGCACCTGGTTAATAAGTAGAAACTCTCTTCTGATTGGTGTAATCGCTACAAACTCCCGGGGATTTCAATTATACCTATCTTCAGTAGTCAGCATACAAGTCATCTTACATATCCAACTATCTGCCTCCTTTGCCTAATCCTATGCTTGGATATTGACACGCCTCTATATCTGAATGATTGTCCTTAATCTGTAACCAGAACTGACCTCATTCCCATCTCAAGAGAATATCTACACAGATTAGCATAAGAATCATGGGACATTGAGAATATCTACTTAATGTGCAGTGATTTATTGTTCAGTTACTTGCAAACTTCACTTCCTTGTATCATTGATCAATTAAAAGTTGTAGTAAGCACACTAGTTCAACATATCTGGCATTATGTTTATTATTGCGAACCAAAATGAAGCGTTTAACTATCGAGTGAGTCTTGTTCCAACGTTTAAGTCCATCTCTGATGTCTGTCTTTTATCAGAATCCCAAGTGGAATCCGCCAAGCCTAGACGAAGTGAATCCTGCTGAAGTGAAAGCTTGGGGCCAGAAATCGAGGAATTGAATGTGTGAGTGGTGACTGCAATATTTTCCCAGGTGTGCTACTACAGATGCTCTGCAATTGTGTAATCATGGAACAAGATGAGAGTTTGATTTATCAGTTATCAGTGGATAAACAGTGCTTAGGTAAATGTTTTTTAAGTAATTCTTACACTCTATGCTGTTTAGCTCTATATGTAACTGAAATAAGCTCTCGGAATGTTTGAATAAAAAAATTGTGTTATGATCTAGATACCTTTAGATGGAGTTATTAACCATTATCTCATTTGCTTAAAACTTGATCAGTGTTATGATTTGATCAAACATTTGTTTGTACAAAAAAAGTAGCATGATCACCAATTAATTTTATCCACCTAAAAATTTTAAACATACAAAAACAATCTATATATGCTTAATAGAGGGTAAATGCACTTAACATTTATTTTAAAAATGGTAAAATTGATATATTTATTTTTTAAAGCTTCGAAACTTAATAGAACCCTTGGTGTTTGTCTTCACTTATAAATAAGATGTGATACACTGTATCAGATAGAAATATAATTGCATCCATAAATTTTGAGTGTCACCAAACCTGAATTTGAAAGACTTTTTTTCAGTAGGAGTTACTAAGAAGAAAAATTAATTATGAAATAGAAAGTAGAGAATTGACCGAATTAAGGTTAACTTTTCACTCTGATTTAATCGAGCTAATTTATTAGGCGGAATTCCAATTTGTTGAGAGAATTTTAACCTAATTAAGCTAATATTCACATGCCACAAGTCACAACACAACTTGAATACTACGACTCCCTATATTCATTTTAAGTTAATTTTAATAAAAAAAAAAGTTAATGAATTTTAACCGGATATTGGCGTGTTCTGATTGAAATATATGGATACACTTTACATAAAAATTTGGGATCACTCTTTTATGGAGATAACAAAATCAAGTTTTAAGTAGGGAAAATATATTTTCACATAATCAGAGAAAATATATTCCATTTGTAGATAATGATTTTGAGGCACTAAATCAAGGAAACCTAATGTGATATGAGAAGATTTCTTTCAGTTATGCTAGTAACTAATAATTAAGAATATATATCGAGATAGCCTATTCATGGTAGATCGTATATTTCAGTTTCAATTGATTATTGATTATTAGTTTAGCGAAGAAATTATTTCTTAATAATTTATTCACTTCCACCAAATTAGGACTAGTGCAAAAAGATATTAATAAAATTCATTCTAGAACAATTATCTCAAGTTGAAAGAGACGAATCGGACTTGTATACTTGTACCGGTCAAATTTTGTTGAATTATACTTTCACAATTTTTAATAATTAATTTGGGTCAAGTTTTCCAAGACTCGTTATATTAATTTATTTCTTTAGGGAAAAGCTTATTTTCGTTTTATTTTATTGTGATATCCTATTCATTAAAATCTTGGTAACATAATTATAAAATATAAAAAAATAAAATGGGTTTTAAGAGAAAAATCATAAATATAGTAGGCCTGGATTGACTATCCCGCCGCCATGTATAGAAGACGTGCTTTCCTCCCGACTTAGTTTAAATAATTTTATTCAACTCAAACGCGGCATCCAATTTAGAATCTTCCACTAACGTTCCATATATATACCCCTTTCCCACTCCTATTTTCTAATTAAACAATTTCTCCGAAAATTATATTCTCTCTCCCTTGTCGTCAGATCCCCAAATCTCTTCTCGATTTTTTGCTCGTAATCCGACTTCGATCGCCATGAGGAATTTCGTCGGCCTTCCGATCATTGCCTTTATACTGTTGGCGATTTTCCAATTCGCCGCCGGACAGGGGGGCGCTCCTTCACCTGCGCCGGCGCCTTCCAGCGACGGTGAGTTGTGTGTTTGTTTTGATTTCTATTTGTTGAGGTTTTTAAATGGAAGATTTGCTGATATTTTTGAATTTGGTAATGCAGGCACTGCGATTGATCAAGGAATTGCTTACATCCTCATGCTTGTTGCGCTCGCGATTACTTATTTAATCCACTGAGTCGAATTATTTTTTTCTATTCTTTTTTTTAGCAGTAGTATTTTTTTAGAGATTTATTTTTGTGGTTTAGTGATATTTAATATTTATTCAATTCTTCCTGCGTTTTCGCCAATTATTACAGCCATTAAATTGCTGGAGTTCCATATCTGTAGCTTACTTGTAGAGAATTTGAATGCGAATGGTATTCTCTTTTAGAATTTATGATTTGAATTATTTTATTTGATATTTATGAATGACTGAAAAAAATTCCATTTAACTTTTCTAAAAGAGAAAAGGAAAGAAAAAAGAATGATCGGTAATAACAGTAAATGTCATAATTGTCTCATTATTAATTTTTGAATAAAAGCCAAAATTGGTATAAAAATATATACTCATTTATGATTTTGATTATAATTTTTATCATTTGAATTTTTTCATCCGAAACATTTTGAATTGGATCACAATTGGTCCTGGACTAACTGTTTGTTAGTTTTTAATAGTCAACGTGTTTAATCCCATTTTGATCAAATTAGACTGTTAATTAAGATTTTTTACACTCTAATTATTTTCTTAATTATTTTAATAAATATTCATTTAAAATATGAAATAAATAATTATTTATTAATAATTATTTATTTCATATTTTAAATGAATATTTATTAAAATAATTAAGAAAATAATTAGGGAGTAAAAATCTATTTATTTTTCATAATTGTTTATTATTCAATCATCAATACTAGTGTTTATTTTACTACTTAGTTAATATACTTTTTACATAAATGGTGATTTTAGTAATTTAAATAGAACGTAATTAGAGCGAAAATGTGCTATTATTTTCATGCATATAATTTTAGTTAGTAAATGTGTTCAAAAGAATAAAAAAAATGTTCAAACAAATGAATGTAAAAATAAAAGTTAAGAAAAAATCCAAATCCGTAAATGTCAGCACTTGTATACAAATCGAGTACGAATCAAATAATTACCAAAAGGTTAGAAACAGAAACGCTCACCACTTTTTCACCCTTTACTTGCATGCAGTTCTTCTTGGTTTTGATTTCAATAAAATGAGTGAGGAAATTGGGTTTGAGAAATTTATAGACTGAGAAAATAGCGTTTCACTTTCACACATTCAAAGTTTCAAGCTAATCTTCAAATCTGTTTCTGCTTTTGATTTTCTGTGTTTTGTGGTGAAGGGCGGTATGCGTGTTATAAACTGTTTAAATGATTTCGCGTTAGCTTGAGTTGAGTCAGAATTGTGCGAGTTTGGGTTGAATCGTTGCTAGTTAGTGCGAGTTTTTTGGTGTACCAACTCAATTTAATTAATGTATCGAGCAAGTCCAGGTAATTATATTTGATGAATTGATGATATGTTATATTTTTAACATAAATATACACTAAATTAGGGATATAATAATCAAAACAAAATCTCTAAAACAAGCTTCTTTAATAGATGTAGATTTTACAATTTTATACTATCGTCCACTCTTATAATATATGCACTTGATTTTGATAGCCATAGTGCTAACAAGTAGTATGACATAGTATTATCCATAAACACTCTTATAATATATGCACTTGATTTTAATACCCATAGTGCTAACAAGTCCAGTAGTGTGACATAGTATTATTCAATCATTAATACTAGTGTTTATTTTACTTAGTTAATACTTTTTACATAAATGGTGATTTTAGTAATTTAAATAGAGCGTAAATAGAGCGTAATTAGAGCGAAAATATGCAATTACTTTCATGCATATAATTTTAGTTAGTAAATGTGTTCAAAAGAATAAAAAAATGTTCAAACAAATGAATGTAAAAACAAAAGTAAAGAAAAAATCCAAATTCGTAAATGTCAGCACTTATATACAAATCAGGTACGAATCTAATAGTTACCAAAATGTTTTGTATTTGGGTATTCACTTTTTCGCATTTTCAGATTGAGTTTGACTTCTTTGTTTGGAATTTCGGGTGAAGGACAGTATAGTGTATTAAATTGGGTAAATGATTCGAGTTGGTATGGATTGAGTCATGATTGTGTGAATTTTTCTTAATATGTTTCTGCTTTTGATTTTATGTGTTCTAGGGTGAAAGGAGGTATGTGTGTTATAACTTGTTGAAATGATCTGCGTCAACTTTAGTTGAGTATGAATCGTGCGAGTTTTAGTTGAATCGTTGCGAGGTCGTGCGAGTTATTTGGGGTGTCGACTCAACTTATTTACACTCATTGATTCTAGTAAGAGCCAATGATTAATAATGAGCGAAAAGAGGCTTGTAAAATCCCAACTCAATTTGTATACAAGTTCATACTTCAGAGCATGCATCAATCTGTTTCTTGTGTTGTTTGATTTTCTATTTAATGTATTTTCTATATTGGGATATGGGTGATGGAGAGTATTATTGCAATAAGTGGAGTAGTATTAATGATTTGATTCGAGTCGAGCTGAGTTGAGTTTGACTTAAGCGAGGTTGAGTTTGAATCAGACCATTAAATAGAGTAAATATTTGATTCGAGTAGTGCTGAGTTGAGTTTGACTTAAGCGAGGTTGAGTTTGAGTAAATGATTCGAGTTGAGTTTAACTCGTGCGAGGTTGAGTTTGAACTGTGTTGTTAAATAGTGTAAATGATTCGAGTTGAGTTGAGCTGTGTTAAAATAGTGCGAGTTTGTGCGCGTGGTTTTGATAGAGTCAACTCAGATTATTTAGTAGGCAATAATTAATGCGGGCCAATGCATAGGTGAAAAAGATTCGAATACAAACTCGTCGAGTCACGCATGAGTTGTAATCAACGAGTTTTATGATGTGGCTCACAAAATCCGGCTAGATCCATAAATTATGAAATCCTAGATATAATCGTGAAATGTTTCATGTATACATTTCATAATTTTCTTATAAATATGAAATCAAAATAGACAATAAAGTAATCGGAAGACCTGAAAATAAAGGTATCGTTTCACAAAAAATTCCCCAAACAAGATACTCTGCAAGATGAATTGTTGCTTTGGTCTTCAATCCACTAAAACTGAATTTATGAAAAGTTAAAAAAATCTAATTCAATACAAAAAATAAATACTCAAGCAAATTTATAACAATCATATATAAAAATAGTGTTTTATTTAAGATATGAAATCACAAAAAGAAAAAAAAAATACAAATCTTTCACAACTCATTCTACCACAAAGAAACGCCAAAAAAATCAGAAAGACTCAAAACTCCATGAATAAACAATAGGTCCACAATAAATTGAAGAAAAACTACTCAAAACTGCATGAATCAAATGTAAAAAGGAAACATCAAAGAAAAAAAAAGGTTAGAAACAGAAACGCTCACCACTTTTTCACCCTTTACTTGCATGCAGTTCTTCTTGGTTTTGATTTTAATGAAATGAGTGAGGAAATTGGGTTTGAGAAATTTATAGACTGAGAAAATAGCAATTCACTTTCACACCTTCAAAGTTTCAAGCTAATCTTCAAATCTGTTTCTGCTTTTGATTTTCTGTGTTTTGTGGTGAAGGGCAGTATGTGTGTTATAAACTGTTTAAATGATTCGCGTTGGCTTGAGCTGAGTCAGAATCATGCGAGTTTGGGTTGAATCGTTGCGAGTTAGTGCGAGTTTTTTGGTGTACCAACTCAATTTAATTAATTTATCGAGCAAGTCCAGGTAATTATATTTGATGAATTGATGAGATGTTATATTTTTAACATAAATATACACTAAATTAGGGATATAATAATATAAAAAAAAATCTCTAAAACAAGCTTCTTTAATAGATGTATCTATGATTTTACAATTTTATACTATCGTCCACTCTTATAATATATGCACCTGATTTTGATACACATAGTGCTAACAAGTAGTATGACATAGTATTATCCATAAAACGCAAAAGTGTATAATGGAAAGTTAAGACACTTAGGTGTTAGACATAGCATGATTCGTGAACTTATTATGGATGATGTGATATCTGTGGAGTTTGTGAGAACTCATGATAACTTAGCCGATCATTTAACCAAAGGGTTAAGTAGAGATCTTGTGCACAAATTGGCTATAGGGATGAGATTAAAGTCCACTACAAATCTCTGATATTAAAATACTCAATTCCCATTTAGTATGACACTAGATGCAGAATTCAATGTGGAAGACTTAATATTTGGAGATTGGAACACATTTGAAAATCGTCCCAAGGTATGTGTTCGGACCTACAAGTTAAGGAGGTTGAATGTATATATTCTTAATAGTTCTTTTGAAAAATTGCAAATGTAGGTGCAAGAATAAAGAAGCTACCTATATAAGCATGAAGTTTAGCCGCTTCAAGAAGCTGAGACTTGGTTTCGATATGTTTATGAAGGATAAGGACATAGGCTAGTAAAATATAGTGTCAAGATAGAACATATTCGTATGTAAACTTTTGTGTACATTATCTTCATGTATTCAATGTGAGTTCCCAGGGTTCAATCCTTAGAGACACCCGGGTTATTCGAATATTTGGAATGTGTAATGTACTAAGGTGGAATTCAATCGTTACGATATTTCATTTATGCAAAAGTTTGAATGTTAGAGATGACTTGTTATAGTTAATCAAGGATTGCACTAAAATAGGGGAGGATTGTTGGATATTTTAGTGTAATTGGATTAACTTGATTGATCAGTATTATTATAATGTTACATCATTCAAGTATGGAGGTGCGGAGTGAACGCTGATTTGAATTCATTATGATGTCAGGGGCGAAGCCCCTTAACAGATGAACGGGGTCCGGGGGCAGCGCCCCCGGGTGGCGGGGTCCAACGAAATTGCTTTATAAGAAATTCATCCGAAAATGTAATTTGTGAAAATCAAAGGAATAATTTGCAATTTCGAAAACTTTGAAAATCAGTTAAATTCGGTTAAGAACTTAACAGATGCAACTTTTCAAAATTAACAGATGCAACCCTTCAGCTTGATTAAGAATTGATCAATTCTTTGGTTCGAATTTATCTCGAAAATACATATGATATTTCTGATTTCTCTGAATTTTATCCGATCAAATAGTTTGGTTGAACCACCGAAATTGATTTGATCTGAAAGTGATTTATCACGACTTTCAGATAGATTATCTTTTTTGTTTTCTGATCTGTATATTGAATCTCCCTAACAGGTTGGGTTTGAATCAGACCATTAAATAGAGTAAATGATTTGATTCGAGTCGTGCTGAGTTGAGTTTGACTTAAGCGAGGTTGAGTTTGAGTAAATGATTTGAGTTGAGTTTAACTCGTGCGAGGTTGAGTTTGAACTGTGTTGTTAAATAGTGTAAATGATTCGAGTTGAGTTGAGTTGTGTTAAAATAGTGCGAGCTTGTGCGCGTGGTTTTGATAGAGTCAACCCAGCTTATTTAGTAGACAATAATTAATGCGGGCCAATGCATAGGTGAAAAAGATTCGAATACAAACTCGTCGAGTCGAACTTGAGTTGTAATCAATGAGTTTTATTATGTCGCTCACAAAATCCAGCTAAATCTAGAAATTATGAAATTCTAGATATAATCATAAAATGATTCATGTATACATATTATATAAATATGAAATCAAAATAGATGATAAAGTAACCGGAAGACCTTAAAATAAAGGTATCGTTTTAAAAAAATTCCCTAAACAAGATACTATATCTTTATCTGCAAGATGGAAAACTTGTTGCTTTGGTCTTCAATCCATTAAGGGCGTGTTTGATAAGTTAGTAATACCAAGATAGAGAATTATATATGGACATTTCTAATTGTTTGATATCATATTTAAGCTTAACTCAAAGCCCAATATAAGACAAGGGCCCTAACTAATCTTACCAAAATTATCATTAACTATGTTTATGTATCCCACCAATTTGTCAAGTTAAGCCATGTTGTTTAATATACTCCCTCCGTTCCCTCATAGTTGAGGCGGAACTTTTCGGCACGGAGTTTAAGAAATGAAAGTTGAGTGTGTTAAATAAATAGATAAAAAAGTAAGAAAGAGAAAAAGGTAGAGAGAATAAAGTAAAAAGTGAATAAAGTAGAGAGAATAAAGTAAGAGAGAGTAAAGTAAGAGAGAGGAAAAAGTTAATATATATGGAAATGACTCAATTATGAGGGAACTTCCCGAAATAGAAAAATGACTCAACTATGAAGGAACGGAAGGAGTACAATTTTAGACAATTTCTTTTCTATCAAACAATAACGAAAAAAAATCATATCTTTGCATATCTTGACGTGAAGCCCGTATTTTTTTATCTTGTTTTACATATCTTCTTATATCCCATCTTTTTTATCAAACGAGTCCTAAGAGTGAATTTATGGGTTTGAGGAAATGGAGTCATTTAATTTTGCAAAAATGAAAATAAAGGCGAGAGCTATGCTAGTTCTCGTATCACTAAAGTCTAAAGATCAATGATTCAAAATAAATATTCATTTAAAATATGAAATAAATAATAGATTAAATAAATAAATATTTATTTCACATTTTAAATGAATATTTATTAAAATAATTAAGGAAATAATTAGAGAGTAAAAAATCATAATTAATAGTCTAATTTGATCAAAATTGGGATTAAACTTGTTGACCGTTAAGAACTAACGGAACAGTTAGTCCAACACCAATTGTGATGCGATTTGAAATGTTCAGGATGCAAAAATTCAAAAAATAAAGTTTATGATCGAAATCGTAAAATGAGCATATGTTCAGGACCAATTTTGGCCTTTACTCTTAATTTTTTAGATTCAAATGGCCCAAGCCTAATAGCACATAATTAGTTCCAAGCCCAACAACCAATTCATTATCTTCCTTTACAACTCCATGGCTTGGCCTTAGCTGGAGATGTCAAAGATTCTGATGTTCGTGGATTGCAGAGCACGCCACCTGGACGGGACGGAGACGAGTCGAGGCCGAGGCAGAGCATGTACATGTAGGAATAGTGTATGTTGGAGTAGTGTAGCAATAGCAGCAAGTTAAATTTAATCAAAATAAAGAAAGTAATTTCTCCATGGACCATGATTACAGACCGAGGATCCCCAACACCAAAATTAACATGTCAAATTATAACAAGTTAATGTGCGAAGATAGAGAGAGAGTGCGTAACAACTTGCTCTTCGATGTCAGCGCTCCAATAAACATGCTTTTAAGGGAGGAAAAGTAGGCACCCACAAAAAAAAACACATAAATCTGAGAAAAAAAATTTGAAAGCTGACACATTGTCACATTGATCCGAAAGGAAGATTTGGGGTGGAAAGAGCATTTTTTAAGGGCTTAACAGTTTGGATTTAAATCAATTAAAAACCTATTGCCTAATTAATTAATGCTCATCATCACCCTTTCCAAAAGTCTCTTCTTTTCGGCTGTACAAAATCATCACACCAAGCATACTTAAATGACAAATCAACACCCTTAATGTGTCAGCTTAGTACGTATCAATTGGTGCTTTCATTCTAAAACTCGCTTTCTTTCTAAACTCATGCATATCCCTCGTGCCCCTCGATTCTCCGGTGTTAGTCATAAGATGGACTATAGATATTCAACAATATCTTGATTATCTATTCGACTACTCATGGTAGGTATATTGTTTGACCCCGACATCGAATGCTTCCACGAAGTTCAAATCCAAATTGTTCATGACAAGTTAGTATAGCTTTTGTACGAATGCTCTGTTAACGGAGACCACAACTTCTAGAATAATGGATGCTATTAGCGTAACAGTATTTGATTTTTGTTAGAAGGAGACACTAGAAATGTAATGTAACGTTAAATAATCCACAGGTGATATCAAAATCTTAAATCTAGAGATGGAGAGAGAGTGACATGACTTAATCGTGGCCTAGTCAAATTGAGCATCAGAGATTATACCTTTGCATGGGATTGTCATGTTCAACTTTACACTCCATTATCATCATTATTCAATTCAATTCACACACATTTCTCTGTGGCTCTCCTTGCAATTGCATGCATAACTGAATAACAGAATTAAGAAATTCAAGAATCATTTCTCCCATTTTATTTCAACACAATCCTCTCAAAACAGCCTGCAAAGAAAAAAAGGCATCAAGATGGAGAAAATCACAGAGTTAAAACATCATCAAAATGTGGTAATTTTGTTGTGTGTGATGATGATAGCATCATCACCAAGCAGTAGCACTAGTGTAGGCGTAAATTGGGGCACAATGGCAACACACCTATTGTCTCCTCCGAGCGTCGTTGATATGCTGAAAGCCAATGGTTTCAACAAGGTGAAGCTCTTCGACGCCGACGACACCATCTTGGACGCATTATCCGGCACCCCCATCGAGGTCATGCTCGCCGTCCCCAACAACATGCTTGCCGAGATGAGCTCCGACACCACCGCCGCCGCCTCCTGGGTCGACGCCAACGTCACCGCCTACGCCCATCCCGGCGGCGTCAACATCAAGTAGATAAAAATTCAAGCATAGCATTAAATATTCCCTCAGTCCCATAGTAGATGTCAAACTTCTTTTTTTTCACACATTTTGGAAAAATGATAATAGTAGATAATTAAAGTGGAGAAAGGTTAAGTAAGAGAGAGAATAATGTTCAGAAGAGTCTTCTCAATATAATTTTCTCTTACTTTATTTTTTCTCTAACTATTTATTATTTTCCAAAACGAGTGAAAAAAAGAAGTGTGACGCGAAGAGAGTATCATTAATTAAATGAACTTAATTGATCTCGTGATCAAGGTACGTAGCTGTTGGAAACGAGCCTTTCCTGAAGACCTACAACGGGACCTACTTGCACCAGACGCTTCCGGCGTTGAAGAACATCCAGGAAGCGATCAACAACGCCGGCCTCGGATCGAACATCAAGGCCACGGTTCCCTTCAACGCCGACATCTACAACTCCCCTGACTCCAACCCGGTCCCATCCGCAGGCGACTTCCGCCCTGAGATACGCGATCTAACGGTCCAGATCATCCAGTACCTCTACTCCAACAACGCCCCGTTCGTCGTCAACATCTACCCGTTCCTCAGCCTCTACGCCAACGTCTACTTCCCCCTCGACTTCGCCTTCTTCGACGGCTCCAACAAGCCGCTCCGGGACGGAAACAGCATCTACACTAACGTGTTTGATGCGAATCTGGATACCCTGCTCTGGTCGCTGAGCAGAGCAGGGTACCCAGATATGAAAATCATGGTAGGTGAAGTGGGATGGCCCACTGATGGCGACAGGCATGCAAATGTACAGAGTGCTAAGAGGTTCAATCAGGGACTAATCGAGCACGTGATGAGTGGACAGGGCACGCCTCTGCGAAAAGGCCGAATAGATGTGTATCTATTCAGCCTGATCGACGAGGATGCCAAGAGCATCGACCCGGGAAGCTTCGAGCGACACTGGGGGATATTCGAGTTTGACGGTGAGCCTAAATACGAGCTCGATCTCTCGGGCTCGCAGCAGAACAGGGGGCTCGTGGCCGTGCAGGGGGTGGGTTATATGATGAGGCGGTGGTGCGTGTTGGACCCACGCGCCAAGGATGTGGAGTGGGATTTGGCGAAGAATGTGGACTACGCCTGCAGCCTGTCTGATTGCACGGCGTTGGGCTACGGCTCGTCGTGCAATCACTTGAGCGTACAGGGGAATGCGTCGTACGCGTTCAACATGTACTACCAGCTGAAGGATCAGAATGAGTGGGATTGTGATTTCTCGGGGCTGGCGATGATCACGGAGGAGGACCCCTCGGATAGCAGATGCAGGTTTCCTGTGATGATTGGCTATGGAAATCGTCCTGTGCTGATGCTGCGGAGGGAATTGGTTAACATTTTGCTTGTGGCTGCTGAAGGCTGTGTTGTGTTTCTGCTTCTTGTGTCTTAGCTTCTTGGACTTGGGATTGATCTTACTTAGTGAAATTAACGTTGGAAACAGAGTTTCTATCATACTACTAAGTGGGGTGTGTTTTTGTAATGAACATAGTCAGTTAATCACCATCTTTCGAGAAGAATGCACTTTGTATATAGCTTTGTGTTGTTCAAAAATCAAAGTAAATTCTGCCAGAAAAATGAAAAAGAAAACATAGGGGAGGCGAATACGAAAATAAAGAAAAATGCAATTCCAAATTTTAGTTTGATAGTTTGGTGATTGTGTTTACATCACAAAAATCTTTTTAAACTACATACTATAATAAAGTACTCCATTTATGAGCATAAATCTTTTTAATCTTCATCTTCTTGAATGCAATTTCATTTGTAATTATAAACTGAAATTTCGCTATAAATTACCGACTTCAATAACTTGCATCTCTTGCTGATTTGGAAATTGGAATGATATAAAAATTACCATCATGGCACTTACGGGCAGCTCAATATAATCTATGAGCATATATATATTACACGAATAAAAAAACTGTGGCTATTTTCCACGTCGCTCAGCCTTAGGATGTGGATTCCTTCATGTAATTATTGAGGAGAATGAAAAATATCCTCTTTTTCAGGAATAAAGGGACCGGTATATATTTAATAAATTATTTCCCTCATATTTTTATTTTGGTCATATTTATTTGTGTATGGTCTCAAAATTTGGTGATCACGATTCTATCTTATCGAATCCGAGGCAAGGCAACATGTCATTATGTGAAGTCACGCCACGTCAGGTTGCTACAAAAAAAACAAAAAAAACAAATAGGTAATGTCTCAATCGAATACATTAAATAGTTTTGAACTCTTCAAAATATTTTTAGCCAATTCACTATTTTATAAGTAAATGTTGACCATGATTCTCTGATGATTCTTATTTAGTGAATGCCACATGCCTCTAAATATATTAAGAAAAGTAGTACTGTACTATGTTATATCACTGCCAAAAAAAAACGGTTAAAGATATTTTTAATGCTATTAAGAATGGTAATTTGTGCATATAACAATTATTACTAGATTATAATGCAATACTACTACTACTACTATAACTATATATCTACAGTAATTGATTAAATTTTCACTTCAGCTAAAGAGTTACTAATATGTAGTAAAAATCTAAGGTGCTATACCTCATGGTTATTGCGTGCGTATTTTTATAAGCATAAGCTTACAAAGAATTTTGAAGCAAGAACTTCCTAATGCTAGTAGTATTTTATACATTAAAAAAAAGTTACTCGGAAATCGCCTTCCGGGAATTGTTATTTATAAAAAAGTACATTTATGTGAGGCTCAAAACAAATTAAAGTAGAGCGGCCAAACAGAATATTTGATCCAACGAGACACATTTAATCTCAAGTAGCTTTTTAATCACCAGAGTCAAATTAAGTGACCTGATTCGTCTCCAAAACAATAGATTAATCTAATAATTGAGTAATATATATTCCTCTTGATCTATTTGATTCTCTCATGTCCCATAATAATGTCAGCTTTTTGGTGTAAAAAAATAACTAGGAATCTTACATGTATGAAAATTTATAGCCCTTCACTCAATTATATCAGAGCCAAAAGTTGTGCAGAATATACCCTATCTATTTTTGAGGCAAATAGATAAACTTTGTTCATGTTTGCGTTGCACAAAAACATTTGTTTGTAATTAAATTGGAATTTGGACTCCTTATTTTAGTGACAAAATGAGTATCTACATTTTTTGCTTTTTGATTTTTTAGTTACTGATCAATGAATTCAAGACATGCATGCATTATTCAATAGTATGCAAACAAAAATGGTCAAAGAAAGGTTTTACATAATCATTAAATTGCATTATAATCTTATAATTACTCTTATTTGTATGCAAACAAAAATGCTCAAAGAAGATGGATCTACTTCTAATTAATTAATTATAATATGTTATCAAATGAGAAGTCTAATCTTTTTTTATTAAATTGATTTATTATTTAGGAACTTGAAAAAAAAATGTGTCGATTGAGATATATGTCGTTTATATCGGGGTGGCTATTGAATTATTTAGAAAAGAAGGAATATAAAACGGTGCGAGGATGAATTGGAATTTGACAATGTATGTGCATTATGAGGAATAGATTCCCATTTTTATCTGTTTTTTTTTTCTTTATACTTATTTCAAAACTAGCCTGAACCACATTAACCGGAACCATATAAAATCTATATGCATATTTCCATCTTTTGGAAAATGCTACTGAAAAAAGAATACTCACATTTTCTCGTATATACAAATGATAATTGATATATCATAATTAAGTAGTACTACTAGTATAGTTAAAATCTAGTATGTAATTTAAGATAGAAAATGGAGTATAAAATTGGTTTAATTAGGTGTCGGAACACAAGAATCAAGCTAGTATCACTAGCAAGATTGAGGATCGGCGTCGACCCCCCGCATATATATTTATACCTTTCATTTGATTGAGACTATTAATTAATTTGTATACATAAATATATATGGCGTGAAATGAAATAGATATATGGAACCAACCACCCCACAAATAACATCTACCCCTCATAATACCTAGCTACTCCCGCAAATGGGCATAGAATACAGAATAATATTTCCAGCTCTTTTTCAGTAATAATGCATATCGAATCAACCAAAAAGTTCCATTATTGGTCTGGTCATCACTTGTTTTTTTTCAACTCACCATTTTCCATAGTACTGATTTACATGCCTACATTACAAAATCAATAACATGCAACTTGGAAAAATTATTGGTGGGAGCTAATTTTCTGAATTTTGATGAACCAAACTAGGGCTTTTCCACATTAATATCGTCAAGTGTTAGAAATATTCACATATAAGTTGTTACATATTGAAAATGTATCGATTTATATACATATTGAATTATTTCTTGTATCACCAATTATGTTTAAGATAAAACTTTATTAGGGTTTAGTAGATCTCTATTTCATCATATGATTCAATGAATGAGACAAGTTTCAACGTGTTAGTATGCCTTGAATCCGTATAGTTTGCCACTAGCCGAACGGGGTCTCGTTGCCCGGTCAGCGAGTCAGGGGGTCTGGGGGCGTGGAGGGCCCTCGGCCCGACGCTATGACATGTTTTTGTTTTAGGCCTTAGTTTTCTATTGGGCCTAGCCCGTCGTCTGTGTGCCTATTTATATAGAAGTAGGGCGCATAACTCTGTAATCTGAAAACACTCTGAATAATATCCGTTCTCCGTTTCTGTCCGTGGACGTAGCCAATGCAACATTCGTGAACCACGTAAATCTGTGTCTTCTTTACGTTTCTGTTTGTCTCGATTACACAATTGCTCTATTATGTCACAACACAACTTTGAAGCCCTCGTAAAAATCTAACATGTGGACATGTAGCGCCACCTAGCCATGCCACCTTGAGAAGCACGCTTTCTCCATAGAAAAGAAAAGATAAGGAAAAATGTGTGACCAACTCTAAGTTTGGGGTCCCACATCACTAGTATATAAAGCCCAAGACATCCATTCTCCAAAATCACCAATCACCACCACCTACATTCCAGTTCCAATTAAGCCCAACAACACAACACACACTAATTATATACTCCTACTATTTTGTAGATATAGAGAATGAACGGAGGAGATTGGATGTGCAATGCGTGCCAGCACATCAACTTCAAGAAACGGGAGGCGTGCCATCGCTGCGCCTGCCCCAAGTACTCCACGCCGGCGGAGGTGGAGGCCTATGCGGCGGCGCAGAGAACCCAAGTGATGGCGGGAGACTGGTATTGCGGCGCCATGAACTGCGGCGCTCACAACTACGCCAGCCGAAGCACCTGCTACCACTGCGGTGGCGCCAAGAGCTACTGCGGCTACGCATACGACGCCGTTCCCGGCTGGAAAACCGGGGACTGGATTTGCAACCGGTATCCATCTCTTCCTTCTTTTCCTTTCATTCTTATATTTTAAAAAAATTTGAGAATTTTAATATTCTTTCAATATTAACATAATCTCAGATTTGTGGAAAATTATGGTTAGATAAAATGTTCATATATCTAAACATTGTTGTTTAATTAATACACTTAGTCAATCATATGTTTAATTTTAGCTACGTCAATAAATTCAGACAAGTAACATGTCGGAATTTTACGCAGACTAGAATGTGCCATGCACAACTACGCTAGCAGGACCGAATGCTATAAATGCAAGACACCAAGAGAGTGAGGTCGGCTCAATCTCTATCTCACTTACTCTACGCATACATTGATATAAATCAATGCGTGTGTGAACTTGATTTCTTGTGTTTTTACACTTATGCAGGAATTGAGAGATTATACTAGGAGGGAGTTCAAGTGTTTTACACGCGCTCTTATCTATTTTTTTTCCTTCTGTACTTTTTTTTTTTTTTTTTTTCTTTTAGGATTTTGTTTTACTCCTTTTTCAGATTTGATTTTATTTGAAATGAATGAGCATCCATCTCAACCGGTTTGATGACTTACTCCAAATCCATTTGCATTCTTCGCTCATTACTTTTAAAATGTGTTGAGGCAAGAAAGAAAGAGGTTTTTCCCTCAAGATCACAAGAAAAAAATACTAACAGTGATATAGTATATTAAGTGGCGTTGTGATGAGATGTTAATAATTATGGTAGCATGGATAAGAACCTGATGCTGAGGGATAGATGGATCAATTCCTACCTTTTTTGAGCAATCAATCAACAACACTACTTCATATCCAAAGAGATAAGACCATACTTGGTCAATGCCACCAAATTATTAATGCAGTTTTGTAACTTCCATTTGGTGAAATAATTAATCTGATTAATAATGAAGTACGTACATAAATAATTGCAAATATATATGTATGTGAAAGAAAGTAGTTTTGGTTAGTAAATTTGTAATCAAGTGTTTTTCTAATTTGTTTCATTTAGTACAACACAGTATATATGTTGGAGCGTTGAAAATAATAATAATAGTTCATATAATTTATTGATTGTCTAGTTTATTTTGCTTTATAGCCATTTATGTAACGATAATATGTGTAACAAAATGCACGAAACCAGATTATAATAAACTTCAATTCAGATTTTAGAATAACATGAATTAATAAATATATAAAAAAATTTATCAATGGAGCTACATGAAAAGTTTATAGAAATTTAAGTCGAATGCGAATTTGCAATGGCTGTCTTCGAGCTCTACAAAAGTTTTACTACATAGCTAGTACTCTTGGTAAATTGGATGTAACGATTATTTCAAACAGTTATAAGCCGCAAATTTCTCTATAGAGGCATATGAGATAATAAGAATGCTTCAAATGAGCATCCAAAACATGAGTTTAATAAGCATTTTACTTACTATAATTAATGTGCTTTTGAACACTATCCACAATCTTTGAGGGCTAAATACATTAAACTTGCATTATTCTCCACATGTTTTTCTCTTATCCTTCTCTAAAAATCCCTTCTTATCTATAATTTCAGGTAAATTGAGTTATGAATAAACGAAAATTTCATTAAAACAACAAAAATTTACATGATTGAAATAACACAAAAAACATAACTTAACAATAAAATAATTAAAATAGAATAATAACATAATTAAAAAAAAAAACTAGAACTAAGACTTATTGTGATAGACCTTCAATTTTATTCTTATTACAGATTATAGATGTAATAAGAATAAAAATTAAAATTTTAAAAAATGTTGTTGAAATGCTTCTTACGGGGTTGGAAGTTTTTTTTTTTTTTTTTTTTATTTTATTTTTTATAATGTGAATTTTCATATTATTGAAGTGGTTAAAATGTGACAAATTCTAATTGGGCAACGGGTCGGAATGGCGTACACTAATACACATCAACATAAGGTCACGATGTGGTCAACAATCATGAAACCGTGCTTCTACATTTGAGCTCACTGGTACGTGCTCAAATTGTTTGATTATTTTGTGTCCAGACTTACCTATTACTATACTTTTTGGATAAATGTAGTTTAAAATTGTTGGAATCTATGTCCGGTCAATGGACTTTGACCAATTATAATTTCAACGAGACATTTAAATTTGTAAAATTAAATGATATAGTGTCGATCTGCGTTCGGAGTAGATGACCGTGGTATATTTATTTTCTCAAATCCGATTCCCCGTGAGTGAGAAATAATTGTTTAAAGTTGTGCAAAAATTGCAAACTTAATGAGCTATGAGAGGAGATTAGGGAATAATTAAGAGAGTTAATTATCCCACATTGAAAGTTTCAACCTTATTAAACTAGTATATAATAAGAAGGATTATTACATGTAATAATTATAGTGGACTAAGATGGGCTGTAAGAGCCCACACGCGCGCACACGCGCGCGCCGCCCGCCCCGCCGCGTGCCTCGAGCCCGTGCCCTTGGATCTTGGATCTTGGCAATTGGTCTTTGGGCCTGGTCGTGGGCTTGGTGCTTGGGCCTAGTTGCGGGCTTGCCCGAGTCTAGTGGGTCTAGTTCTTTTTAGACCACCACCGTTTCCACGTCAGCGAGCCAAGCGGGATGCCACCTCGTCAGTATGACGCGGTAAGCCAACGTGGCTGACACGATGATGCCAACTCCCGGGCTCTGTCCATCTTCATCAACAACCCCTTGGGTGCATACTACTCAATGCCACCTTCTTCAGTGACCACTGCTCTATCCATCTTCAATGCCACCTTCGGATCCTTTAATGGATCGAGTGTTGGGGCCTTCGGGTCTCACACGAATGCGGGGACCTTCGAGTCTCACGCGACTGCTGGGGCCTTCGGGTCTCATGCGAGTGTTGGAACCTTCGGGTTCAACACGGGCTTTGGTTCCTTCGGGACCAATGCGACCATGGCGGGCTCTACGCTCAACATGAATGGTGGGGGCTCTATGCCCAACCATGTTGTTGGCTCCTTCGGGGGCAACGGAATTGGTTCCTTCCAAGGAGCAAGTGCGGCACCTTTGGCACCAAGAATGATGCCACCCGCCGAAAAACCACCTAAGTTTGGAGGAGCTGACTTCAAGAGGTGGTACCAAAAGATGTTGTTCTACTTGACAACATTGGGCATCGCCAACTTCCTCACGGAGAACGAGCCGCCCGCGCCAAGTGATCAAGAGACAAGTGTTGAGGTCATGGCGGACTATGAAGCATGGCGCAAAGGAGATTATCTTTGTAAAAATTTTATTCTAAGTGCATTAGATGATAGTTTGTACAATGTATACTCCCTTGTAACCACATCAAAAGAGATGTGGGAAAGCCTAGAAAAGAAGTATAGTGTAGACAATGCTGCCGGTACGGAACATGTTGTAGTATCCAAGTTCATGGACTACAAAATGGTCGACTCTAGACCGGTCATGGAACAAGTTCAAGAGTTCCAAATGATCATCCACGGACTCGTGGCTGAAGGGATGAATTTGCCCGACAACTTTGTGCGGTGCATACTCATTGAGAAGCTTCCTCCTAATTGGAAGGACTTCAAGCACTATCTCAAGCACAAGCGAAAAAAGATGAGTCTTGAAGACTTGATCGTGAAGCTGCGCATTGAAGCGGATGTGCGCAAGATCGACCAAAAGGCTAAGGGCTTTAGCCCACTTGACGCCAAAGCCAACTTGTTGGAGTGGGGCAGAACCTCCAACAAACGCCCCCGCCCAAATCAGAAAGACAAAGGGAAGGGAAAGCAGCCTGCAAAGAAATTTGAAAGCGAGTGCTACAAGTGTGACAAAGTTGGCCACTTTGCCAAAGACTGCCGCAGCAAGAAGAAGAAGCCGGCAGCCCACGTCGTTGAGAAAGAGTTCAAGGACTGGAATGAAGATGACCTCGTTGCCGTGGTCACTGAAGAAGTCAACATTGTTGACAACAAGGGCGGCTGGTACATCGACACCGGCGCTACTGCTCATGTTTGCTCTGATAGGAGCAAGTCTGCCTCCTACACCGCTGTTGAAGGGAGAAAGATCAACATGGGGAATCAAGCATCGTCCGAGATCCTCGGCATTGGCAATGTGATACTCATGATGACATCTGGAGTCACGATCACTTTGAAGGATGTGCTACATGTCCCGGCCATCCGCAAGAACCTAGTGTCAGGATCAATACTAGTTAATAAGGGGTTTAAACTTGTATTCGAGTCTGATAGGTTTGTTTTGTACAAGTTTGGAAGTCCCTCGGAAAAGGTTATGTAACCGACGGACTTTTCAAGCTTAGTGTGGCTACGCGCCTTGTTCCAAAGCCTTTGGCTAACAATAATAATAAAGCATCTACTTCCTCTTATTTGACCGAGTCTTCAAATTTGTGGCATTGTAGATTGGGACATGTAAATTCAAAAGCCGTAAAAAGATTAGTAAATTTAGATTTACTAAAGGCAATTGAAGTAGATACCCAAGACAAATGTGAAATATGTCTTGAGGCAAAAATGACTAAGTTACCGTTTCACTCAGTTGAACGAAAAACAAAACCCCTTGAATTAATTCACACGGATGTATGTGATTTAAAGATGGTGCAAACTAGAGGTGGTAAAAAGTACTTTATCACTTTTATAGATGATTGCACAAGATATTGCTATATTTATCTTTTAAGAAGTAAAGATGAAGCAATCGAAGCGTTCAAAAATTATAAGAACGAAGTTGAGAATCAAATTGGTTGTAAAATCAAAGCGATTCGAAGTGATAGAGGAGGCGAGTATGTAGCCCCGTTTGAGGAGTTATGCAACGCAAGTGGTATAATTCATCAAACAACTGCTCCATACTCACCACAATCTAATGGTGTAGCGTAACGCAAAAATCGAACTCTAAAAGAGATGATGAATGCGTTACTACTAAGTTCAGGATTACCCCAGAACATGTGGGGGGAGGCTATTTTGACAGCCAACTATATCCTAAACAAAATTCCACTCAAAGGAAAAGACATCACTCCTTATGAATTGTGGAAAGGTAGGAAACCATCCTACAAATACCTCAAAGTGTGGGGGTGTTTGGCCAAGGTGATGGTTCCCCCGCCCAAAGAAGTTGCAATTGGCCCTAAAACAGTCGATTGTATCTTCATTGGATATGCACTTAACAGCAGTGCATATAGATTTGTTGTTCACAAGTATGAAATAACGACTATTACAGTAGGAACAACAATCGAGTCAAGGAATGCCGTATTTCTCGAAAATACATTTCCTTGCAAGGACAAAGAAGAAGTCCCAGTCAATTCCGAGACAAGAATTGAAGATGAGGCCACTAGTTCTAAAACAGTGAATGAAGCCACTAGTTCTAAATCCGCGGATGAAGAGCCTAAATCGCGCAAGCGAGTGAGGCATGATCCAAGTGATGCAGTACTAAGACGTGATAGTAGGGTCAGAACACCAAAAACATTTGGTCCTGACTACATTGCTTTTATGTTGGATGAAGAGCCAACGTCAATAAAAGTAGCCTTCGATGGCCCAGACGGGTTACATTGGAGAGAAGCTATTCAAAGCGAAATTGATTCAATTTTGCTAAACCACACTTGGGAGTTGGTCGATTTTCCCGAAGGTGCGAAACCTTTATGGTGCAAATGGGTGCTTAAAAGAAAATTTAAGGCCGATGGAACAGTGGATAAGTACAAAGCCCGATTAGTAGTAAAGGGTTTTAAACAAAAGGAAGGACATGACTTCTTCGATACCTATTCACCTGTAACGAGGATTACATCTATCCGAGTGCTTCTCGCGATTGCTGCATTGCACAATCTTGAGATTCATCAAATGGATGTTAAGACTGCGTTTCTAAATGGTGAACTAGAGGATGAAATCTATATGGAACAACCCGAAGGGTTTGTAGTGTCCGGACAAGAGAAGAAGGTATGCAAACTGGTTAAGTCCCTCTATGGATTAAAACAAGCGCCGTTGCAATGGCACTTGAAGTTTGATAATGTGATATTATCAAATGGGTTTAAAATCAACGAGTGTGACAAATGTGTCTATATTAAGAGCACTAATAATGGGTACGTTATAGTGTGTCTCTACGTTGATGACATGTTAATCATGGGGAGTACCACTCAAGTGATCAACGAGACAAAAGCCATGTTAAAGAGAAACTTTGACATGAAAGACATGGGTCTAGCCGATGTAATTCTTGGAATGAAAATTCTAAGAACATCCGATGGAATCATCTTAACCCAATCTCATTATGTTGAGAAGATATTGAAGAAATTCAATGCCTATGATGGCGCGCCGGTTAAGACTCCAATTGAACTCAATGTTCACTTGAGCAAAAACAAGGGCGAACTCGTTGCACAAGAAGAATATGCACGGGTCATTGGGTGCATTATGTACTTAACTAATTGCACTCGACCGGACATTGCTTGTGCCGTGAACAAGTTGAGTCGCTACACGAGTAATCCAAGCAAAGAGCATTGGAGAGCTCTTGTAAGGGTTTTGAGATATCTAAAACATACTCAAAATCATGGGCTACACTTTTCGAGATACCCCCCGGTACTTGAAGGGTACTGTGATGCGAATTGGATATCCGACAATAAGGACTCACTTTCAACAAGTGGATACGTCTTTACTATTGGGGGTGGCGCTGTCTCATGGAAATCCACGAAACAGACATGTATAGCCCGTTCCACTATGGAATCAGAATTCATAGCTTTAGATAAAGCTGGGGAAGAAGCCGAATGGCTTAAGAACTTCCTTGAGGATATTCCAGGTTGGTGTAAGCCGGTGCCTCCAGTGTTGATTCACTGTGATAGCCAAGCCGCTATCGGGAGGGCGAACAATGGCTTCTAGAACGGCAAGTCTCGACATATTAGACGACGACATAACACCGTGAGACATTTGATCACAACAGGCGTGATTACAATTGACTACGTGAAGTCAATAGATAATCTAGCGGATCCGCTAACCAAAGGGTTAAATCGTGATCAAATGAATAAGTTGCTAGAGGGAATGGGTTTGAAATCCACAAACTAAAGAATTGTCATAGTGGTAACCCAACCATGATGACTGAAGATCCCAAGAACTTGGTTCAATGGGAAAACTAAGCTATGAGAGTTCGTGTGAAACACTCATCTACATCTATTCCCTAAAGAGCAATAGAGTGTTGAAAACTTGCCTTGTGGTGAGGATAAGTCTACGACTTTTAATGATTTCTAAGGATCTCAAGGAGATTGAGTTCTCAAAGAGACCGAGTAGGGCAAGATACTCGAGTAGGAATCACCTATGTAAGTGTGAAGTGTGGCCGCTTCAAATTACACACTTATGAATCCAAAGTGGTGTCCAAGGCCGCAAAGGACACAAAACGTGAGAACGGATGAGGTTGAGGTGTTTAAGTGTTAACACCATTGTCTCGGTGCACGCCGTGGGGGACTAGTTCAAAGCATCGCGCTACTAGGCCACCTGTGTATCCGATGGCGTTGACTATGGAAGGTTCAAAGCTAAAAGCTACATATCCTTATGCTTATATACCTCTCGAGGGTTGAGCTTGTGTCTGCATGCATTTGCATTTGGCTATTTCCACTCATGTGGGGGATTGTTGGAATCTATGCCCGGTCAATGGACTTTGACCAATTATAATTTCAACGAGACATTTAATTTTGTAAAATTAAATGATATAGTGTCGATCTACGTTCGGAGTAGATGACCGTGGTATATTTATTTTCTCAAATCCGATTCCCGGTGAGTGAGAAATAATTGTTTAAAGTTGTGCAAAAATTGCAAACTTAATGAGCTATGAGAGGAGATTAGGGAATAATTAAGAGAGTTAATTATCCCACATTGAAAGTTTCAACCTTATTAAACTAGTATTTAATAAGAAGGATTATTACATGTAATAATTATAGTGGACTAAGATGGGCTGTAAGAGCCCACACGCGCGCACACGCGCGCGCCGCCCGCCCCGCCGCGAGCCGCGAGCCTCGAGCCCGAGCCCGCGCCTGTGCTCGTGCCCGTGCCCTTGCCCTTGCCCTTGCCCTTGCCCTTGCCCTTGGATCTTGGCAATTGGTCTTTGGGTGGTCTTTGGGCTGTTCTTTGGGCCTGGTCGTGGGCTTGGTGCTTGGGCCTAGTTGCGGGCTTGGCCCAAGTCTAGTGGGTCTAGTTCTTTTTAGACCACCACCGTTTCCAGTTTCCACGTCAGCGAGCCAAGTGGGATGCCACCTCGTCAGTATGACGCGGTAAGCCAACGTGGCTGACACGTGAGAGTCCACGTCGTGAACGAATCTAGAAGCTTCTAGACTCAGCCTCTCTAGCTCTGAGCGCGTAACGGCTTGTAACGCCCGAACGTTACAGCTCGTAACCGAAGACCGTTACGGTCTAGCTTTAATGACGGCCATTATGGCCGTTGACCCCCTGCAGTGGACCGAGCCTATAAATAGGCTAGCCATTCCATGCACTCTACACACCAAAAAAACACTAGAAAGCATTCTGCATCATAAGCTCTCTCTCTCTGCATTGTTCTTCTGTCGAAGCTCTGCCCTCTCCTCCATCCAGTTCGCCGGAGCTCTGCTGATAGCGGTGCTGCTTCATCAGAGACGTAGCCGTTTTATCTTTGGGGACGAAACGCCAATCCGAAGAGCACTACCGGGGCGTATCTCGTCTTGCGGAAAGAGGCCTCCTCGACTCGGCTATTTCCTTTTACGGTTCATTAGTTTCGAATTTTCCGTTGTAATTTTCGTTTCAGTTCTTCTTGTATTCCTTCTTGTAATCCCGAAATCTCCAACAAAAATATCATCTCAAATTTCACAGAAGAACTTGAATTCAAATAAATGGGATGGTAAGAGCATCTTCAAATGAAGAAGTAAAGTGTGAGATTTTAGGAGGTTTTGTTTTGTGTGTTAAATGGAGATAGAAAATATAATTTTTATATTTATCTGAGAGAGAACTTTTTCCCAAAAGAGAAATGTGACATCTTTTGTGGGACAAACTAAAAAGGAAAGTGTGACATCTTTTGTGGGACGGAGGGAGTACCATATTTACCTTTTTCATAAAAAAATACTCAAAGGGGAAATGTATTTAAGAATGTATTATACATTTTCCATTTTGAAGAGGTATATTTACCTCTCTATCAATGGAGATGTAAAATCCTATAACTATCATATTTGCATTCTTTTCATGAAAAACCATTCTCCAAAATATTTGCGAATTAATGTATTATATTTTTATGTTTTGTAATGCATTTTGTACGATTATTTTATTTTAAAAAATAATTTACCTTTTTAAATACCTTTTCTCTTATAGTATTACGTTTTGAAAGGATATATTTTACTTTTTGAGAAGGTAAATAAATATATACTTCTTTCATTTACCTTTCTTCCTCGGAGATACTCTAGCTAAAGCAAACAATTAGATTGATTATATTGTGACTAAACTTACCTTAATTTTAATTTTTCTAAACTATGAACGTGGGATAAAATATAGTTTAACATATTCGATCTCAAATTTCACAAAAGATAACCACAAATCATATAATAGTGTTTCTATTTGAATGCATTTCCACATATGTTTCATTGTTTTTCATATGTGATGTAGAATGGATAGCGTTTCCCGGGTAGCATAGAATATACAATTAATTTTTCATCCTCACCCCAATTCGTGATATATTATCATATTTTAAATGATACTCTTTTTTCAAGTAAACTATCAAAATAACAAAATTTTCACGAGCTAAAAAATTTGGAGACTACCAAAAATAGTCCCTGGACTATGTGTTTATCTCACTAGACAACCCTGAACTTTAAAAATATTCCCAGACAACCCTGGACTAAGCGTTTATCTCAAAATTGGTCATTTTTCACTGTTTCATATCGAAACTACCCTTTTAGGGGTTTGGGCAATTTCGGAAGTTCAAAAATTTGACTTTTTCATATGTCAGCACATTAATTGATTGTGCAGACTGTCTCCTCTATTAAATACTCCTCTCATTCTCTTTCTCACCTTCTCTTCTCCATCTCTCTTCCCTTCTTCTTTATCTTCCCCTTCCTTCTGCAAAAGTCGACGCAAAATCTCGACTTCAAATGGAAATTTGCGAAAAAAGGATAAGGTTTATTTTCGGTGGTGTTATCCGAATTGTGTGGATTTTGACTTGGTTGGGCAGATTCGGCGCGAAGGTTTCATTTGGTGGGTTGGAGGAGAGGACGAAGTTGTTTGTTTCATTTGTAGCCATTATCGTGGGTTTGAGCAAGTAGGTTTGATAGATAGATTGCAGTTCGTGAGTTTTGAGGAAATTTGTGATTCGCTTGAATTTTATTTGAAAATAAACCCATTGTCTGTTTTTCATGCTTTTCCATCCGTCACCCTTGTAAGATGTGAGTCGGTGGATTTGATTCCATTAATATCAAGACAGTGCCTTTTTTTTGGATGAATTCTCAAATTTGTAAATTGGTACTTGGTAATAATTTTTAGTAAAATTTCAATATTTTCATATGTATTAGTAGTATATTTCAAAATGAAAACAACAATGGGTTAATGAAAATACCAAGAGTATATAAAATTAAACCGGCCATTTTCAAAAGTCTAAAATGTACATTACTCTGTCAGGGACTACATCTAATATTTCTTTTAAACCCGATATGATATTATTTTTTGGACTACATCTGATATCACTATCAGGGATAGGTATCCAATATGATACTCCCTCCGTCCCACGTTACTTGAGTCACTTCTTTTTCACATTCGTTTTTAAAAAATAATAATAAATAGTTAAAGTGGAGAAAAAATAAAATAAAAAAGAGAATACAATAGTTAAGACTCTTCTCTATATTATTTTCTCTCTTACTTTTCTTTCTCTCCATTTTAACTATTTATTATTATTTTTTCAAAACGAGTGTAAAAAAGAAATGACTCAAGTAACGTGAGACAGAGGGAGTATTATTTTATGTTTATTTCGCCGTATACTAGATATGTTATTATTTCAGTAACTTTTCCTAGTACTCCTTATTTCAACAAGATTCATTTCATACCCATTTCATACCCATCGAAGAAAATCCATTCAGCCATAGATAATTTCATTGTCAAATTTAGAAATAAATTATTCAAATCACAATATTTAAAACAAACTTAAAACTTCAAAAAAATTAATACTCCATACTTAGAACACATAAATCAAAATCAAAGTACATTGATTTGAACACTACAATTCTTCGCCAAGTTCATGCACTACTACGTACAATTCTTCACCAAATTTTTTTCCCACAAACTGCAATCTACTTGTCAAAACCAACTTCATCAAACTCACCATAGTGGCTACAAACGAAACTAACAACGAAAATCCAACAAATAACACCAAAATACAATCTTTCACTTTACTTCTACCTTCAAAACGATTTGGATATACTTCAGAATCAACTTCGTCTTCTCTTCCAACTTCGTGTTCACGCCCACCGTACCCAACCAAGTAATTGCAGCCTTCAAAATCCACACACTTGGGATGACACCACTGAAAATACTTGCAGCATCCAACCTTGCCCTTTTGCTCGCAAACAAAATATAACATTCCATTTGATTCATTTCTTGGGTCGACAATGATTTTGAGAATCACTCTTTGCCGGCACAAACAATTTTCGTACTCAAATCGGAGCCACCTATAACCTGTCCCGCCTCCTCCATCACCCGATTTTGTAACAGACAGCAAAGACATGAAAGCAAAGAATTGAGTCGAGATTTTGCGTTGACTTTTCTAAAGGAAGGAAGGGAAGGAAGGGAAGGAAGAAGGGAAGAGAGATGGAGGAGAGAGAATGAGAGAAGTATTTAATAGATGAGAGAAGTATGAGAGAGAGAGAGAGAAATATAAAAAATCATACAACATGCACAATCAATTAATGTGCTAACATGCTGAAAAAGTCGAATTTTGGAAATGGCGAACTGCCCAAACCCCTAAAAGGGTATTTTCGGTACGAAACAGTGAAAAAAAAAACCATTTTTGAGATAAACGCTTAATCCAGGGTTGTATAAGATATTTTTAAAGTCCGGAATTTATTGACGAGATAAACGCATAGTTCATGAACTATTTTTGTAGTTCACTCTTAATTTTTATCTTCACCCCAATTCGTGATATATTATCATATTTTAAATGATACTCTTTTTCCACGCAAACTATCAAAATAATAAATTTTCATGAGCTAAAAAATATGGAGACTACAAAAAAAAATGATAAAAATTTCCCAGAATTTTCTTACTCCAATTTTTTATTTTATTGATTCTACTAATAAATTTGCACCTAAAAAAACGCATGATCAAGTTTTATAAAGTTTGTTCTAACTACTAATCTTATGTATTAATACGGAGTAGTAATTAGTTAAGATGTCGCATAAGTCATTGAATTCTATTAATACAATCTTGCCAGTTGATTTTATAGTAATTGCTAATTTAATTTGAGACATTAATCTCGCTTATTAAATTAGGGCGACTGCAATAAATAGTAGTACTACCAAATCATACTATTACAATAACCTGAGCACATAGCAGCGAGCATTTTGCACCAGTGCAATAAAACACCAAGTCTGATCAACAGTTTTTAGTTACATGGTTACAATATACACCATGCTTCAAATAATTGATCCATGAAGGAAAATTGAATTATCAATGGACACCAACTTCTTATTCTATTACGATAATTAATACTATAATTGAATATAACTATAAAAGATAGAAATGGAAAATCAAAATAAAAATAACCATAAAAAAAATAGTAAATGATTGGATTAGAATAGGGTGTAGTCATTTTATATGCAACAATATTTCCATATAGTTTTAGCTAGATTATCAAATTAATTTATACTATTAATTTAATTTTGCTATTTCTATATAGGTTAGTTAGATAATCAAAATAATTTATACTACTAGTATTAATTTGATTTTGCAATTATTCTTATCCAATAAATCATTTTCAGAGATGTTAGACCTCTGTTTTCTGTGAGAGTCAATGTCTGGGCTGCCTCTACCAATCAATTCTCATTCATTCACTTCCTCGCATTAAATACTCTCTCTCTCTCTCTCCACGTTCTCTTTTCTACGTGTTTTTCCAACGATTTTCTACAGCAAAAGGGTGCTGTCTTTCTCTCTGCCCTCACTCCTCTCTCCACTCTTTGGTAAAGTTGAGCTGTAAAGGATAGACGCGAGATCGGTTCTCATTCACTAATTTATGAAATTCCGTTTCACCGATCAGGTTTGCTCATTCATCTACTTCTGTCGCTTCGATTGATTATTAAAGTTAATTGAAGTTTACGGCGCTCGGTTTCGCTGCTGTTTAGTGTTTTTTTTTTGGTTGTGTATTGCCGGCAATTCAACTTTCACTAGTTCAATTTACCAGATCTGATCGTCTCAGAGATTGAAGATTCTGTGTTTGGTTATCGATTTTTGTGGTTTTCGGTTCGTGCTGATCGTGTAGTTGCTTTTATACAGTGAACCAATTGGGGGAAAAGGTGTCGAGGTTTATTCTTTGTTATTGAAATGGCGAACCGGAAGGAAGACGCGAAGAATGAGAGAATAATAAGGAATCTTCTGAAGCTTCCTGAGAACCGCCGGTGTATTAACTGCAACAGCTTGGTATTATGCTGGATTCATTGATGATTGCTGCTTTGTTGAATAAATTTCATTAATTTCACTTACTCTGAGTTATTTGGAGCACTTAATATGATGGATCACTTTACTCGGTGCGCATTAGGAATTGGGCAACCATAGAGCTTAATCTCATGCTTCGTGGTATAGGGCTAACTTGCAATAACAAATAGGAGTAATATTCTGGTATCCCCAATAGAATTCTTAACTGCATATGAAGGGAGGGAACTTGGAAGTCTGTATTGTGATATCTTCTAATTTAGCTGATTTCTTTGACTGATTAGCAATGATGTTTGAAGTTCCAAGTTTTGAGCTTTTGATTCTGAACACACAATCCTTGATCTTGGAGTATGTGATGTCAACAGTGATCAATAAAATAGTTTGGTTTTCTCTTTGATTTGGTTTGCTGACTAATGGAAAATATATATTGCTGTCAAAATATTTCAATGCTTGTAAATAAGTGCATCAACAGCCGTGTGCTTAGCAGCTGCATTGAGCATGCACGAAGCTTGTAAACTGCAGCATGCTAACCATGTGGCACCTACATGTATGCGTGCTTAAGCATGCATTTCCTTCGACCAATGGTGGCTGACACGTGGCCACCTTAAAAAAAAAATCTGAAATGATATTTTACTATATATTAAAAAATTAAAATAGCCATTGGCTATATGTTCAAATGGCTATGATCTTCCGGACACTGATTACAACCAATTTTTCTGTACGACTCACATGGTGGCTAATAAAGGAAATCAACGCTGGCTTAAGTAATACATACACCGGGAAAGAGAAGAAGCCAGTTGATGGCTGATGGCGGATTATTTCTGCGATGAAGGCCGGGAGTATTCCACCGCCAGTTCCGTATGGGCTGGGAGTTATTAATGCATATAGCCAACATGTTGGTGCCTTGGCTGCGAGGAAGAGTTTTTCTAACACGTTAGTCATGATCTTGTTGAAGAAATTTGGGCACGCGTCGGCCACCTTGAGGATGCATGAATTTTAATTGAATTATGCATTATTTTCATTTCTGTTTTCTAATCATGTAGGAGTAATTTTTAATTGTTTAATGAAATTATAATTTTTTTTTGTTTTATTCGTAATTCTAAATTCTGTATATAACTAAGAAAAAATGAAAAATAATAAATTCCTTAGCGCATTCCGCGCCGTCATTAGCCCGTACGACATGACCAAGGGATCACGACGGCGGGGGAGAGAAAAAGGAAAAATAATAATTGTGAATAGTTTAAGTGCTTTTGCATGCACTGTAGGTAGTGCACAATAACACGTGAATAGTATAAGTGCTTAAAATTTAAGGGGGTTTCCATGCACACGTGCATGAGCTGTAAATATCATTAGGCAATAGCGTAACTTTCTTTATGCATGATTCGAGTTATATTCTGACACATGACAGTTTTACAGATTATATGGGTTCTATATTTTGCGTGTATTTGTTAATGCATTACTGATAATGAAATATTGACCTACTTGTGGATGTTCAGTTTCGCTCATGGTGGTTAGACTTCAGCCCTCTTTTGTGTTTGGATGCCAGTTATGAAAGTGCTTTATTAATTTCATCAGCAACCTCAGTTACTAGGAGCAGATGCCAAACCTTGTATCTATTAGAATTATAACATAGGCTCAATGTAGGGGGTCTAATTAAATGATGGTGTAATGCATGGTTTTGTAAATGACAAGTTACTCATGCTCCCCTAAGTTTATAGTCCCCATATTTTTTAAATAACTGTTCATGCCCTTGAGAGTAGTGTACTCATGTTCCCCTAAGTATATAGTCTCCACATCATGTTCCAATTTCTGATAATCACTGTTCATATGTTAAGATTAGTGTGACAATGACAGATTGTGTTTTTCATTTATTTGCACATGCTATTAGTTTTGTATTTTTATACTCCCTCCGTTCCATGTTAATAGATGTGGCTAACTGTTTCTTTGCTTCTATTTCATTTATTTGCATATGCCTCTATTTCATGCTGAAATGGCAAGGCTTTTCAAGAGATGTGGCTAACTGTTTCTTTGCTTCCTATCAGGGCCCCCAATATGTATGTACTAGCTTCTTGACATTTGTCTGTACAACCTGCAGCGGGATACAGTAAGTCATTTTGGGTTGCAGTTTTACATATTATATTGCATAACAACCTTCTTTTTGGGATGCAATAAGTAATTTTTTAAGGATCAATGTTTCTCTTCACTTATTAATTTTCAAACTAATTCCAGTCGGGAGTTCACGCACAGAGTGAAGTCAGTATCTATGGCTAAATTTACTCCACAGGAAGTCAGTGCACTTCAAGGAGGTGGAAATGCGGTACTAGAAACTGTTTCTCTTTAAAGCCCACATTTCCTTCATTTGTTTAGGCATGTTTCAGTACTCATGATTGAACCATTATTTTCGCGGTAGATTGGTAGAGAAATTTATTTGAAGGAATGGGATCCTCAGCGTAATTCCCTCCCTGATGGCAGGTAAAACTAAAAAAATATGACGCCATATATTTCTACAGTTGGAAATCTTTTTTTCATGGTTTAAATATTCTGATATACATGTTTTTCATCCCAGCAATATAGTCAGACTACGTGATTTCATCAGGCATGTCTATGTGGACAGAAGATATACTGGTGAGAAGAATGTGGAAAAACCTCCAAGGGCATTTATGGTATATATTATAAACCTTATTCATTACTACAAAGTTTCCATTATTGTGATAGCTGCTTTGTAACTAGTGCATGCTCGTATGAACCATCCTTCCTAAGTTATAGGGTATCATGGAGAATAACAGAGATGGTTCACATTCTTATTATTATTATCTGTCTTTATGTAGGGAGAAACTGATGATTCCAATGGCAACAGGAGGGTAGACAACTATCAAGGTAGTCGGAGTCCTCCTTATGATGATTCCTTCGAGCGTCGCTATAGTGACAGGTCAAGTTCGGGTGGAAGAAGTCCATCATATAATCAAGATAATCAGCGAAGTGGTGATTTTAGAAAAAGTCCTGCCCGAGAAGTAGTCAATGATTGGAGACGAGAGGATAGATTTGGAAATGGCAGAATGTCTGAAGAAGGCTCTAAGCTTGAAATTAGGTCCCCTGATCATCAAAAGGATTCAGACATATCAAGTCCTCCCGTGGTCCGTCCTGTTAGAGATATATTAGGAGATAGCGTATCTCCACTTCGAGTTATTGAACCTCCAAAAGCCACTGGTGGGAAGTCAAATGATGGTCGGCCACCTACACAGGTGAGAAGTATCCCTTCTAAGATGTGTTTTGTTGTGTGCCTCTTCTTCTTGATAACCCTTCTACCCCCAGTGACAACTAAGCAGAGCATATTCATTTTGTCATATTTTCTTGCTCACCAGCTGCTGCAACAAACTTTATTTTTTCATTCGTTAAATTTTCATGGTTTTACATGTTATAGTCATGCAAAATAGCTTCTATTTATAAGCCAGGCATTGAGGGACAGGTCAGGTTTTATTATATGCATACTATAATTGTGTAACTATTCTCTTAAAAACTAAATCCACTAATTCTCACCAAATAATATAAGTGGCAAATATTTTCTTGCAGAGAACTGCATCCTCCAGTAGCTTAGCATCATCAGATGTGACTCCATCTGAGATAAAAGTGGAGGCTTCATTTATTGATTTTGATGCTGTTCCTGAACCACCTCCAACAGTTGCTGTCCAACAACCTAGCAGTAATGACTGGGCAAATTTTGATTCTCTGCCCGATGCCAAAACAATGACTCCAGCTTCGAACTCTGTGGAATCTCTACTTTCTGGGTTATCAGTTCCAGCATCCTCATCTGGTCCCTATCCCCCTCCAGGAACGTCTCCTTTCAGTTCCACCAATATACAGGACACCTTGTTTGGACCATCCTTTGGAAATACTGCTCCACCATCTGTTACTCCCACTGGTGATGCATCTCTTTCATCCTTTGCCTCTGTACCTGCAAATGTTCCCACTGGAGGACAGTGGCCTACCATTAATCCTCAACAACAACCTCTGTTCCCTGGAAGTATTCAACAGCCAGTTTCTGGAGGATCTTCAGTCAACAAGGTATGCCCTGTGCCTGCGATTTTATTTCGTTTCTATATTTTGTCTTCTTCATAGAGTAATCAATCTTGCCCCGGATTCTAACAGTCATGGAATCCACTTATGCAAAATGCCTATGGGCCTCCGCCTGGTGCTTCTATTGCACAAGTGGGTCAAGCTGAAATGGCTTCTGCTCCTGTCCCTGCTATTGGAGCATCTACATCTGATGGAAAACATGTCGGAAGAAATGCACTTCCTGAGGACTTATTTTCGATGAATTACTCTTATAGTCCATCTCCAGTTCCAGGGTGGTATCCAGGCGCCCCCTATGTTGCTAGAGTCCCTATGCATTACTATAATCCCATGGTAAGCGAAATTTCTATTTTAATCCTTTTGCTCATCAATTAATACCTATAACCTATATGATGTTGCTCTGCATTTTTTGTCGAGTCAATTGACTCTTGCCTCAGCATTTTGGGTAACCTCTCAATTTGAAAGGGATAGGTTACAAATAAATCTTAATGATTTAAAATTATAATTAAAATACAAAGGGGGGTTATGAATCCCAAATAAGGACGGCACTTATCAATTAATCACTGGTTTAAACATAATATTGATGTGGACACCCGTAACACCATATGCTCAAGGGTCAAGAATGCTCTTTCAGTTACGAATTGATACCTGTTTGTTAGGAAAAAATGGAATGCTCCAAAGTCCAAACTAATTCGAAATATGCTTCAGGCTTTGTTACGCTCAATGGTTTGATACTCATATTCTGACAGCCTACTTGTAAAATATGAGGCAAGCTTACCTCATAGAATGAGTTTGAATGAACTGTTATTTTTCGAAATGGGAATACTAGCTATCATGATCTTAGGGAGGCAAAGTTCATTAGTCCTATTTTACTCTTTCCCAAATCATTGTTCATTAACCTCATGCAACATTTGATCTTTCTGATTGAAGGTTGTAGCAAATCAGCAGTCAATGCCAACATCAACCAATCCTTTTGATGTTAGCGCACCTTCTCCAGTTCAAGCATCAACAGTAAGTTTACTGCCAGGGCTTCGACTGATTTATTCTCTTTTATCTGTCTTCATTATATTATAAGTCGACAGTTTGTTTATTTGTTTGAAGAAAGTTGCCTGACTCGAGTTTGGTGAATGGTTTATATTTCCTCACTTTCAGTGTTCAAAATATCTGAACAGAAAAAAGAGTATGCTGAGTAAGCTCGGCTTTATTCTCATGCTAATGCTGATTGCAAAGTTGATTTATAATTGTGATGCAGTTTCCTTCTATGGCACCCTTACAAGGTGCTTTACCGAAAACTGCAACCTCGTCTGGGCTATTGCATACTCCGAATTATGGAGCCCCTCCATATGCTCCACAAATACTTGCTCAAACGCCATCATATGCACCGACAAATCCTACAAGTAAACAATCATACAAATTCCTTTTTAAGTTTTTTTTTGGAACAGCATGGTTGCATAAATATTTGCATGTTACTGATGTCTAACCATAAACCAGATTCGTTGATGGGTAATGAAATAGCCGGTGGTAGCACCGCACCAAGGTATTAAAGTTTTAGCTCAAGTTTGCTTCGATCTGAAATTAAGAATGATTTCCTTTCTGTTATAAAACTACTGTACTCATGAAAGCTAATCAAAATATTCTAGGCCACATGGATTTCCTGGGTTCGGCTTTGAGGACCCCACTTTTACTTCTTTTAACCCGAATCCTCAAGCAGCAGCTCATCCTACTTCTGGGAACTTCATTACCCCCAGTGTAAACCCATTTGGCTGAAATAAAGGTAAAACAGTTTTTTTCTATTAAAAAAAGTACAGAGAAAAATAGTACTCCTAAGAAAAAACCAGTTTTGTAAGAGCCCATGTTGTTGCATCCTTTCAACTTATTGTAGATTAAATAGTGAAAGTGAAGTGTGCTGCGTTTAGACTTAAATTTTTGTGATCGGTGTATATCAACATAAATCTATGCTATCGGGGCCGTGTACATTCCGACACAAGTAATGTGTCTGTAGCATAGTGAGTGGTGGCACCTGCGCTCCAGAGATGTGTAATCTATAAGTTTAGTATTTCTAGTGTTGTTATTGTGGTGTAATTTGCATAGTGAAAGAACCATTGATATTCATATTCTTTAGTCAAATAAAACTACATATGGTGGTTTTGTTATATTGTGTTCATATATATGTTAGACCCTCTCTTCATCTCTTAAAATTATGTTGCTAATTTTCCAATTCCTGCACATGTTGTGGTTATGTGATACTAATATTTTTAGAGTTAAAGAATTGATGGACATATGAAGACAATCACGAGAATTAGTAATTAGGGGTTGAACATTAATATTAATGATAGGTGTAAAAACTTGTGTTTTAAACCATGCTATCATGTGATTGAATTGATTGTTGCATGACTGAGAAATGGAGTTCTTTGGTAAGGGTATTGAAAATTCGGTATTTTTTCGTGACTATAACTCCAATATAATGGTATTTTGATATTCCCCCCCCCCCGTCTTATATACATATGCCGGAATCAATTAAACTACTAATCCTCTTTCATCATAAACACTCTTGCAGAGTCTCATTGCATGGTAATATCAATATACCATCCGTTATAGTAATAAAAAAATATATAATCAAAGAATATGAGATTTTTATATATTGAGTGCAGAATATGAGATTTTTATATATTCGGTGCATGTTTGGCAGGCATGTTAAATTAGCGCAAGATAATTAATTAAGATGGGCTTTAAGATAAAGGTAGATTATCTCGCTTTTTTGGGTTGTTAAATATTCAACTCTTTTGAACTAATTTACTTCAGGCCTTAGCGGGCCAAGATGAGCTTTGATTGCCTACTTGAACCTTATTTTATCTACCAATGAACTAAATAATTTATATAATTCATATATCTTGGTCTTACTTAGACTACAAAACAAGCATTGAGATTTGATGAGTTATCAAATATATCACATTAAGCTAATTAAAACCACCCTAGATAGGAGATGATTAATTTCAAATCTCTTCTTAAATTAGATAACATAACCATATTAGTATATAAATACAGTATCAGTTAACAATACAAAATATTTAGTTCCTCACTCCATATCAATTAGCTTATCAGTGAATATCAGTTCTTGACTCAATATCAATTCATAACTTAATATTATGAACTGATATGATTTGTGATGCCAATTATATCAATAAACTATGATTTTCAGAATAACTTTAGACAGTGGCGGATCTAGGGGGGCGGTCGCCCCCTCCATGCGACTATTTTCCCCTTATCGGGACGTAAAATTACCATGTCCGCCCCCTCCGTTTGCCTCTGGCGTCGCCCCGAACAACGTAAAAATAGCCATGTCCACACTAAATCAAGCTAATGCAATATATTCCGCCCCCTCCATTTTCGGATCCTGGATCCGCCACTGACTTTAGATTATAGCAGAAACTAGTACATATTTACTTGAATAAGACTTCGGAATGTCGATCGAGAAGTAGTACTCAGACTAGACTAATAGGATGTTAGATTCAGTTAAACTAAATTTACTCAGGGTCATGACTACAAGATTTTGCTAAGACATTATAATATAGATAGTGATTAATTTATTTTGAGGGAATAATTATAGCGGTTAACAAAATTAAATTAATTATAAAATGTTATAACAAAATATTAGGTGAGCTGTAAGACATCCCCTCTCCCAAAAAAATTATACTATGTATCATACACAATTTACTAGTATACACCCCAACATTGTAGTCTTAGTTATTAAATTTATTATCAAGTTTGCAGAATTACTTAATTTTTTGTTGACCCAATCCTAGGAAAAAGGCGTTGAATGCCCTCTTATCAAGCTGCATCAATGTCTTGAGAATTTCCTCCGAAAAAATTGCAACAGTTAACTAATTTTTTTGCCTTGTTTATCCACTATACATAGTGTTTTCCCCACCATTTTTACTTCACTATTTTCTCAATATTCTCTTTCCTTTCTCATTTCAACATTCTAGTCTCTGGTAGTATTCATACCTTCCTATTGTTTGTGTTGTGTGTTTTTGTTTGTTTGTTTAGTTCATGGGGTTTTTATAACGTGAAAATATTGAATTTTTATGTGATTTCACTGTGTTAACCTATGTTCTACCTTTTGTTAGTGGCTGTACAAAATTTAGGTTAAATTATACTCCATCAAATGTGAGAAACGATTTTTCTTTTCTTAGTGTTGTCGTGATATCCACAATACTCCTATTAGTTGTACTAGTACTATTCTTACAGTTCAAGACCATTTTTAATCAAATTCATTAATTATATGAAGATATAAGAGTAGAGTTATATTACAGCAAAACTCAATCTTATTGCCGAACCACAGAACTACACCCAAAGGTCATATTTAGAGAACATGTAGGTCATTCTTAGTCTGTTTTAGGTCATGATAGTAAGTATGACATAAAATGATCCAAATATGACATCCGTATTTTTCAAATTTGAATTTTATTAGCATGACCTAAAACAAACTAACAATGTCTTAATATGACCTAAAACAAGCTAACCATGACGGATTCAGAAGTTCGGTCTTTAAAATTGGTTCGACATTGATTACAACTCTGAGTAATTGTGAACAAGTAGGATTTCATGTTTATTGTGATTAAGAGAGTTATCTACTTATATTACTTAAAAAATCTCTGATTTGCAATTGTCTGTGAAATGAGATACCCTAATTCAAAATAAATGAGCATGTACCAATAAAGTTTAGAAATTTATTCATTGAAATCAATCATGTAGTATTGTGTATTAAAAGGATAAAGACAATCAACATAACATGATATGACATGTGTCACGAATTTTATGTGTGTGTTAGTGAATGTAGTCTCATTATTGAAGAAGCCCATTTTAACCTAATCTCATCATGTGACATGTCTATTAGTTACTATGTATGTATATGCCACCACAGAAGTTTGTTTACTTTTTACAAATTTAAATAATATACTTACTTATTTTAATTTAGACAGTCTTTATCTTTCTTCTTTTCTATGTAATCTCTTAGTAACATTTATACATATTTCCCATTTGTTGTTTTGAAACATCTCTCTTTCAACTGAAAGAAAGAACCCTCATATCTTTCCTTCTTTTATATATACTCACATGTACTAGCCTAACCGTAAACTTACACACAAATATCCAATAAAAAAAAGAAACGTTTTAAATGATGTCCAAAAACAAGAATCCTGTTCCTACACAAGATATGTGTAGTAGATTACAAGATGAATTTTTGATCAGGTGGATTCATTAGTAAAGAAAGAGAGAGTTAATATGGGCGCGGACGAGGAGTATCCTCGGAGCGTGAATTTCGGGCCAGCACGAAGCTTTGGCATCGTGCTGAAGTCAAAGATGAAGGAAACCTTCTTCCCGGACGACCCTTTCCGCCAGTTCAAGAGCGAGCGGTCGGCCAGGCGCCGTGCCCTCAAGGGCCTCCAATATTTCATCCCTATTTTGGAATGGCTGCCAAATTACAACCTCAGCTTGTTTAAATACGATCTCCTCGCCGGCATCACCATCGCCAGCCTCGCCATTCCTCAGGGGATCAGCTACGCCAACCTCGCCCAAATCCCCCCCATTATCGGCCTTTGTAAGCTTCTTTGCTCCGTCCCCTATTACGTGTCTCAGTTTTTAATTTGGTCCATCTTTTATTGTTTGTCCTAATTCATTTTACTAGTACTATTTTTTTTTTTAGTGGACTCCATATTACAGTAACTAATCAATGCACTTTCCTTATGATTCTTAAAACTTGTGACAGATCAAAATGAGACACATATAAGGAGAAGATGGAGTACTTATTTTTAGATGACAATTAGGTTATTTTTAGATAGTAAGTATAGTAACAATAGTAGGTCATAACACGAAGGTCATTTTTAATTGACAGATTCGAGTTTTGTCCCGCCGCTCTTGTACGCTGTATTTGGGAACTCGAAGCACCTGGCCGTGGGAACGGTGGCGGCCTGCTCGTTGCTTATTGCTGAAAATATCGAAAAAAAAGCCGATCCTTCCACTGACCTTTACGTCAGCTTAGTCTTCACCGCCACTCTCTTTGCCGGTTTGTTTCAAACAATTCTCGGGCTCTTGAGGTCTTCTTTTTATTATTGTTATTCTTCTTCCTTTCTACTATTTCATTAATCGTCAATTCATTTTGATCAATCAATTCAAATGAACCTATGCAGACTAGGCATACTGGTTGATTTCCTGTCGCATTCCACAATCACGGGATTCATGGGAGGAACGGCCGTGCTTATTATATTTCAGCAGATGAAGGGTTTGCTTGGCTTAAAGCACTTCACCACGCACACCGGTGTTCCCCATGTTATACGTGCAATTATCGATAATAGGACTGAGGTCATTTTCATCCTTCTTTAAAAATAAAAACTATTTTCATTTTTGCCCATCCCTTAAAATTAGTAACTTTCTATTCTAGAAAAACTTATTTTGGGATGAGAACTGTACCAATACTACTTTAATCACTTTTTCTTTCTATCTGATACTAGTGAAATTGTTTAACTGACATGTTTTAAATTTTGTTGAACTGATTGTAGTTCAACTGGAAATGTGCACTCATTGGTATAACATTCCTCGTCTTTCTCCAACTCACTAGATATGTTGTAAGTATTATTCATGTCAGGTTTTTACAGTGATAAATGTCAATCAAACAAAAATTACATAATACTAATATATAAAATGTTGAATTAACAGAAAAAGCTCAAGTCCAACCTATTTTGGGTGTCGGCGATCGGCCCAATGGTGGTGGTTGTTTCCGGTGGCATTCTTGCTTACTCTGTTGGTCCCAAATTGGGTCTTTCCACGGTAACTTTCAATTATCAACTAAACATTTGATTTTGACCTAATCAAATTAATTAATAAGAGTAGTAGTACTAAAAATCTAAAATGTAGTAGGAGTGTGTGATTGCTGCAGGTGGGGCCTCTGAAGAAAGGAATAAACGCATTTTCGGTGAATCGTCTAATATTCAGTTCCAAGTATGTTTTTGCGCCACTGAAAGCTGGAATAATCACTGGAATGATTGCTCTCACGGTATGTTTTGTAATCATGCAAAGAAAGGGGAATGTATAAATATAACATTATTTAATTGAGGTATAAAATTACAGGAAGGAATAGCAATTGGAAGAAGTTTTGCAATGTCAACAAACGACCACATTGATGGTAACAAGGAGATGATAGCTTATGGTGTGATGAACATAGTTGGATCCATGACATCATGCTATTTAACTACCGGTAATTAATTTGTTCTCTAATTGTTTTTTTTTTAAAATTTATTAGTATAAATTGATGAATTATGCATATGCAATATTAGGCCCGTTCTCAAAAACGGCGGTGAATTTCAACTCGGGTTGCAAGACACCGATGGCGAACGTGGTACAGTCAGTGTGCATGCTAATGGTGCTTCTTTTCCTGGCCCCGCTCTTCAGCTACACGCCTCACGTGGCGTTGTCCGCCATCATCATCTCCGCGATGCTAGGCCTCATCAAGTACAAGAAGGCCTATCACCTCTTCCAGACCGATAAATTCGACTTCGTCATCTGCATTTCCGCTTTCTTCGGCGTTTCCTTCATTAGCATGGACATGGGACTCGTCATTTCAGTAATCCTTCTTCAATTCTACTATGTCCAAACATTTCAATTATGCTTAACTAATTTTTTACTAACTCAATCGGTCGCCCTGCTTAGGTGGGACTAGCCTTGGTCCGCGCAATGTTGTACATGGCCAGGCCCGCTACTTGCAAGCTAGGGAATATACCTAATTCGAATTTGTACCGCGACGTGGAGCAGTATCCTGGGACTATTAGCCATTCAGGAGTATTGATTTTGCAACTTGGCTCACCCATTTATTTTGCAAACTCAAATTATATAAAAGAGAGGTTGTTACTTAACGAAATAAATCATGTTTCTGGATTTGATTGGATTTGATTTGATTTGATGAACATGTATATGTTGCAGGATCTTGAGATGGGTTCGGGATGAGAATGATTCGAAAAGCACTACACAAGACATCGAATATGTGTTGCTCGACCTAGGAGGTCAAGACTAACTACATACATGACTCTAAATACAAGATGAACTTGCATATACATATGTATCTAAAGTTTAATTGTGCGATAGGTGTGACGGCAATTGATCATACTGGAGTGGAAGCTGTACTTGAAGTTAGGAAAACCTTAGAAAACAAAGGGATCAAGGTAATTAACTAATTAGGAGTAATTATTATGCAATGGATTTGGAGAAAAAAATAATGCACATGATGTGTGGTTTGCAGATAATATTAGTGAACCCAAGAATTGATGTGATGGATAAGTTGATACTAATGGGAACAGTGGATAAGATTGGGAGGGAAGCAGTGTACTTATCGACAGAGGATGCACTTAATGCATGCAAATTCACGCAACGTCGATCTCATGACCTTATGGATGTGGCTTTGTAGTAGTAATGTTTCATCTACACACCAATATATAACACCAGTTATTTACTTTCGTTTCCGTTCATTTGTAGAAATTGTTTGGCTACAAAAGTTGTGCAATATCCTAGCTAATGTTTGGCTTGATGGTTATGAAATAAAATTTCTGTGTTTCTTGGTGATGAAATAAAATTTGTGGGTTTCTTACTTTAATTTACTACGCTCTCTTCTTGGTTTCTTGAATAATGGATAGGGATAACAATTCAGTTTCGTGTTTAGCATTGTGGTGTATGTGATACGAAGCAGCCCAACTGCTCCAGCCCAGGCCCAACGCCACCGCCCCAACCCAGCCCCAACATTGTCGCTCAGCCCGTAATCCACAAAGGCCCTAATTAGCAAAGCTTTATCGGCAAGGCAGTTAGATTATTAGCATCTCCACTACATGCATTTACTCCACTATTTCCACTCCTCCACTTCTTGCATCATCTCACATCTCAATGCACGTTTCCCATTTAGTTATTTTTGCTCTCTATAAATAGTGTAAGCCCTTTATGGCATTCTCATGAAGTAAGAAAAAAGCATATTTCCCTTTTATTTATATTGTTAAGTTCTTTAAATTTTCGTAGTCTTCTTCGTTGGAGTTAGAATCCACTCAAAGAGATTCAAGACCATAACAGTATGTCCCATACACTACCTCGGCTCACTTACCTTTTGTATTTGTGTGACCCAAAGTGTATCAGCTTATCTCATGCCCAGAGACTTCCTAGATTGTCGCTACCTGTCACTCCACTCGGATCGTTTGTCTTGACCGTTGATTTTCGAGACAGTTACTGAAAGAGTCATTTTAATGACTCCCCTCTCACATTCTCTCAATTCACTCTCACACTTAATGTTTTCTATGTCTCTCTATATGAGAAACTCTCTCTCTCTGATTCTTTGTGTGATCATTTTCTCCGGTAGGTTCTTTCTTTTCCTGCATGAGTTTCAACTCTAGTCGAGGTTACCCCCGGTTCCCTGACAACTGAATCAGAACTCTACGGCTCTGGTTTGCAAGTCAGAAGAGATTCTTACATTCCCGTGTGGAATTGGAGTTTGGGTGAGTGTTTTGAGAATTCTTTCGTGTGATTATGTAAGTGTGTTGTAGTGACGGTAGTCTTGGCAGTGTGTTAGAAGGTATAGGATTTTTGTGTGGGATTTCGTTGGTGTTATGATCCATCAAAGTTAAGATGAGACGATTGTGATGCCATAAAGGGATATATTAATCAAGACATTTTCGGAAATATTTAAAACTCATCCAAATATTTAATTACTTTCAAAATATAATAATTGTACTAGACTAATTCGTCATAAACATTCTATGTTCATTCAGAAGGATTTAGAGGCTTAGAATAATATTTTTAAATACCTAAATAAGTCTCCTTTATAATCCAATAAAATTCATTCAAAAATTCGTAATGGTTCGGGAGATATCATCATTTTCCCACGTACTAAAAAATTGGACAATTTTTGTCAATGTTTTCTACATAATTATTATAAATAGTAAATGTACTTATTAATTCGTTAGAAAATTCAGAGTACATCCAGACATATTATAGTTAATTCTAAAATTATTTAATCAAGTTTTCTTATAGCTTAAGTACTTTGAATAATTCGGATAAGATATACGGAAACAATGCAAATTAGGAAAATTATGGCTGTTTATAGTTGTTTGTATCAACAATTTATTGATATATATAGTACATGAACTCCAAAATTCTCCACAATATTCAGGGCACTACTAGACTCATCAAAGTTGTTTTAAAAATTGTTAAACCAGAATTTTCACTGTTCTATACATGCCAAAAAATTCAAAACCAACTGAAAAACAGGGGATTTAATCCGTACCAAACTTTTATACCATAATTTCTATTCCACTTATGTTTAATCATCACAATAACCATATATCTTATCTAGCCTGAAGATTATTTAATCATAAAAACCATAAATCCTAAGAAATATTTTCAATCTCATGTAATCGTTATGCTAGAGTTCAATATGTACTAATTAATTGACCAAAACATGCTTAAACCTACTCGTTAATCGGAGCGGATCTCCTCCTGCTCCACTTCTCAGGGCATCCACAATGGGACGCCCTAAGCGACGCCCTATGCACTGCCACGTCAGCATTTTATCCTCCTCTCCTATTCCATCTGCAGTGGGGCAGACTATAGCCCGCCCTAAGCGACGCCCTAAGCATTTTACTTCTATTTTGTATTTATATTTTTAGGTTTGCAAATGTAAATAAAAATAAACATATAAAAACAACAAAATTAAAGGGAAATACTAAATTTACTTAATTAAAAAAAAGTTACAAATTAAGAAATAAAAAAAAAGCACTAAATACAAAGAAAAGGAGGCTAGTTAGAGTAGTCTCAATTTGCGGTTGAGGTCATCGATCATCCGCTGGATGCCTTCGATTTGACCGGGTTGGTCGCCTGTATGAGGGCTGTAACATCCCTAACCCGAAACATTCATTATTTTGCATAATTAAATCTTTTATCATTATTGCATATTATATTATCAATTGTATTATAGAGATGGAAATAAAAGATGATGTTTGATTTATATTGGGGAATTAATATAGTTCAGTATGTAAATATATATTAACTAATGACACATAAATATATAGTTAGTTATCTATTTAAGTTAGGTTAATTATATGTATTATACGTATAGTTTAGTTGATTAAGTAATTATAAAAATGTGTGCCTAATGTGTGTGTGCATGCATGGGATACATATATATAAGTAGACTACTGTGTGCATGCAATATATACATATGTCATATGTAGTTAATCTTATAATTGTATCGCACACGCTAATACACACTATCCTATATTATAAAAGAAATAAGGAAAGGGATAATGTTGTATTAATTTAATATTGCATACTATACTTCTACGTGTCAAACTATAAGATTGCATGCAACACATTTATACGAGTCATGCAACTAATAATAATAACTTAACAAAGTGGATAGGTTTTGATGATATAACATATACGTGGCCATATTTGAACTATTATGCTTAAAAATCTAGGAAAAGTTGCTTATATAAATTTAGTTCTTTTATCAAGGGGAAGGGGAAGGGGAAGGGGGAGGGGAAGCAAAAACCGACCCATGTATTAAAATATATACCCACAAATATTGTGTTATGAGGGGAAATTTATTTGGAAAACGAAAAGGAGGAAAGAGGTTCGGAGAGTAAGATTAAGAATAATGCATTTGGAGGGAAGGTGGAGAAAAAAAAACAAGGAAAGAAATGGTCAGAGGGTCGTAGATGATTATCTTCACAATGAGGTGCGTATAAATCACACTTTTAATTTTACATGCGTTATATGATTAATTGCTATGTGTTAAATTGAAGTGAATAATTGGACTATACGATGTGATACTGATATGATGTGTGTTTAATTGTGATGATGGGGATGTATGCTTGGTGCAATAAATATATTAATAGTATATTAAATTGAAATTATTGAATGGAATATAATATGGATATGTGATTGGTGCAATAGATATGTTTTGCATATGGTATTGGAATTAATTGAATCATTTGATTAAAGAGGATATGTGATAGTCATGTCTTGGATCTGAAATCATAGTGGACATATTGGGACCTTCGGGTCAATCATATTGGGACCTTCGGGTCAAATCATATTGGGACCTACGGGTCAATTCACAGTGGGACCTGCGGGTCAAATCATAGTGGGATATTGGAAATCCCGGACAGATACCAGTCTTGAACTATCACAGAATAATAAACTGAACAGAGTGGCATATGCATATCTATATGGAATCATTTTTTTTATTTTGTTGATTATTTGTTATATATATTGGTTAAAGAATATAATTGATTGTTTGGGTTGTGGAATTAAAGGTAAGATTTATATACACTAAGTTGTGGCTCATATAAACCACTAATATTTTTTCAGGAATAAAATATCAGTGACGTTTTTTTATTGACGTGGGTCATAGGAACTCAACATGTTATCAGGGTCGGCGGCTGACGCATTTTGGCAACCTTCTCCTCCTCCTCATTTTTTTTGCATACAGATAAATATATAGTATATAGAGTGGTGAGAGGGTCCCACTATGGTTTAGAATGTTTTGAAATATGTACTTGATAAAGGTTGAGTTTTGAAATTATTTATAGTAAGTGCATAAGTCATAAGGGTTAGGGTGTGACAAGGGCGGTGTGCGCGTCCAAAAACGTCCTGTAGTCGGATGAGGCCGCCAAATCCGCGTAGGCATGGGCCGCAGTCGAAGTCGCGGACGGCGTCGAACTCGGGGTCGGCAACGGGGCCTGGTCAGGCGGCGCGGCGGAGGAGGATGTGGCCTTGCCCTTGCCCTTGGCAGCCTTGACGCCAGGGGGACGCCGGGAGGACATCGGTGTGCCGGAACTCTCATCCTCGAACACCACACTGTTGAGGTCCATTGGAGACGCGCCGCTATCGCTACTTGTATAATCAGCGAGGGTGCGCTTCGACACCCTCCTCCTCGCTGTCGTCGATTGGGGAATCACACCACCAACTAACTTCTGCTTGTCCCTCAAGAGCGCCCAGAACTGGTAGTGCTTGAAATCGCCGTACAATGAAATGTACGACTGCATCGCTTTGTCCCGCACATCCGCGAGACTCTCGCCACTGCCCTGCTCCCTCTCGCACTTCTAGTACTCCCTCGCGAACAAATTTACCTGCTTCTTTATTTGATCCCAGTGCTTACGGAGCTGCTCCCTGTGGCGCTTGTACGCGTATGCCGGCTTGGCCGCGTTGTATTTCTCGGCGATGCGCTCCCAATACGCAGTCACCTTCTGGTTGTTGGCGTACACCGGATCCTCCGAAACATCAATCCAACATCTCGTCAAGACGATGGATTCGGGGTCGGAGTAGTTCGTCCTTCCCGGGTCGAACTCTTCACACACCTCCATTGTAGGCAACTTCTGGGCTCGTGCCTTGGTCCGCTTCTTCTTGGTGGCGGACCCAGACGCGGCGGCGGTGGCGAGGTGCGGCGGGGGTGGAGGGGCGGTGGGGAGAAGGCTCCATGTCGGACAGCCCGTACGAGTCGGTGGTGAATTCGGGATCGTACTCGGCGTTGGTGTCGAATGGCCGGTATTCGTCGAGTTCTGTACCCAGCCGTCGTGCACCACTGAACATCGAACTATTCAGATAATCTCCGAAATTCATTTTGCTTGAAATGTAGAAAATGTAGTGTGAAGTGTGAATTTGAGAGTGAAGTGAGTTAAAAATGAAGTGAAAAGGAATATATAGGTTTTGAAAATTTAATAAAATTAAAAAATAAAACGAAAACGCGTCGCATCGTTCGTTATCCATCGTCCACAGTGGCGGACGATGCGACGGACGATGGGTATCCTCCGCGCATCGTCATCGTCCACCCCATTGCGGATGCCCTCATGCTCCACCTCTCACAATCAAATAAAATAATCCACCATCACTTATTAAATTTGATCGTAGTTATAATATTATTTTATTTGATTGTGAGAGGTGAAGCAGGAGATTCGCTCCGCTAAATAACCACATATGCATCAATTAATCAAAAATTCCAAACACCCTTTCACTCCATCAAAATCTGAACAACATTCTCCAAACCTCATCTCAAAGTTTCATCAATTTTCATGCTATGCGATCGGACGATCGGTACAATGAAAATCGGGAACGTGGCTAGAGCCTTTGACCTCAAATATCAATTTTCCTTGTTTATTAAGCTAGTGGCTAGACGTCACCACGGTTCATGAACCGCCGGTTCCCGGTTCAAAAAAATATGGAACCTGAACCGGCCCGCCTAAGGTCAGGCGGTTCCGGTTCCGGTTCAGTCACGGTTCCAAGCCGGTTCAAAACCGGCGGTTTCTAGACGGTTCCGGGCCGGTTCCGGTTCGGACCGCCGGTTCAATGCCGAATTTTTTTATTTTTTATTTATTTATTTTTTTAATTTTATTCCGGTATAGTACTAATTGTAGAGTTGTAGGTGTAGTTGTAGTCTTGTACTATCGAATAAATAAATAAAACGAGAATGACAATTGACAAATGGAGTAGAAGTCGACATTGGAGTTGGAACGATTGGAATTTTATTGAAACAATCATACAATCATACAAATTTGAACGATATGTGAATGTCGATATTACAAATACAAATGTTGAAAATTGAAATTACAAAAGAATAAAAAGACTTAAATAAAAAAAGTTGAAGTAAAAAACAATAAATTATAAATGTAAATAGATAGTATATATATATATATATACTATTAGTCGGCATGCCTACGCCTGAATGCCTATACCCTAAACCCTGAAAAGCTACTGGAACCGCCGATTTCCGGCGAACCGGCAGTTACGGTTCTTGATTTTTCGCGAACCTGAACCGGCCCGCCTAAACCGCCGACTCCTATCCGGTTCCGAACCGCCACCGCGGTTCCGGTTCACGGTTCCGAACCGCCGGTGACGGTTCCGGGCCGGTTCGGACGGGCTGATTCGGTTTGGTGACGTCTACTAGTGGCTAGTATTTTGTAAAGTTTTAGTATTAGCAATGCCAATTGTAGTGCAAGATTATGTTGTGGATGACATTCCATAAAATTCTAAGAAAAGAGATTACATGACCCCACACTCACACTCACACTCACACTCACACCCCCAGCATGGATGCAAACGTGAGGCCCCAATTCTCTGCTAAAATACCCACCTCTCTTTCTCTTTTTCACACACACACACAGCGGAGGCCAAAATGCAGCTGCTTCAGGCTCCTCTGCCATTCCGCTGCTCCATATCGCAATCAAACGCCAGTGAGTTTGATTGAGCTTCATGCCTGCACTTACTTCTTCATTCTCAAAACTAACTTTAACTTGTGTAGGAGCCGCGAAGTCATTTTCCGAAGCTGCTTCCTTCTTACCTCCTAGGCATTTTAAGCCTGCCGATGCACTATCTACCTCCATTTCACCTAAAGCTGCTTCATCCCAAGGTGAAATTAATTAACTTATCTATGCTTAAAAAAAAAAAGAATTAGCTCATTTTGGCAATCGACGCATGAATTTTGATAGTTTGCTTCTGTTATCTTTGTTGGTAATTGAAAATTTGCCATGTTGTTTCTTTTGCTGTGATCGCCGAAGGCCTTTAACTAACTTGACGAATTTCTCTATAACGAGCAGCGGCCAATTTAATTACAGACTTACAGTGTACCATTACCTATAAGATACATAATTATATGCCTCAGGGTTGATGAATAAGTTGTAAATTGCTTGCGTCCTGATCCTTGATTTGGTTATGAATAAGTGCTTGATCGAACATCATGAGTTTTACACGTTTGTAAAGTTGGAATTCTATCCAGCTCCTTCTCAATTCTTATAACCAAATTACAATTGCAGCGCCTGTTACTCAAGTATCAAGTCAAACAGCCGAGGCGGATGTCCTAAAGGCTTTGTCTCAGATCATTGATCCTGATTTTGGTACTGATATCGTCTCATGTGGGTTTGTGAAGGATCTTGATGTCAACAAAGAATTGGGCAAGGTCTCACAAGAAATTGTATTTGATGAGCTCTTCATTTGCATAATATACTACATCACCTTATCTAATATTAACACTTTTAATCTCAGGTTTCATTTCGGTTAGAGCTCACAACACCAGCGTGTCCAGTGAAAGACATGGTAATTACACTAATAAGAACTCCTAAATCACATTATAACTAGAGATAGAGGTAGTAGTGATATAGACTTCTCACACGGTATTCATAAGAAGCTTCAGAACTAAAGTTTCAGGAATCATCGCACAAGTTCTTTTTCTGCTTTGTGAATGTTGTGTATAAATAAATCTGCTAAATATGGATAATTCATGTGCAGTTTGAGCAGAAAGCCAATGAGGTGGTTGTAGCTCTTCCCTGGGTTGAAAAGGTTGAGGTGACTATGTCCGCTCAACCAGCAAGACCTCTTTTTGGGTCACAACTTCCAGCTGGTCTACAGACAATATCAAATATAGTGGCCGTTTCAAGTTGCAAGGTAGGTGTTTGATAACATGTGACATGTCTCAGTATTTCCCTGAAGTAATTATTCTGCTCTTTTGATGTTGTTTTTTTCTATTAGTACTTGCCTCTGTCTTGTGCATTCATTACAAATTAAAGATTCTGTTCTCCCACCTAATGTACAAAAAGGTTTGAGGAGGGTACATACATTATTTTGGATTTGTTTTTGTTCTGCAAATCATCATTCTGCTATTCACGTATAAGAAAATATTATAGTCATATAGAGCTTCCCCCGGATAGGATCCTTTAGATACAAATTGCCCAATAATTTGCATTGTTAGATTCAATGTTCGGCTATCTCCTTGAAGCTTCATAACAGTTTGATTTTCTAAATAAATACTCCAACAATTCCAGGGAGGTGTGGGAAAATCAACTGTGGCAGTAAACCTTGCATATACTTTGGCTGGTATGGGTGCAAGAGTTGGTATATTTGATGCTGATGTATATGGTCCTAGTTTGCCCACAATGGTATCTCCAGAAAATCGGTTGCTGGAAATGGTAATTCGTCAAACTCTTGCATTGCAATTGCTCTTAGCTGCCTGCATTTCTGCATGACAACTGAATGGCTCTTTAGAACCCAGAGAAGAGAACTATAATTCCAACTGAGTACATGGGAGTCAAGCTCGTTTCTTTTGGATTTGCTGGACAAGGTCGAGCTATTATGCGTGGTCCAATGGTTTCAGGTGTGATTGATCAACTACTGACTACTACTGAATGGTATGTTGTGGTTCCTTGAGGATGGCCTAATCTTTTTATTTCATAAGAATGTATTCGCCAATTATATCCGTTACCATTTGATGCATAAACTTGCTTTTTTCTTCAAATTATCCATCTCTGTTTGTTTCCAATTTTCACTAATTGTACTGCCACTGCCATCACCACCTTGCCAAGATTTCAGTCTAAATAAATTTTCTCTAGTTCATATAATTAATTTTCTATGTCTGTTCCCTTTCTCATTTGTTCACTTTTTCATTTTGGCTGAATATGTACCAAGTAATTTTTATTGCTTAGAAATTTTCACACTATCTTGCTACTCTAGATTCGAACTAAACAGCACCCATGTCTTCAATGCATGTTGCAGTTGTACAGAGAACCTGTCTAGTACATACCAGTCTATATTATGTATCTGGCTCATCCATGTAACTTGTATATGTATCATGTTATCGACATCATTATCAAGATTTCGATTTAAGTTTCATGTTCCTAATGTGTAGGGGTGAACTTGACTACCTAGTCATAGATATGCCGCCTGGAACAGGTGACATTCAACTTACATTATGCCAGGTACAATTATAATTTGGAATGTGAAGTATTATTCTTCTTCTGTTTTGCTTTGCCTGATTGCTAAATTTCCTTGTGAACTAACTGGGGTTGGTCAAACTGTAATAGGTTGTCCCATTGACTGCTGCTGTTATTGTTACCACACCTCAGAAGCTAGCATTCATAGATGTTGCGAAAGGAGTCCGCATGTTTTCTAAGCTAAAGGCTGGTCCCTTCTCTACTATCACAGATTTTCAGTCCCCTTAAACCCATTTTTTTCTTGTAATCTAATCAGTGGAAGATTACATCGTAAAAATAGATTATTTTTCCAGAACTTGCATTGTCTGGGATTTACCCCTTTGGTGCTCTTTGAGAACTGTGACTTATTCTTCAGGTACCATGTGTCGCAGTGGTTGAGAATATGTGTCATTTTGATGCTGATGGAAAAAGATATTATCCTTTTGGCAGAGGTTCAGGTTCTCAGGTTTTTCCCCATGTTTTAATATCTTAAAAAGTTGTTATTTTTTTTAATCCTGTTCGTCTTGAGAAATTATCGAGACTGAAAAAGCTCATGAAAGGGTGGTAGTAAAATATCGAGACTGAAAATGCATGGAATCATTTCACTATATTCCATACAGCTGTGCAGATTCAGAGGGCCAGAGTTGCTAATTAGATATGCTTATTTGCAGGTGGTTCAGGAGTTTGGGATCCCTAATCTGTTTGAGCTTCCTATAAGACCAACTGTGAGTTCATTTTAGGTCATGTTAGCATGTTGATATACATTACGATAGGATCAATGTCTATTAAACATTTGAACTGAAGGAAAAAAAATTCTATACCAAGAAAACATAGATGTGGCAGCATCATCATAGATGCTAACTTACTGAAATATATTCAGATGGGCAGTTCATGTGATATCATTGTAGATTCCTTGCAAAAATCTTCTGGATTGATAGTTCTATTCCTATTAAAATGAACTATTGTTTCATCTTATCTGAAAAATACAAACTCATAATTTACCAAATTCATATTGTATATACTTGAACCAAAAGCTATAGGATTATTTTTTACTGGAAGAACAAGCTGGGGGGAGTAGGAATTTCCAGATTTCACTTAAGCAACAGATCAACTGGTTAATTTGCAATGCTTTTCTTATCACGTCAATTTGATATGATCAACTGTTAAAAAATATCAAGCACATGATATTTAACTGTATTTGTGATATAGTAATAAGGTGCTTGCTTGACAGCTATCTGTTTCGGGGGATAGTGGAGTACCTGAAGTCGTGGCTGATCCCCAAGGTGAAGTAGCAGGAACATTTCAGGATTTAGGTGTCTGCGTAGTGCAGCAGTGTGCCAAAATCCGCCAACAAGGTATCTTGATATTCTTCTTCAATGACAGCTATCTGTCTCGGGGGATGGTTGATACTCTTGACTCTTGAGGCCCGGTCATAAGTCGGATCTAATACAATAATATAATGGGATTGAAGGCACTTCTTATGCTTGTTTCAATGCAGTGTCGACGGCAGTCACTTACGATAAATCTATGAAGGCAATCCGAGTCAAAGTACCTACATCTGATGAAGAATTCTATTTGCACCCGGCAACTGTGAGGCGAAATGATCGATCTGCAGAAAGTGTGGTATGGAAAAAAGTTCTTCATAATGAAACTTTTGGATAACGATTAACAAATAATGAACGAGCAACAAAGTAACTGACTAGAAAGATTTGGGGTTGTTAACATAAATCCGGTAGGTACTCGTTAGATCTTTTAAGTAAAATGATAATGCTCCAGTGAAACCAACTTTTTGAAATAACCTTAGTAGATTATATGAAAAACGTTGGTTTATGGTGCAACCAGGATGAATGGACCGGTGAGCAGAAACTGCAGTATGGAGACATACCAGAGGACGTCGAACCTGAAGAAATCCGGCCAATGGGGAACTATGCAGTATCCATAACATGGCCTGATGGATTTAACCAGGTAACTTATCTGCCAGAAATGAGTTTCACCTTTGTCACAGGGATATGAATGAAGCAAGTTAATCTATTTTTATATCCTCAATCAATCATAAACAACTTTTACTGAAGTAACATGCAATATAAGACATCATATCGCTATTCACCAGAGCCAAAGCTTGAAACTAGTTCGTTATAATGCAGATTGCACCATACGATCAGCTTCAAACGATGGAGCGTTTAGTTGATGTTCCTATACTCCTGGACTAAATAGCATCTCTGAAGACCCACCTCAAATTTGTACCTGCAGAGAGATGCTTCTCAGTCCATTCTCTAAGTTATTTCTAACATGTTGGGCAGCAGTAAAAGTTCATATTTCAATTTATTTTTTATCTGTTTAGTCATAGGCTATAAAACCACTCCAAGTTGTATATACATAGCGCTCAGAATTAAAGATCTTGTGAAAGAAAATACTCATAGCACTAAATTCTTCAACATGTACCTTTATACCCAATTTTGTCACGCTTCTTTGTGGAAGTGAAGTGCTTGGATTAGTATGTCTGGTTTGTATGATAATCTACATGGATCCAAGTTAAATTTTGGCAATTTCTATAAAGTGAAACGTCGAGCAAAACGGACTCTACTCATATACGTGCGGGGCGTGAAGGTTTGATTTTGACTGTCAATAGTTTGGAGTTGGATTCATCATGGTTGATGCTAGATAATTTTAGACAAGCACAATTTTAGACATGACAAGAAAATAGACGAAATTAGAATTCTCGGGTAAATTCTTATCGTGTTAGTGGTTTTATCGACGACACAATAAGTGTGTGATAGTTTCATTTCATATTCGTATAATCTGTTACCTTAATACTCTCTCGTCCCACTCTAAGTGACACATTTTCTTTTTTTGGATGTCACACTCTAAATGACACATTTCTATACATAGAAACACCACTCTCTCTACTTTTTTCCCCTCTTATTTTATTCTTTCTACTTTATACATAAATCAACACTATATAAAATTTCATGCCGAGTTAGAAATGTTCCAGTTAGAGTGGGACGGAGGTATATCGATGACATAAAATGTTGTTTGATTCTTATTTGAAGTGTTGGCCGAGTAAATTATGTATACATGAAATCGACACCGCATGATAAAGTTGATTTCCAACACAACATGATAAATAAACGTTTTACACAAACATGAGATGACTCATACAGACGGTTCAATATGAAATATAGTAGTACTCCGTAACCACTCGACACCATGAAACCACAATTTCACACGAGTGACACGACACAATAGCTACATAAAATCTAGTGCTCTAATAAACCATAGGAGTACAATATTACTCCTTGCTTGACCTCGGACATGATATAATTTCCATGTTAACCAAACATTGATTTTCAAGAAAACAAGATATCGCCCACATATATTGTTGGGCAAATTGTCAGAAAAACTATAAAGTTAAGACAAATTCTAGTAAATCTAATTTTTTTTTAAAATAATACTAGTAAATTTTTATCAAAACTTTAATGTTTTTCTAACCATCCAATTTATTTGTATTTGGAGAAAATCGTATATTTTGTGGAAGCTGAATTCTTGCAAATGCATATACTCAGAAAAACAATTGATATTAGTGTAAAAGGGAGTATAAAATAAAGCTAAAGTATTTTTTACTTCCAAATAAAACGTACTCCCGTCATCTTACAAGAATGTGCACTCTTTCCTTTTTTTTGTCCGTCCTACAAGAATATGCACTTTCTAATTTTGAAAAATCTTTTCTCTTTAACGAGGTGTGACTCATTCCTCACTAATAATACTTTAATTACTTTTTCTCTCTGCATCTCTCTTATTTTACTAATTTTACATTAAAATTCGTACTAAACATTATTTGGAAATGGAGGGAGCAATATTTTTTCCTAAATCTTAATTAATTGGACAATGAGAAAAAAGTTAACGATTTACTACTGATTGATGGAGAGCCAACTATAAAATTGATTAACCATATTTTTAGATTTATGTGATATTTTACCATATTTTTAGATTTATGTGACACCTGAAAATATTGGAAAATAAAAAATTGATAATGGATTTATGCGAAAATTACTCCTATAATATTTGAATTCGAAACAAATTAAGCAAAGATTTTGGAGTATTCATAGAATTTCAGAATTGGAGAATTCCATTTTGTTCCCTTTCCGCAAACCAAAACAGTGCCCCAAAAATCCCTTGAATCTCAAATCAGAACCCTACGCCGATGAAAAACCCCAATTTCTACGCTTACAGAAGCCCCGCCGTCGATTACGACGACGACGATGACAACGATTTCGACGACAATGAAGACAGCCCCGACAAGTCCTTCGCCCAAAACGGCAATTTCTACAATTTCGACAACTCCAAGCGCCACCCCAAGAAGCGGAAGCTCGAATCCTTCGTCTCCAACTACGAATTCGCCCCGCACAGCGAGTCCTGGACCGAAGACGAGATCTTCGGCCTGCTCGAGGTCTGGGGGGAGCGCTACGTAGAGCTCGGCAGGCGCAGCCTTCGCGCCGAGGACTGGGTCGACGTGGTGGAGAAGGTCACCGAGATGAGTGGGCGCGAGAGGACGGAGGGGGAGTGCCGGAGCCAGTTGGATATGCTGAAGAACAAGTACAAGAAGGAGATGGTGAAGGTGGAGAGCGGGGGTTCCAGCAAGTGGGTGTTTTTTAAGAAGATGGATGCGTTGCTGAGCCTCAGGGCCCGAGGCTACGGCGGGTTGGGGTGTGGTTTGGACTCCGGGGAGTATGTGTTTATGAATCCGAGGGTGTATTTGGACATGTCGAATGTGTTGGATGAGATGAGGGATAGCCCGGGGCAGTCGGATGAGGATACCGATGAGGATGGGGGCGAGGATGGGGAGGAGGATTTGAGTGGGGATGATATGGTGGATGGGGAGTCTGCTAGAATGTTGGCCAATTCGATTCAGAAGTTTGGTGAGGTGTATGAGAAGATTGAGGAGAGTAAGAGGATGCAGATGGTGGAGTTGGAGACATTGAAGCAGGATTTCCAGAGGGATTTGGAGTTGCAGAAGAAGCAGATTGTTGAGCGTGCGCAGGCGGAGATTGCTAAAATACGTGAAATGGATGATGACGAGGATGAGAACACTGATACTTCTGCTGAGAATTTCAGAGATTGATATGGTAATTTTTCAGCTGAACCTCAACATATGAGTGTTTATGGAAGCTTAATGCTCTATCAGTTTACTCGTGAAATTTTCTCTGTTTGTGGTGGCCTTTGAGTTTATAGTATTGTTTATTTATTGATGAATGAAGATATTAAGATGAAAACTATCCAAAATATTATTGAATGGCAATGCTCTTAATGCTCTCTCAATTTACTCGTGAATATTTGTCAGTTTGTGGTGGCCCTAATGAAGATATTGAGATGAAAACTATCCATAATATTATTGAATGGCAATGCTCTTTAAATTTCCTCGAGACTTAGAAAATTGCATAATCTGTAAGTTTTTCATCTTAATATTGATGTTTGTTCTTGGGTTCACATTTTTTGTTTTATATTAGTTCGTGCAATTATCCATTGTTTGAAAATTGAAATTCGCTGGTGACGCTAAATGGAATGAACTGTCTTTGTTAATCTTTCTCGTATTTCCTAATGTTGTATTTGTCAAACTTTGATCTTAATATTCTCTGGGACTGTCTGTTAACTTACCTTTTAGCTTAGTTTATTGGAAATAATCATTATACTGTGCTATGGAATTTAAAACTAATGAGAAAGGGAAAAGGAAGATATACCTTATGTAGGATGAGATGATGTTCAATTTTTGTTCATAGCTATAGGAATACTGTTTACCTTACATATAGATTGCTGAGAGAATGCATAGAGGGCTGCTTCATAGCTGGTTTTATATGAATTGTTATGAGTTATCAGTTATAACTTACAGCAACTAGTTCTCTTCATAAAGAGTTGATAAAAAGATTTTATAGAATGAGTCGATGAAAGTGCTCTTTCACAATTCCAATATCACTGACTCTCTCTATGGTAATCAGAGTGTTGCCAGAGTGAAAAAAATTAATGAAAATAATGCTTTGCAAAGTATTGTACTAGTTCCTTTATATTTTTGTAACTTCCTTTAATTGCTTTTTCAGTAACTTTTTCATTTCCCTTAATAAATGGAGGAATGCATTAGCAGATTAATGCATCTGATGAAGTGTTAAATCAGCAAACATTTTAGTTTTCTGATTCAGTATTTTTATATCTGTTTTCAGAAGTTAAGCAGCGTGTTCACAGCACTTTTTTTTTTTCAATCAAAGGCACCCAGTGTGGGTGGGGGGTTTAGGCAGACCCCCAACCCGTGAATAAAATCAAAATATAACATTCCAAAACATGATCCTAGCCCAAAAGTGACTAGGATCCAAAGAAAGAACATGAAAACACAAACTGAAGGCCCCACAAGTCGGGATCCTCCATGCTATCAAAACTAAGCTAGAATCTAAATGAACAAGTGGTAGAGAAAAATGCAAAATACAGCACCTTTCTTTTAGTGCTGTGCAGCGTGGCGCCTTTAGCTTTACTTTTACTTTTTTTTTTCCCCCCAATTATTTGTAACCCGTTGTTATTTTATTTCCTTTTACAAATATCACCCTCCATTTTCCTTAGATTTGATAAAACATTCATTTTATCCTGTAAATGTGGACTCTAAGCTCTGCCGAGGTGTGACTGGACTGCAAAAAATCCATGACATTGAACAAATGCAGTACTTCAGTCATTGGATTGGAAGTGTGTAAGTGTTTGAATTCCAACAACCACTAATGTTTCGTTAACTAAGAGAGATGGTTTTCAGTATCCAGTTTTGTATGGTGGAAGAACTATGGCTGGTTAAGAATGTGAAGCTGCCCTGCCGTATTGCAAGCTGTTGGTAGTTGCTCAAATAGTGTCATAGTGACGTTTCCATGTATAGCATCAGGCTAGATTTGTATGATCCTTCATTAAGTGATTAAAATGATAATTGTCCAGTGCTTGAGTTGCCAAAATAGAGTTTTCTACATTCGCTGCCAACATCCTGACATTTGTAAATTTATAAACATTGAATACACCCTGTGCCCAACTTTCCTTATGACAGTGAGAGTGAGCATGCAAGTACGGAGAGTCTTTAGTAGATTTCAATGGATCAGCTGTTTCAGCTCAGCTCAATAGATTGAGTGTGTTAGAACCACTATGATTAGTTTTTCTTCTTTGATGCATCAAGTGTCAATTACAGATTTACAGTGCATTGGATTGGCTGTCACTGAGTTTTCACAACTCAGTCACACCAATCCATAAATGGATCATTTATTCTGTATTAGGAGTTGGGCAAATTTCTGAAAAAAGTTCTTCCACATTTTGCTGTACCTTTTTCATTCTAGTCCAACTATGGCTTATAAGTAGCTGTTGATCTGTGGGGTTTGCTGATAATGTAGTTGTCATGCCATCTTAAAATCTGGCGGTTACAGAGAAGTAAATGTTGTGTTACTTGTTGCAGTTTTCCCGGTCGGTGAAGGTGACAAGTCGAACCCTGGCAAAGAAGCCATGCGCAGTATAATGATGCATATGCAGGTAAGTTTGTTCTGGTTGTACTAGACTCTAGATGGGGTTGGACATTTGAATCCGGCCATTGGTTTTTGGTGTAGCCAATATCTCCATGTACGTTTATATAGTAAACTCGAGGCAGTTTTGCTGTTGCAGACTGCATATATTATGTCTAGAAGGATGGATCCTCGTTGTAATACGCTAATATGTTGTCAATATTTCTAGGTTAAAAAACATGGTTCCAGGTTACATATACTTGAGAGTTTTATTCTGAATCACATATATTGAGAAATGTTCGTGCTGAACTGCTGATGACGTTTATAAAAATCCAATAATGAATACTGTCCTTCACAAGAAACATCTTTCGGGATGGACTAGTTTATTGAGTTGAATCAGTTCCAATTTTCTCTAATCTACACAACTGTATTGGCTGGATAAGTTATTCTGGTAAGTAGTAACTCGTCAAACGACCTAGAAAAATAGTCTAATTTAAAAACGCCAACTTAATCAAATACACATTTCACCTAATTGCACGGGCTTACTAAAAGTAATTTTCAAATAATTAATTGTCGAAACTTATTATAATAATAATTTCATTAAATAAATTTATTATAAAAGTTTAAAGGGTTATTGGAAAAATCATTATATCTAACTTATTATTCTTTCTATTTTTATTCTCTCCGTACTTAACTTATAAAATAAAACTACAATAAAGATCTCACGCTGAATAAAAAATATTCCACTTAGAATGTGACAAATGAAGAATTTATTTGGGAAAAATCCCAGTAACCTCATAATCAAACTAACTAAAATGGAGAGAGTGATGCGTGATGTCCGATAGATTTTGTCCAATAATCAGTTTAAAGAAAGCCACAATCAAATCAAACTTTCTCTATTTATACTCTGTAATTATTTTCTAATTTTCAAACATTTATTAAAAAAATTTATATTTTCAAAATTAAAATAAATAATTAAAATTTCAAAAAAGACAGAAATCCTAAAAATCACTTTAATTGCAATTTGGCGCCAGTGTAATTATCAGTAGTTCCAACGAAGCGGCTCGTATATCTATATACTCTGTATTTGTGATTTGGGGATTGTATCCATTTTGGCGCCAGTTTATGACCTAAGCTAGCAAGCACTCCTCACCACCGGAAATCCGAAATGCAGCGACAAAAGTCGATACTCTCCTTCCTCAGGAAACCGGAGCCCTCCACCGGACCCAAACCCGCCCTTGCCGACGCAGCAATCACAGGAACCGACACTCCGCCCGAGAAAGTGCCCCGTCCTTCTCTCTTCTCCACCATTAAGCACAAGTTTGCTAAACCTCACAACTCCACCAGGTGCGCCTGCTCATATTTTTACTTTTTATTGTGTGCCTAGAATTAGATGCTTCACGGAACTGTTTGGCATTTTTGTGATATTTTATGTTGATTCCCTGTGTTTACTGTGAGTGCTCTTCCTTATACTTTATGCTCTTCCATACCAGCTTTAGCTTTTTTTTAAATAAAAAATAAAAAAATTCAATGATCGTGCTCTTTTTCCCCCTAACTTTTTCGAAACTGATTTGTATTGGCTCGTGGTATGTGAAAAAATGAAATCTGATAGCATGACTGGAGATTTACATGTAAGTGTATGCTAGCAGTTGTGGACGGATAAAAAGGAAAAGACGTATTCCCCCATTAATAGCTACTATGTGTCTATGTGTGTTATGGAGAACGTTGATATAACAGTTACTGAGTTTAGTTCGGCGTATTTTTCAATTTTTTTGTTCTCTTTGCTCTATTGTTTTTGTGGTGAAAGGTGATTAGGAAATTGCTGAATACTGGTGTGGTCAGGGGTGTGAAAGCAAGAGGACTTTGGGTACAATTGTATATATGATCTTTATTGGTGCAAAGCTTTGTTAAATTGGGCGTGTTTGCAGTTAACTAGCCTCTTTTTTAATTTTTGTAAGTCATCTATACGTCTGATGAAATCTGATTTTTGGACACATTAAGGGTGAAGAAACTTTCAGCATGCTCTTGGTTCATGTTCAAGTACAATATTTTAATATTTTTTGGTGCAACATGCAGGTGTGATGGGGGTGAAAATTTTACTATTCAGTCTCTCCCCCTTGGGTTTGATGCATCAGAGGATTCAGGAAATGGACATTTGGCGGTCTCCAAGCATCCCAGTGAACAATATGCGTTAAATTCCAGCAGAACAGTGTTTCCTGGAGGGGACAAAGGTTCTTTGCTCCTAAACAATTTGGAGGATGACCTTCCTGGCCCAGAGACGCCAGGCATGAGACCGCTTGTTCCTAGGGTAAAGCGAGTGCAAGAGGATGTCTGTAATTTTGAGGCGAAGGCTGATTTTTCTTTGCAAGATAATAGGAAAAGAATGAAACTTGAGCAAGCTTCTGATGTGTCAAAGAAAATTTATGATGTGGATTCAGATACAATTAGCAAGTTTGAATGGTTGCATCAATCCCAAATCAAGGATGCCAATGGAAGAAAGCCGGCAGACCCTCTTTATGATAAGAGGACACTTTACGTCCCTCCTCATGCACTGAGCAAGATGTCGGCATCTCAAAGGCAATACTGGGATGTCAAACGCCAGTATATGGACGTGATTCTCTTCTTTAAAGTGGTCAGTTTCATTTTTGTTCCATCTTCATTTCCATTTTGCATAGAAAGTGATTCCTACTCCATGTTTCATGTCTATTATTTTATGGTGTTCTTGATTATTTTTTATACCTGAACCCTCCATGTGCTGAGTAACTTGACAAAATGCATGTATAAAAAGATACTTAGCAATAGATTAATTTTTGTTTGGTTCTTTCAATCACAATCCCTAACTACAATATGATTTTGAATTATTAAGTCATCATAGGAGCTACATGTTTTTGTCCCATAAATTGCCATCGTAGGAAGTGTATAATGTTACTTCCTTGATGTTATTTTTCCAAAACTATCAAAGTTCTACAATTTTTTTAGTACTCTTTATCTATGAGGTATGGCATTCTTTAACAGTAGTATCATCACTCTGTACAGGGAAAGTTCTATGAGCTCTATGAAATAGATGCTGAAATCGGTCATAAGGAACTCGATTGGAAAATAACACAAAGTGGTGTGGGGAAGTGTCGACAAGTGAGCTCAATGCCTTCATCTTATGTTTACATGCCTATATGGATATTTCCGTAAGCCTGATGCCGTAAAAGATTTCTCTCATCCATAAACCTGATCTCTCCATAAATTATTGCTTTTTTCTTTAGGTTGGTGTATCTGAGAATGGAATTGATGATGCTGTTCAGAAGTTGATAGCTCGTGGGTATGAACAATTCCCCACTTGCATTGATTCCTTTTAAAATTATGTGCTATATCTGATGGTGAAAATAACTTTGGCTTGATATTTGTCTACTGATTCTACACCTTATTCTTCAGGACCCTTCTATAGTGAAAAGTAAATTGGAATAACATTTTAATTTCTTGCATAAAGCACCATCAGTTGAGGATATCGGACACTTTGTACTGATTTACCAGTATATTTTAAGATTAAAAAACTACTTTATAAATTGTTAGAAGGTAACAACCTAACTATGGAAACTAATATAATGCCATTGCTTCTGTGGCGTCCTTTCCGGAAGGTACAAGGTTGGTCGAATAGAACAGTTGGAGACCTCAGAGCAGGCGAAATCCAGGGGCTCTACATCTGTAAGTACCTCAAAAACTTTTATTTATACAATGTTCTGTGACTTCTGTGTTCTGTCCACCTGCTGGAGATTAAGTATCGTATCATGCTGTTGTTGTCTTAGCTATGAGCAATTTACCTCTCTGCATTTCCATTGATATGAAGAAATGCAATAGGGCATCTGAAAAGTTTATTTTTGAGTCTTGTAGCTAGAGAATGTCAGAAGTGCAACCACTTCCAACTTTAACCTGAAAAATACACACTTAATATGGAGTGATGATGATAACAGGGCTTTTAAAATGATTGCTGTCTCCTTGATTTGATTATACGAACACTTCTGTAAATGACCTTGTGAGGTTGGAAGGGTGGTGGTAAAAAGTTTAGGATGTGCAGATGTGGCTGCACATACTTGAGGCCTTTTCTCCCCCCCCCCCTCCCTCCCATCCGTTTTGTTCTTTTTTCCTCCTCCACATAGAATTTCCAAAATTCTCCATTCTTTTTATGGTAAAACTAATGAGAGTTGGTTTGTAAAGGTTATTCGACGGAAGTTGGTTCATGTGCAAACTCCTGCAACCACTATTGAGGGCAATATTGGGCCTGATGCAGTTCATCTTCTTGCTATAAAGGAGGTTAGTGCTTTTCGTATATATTTTTTTTCTTCATCAAGATCTAATATTATTTGCAACATATTATTGCTACCTATAGACGTAAAATTAAGATTTGCTGCTTGCTTATGCTGCCTGTTTGCATCCAGGGTCGTATGCTGGAAGATGGTTTGATTCTGTTTGGGTTTGCATTTGTTGATTGCGCTGCATTAAAATTTTGGGTTGGTTCTATCAGGGATGATGCTTCATATGCAGCGGTGGGGGCTTTGTTAATGCAGGTATGCCTTCTATCTAGTGTTAAGTGTTCTATATTAGATACTGGTGAATATGCATTTTTTTATAACATAATGTATCTTATATTACTTTCAATTTGGCCTTAGGTGTCTCCTAAGGAAATTTTTTATGAAGGACAAGGTAAAAGTGTTCTATACACAAGATTAATGGACATGGAATTTTCTTTACATCTTGCTGATGTATTTTATCTATATTCTCTATTATAGGGCTGTCTAAAGATGCTCAAAGAGCTCTCAAGAAGTTAAATTTGACAGGTAATAGTCAAGAAAACCTTTTTTATCATGTTATCACATGCATCATTTTTCTTGTCTCATGTGAAATTCTCTACATCCTAGTTTGCTTAATTCTATCTCTGCATGAACTCTCACATGCTGAAACCATCCTTTTCTCACAGTTAGGTTATTTTGTCTATCTTGTTTTCTGATGCTATCTTATCCTTCTTTTCCTTTTTGTAGAAGAAATTTATAAACAAATCTTCTGTCTTAGGCTGTTAGGAAATAATTTTCTTTTATCAATCCAGTTGAACAATTTTTTTCTGAATTGTTCATTTACATGATTTTCTTTCCTTGCTTATAGGTTTTAGATGCTTTACATGCTCAGTCAACATCACGTGGATAGTCTTATCAAAGTTGTTTGTTAGATAACTGTATAGTTGTAACAACGCTACTTAAATAACTATAAGTACCAAACAAACAAGTGGAAATTTTATATGATCTCTAATATCTTCAGGATCAACTTCATTCCAATTGAATGCAAGTGACTCTTTTGGAGATGCCTTTGAAATTAGAAGTATCATTGATGCAAACAAGTACTTCGCTGGGTCTTCTGATTCATGGAAGCAGGTTCTTGATGGAGTTATGCACTGTGATCTTGCGTTATGTGCCTTGGGGGGACTTATTAGTCATCTATCAAGATTAATGGTGAAGAGATGTTTTTTTGTTTGAATTGTGTGCTAAGATTAGAATTTAATTTCTTTCCTACTTATAAACAGCTTTTCATTTATGATTTTTCCAGTTAAATGATGTCATCCGCAATGGAGATATTTTTTCTTACGAAGTTTATAAGGGTTTCCTTAGAATGGATGGTCAGACTCTGGTAAATTTGGAGATCTTTAATAATAGTGCAGATGGTAGCCAATCAGGCTAGTGACTCTCTCTCTCTCCCCCCCCCCCCGCCCTCCCTCTCTCCCCACCCTCTCTAGTATGTGATATGCATTGATATATCTACAGGCACTCTGTACAAGTATCTTGATAATTGCATAACTTCATCTGGGAAACGGCTCTTAAAGAATTGGATATGTCATCCCCTTCAAGATGTAGACAAAATAAACAAAAGGCTTGATGTAGTTGAAAACATGATGGCGAACTCAGAAATCGTCTCACACATTGCCCAATTACTTCGCAAGCTTCCAGATGTAGAAAGGTTACTCGGACGTGTAAAGTCGAGCTTTCAATCTTCTTATGTACTTTCATTGCCCTTACTTGGTAGCAAGTTACTGAAACAGCGAGTAAGCACTTTTTTCCTGAAACTGATTCATTCTTTCTTTTTGCTCCCTAACTTTACTTACTTTGGAGAGTACGGGAGCATTTATTTTTCCCTCACTTTTTAAAGTCACCTTTCTGTACCTTGTCTTTGAAAAATTGACACGACAAAGTTCCACACAAGTTCTTAGCTTCTGTATTTTCTGAATGGTGGCCACTGCCTATTCTCCTGATTGACTTTAACATTTTCATCACTATTGAATATTGATGGATGACTTATTTAAAGGGTGGGTTTCACTTGTAGCTTTAAGAATCACAAGATCACAGCCTTCTCTTTTTGTCTAGCACGCTTGATTCTAGGTTATACTTCAACTTCTAACAGTATTCAGGTAATTGTCTCCTTAATTCAATAATTTCTGTTGCCTGATAAATTATAATTCTTCAAAAATCACAGTAAACGTTTGGAGTACCTATAAACTAACACGTACTTCCTTTTGCAGCTAACTATCTTTTTATTTTTGCATTGCTAACTATCTCTAAGTTTTCTCGTGTTGCTACTCAATTTGTCCTATTTCAACTTAGCATATCCAGCTTTTGTATACCATAGGTTGCATTTTATAAAAAAAGCAGAACTTATATTTAACACATAATGCCTTGAAATAATCAAATATGAACCATGCTTCCACAGCTAAAAGCTTTTGGATCTCTTGTAAGAGGACTGCGAATCGGAATGGAAATGCTAATGCTATTGCAAAACGATGAAATCATGACTGCATCATTGTCAAAAGTTATAACTGTTCCTGTTTTAAGTGGCAGCGGGGGGCTTGATGAATATCTTTCTCAGTTTGAAGCAGCAATTGATAGCGAATTCCCCAATTACCAGGTCTGCTTTGTTGATTTCTCGACATAGTTATGCATTTGAAGTTATATAAATTATTTTTTCGTGCTTTTTCACTGTTCTTTATCCTTGGGATCTTACTCAGTCTTGATACTTTTTATGTATACTAATGCTTATGTCTTGGAAAATAAAATCTTGGAAAAAGATTTGGTCAATGAAATTAATTCTTGATCTGATTCTCAAAACATTACTATAAGCATGAAATACTGGAATGAAATTATTTAGAAAGTTTCCAAAACATTACAAACATACAATAAATCTCTGTGAACGCCCTCTGGAGTTTTTAGTTGCAAATATATATGCTCTTCTCTGGGAATTTTTGTGGTGTTCTTATAATGCTTTCTGGTCTCATTGTTTTCTTAGTTATGTCAACCATTAAGCAACGATGCTGATTAAGATCCCTCTTTATTTTTCTCTCCCAGCACCATCTGCAAAATGTCTAAATATCTCAAGCATTTATTTTCTTGCTTTTAGACTGAAATATGACCTCAATAATGTTCTGCTGGCTGCTTGGTCTTGGAACAATCTTTGCATCAGTCGTAGGGAACTGTTGAAGTCTATTCCTTTTTTCCTTTTCTTCCTTAAAACTACTTTGAATGCTGATCCATTGCCAGATAATACCGAGTTTTCTGCCTAACTTCTTTGCCTTATATTTATCTTCGATAGATGCTGAAATATATGACTAGTATGCAATTCATATAATTTCATTCTCAATGCTACTAGTTATTCTCCCTTCCTTTCTCTCTTGCTTGCTCTATCATGATTTTATTTACTAGTTGCTTTGATCCGTAAGAGTAAGCCTTGTGGAAAGTAATATCTTTATATTGGTAAGTTTTCCTTTTTTTTGTGATGACAGGACCATAACGTTACAGACTCGGAGGCTGAAACATTAACTATTTTGATTGAGTTACTTGTCGAGAAGGCAGCTCGGTGGTCTCAAATGATACATGCCATAAATTGCATTGATGTATTAAGATCTTTTGCTGTGTCTGCGATTTCTTCTTGTGGAGTGATGTGCCGACCTAATGTTTTGCCCCACGCCACCGTTACTAACTCATTCATGGCGAAAAACCCGGTACTTCATATGGAAGGGCTATGGCATCCTTATGCCCTTGATGAGAATGGGGGGGCGCCTGTACCCAATGATATTATTCTTGGAGAAGATGGTAGTAGTTGTACTCCAGTGACATTGCTATTGACCGGGCCAAATATGGGTGGGAAGTCAACACTCTTGCGTGCAACTTGTCTGGCTGTTGTACTGGCACAGGTTTGTTTTGTTAGTCAGGAATTGGTGGAAACATGCAGCTTCATCTCAGTTTCATAATATCATTGCTTAACAACAAGTGTTTCTGTTCCACAGCTAGGTTGTTATGTGCCGGGCAGAACATGCACTCTATCAGTTGTCGACATCATATTTACCCGGCTTGGTGCAACGGATCGTATTATGACTGGCGAGAGTAAGTTTCTTCATTTAGTAGTGTACCTTTTCTTGGATGAAGAGTCCCGAAAGCTAAAACTTGTGATTGTAGTAAGGTAATTGTGACAACACGTGTCTGAGAATAATGAATACGAACAACATATATCGATGGAAGAAAAAGGTTATTGTAGAAATATGTCAAATAATTTGTGTTCTGCCTATCTTGGATCTATTTGTCTCTAGTACATTCCTGACTCCATCACACGATCCTGATGATAATATGAAGTTGATTTGTTTGATATAGGATTGAAACTTTAGTAGTGAGTTTTAATATCACTCAGATAAATCAAAGTGACTTGATGATTCATGATTAAATCTCTAGAATTCCCAAGAGACGAATTCTAGGTTGCTTTGAGAGTTTGAGTTGATACTATTACCTGTGATCACTATCGTCCTCACAGAAATAAACTCTGCCAGTTAGAATTGATATTCGAAATAGTTCCTGCATGTGATTGGCCTCGAGGTGTTCGCAGTCTACAATACTAATGCAGAACTAGATGCTTATGGCAGACAGATTTGAAAGTCCAATTTTCTCTAATATTTAATTTTGGTTTTGCTGGAGACCTATTCTTTCGATATAGTTCTGCAAGAAACATAACATTCAAAAGATGTTGATGGAGCTTCTTCCTACTAATGTAGAGATAAAAACATCTTTCTGTAGGTACCTTCCTAATCGAGTGCACGGAGACAGCATCAGTTTTGCAAAATGCTACTAAGAATTCACTGGTTATTCTTGACGAATTGGGTCGAGGGACTAGTACTTTTGATGGATATGCTATTGCCTATGCTGTGAGTTACCTATCCTCCATTAGGTTAATTATATCTGCTAACACAATATTTTTAAAACTATGTGGAAGTCAGTTGCTTGCTTTTTTTTGTGTGCGCTCACCAATATTTTGTCCAGGTGTTTCGTCATCTTGTGGAGTCAGTCAACTGCCGATTGTTATTTGCAACACATTATCACCCTCTAACAAAGGAGTTTTCAGCCCATCCTCATGTAAAACTGCAACATATGGCATGCTGTTTTGATGGGACTTCTGACACATCATCAGAAGTCGACCAAAAGCTGATTTTCCTCTACCGGCTGGCCTCTGGAGCGTGCCCACAGAGTTATGGAATGCAAATAGCAGCTATGGCTGGAATTCCAAACACAGTGATTCGAGCAGCCTCAAAAGCAAGACAAGTCATGAAAGAAATTGTGGGAGAAAGCTTCAAGTCAAGCGAGCAGAGGGAGAATTTCTCGACATTGCATGAAGAGTGGCTGAAATCAATTCTATCTATTTCGAAGACAAAGGAAACTGATTTTGACGACGATGCGTTTGATCTCTTGTTTTGCCTGTGGCATGAGCTGAAAAGATCTTTCAAGGAGAACTGATGACGAGAAGGAACACGTCCTCAGCCTGCCTCGTAAATTCTTCCTACTGCTGTATGTATGTTATTATGCACTTTCATCATCTACTGAATTCAAGTGTCGACTATGTGAAGGGGTCTTTCTTTTCTTAGGTATGTCACACTCTTGAAATATGCTATATAATCTCTATCTTTATGCAAATGTTTCTTCACCTTTGATTGGCTCTAGCATAGATAAAGGAGTAGGTGAAATCAGTTTTATCTATTTCGAAGACGGGGCAACTGATGATGCGTTTTATTTATAATCAGAATTGTAGAGGTTCTTGTACATAAATATATGGATATACTATAAGATTAGAGCCAAGGAGAGTTGTGAATGGGCATGGCCACAGATTTTGTCTGAAGATAACTCTCGAGTGACTCCATTCCCATATCTCTTCCAAAACCACTCATCTTATAACCTCCGTAAGGAAGAGTATCACTAAATGCAAAGTAGCAGTTTATCCACACTATCCCCGCGCGAATAGATCGAGAGACCGTGTTCGCAATGTTCAAATCGTTGGTCATCACACCTGCCGCCAGCCCATACTTAGTCGCGTTCCCTCTCTTGATCGCTTCCTCCACGCTCCTGCGCCACCAAAATTTTCAATCTCCTAATTCTACTTAATTTTTACTTAAATCACCATACCACAGAGTTACTTACTTGAATTTCATAAGTGACATCACTGGTCCAAATATTTCTTCCTTGGCTATAGTCATATCATCCTAAAATCCCCAAATGGAATATATATTTATAACCATACAAGTATAATTAGTAGTATAGTATTTGAATTTGGAATACTTACTGTTACATCAGCGAAAATTGTAGGCTCAATGTAGTAGCCTTTGTTGGCTGCAGGCTTACCACCTGTTAACAAAGTGGCTCCTTCTTTTTTCCCAATTTCTATGTATGAAAGAATCTTGTTGTATTGCTTCTCATCCACTTGGGGGCCTTGATGAACATTTGGGTCGAATGGATCTCCGACCACCCACGATTCGACCTTCTCCAACAGCTTAACTACAAACGCGTCGTATATCCCTTCTTGAACAAAAACGCGGGTACCAGCAACACAGATTTCCCCCTGGTTTAAACAATGGGTGAGAATTGAATGATGAAATGATAAATAAGATGACGAATATAGGTGTCGGATTTGCCTTGTTGTATGTAATCGCACGCAAAGCAAGATCAGCAACTTTATCAACATCAACATCGTCGAATATGATGAAAGGTGATTTCCCTCCAAGTTCTAGCGTCACGGGTTTTAGGTTACTAGCAGCGGCCGCCTGCATTACCAGACGCCCTACTTCCGTCGACCCTGTGAAACTAACCTGACACACAACATGCGCATCAATACTGCTGATAAAAATCCATAAATTCCATCCTAAAACCAATTATCCTAAAATCAATTGGTGATAGGACTGACCCATGAGACTTATATAAGTAGTTTAATTTCTTTCATTACATATGAGAAATTGTTATACGTATTTTTTTTTCTTTCATTTTACCAAGAAATGCATGAATGGATGATGACCTTGTCTATGTCCATGTGAGAGCTTATTGCAGCACCAGCAGAGTGGCCATACCCCGTCACCACATTCAACACTCCATCAGGGATGCCAGCCTGCACGCACGCATGAAAAATCAACGAATGCGACAAATGAGTAAGCAACACAAAAAAAAAAAAAGAAAGTCTAACCAGCTTAGCCAAATGGGCCAGGAAGAGGGCGGAGAGAGGGGTCTGCTCGGCGGGCTTGACGACCATGGTGCAGCCGGCGGCCAACGCTGGGCCCACCTTCATAGTGAACATCTGTGAGGGGAAGTTCCATGGGATGATAAGCCCCACCACCCCTATGGGTTCCCTAAGCGTGTAGCCGTGCAGCTGCCCGGACATCTTCAATGTCGATCCGTGAATCTTGTCTGCTGCGCCCGCGTAGTACCGGAGCTTCTCGGCTGCGTTAGGGATCTCGACGAGCTTCCCGAAGCTGTATAGCTTTCCGGCGTCGAGACTATCAAGTGCTGCCAATTCTTCCATGTTTTGGTCGATCAAGTCTGCAAACTTGAGCATCATTCTTCTTCTTTCCTGTATGTTTATTTGGTCCATGATTAAACTATTTAATGAATCTATAAAATAATGAGAAATGAGAAATGAGAAATGAAGTTACGGAAGGAGGGAAACGAGGCCATGGGCCATTATCAAAAGCATGACGAGCAGCTTTCACAGCCAAATCAATATCATCCTTATCCCCTTCTGCTATTTTTGCTATTACTTCTCCATTTCTTGGATCTATTGTCTCAAATGTTTTACCTGATTTTCATTCACAATTTTAAGATCAATTCAGTATTTTACACAAATTACAAATTCAAAAATATTCAAGAGGGTATTTTGCATATTGTTTCTCAAGGAAACAAACTAGTATTGAAAATGGTCACACAGACTATTGAGATGTTATATTTCAAAACTTTTGAACTAAAATACCTACATGGAGTGATCATAACTTTCATGTATTTTTTTGCAATTGTATCCCACAACTATCAAAATCAAAACTAGAAGTATGAAAAATCAAATATGTGATAACATCACGATATTGATTTGGATAAAACAATAATAATACCGATTTATCTGAAACAATGTAATTTTATTGACCAAAATAAGATAATGGTGAAAAATTGGAAAAGTTATTATTAGTATGTTCTAATTTTAAAAATATGGAATTGATCATAAATCAAGAAATATTATAATTTAAATAAAAATATAAATAAACTATTTTTATCCAACATAAAACGACAAAATTAGCATTTTTTGTTTGAGATTCAGCCATGTTAAAATATTTTGTCCCAAACAATCTCTTGGAAAATAGTACTCCCTCAATCTCATTTAAGATGTCCACATTTTAGTGACACGGATTTTATAAAGGGTTGTTAGGTTGTAAGTACAGAGAAAAAAATAGTTGATAAAGAGAAAAAAAAAAGAGGGATTTATTTTCAAATATATAAAGTCCACAATTTGAATGAGACAACTAAAAGGAAAAAACGGACTAAAAAGGAAAATCACTCCACTACTATGGAACATAGTAAAATGACAAAATGACTCTACTACTATGAAACAGAGGGAGTAGTAGATATTAAATGAAGGTAAACCATTGCTTAGTTGGTAGTAATGTTATTTTAAAGCTAGCTAATTAGCTTAATTATGTGAGTTGGATAGTGTAGTCCGGAAATTCGTCCCATTCAGTCAACACATTTCTTCTCACTTACTTTATTCTCTCTTCATCTCTCTACCTTTTTCATTTCATACTTTATTCTTCTTTTACTAACCCACCTAACACATTTTTTCTTAATCTCCATGTCAGAAAGAAATATCTCTATTACTCGTGAAAACGGATGGAGTACAATTAATGTTGCTGAGGTGCCAGTCTAAAAAATAAATTACAATACGATCAAGACAAAAATCAACCATCAGTTTGGTAAGTCTAGAACCTTACTTTTATTGCCTATGTTAATATAGCCCTCTATCCTCATTAACCTCAATTTAAGTATCAACTAAAAAATTTAAAATTAAATGAAATGTTTCTAAATTGCGGATCATTCGAGGTTCTAAATTGAAATGTTTGCTATACATCCCAATTTATGTGAGTGCTCCTTGCAATTTTCAATACTCTGTAACGCAGTTCATCGTAGTATTGCTTCGTTTTATGATAAAATTACACGTATAAATGATAACTAGCTTAACTTTGATAAATATATAATCAACTCAATATATATAAACTTTTATTTAAATTAATTATGAACACAACGTCTAAAAACAGAAGCATGTGATTTGCAAAAGTATGATTGTCGTGCTCCTGTATATTGCATTCGTTCAACCGGAATGTCCTTTGTACTTCTTCTCCACACAATATACTCCCTCCGCCCCCGTTAGGAGTAGCACTTTGACCGAACACGAGTTTTAAGAAATGTAAAGAAAAGTTGGTTGAAAAAGTTAGTGGAATGTGTGATCCACTTTTTTATATTGGTTTTATAATTTTGAATTAAATGAGTTAGTGGAATGTGAGACATATTTACCATTTATAGTAAAAATGAATTGCTACTTTTAATTGGAGACGGACTAAAATGAAAATTAGTAATAACTCTTATTCGGGGACGGATGGAGTACTCATTATCCAAAAGTCAACAAAAAAAATATCTATCAAAAGGGTAAAACGCTCAATCAAACGGAAACAAACAAATCAATTTAAGCACCTAAACCAAGATATTACAAACTAATCGAGAGAGAAGTACTGAATCTGAATCTGGTGATTACTGATTACTAAGTACAATATTAAAAACCAAATCTTATGCTTAAAAAACATCAATCAAGATAAAGTGATTTCCATTTGATGTATAGATATATGAAGAATGTAACCTGAAACGGCGTGGACGAATTGGCCGTCGATGAAGAGCTGTGTAAACTTGATTTTTGGTAAATTGATGTGATACTCTGAACTCCCGTTTTGCAGCGCCATTGCTTCTTTATCTCTCTCTCTCTCAAGATGTAGATTAAAGGCCAATGGAACTAAGCTTTGTCTGCTCTAAATAATAAGGGAGAGAGAGAGGCGACCTGCCTAACTAAACAAATTGTTAAGTAAAATTATTAAAATGTGTTAATTTTTTTTAAAATACTAGTCATTTATTAGTTGAAGTTTGAAAAGAGGAAAAATGATAGGTCATACTATATAGGATTATAAAATATGAGAATAATGTAGACCAAATAATAACAAAATATTTAACTCATGATAAGAAAACACGAGCCAAATTCAATATTGTGAACAAGATAAATATTTTATATTAGTCCAAGATAATCTTCGTGAATAAATAACATGTCAAAAGACGCATTTGCCATTATTGACAATACGTCGGTATATATATATAGGGATGTATTCAGGTCAGAACGCTAAGTATAAGTAAAACTCAAAACACTTGCAGTCCATTGGATCTTATGATCTAACGGTTAGATTAATGCCACGTGTCATCTAATGATGTAGAATTTTAGACTAATAATGTAGCATTTTAGTTTAATAATGTACAGTTTTAGTCTTACAATGTACATTTCTAGTCTAATAATGTACCTCGGCTAATAATGTAGATTTTTAGTATGATAATGTAACTAATCACAACCATCCAATCTAATGATCCAAGGGCTGTGATTAGTGCTGTGTTTTACACTAAGATGCTGTAAGGACCCTAACACACCCCTATATATAATATAATATATATATATATATATATATATATATAGAGTAGTGATATAGGGCAAGTGCCCATTAAGTACATAACTAGAGAACAAATTATAGCCACAAGATTAAGAAAATCAAGGGCTAGATTAGATAAGTAAGGGTAATTTTTCGCACTTCATTGTATACATAATTTACTTCAGCGGGGGTATTTATGTAATTTCAGAATTAGGGTAAAAAATCAAAATCCTCAGAAATTTCCTCCCGCTTCAGGTTTTCCTCTCACATTTGCAAAACTTAATTCTCTCTCAAAATTCTCGCAGAAAACCCTAGCGATCGGAAAATCGACGGCTAATCTTCATCTTCACCACTCATCTCCGGCGATATAGGACTAAAATCGACGACATCTGTTCAGCATTTGTACCATTAAGCATCTACATCGAATCCACATTTAGAAAATGGTTGATACTCGTAAATCTTCAACGGAAAATTCTAGCCGCAATTTGCGTTCTGGCCGGAAATCTGGTGAAGGTAATACACATCTGAAGATTTTCAAGGTTATTACTCTTAATTTATTTCATTAAGTTCATCTCATTCCTAACTTCGATTCTGATTTTTGTCAAAATAGTACAAAAATCGACTCAGAAGCAGCCGGATATGAAACAAGCAACTCGGAACATCGATGCAGAGGCTGGAAAGAAAATTTCAGATCCAGAAGGTAAAACCTAGGAATTAAATTTGTAAAATGAAGAAATAAATTATGAAAATCAGGTAACAGAGTATTCCAAGTGAACTTTCTAAAATTGTAGATGATATGTTGTATATTAATATTGTGTTTCTTATTGATGTGTTTAGGATTTTTGGATTAAACTTAACTGCTGTGTTCTTCATCAAAATGAACTATATATTCTTTTTAATGAAGTAATAAATTATGATAATGAAGTAATATAAATCATTTGTTTATACAGTAGGTTTTATTACCAAAAGTAAGTAATAAAACATTAGAATGAAGTAAATGACTCTAAAAATGAAGTATATGTTTACTGTTTTGTATTAGTTTAGGATTTAGAACTAAAATTAACTGATGCATTGTTTGCATATTCAAATGACCTACATATCTTATGTAATGAGGTAATGCAACTCATCTGTTTTCCTATTAATTATAATCTAGTTTTTGTGAAGTATTGAATTCATATAATGAAGTAATAAGTTATGATAATGAAGTATCATATTAAACTATCTGTAATCATATTAAATGAGGTAACAGAGTATTCCAAGTGAACTATCTATAATTGTGGATTATATGTTGTAAATTAATTCTGTATTTGTTATGTACAGGTAAAAATTCCTCTTCAACTAGGAAAAAAGCAAGTAGTTCTACTCAAATCCCTATGGAAATCCCTACTACAAAAGGTAAAAAAATGAATTGATATTTAATGTGTACTTAATGAATTAACATAGTATTATTCCAAGTGAACTATCTATAATTGTGAATGATATGTTGTATATTAGTTGTGTGAAGTATTGAATTCATATAATGAAGTAATAAGTTATACAGTAGGTTTTATTACCAAAATGAAGTAATAAAACATTAGAATGAATTAAATGACTCTAAAAATGAAGTATATGTTTACTGTTTTGTATTAGTTTAGGATTTAGAACTAAAATTAACTGATGCATTGTTTGCATATTCAAATGACATACATATCTTATGTAATGAGGTAATGCAACTCATCTGTTTTCCTATTAACTATAATCTAGTTTTTGTGAAGTATTGAATTCATATAATGAAGTAATAAGTTATGATAATGAAGTATCATATTAAACTATCTGTAATCATATTAAATGAGGTAACAGAGTGTTCCAGGTGAACTATCTATAATTGTAGATTATATGTTGTAAATTAATTCTGTATTTGTTATGTACAGGTAAAAATTTCTCTTCAACTAGTAAAAAAGCAAGTAGTTCTACTAAAATCCCTACGGAAATCCCTACTACAAAAGGTAAAAAAATGAATTGATATTTAATGTGTACTTAATGAATTAACATAGTATTATTCCAAGTGAACTATCTATAATTGTGGATGATATGTTGTATATTAGTTGTTGTGAAGTATTGAATTCATATAATGAAGTAATAATTTATACAATAGGTTTTATTACCAAAATGAAGTAATAAAACATTATAATGAAGTAAATGACTCTAAAAATGAAGTAGATGTTTACTGTTTTGTATTAGTTTAGGATTTAAAACTAAAATTAACTGCTGCATTGTTTGCATATTCAAATGAACTACATATTTTATGTAATGAGGTAATGCAACTGATCTGTTTTCCTATTAACTATAATCTAGTTTTTGTGAAGTATTGAATTCATATAATGAGGTAATAAGTTATGATAATGAAGTATCATATTAAACTATCTGTCATCATATTAAATGAGGTAACAGAGTATTCCAAGTGAACTATCTATAATTGTCTATGATATGTTGTAAATTTATTCTCTATTCTCATGTATAGGTGAAAATTCATCTAAAAAGAAGATGAATTCAAAGATTTCTTTAGAAATCCTCTCAAATTACTTAGGCAAGTACTTCATTCATACACTTTATTACTTTTTTCATGTTCCATGTTACAGACTCTAATGAAGTAATAGAACATTATTCTGAAGTAACAGACTCTAACTATGAACTACCTATTTACTGTATTGAAGTAATATAAATGTTATGTTTATACAATAGGGTTTATTACTAAAATGAAGTAATATAACATTATAATGAAGTATCATACTCTAAAAATGAAGTAATATAAAGTGAAAAAATCATAATAAATGAGGTTACATAGTATTCCAAGAGAATTATCTATTATTGTGGATGATATGTTGTATATTAATTCTGTGTTTGTTATGTATAGATAAAAATTCCTCTGCAACTAGCAAGAATGCAGGTAGTTCTAAAATCTCTGCTACCAAAAGTAAAAAATTAAATTAAAGCATAGATGAATGAAGTATTGAATTCATATGATTAAGTAAGATCTTGATCTTTATCTAATTTTTAATTTTCAATGTGTTGTGTACTTTTTATATAGCCAAAGGTTCATCTGTAGAGAAATTGGATGCAGTTAAAGGCCTCAAAAATTCTGTTCCGGAAGGTAAAAAGTGAAGTCTAAGCTATTTTTGTTTTGAAATAATAAATTGACATGGTGTAGTTAACTAGTACTATTAATTGTATTTATTAATGATGATGCTGATGCAGGGGACAAGAAATTGAAGGCTATAGAGAAAACCATTACACCCATTGAGAAGCTTCAAGGTTAAATTCCAAAACTTCCATTATGGTTTGATTTAATACAACATGTAATTTAATTCATTCACTAAAATAGTCCACTTTTTTCAGAAATGATGAATATGAACAAAGTATGTGGTGGTAATGACTTTAATGATGAATTGAGGACTAAACATAAGCATGATAAGCCAGCAAATACAGAGAACCAAGGTTAGTTTTAAAATAAATTTTAGTTGCAATGACCTAAATAAGTTAACTGATGAACTAAATAATTTTACTTGCATATGTTAGGCGCAAAGAGTATCAGAGAAACAGAAGGTGCTTTACCTGGTGGGGAACAGAGAGATAAGGATAAGGAAAAGCGAAGAAAGAAGATTGTTAACAAAGTTGCAGAATCGGAAAATACAGAAGGAAATGATGCTAAAAAAGGAAAAGAGAAAGGTAAAAAGTTTGTTCGTAATGATGCTAAAGAAGATGCAAGTAGACCTTCTGTCCAGAGAATCCTATGTCTTAAGAGAGGACCTAGGAAATTTGTTGAAGCGATTGAATCGCTTAATGGTGATCAAAGAGATGCTGTAGAAGATATTGGGTTTGGAAGTCTTTTGCACTTCAACTTGAACTATATCCCAGCGAAGCTCGCATTTGAGATTCTTGATCATTTTGATCAAGATACATGCGGTGTAGTTTACCAACGTGGTATACTACATATTGGGCATGATGATGTGCGGGCTACCTTGGGGTTGCCAAATGGTAGTTTGAAGTTAGAGCATAATGGACGTCAAAAGAGCAACAATTTCATAGATGAGATTGCAAAATTTGGAGGTCGAAAGAGGTCTACAATAGGTGCAGATATGCTTATAGAAAAGATGTTAAGTGATGTCAGTGGAGGGGAGAAGTTCAGGAAGATATTCCTGATTTTGGTTGATACAATCTTGATCAACCCTAAGGCAGATGGATACTTGCACACGCAAATTGAAGGGGTAATCCATGACATTGATAATGTCAAGGAATACAACTGGTGTGGCTATGTCATTGATAGCTTACTCAAGGCCTATAATACCTGGGCTGAAAACAAGGACAAACCATTCACTGGCCCAATTTCATTTCTGGTGGTAAGTTTTATATTCAAAATTTTATTAACATTGAATAAATATGTTTTAAATATGAACTTTACTAATGATAGCTTTCATTTTGTAGCCATGTTATATTGATAGGATTGTGCTTCGATCGAGGCCTGTTACCCGAACATTCCCAACCATTAAGGGCTGGACAAGCACGTTAATCCACCAACGCCAGAAAATGGAGCTTGAGCCCGGGGCATTCGGCAGAGGCATTAAGGAGCCAATCTTTGATCCCCGAACAAGCTACCTGTCTGAAGACGTTGTCAAGGTCAATATTGCGTCCTCCTCTGCGGCAAAGCCCAATGATATCTCTAAGGCAACCCAACGTAGAACTACAGTTATCACACTTATGGGAAAGGCTGCTGATGTCCTTGGTGAACTGATGACGGAGTTGAAAGATGGTGCAGATGAGATAAAGAATGATGGGTGCTCTAAAGTTGCAGCCAAATGCACAATGAAGATGATGGGGTTGAATGAGATGGAGCCGGAAGAAGATGCCAATGATGTACAGTCCATGTCTCAAGCAATGGAAGAAGATGACCTCGACAATCCTGAGTTTATTGAGGCTGTAGAAAAAGTAATGAGGGTGGTTGAACAAAGAAAGAAATGGCAAACAGAAGGGCCATCGTTTGATCTAGGATTAGAGATTCATGGAAGAAACGTAAGTTGATGATGGGTTGTGTCGTGATGTTGTGCATGGAATTTTATGTTATTGTGATGTAATTTATAAAACACATTAGTATGACATGTATTTGGGATGAACTAAACCTTTTTGTTGTATTATATGGTTTTTGTAACTAACTGACTTCCTCCATAATGGGGTTTTAAAATGAAGAATACTTGTTCATTGGGTTTTGTTTGTATACCTGTTTATTATATACAGGTTGATACTACACCAACAAGGGACATAGATCCCGGAAGCTACATCTTTAAGGCTATGCAATTCATGCCTGTCCAAGATTTGGACAAGGTAAGAAGCTGTTCTTGGCTCTTATTGATTCTGCATGAAGTAATATTTAGTTGTGATGAAGTAAACATCTCATTGAATGAACTATCTAATTATATAATACTACTGGCAGAATATTCCACCATCAATCTTCAATGTTGATGCTGGACTTAAGGGAAACTTAGAAGCTAATCTAGTGGCAGAGGTAATATTACAATAGCTAGAAGTATGCCTCCTATATGATGAAGTAAATTGTCATTGAAATGAATCATTTTTTGAATGGACGTATTGCAACTATCAGGATTTTAATACACCGTGTGTAGTTCAACATGGAGCAAATATGAGATCGTATACAGATGATGAGCTAAAAGATGATGGAGCAAAGGTATAAATTTATTATGGATGAAGTAAAAATCTCACTGAATGAACTATTTAATTATATAATTATTCATTCTGGATGAACTAATATTTAGTTGTGATGAAGTAAATATCTAAATGAATGAACTATCTGATTATGTAATACTAATGGCAGAATATTCCACCATCAATCTTCAATCTTGATGCTGGACTTAGAGGAAACTTAGAAGCTAATCTAGTGGCAGAGGTAATACTACAATAGTTAGAAGTATGCCTCCTATATGATGAAGTAAATTTTCCTTGAATGAATCATTTTTTGAATGGACGTATTGCAACTACCAGGATTTTAATACGTCGTGTGTAGTTCAACATGGAGCAAATATGAGATCGCATACAGATAATGAGCCAAAAGATGGAGCAAATGTATAAATTTATTCTGGATGAAGTAACACTTAGTTGTGATTAAGTAAAAATCTCACTGAATGAACTCTCTAGTTATATAATTATCCATTCTGCATGAAGAAATATTTAGTTGTGATGAAGTAAACATCTTACTGAATGAACTATGTGATTATATAATACTACTTGCAGCAGAATATTCCACCATCAATCTTCAATGTTGATGTTGGACTAAGGGGAAACTTAGAAGCTAATCTAGTGGCAGAGGTAATATTACAATAGCTAGTAGTATGCCTCCTATATGAAGAAGTAAATTGTCCTTGAAATGAAACATTTTTTGAATGGACGTATTGCCACTACCAGGATTTTAATACACCGTGTGTAGTTCAACATGGAGCAAATATGAGATTGCATACAGATAATGGAGCAAAGGTATAAATTTATTTTGGATGAAGTAATATTTGGTTGTGATGAAGTAAACATATCTCTGAATGAACTATCTAATAATATAATACTTCATTATTAATATGATACACTACATCATGGAAAAACTTATATCAATATTTTGGTGAATAGAATGTTAATGTCGCTGCGGAAATACAATCAGTTATTGATGCTTACAAGGATATAGACATTGATGATGATTTCATGGATAGTGGTCCTCTAGTTGGTAAGCCGGTGGGGACTGAGATCACTGTTTACAATGCTAACAAGGTAATCCTGTACAAATTAAGAATCTAATAATATATACTCTGAAGTTTGTCTTGTGGTTAATAAATCATGTGTTACAAGTGATTTATTTATTGCAAACAATAGATCAAAACTTTGAAGGGTCGAATGGAGGTACGTACTAGAGCAGAGAAAACTGTTTCTCATGCATTGCGATCTCTATTCGCTGACAGACCAGTTAAGATTACAAATAAGCTCAGTAAAGATGAGAAAGAATCGTATTACTGGATTCTTGTAACACATGAAAGAGATGGGTATGATTTCTAATATTGTTTTCTAATAGTATATCACACTATTAACATATCCAACAATAGAATGTGAAATTCTAACATGTATTACACAATGTGCAGATTTGTACTTGTTTATGACGACGATGTTGTGAAAGTTACAAAGATGGAAATGTGTTCTTTGATACCTCGGCAATTGATTGTTGTTGGCGTTATAGATGCATGGGCTTCCTACCTCAACAACATGGAAGAAATCCGATCACCATACTCATCAAGGCGGCTATTCTTCACCACTTATCCATGTGTAAGTACAAATTATTGAAATATAATAAGATTGTATGTTGTGAAGATCCTAACTACATTAATATTAATATGCAGTTGTACACCATTGTGACAAAGCCTCAATCCATGGATGTCAACACAGTTATTGCAAACTTCTGTAACAACTTGGACAGAGAGGTGAAGGAAATTCCATATTTCAAATGGAAAGATGTGAACACGGTACAAGCATCATTACTTCATTAGTACTTCATTTCTACACTATATTACTTCATTCATACATTTTATTACTTCATTCATACATTTTATTACTTCATTCATTTTTCATGTTACTTCATTTTCAGATTGTGCAGTACTTCATTTGTATACTTTATTACTTCATTCATATTGCTTGTTACTTCATTCAATAGGTCTTCTTCCCCATATGTTCAAATCAGCATTATTATGTTGTTTGTTTTTGATTCAAGAGAAATGCTATTGCTATAATAGACAATTCTGCAAACGGGGATGACAACGACCTCACAATTAATTATGGTCATATTCCAGAAACATTGGTTCGTATTCTTCTCTTATGATTGAATTTTATAGCACATACATATGAATACACACAACTACAAATGCCATGTATTTGTTTTGTACATGCAGAGATCATAGTTTTGTCACTTCCTCACAAAGAATGGTCTCCACGCATATTGCAAGATCGTTTCCAACGCCAAAATGGAGAGATTGAAAATGCCATGGAGGACAGTTGATAACGTTGAAGACTGTGGAGTATTTCTGATGCGGCATATGGAAACGTACAAGGGTGAGCGTGAAGGTTGCTGGAATTGCGGCTTGAAGAAATCAAGCTCAGGTGTGCTTCAAAGCTTGAGGGCAAAATATTGTTCGGCACTGCTGTTAGCTGAAAACAGCCACGAAAGCTTCAACAACAAAATTGTTACATCAGCATATTATGAAGAGGAAAGCAAACACATTGAAATTGATGTTGAGAAAATGATTGCTTCATATTTAAAGAAGAATTAATGAATCAAATTTTGTATTTGACATACATCTGTTATGAGCAATTTTGAATAAAATACCACACTTTGTAATGTTGTTCATTATTAGCCTATAATACTGCATTGGGTAACCGATTTAGTTCATTTCAGAAATCTTAGTTCATTTCAAAGATATATCGACAAATGGAAAATATAAAGTAAGATTAATAATCTACTCGTACTATATATTTTGTCTGTTCTATTTAAGATTAATAAGACATTATAAAAAAAATTCAGTCTATTCTCTTTAAGCTTGCAAAAGGTCTAAACAAGTTCAAATTCAAAAATGTAAATGAAGTAAGAAACTACATGATTGAAGTACAGAAGTAAGAAACAACCCTCAACATTGGTTTTTCCTCTTTAAATGTTGTTCAGTGTTAGCATGAAACACTGCATTGGGTACCATATTTAGTTCATTTCTGAGATCTATTGATAAGTGATTGACAAATGTAAAATATATCAAAGTAAGATTAAGATAAACGTCATAATAAAGAAAAAATAAGCCATTATAAAAACACTTCAGTCTATTCTATTTAAGCTTGCAAAAGTTTAAACAAATTCAAATTCAATATGTAAATGAAGAAACTATAAGACTGAAGTACAGATTTAAAGGAATGAAGAACAAAAATATGCGAGTGAAGTAATAAATTTTGGAACAGAACTATTGGAACAAAACAACAAGCTTCAACATTGGTTTCTACTCTTTTTCTTGTTCTTCTCCTCCTAAAACCAGAGTGAACTATTTCTTTCCAAATCCTCACTGCCTCTGTTTTGTCTTCTCATTCACCTTTTTGCAATTCCTCGAATCATGGTGTCCTATCACATGACAGTTTCCACACTTTCGGCCTGGTTTCTTTGCTAACTTGATTCCTGCCTCCTTCTTTGATTTCCTCCTACTTCCACTTCCCTTTGTACTGACAACATTAGGAGGATGAACTTCAATAAAGTTTGGTACTCGTGAGCCATAGAAGTTTTCAATCAATGCTCTCTTCTCTATTGAAGACAGAACAACACCTTCTCCAAGAAGCTGCTTCTTACCTTCTTCAATAATTGCAGTAAATGCATTGATTTGGTCAATGTTCCCTTCAATACTTTGTGCTATTTCAAAGAATAATGCATACATAAATTTAAATGCAATCTTCTTCTCGTCTACAGCAGAGAATACTTCATGATCATCACAAAAACCTCCATATACTGGCTTCACAAACTGTGACTTCAACCATCTCCATCCACGCAACTTCTCGGGTATTAACTTAACAAACTTATATTTCAACACACAAAATATATGGCTGCACGATAGACCAAGTCTCTCAAACTTTTTACATCCACACAAATAGGTGTCATCACCAATGGAGTAAGTCACTGTCCATGAGTTTGAATCCTTGTCATTTATGTTATATACTTCATTCTCTCTATTGGTAGACACTCCTAGAGTTGCACAAGACAAAGAGAAACATGCATAAACTATCTCCTTTTGAATTGCATTAAAAGCACTGCCACTATATATTGTTGATGCATGTTTCTCAATTTCCAATTCTGTTCGCAAAATAGGCACTTTTGTTGAATCATAGTATTCAAGCTTTGCACTATTACTTCTTTGAGCCTCCAAAGCATGGTTATAGTTCATATAAAATAGCATAAGGTTAGCCCGACACTTTGAGTACCTTTTAAAAAAGCTATTCTGTGATTCAGACAAAGATGTTGTCTTTATCAACGAGCTCATCGGAAAATCACGGAAAAAGGCAGGAACCCAAAACTTTCTGGATGCAAACATTGACAAAAACCAGTCATTATTGGCCAGCCCATATCTTTCCATTATAGCATGCCAAGATTCTTCAAATGTATCAGGCTCTATCAACTCCGACCAAACACATGCATTCAATTCCTTCTTTAGTTCTTCACTACCAAGCATGTTCTTTGGCAATTTGTCAGCAACTTTATTCATTATATGCCACATGCACCACCTGTGTCTTGTATTAAGAAGAACCTCTGCAATAGCAACTTTCATTCCTAAGTCTTGGTCGGTTACGATTAGCTTCGGAGCCACACCCATACATTTCACAAATTGTTTAAATAACCATGAAAAGGAGTCGGCATTTTCCTTGGACAAAAGGCCAGCAGCAAATGTCACAGGGCGACCATGATTATCCTTGCCCGTAAAAGGAGCAAATATCATGCAGTACCTACATGTTAAAATCACTATAAGACATGCAGAATATACTTTAATCACAAACACTTCACTTTAATCACGAAATACTTCATTCTAAGCATGTTTTACTTCACTGAAATGGAAAAACAAAGCACTTTAAGCATGGATCACAAACACTTCACTCTAACTCTATAATACTTCAGTCTAAGCATAGTTTACTTAACTAAAATGATAAAATAGTGCACATAAAAATGGATCACAAACACTTCACTCTAATCAAGGAATACTTCACTCTAAGCACATTTTACTTCAATGAAACGAAAAATCAGAGCAATATAAGTATACTCAATACACTTCACTGTAAGCATATTGTAATTCACTAAATGATCAATATACTTCATTGTAAGCTTATTGTAGTTCACTAAATGCTTAATATACTTCACTGAATTGAAAAACAACACTATAAGCATGCAGAAATAAACAATACACTATAATCATTTACTAGTTCACTATATGAACAATATATATCATTATACACTCAATATACTTCATTGAATTGAAAGATAGTAAACTATGAGGCATATGAATATAATTAGTGTGCACGTACCTATTTGTTGAGTATGTTGTATCAAAAGAAACAATATCACCATACAAATGATAATTTCTCTTGGCAGTTGGATCACACCAAAACAAACGTGTCAGTCTATCCTTTGAGTTGACCTCAAATTCATAGGTAAATGCTGCACAAAGTTCCTTCTTCCTGCGCATCTCATTTAATAGCATTTGTGCATCAGCTCCTTCCACGTATGCTCTAAGGTCACGTCTGTAGTTGCGCACTTCTAAAACAGTACACCCTACATAATCTAATCCACCAAGAACTTCCTTGAGTAAGCTAAAACTTAAAGTTGGACCGATATTTGCGTTAGCGCAATCAAGTATGAATTTCTGATGGACTAAATCCAAATTGCGGTTCAACTTCATAAAACGCTTATGGCGTTCCTCAACCATCTCGTGATTATGTTCTTCAACAAAACTTTGTATAACATAACCAATACCCATAAAAAACTTCCAAGACACTTTAGCATTACAAAAGCACTTAATAGAAGAATGCTTGCGTTTCACCTCATGTTGTTCATTTTTTCTTTGCTTTGTACCTTCTCGGCTACACACCACATAAATCCAAGTAATGACATCTTTTTCCTTTTTCGATCCCTTCTTACGGGTGTCAAACCCAACATATCGAGCATAATTGTTGTAGAAGTCCAATGCACGATCAAGGGTCATGAAACTTTGTCCAATTTTTGGTTTCAAATCATCGGGACATTTTGGTATGTAAACCACTGTAAGAAATATATACTTCATTGTGAGCATAAAATACTTCACTGTAATCATGTTTTACTTCACTAAAACGAAAAAATAGAGCACTTTAAGCATGAACCACTGTGAGCATAAAATAGTTCACTTAATGGATAATATACTTCCCTAAAATGATAAAACAGAGCACTAAAAACATGGATCACAAACAATTCACTTTAACACTCGAATACTACACTTTAATCATATTTTACTTCACTAAAATGAAAAAATAGAACACTTAAAGCATGAATCACAGACACTTCACTCTAACCATGGAATACGTCACTTAAATCATGTTTTACTTCACTCTAACCATGAATCACAAATATTTTATTCTAGCAATGGAATACTTCACTTTAATGATGTTTTACTTCATTCTAATGTATAATATACTTCACTAAAAAGCATATTTAATAGACGATAGTACATATTTACTCACTAAAAAGCATATTTCTACACTACAACGCATATTGAGCATATTTACTTCACTGATCGTCACATATAGTTCATTCTAACGTTTTTCATATCATACACAATCTAATCATGCTGAGCAACAACACTTAATTGATAATTACCTTTAGATTCAGTTTCTCCTTCCTCTCCCGATGAAGAGGAATCGGAATCGAAATAATCTTCCGATGAATGTATCAGAATCGAATCCATGGGATAAGGAATCCAGACGTCGCGATGAAGGAATGAACGTGAAGAATGAGTAAAATCGTGAGCGAATTTGATACCTTCGGTTTGCCACGCTGATCGATCCTGAACGATCACGCTGATCACAGAAGAATGAATTCAATCACGATGAAAAAATGTAGCTGATCAATCGTGAACGAATTGGATCGGGAAGCTGAATTTGTTTCAAACTTGAGAAATTGCGCATGAATTTGGTTCAGAAATCTCACAGTAATTCATGCTTGATTATCGTGAATGAATTCGATTGGGAATCTCATATTTTGGAAGAAATCCTAAGCTAAATTTGGTTGAGATTTGCGCATGATTTGGGAAGATTGAATTCGGAAGATTGAATTCACGATGATGTTCTTTTTTATTCTTTAATTCATATTGAAATATTGAATTCCCAAAATGCCCTTGGACAAGTATTTTTTCATAAAAATCTGAAATTTTGTTTAAACCATAGGATTAGTCTAGATTAACAAGATGTGTGGCTGAGATTTGTTCTCTAGTTATATACTTAAAAATAGTTAGACCTTGATCATTCCTATATATATATATATATATATATATATATATATATGTTGTCTATATTAATTTAGCTACCTTATGTGAACGTATTAATTTCACTACAACTTATGAGTGACTAAGGGTGTCTCCAACGGCGTCCTTCCCACTCGCCCGTCGGCGACGTCCGACCGGACGGGCGCCATTGTGAACGGGAAGGGCGCCCACGCCCGTCCCGAGTGCCCCTGCGATGGCCTCGCCCCTCCCGTCGACGGGCGAGTGGGACGGGCGCCACTGTGGCGAAGGTCGCCCGTCCCACTCGGACGTCCGACATTTTAATATTTTTTTTTATTATTTTTTTTAAACTCTATAAATAGGGCTCCTCCAACGTCATTTCATTCACACCACTTGTGTTGAAAAGTTTCTCTCTCTAACCTCTTTTTTCAATTATCTATAATGGCGAGTAGTCGTGCGGGTGGTAGTGGCGGAGGCGCTAGTGATAGTGATGGCTTTAGCGATGATGAATTGGATCTCGCTGTACAAGCGGCAATTAATCGACGGATCCGGCAGAGGCAGCAGCGGCGGCGGCGGCCGTGCCTCGGCCGATCCATCGCCGACGGCATGTACCCCGGGACCACATTGCTGCACATAAGCGGTTGTATGAGGACTACTTTGCTCCAGAGCCGCGTTTTGGGGATGCCTTATTCCGCCGACGTTTTAGGATGCATCGTCCTCTGTTTATGCATATCGTTGGTGCATTAGAGAGAAGGTACGAGTTTTTCAGAATCAGGGAGGATGTGGCTGGCAAACCCGGACACACGCCAATACAGAAGTGTACAGCCGCAATCAGGCAACTGGCGTACGGAGGCCCGGCCGACATGTTCGACGAGTACCTCCATATTTGGGAGTCTTCAGCCGTCGGGTGTCTGTTGGAGTTTTGCGCGGGCGTTAGAGCGATATTCGGGGATCAGTATCTTCGGCGTCCGAGCCCCGAAGACTGCCAGCGGCTGATTAATATGCACGGGTCGGTGCACGGGTTCCCTGGGATGTTGGGCAGCATCGATTGTATGCATTGGGAGTGGAGGAACTGCCCCGCCGCCTGGAAGGGGATACACACTTCTGGCTTCAAAGCCAAGCATCCCAGTTGATCGTTGAAGCTGTAGCTGACTACCGGCTATGGATATGGCATGCTTATTTTGGAGTGGCCGGGTCGAACAACGACATCAACGTCCTCCAGTCGTCGCCCCTATTCAACGATCAGTGCAATGGCGTTGGTCCCGCCATCAGTTTCGTCGCCAACGGCAACCAGCACAACATGGGATACTATTTGGCGAATGAGATATACCCAAACTGGCCCGTCTTTGTGAGACGATCAAGCATGCGATCGGGCCAAAGAAGTCCTACTTTGCGACCCGGCAGGAGGCAGCGCGCAAGGATGTTGAGCGCGCATTTGGTGCACTCCAGAGTCGATGGGCGATGGTCAGGGGTCCGGCACGGCAGTGGTATATTCCCAACATCGGCGACATCATGTACGCGTGTATCATTTTGCACAACATGATTGTCGAAAGTGAAGGGGACGAACTGACTCAGTGGACCAGCGAAGATGACACGGGTGCCGGTCCAAGCCACGGCGTGGGCACCGCGAATGTGAACATGGGGGTACCTCATGGAGAGGTTGAGCGGTTGCGCGCATTTGCCGACATGCGGCAAAAAAATGCCCATATTCGACTTCAGGAGGATATCATCGAAGAGGTTTGGACGCGGAGGGGTGGACACTGATGTGGCTGTTTTTTTTTTCTATCTACTATGTAATTTTTTTTTTCAAATGATGTATGTTTTTTTTTTATTGAAATATTCGTATTTGTGTCGAATTTTAATTCCGTGAATTTTAATTTAATTGTGGGAAGGGCTGGTGGGAGGGGCGAGTGGGAAGGGCTAGTGCAGTGGGGAGGGCTAGTGATGTGGCAGTAGAATGGGAGGGGCTAGTGCTGACGTGGCATGGGAAGGGCGAGTGGGAGGGGCGCCGCCGGAGACACCCTAACTAAAATTCATCATCACTAGTACTTATTCATAATGTACTATATATAGCTACCTTATGAATGATTAATTAAAATTGAGGAGTACATATCAAATTTTCATTTCCATACTCATTTCTAAAAGCCTTTCGATTACATTTTATATGGCAAGTGGACGTGAGTAAGTATCAGATATCCCATATGTATACTAGTAGTATTAGACGTTTACCTTAGTTTGTGCCTTTATATCTCTCATTTTCCCCAAACAAATGGAACTTGTATGAATTAAGGTGTTTAAGCACCTTCATTCCACAATTTGGCTACACTAGTGCAATTTTCCCCATCACTAATGATAAGATAAATTTTAAAGCAGCCACAGTTCAAGTTTGCAAAGTTACAATTTCTGATTGACTCTCGAAAATTTGATATGTAATTATAAATTGAAAACCAAACAACCTATCAAGAAATTGTATATGCTCCAAGTCTCCAACACAGTTATAAACCCTAGCCCTATCTTGACTTGTCATATCGATCAAGTCATCCAAAGTAAAAAAAAAAAACACTATGATACCGATTTCAAAGCAGCCACACTTGAAGTTTTAGAAATTACTACTCCTAGTAAATTTTGAACTCAATTGTCATATATGAGCAACTTATTGCATTATTTTCGGTCCTTCTCATCCTTCTCATCCACTTGTTGCATTATTTTTCTCCTTCCAGCTGATCACTCATTTGAGTTAGGTTTTGCCTAAAATGTAGATGAGGATGTCCACAATTCATATAATTCCACTGTTTATAGTTTTGCTGATATGGAAGAGATCCGTCACCATCGATGCCTATACGGCGGTGGGCACATGCCGGACTTGGGAGGAGTTCGAGCTCAATGGATAACTGCATGGTCCATTAAGAATAGCAATCTCACAACTAGCTCTCTCCCCTTCCTTAAAGAAATTAGCTCAAATCACTGCCCCTTAAACCGATACCAAACTCATGCATTGCTCATATTTTCTTCTGTTCTTGCATATGACCATCTGGTTCTGGGAACTCTTTTTTGGCACCACTGACAATAAATTCGTCTAATTTGGATATTCTTATCTCTTGTAAATTAACATTTGGTAAATCAGTGGAGATTATTTAGAGTAAGGGCTAAAAGTGGTCCTAAACATATGACGATTTTACGATTTTGATCATGAACATTATCTTTTGAATTATTGCATCCCGAACAAATGAATCTGAATTTAGTCCATTTTGGACGGAACTGTAAAAAATTGATGGTTAACGGCGGTTTAAGTTAAACTAGAATATTTACTTTTTTTTTTTTTCTTGTTTGTTAAGGATATAAATTATCAGTCTCTCAACACTCTCTTCTCTAAGCCGCGCAGGTACACAAATAGTGGTGTCTCTCTGCCTGAGCTCGAGCTCCCGCGTAATCAACGGCATATAGCACGTAGTCCTCTACGAATAAAATTTGAGGTCACGGTAATAGGCACGGAGTCCCTTCGGGATAATTGCAGTGTTAAATGAGAGGTGGAAGTCGTGGACAGTGGCTGCAGGAAGGCGGACAACAAGTGAGAGAAGCGGAGGAGAGTGAAATCTTCGTTGGTTTTGTCATTTCTCAAGTGATGGAAGATGTCATAGAAACGGCGATACAAAGCTCTGTTCTTGAATCCTAAATTTGCTCCGGACAATGGATGAATGGAATATGAATCAGCGGTGGAAACTGGAAACTCAAGATCGAGTGTGTTGAAAGAGAAAGTGGATTAAAAATTAAACATTCTAATTTAAACCATTAATCCAGTCAAAATTATTTAAACAACAGTTAGACCGTTAATTTTTTTACGGCTGCGTCCAAAATGGACCAAATTCCAATTATTTTCATTTGCTTGGGATGTAATAATTCAAAAAGATAATGTTTATGATCAAAATCATAAAATTGTCATATGTTTAAGATCATTTTTGACCCTTAGTAAATGTTGTTTGTGGCGAGCATGTGTCCGATAAGTATTACTCTCTCGGTCTCATAGTAGATGTCACACTTTTGGATTGACACAGGATTTTAGGAGGTATTATTTTTTGTGTTAAGCGGAAAGAGAAAATAATATATTTATATTAATGTGAGAGAGAATTTTTTCCAAAAAAAAAATGTGTCATCTTTTGTGAGACAAACTAACAAGGAAAATGTGACATCTATTAGGGCATCCACAATGGGACGCCCTAAGCGACGCCCTATGCATCGCCACGTCAGCATTTTATCCTCCTCCTATTCCACTTGCAGTGGGGCGGACTATAGCCCGCCCTAAGCGACGCCCTAAGCATTTTTCTATTATTTGAATTTTTAAATACTTCAAAATTTGAAAAACTAAAACTTCATTTCATTAAAATTCAAACATTACAATACGAAAAAAAAAACTACAATTTCTCAACGGCGACGGTTGCGGGTCCAAACTTCTTTAATCATGTCGGTCATGAGCTGAGTATGGTTTTGTTGGTTGCGCATTGAGGCCTGGAGCTAGATCCGGCTTCATCATCCACCCAATTGGTGACATGGCCACGTTCTTGTTCGACTATCATGTTATGCATGATGATGCACGCATACATGACGTCGGCGATGACTTGTACCAGAAACGCACCGGACCTTTTACGATTGCCCACCGCGATTGGAGCACCCCAAAAGCCCGCTCCACATCCTTCCGCGCGGACTCCTACTTTGCCGCAAACAAGACTCTCCTCTCACCAATTGGGCAGTGTTGGGACTACCGCAGCGGAAGACACGGAAAACAAACAGGTCCTTAATGGATCTATTTAGGTGATTATGCATTCGACTCCAATTTCATGCAATAAACATAGATCTATAGATATAACATCAAATAAAAACATAATCATGCATATTCGATGTAGATTCGATTGTTACCTCTTCTTGATCCATCATAGGATCGAAGTGCTAGCTGCACCACCCGGAGATCCTTGGTTTATCGACCGTGAATCTTCCAACCTATTCCCTTGTCCTTGATCATATATCCGTGTGGGCGGATCTTGAATAATCAATAATAGTCTTGAAGAGATCTAGGAAACCCAATCACAAACTCGATATTGTCTTGATCTAATCCTATGAATTAGGATAGAACAAGAACAAAAACAAAACCCTAATTCTCCCACGTGCCAAAGCATGAAAACCGAGGCAAGGAGAGAGAGAGAGAGCCGGCGACGGCTACTAGGGTTTAGGGGAAGGAGTGTTGTGTTGAATGGTGTGCTAGGGTTTCCACATCTCATCACTATTTATAATGGACTTGTTGGGCTAGGATGGGGATCCATGGAATGACTTAAGTGTTGGGCTCACCCATTAGATAAATTACTAATTAAATCAAATGACCCATGATTTAATATATTATCAATGGAATATTATTTTGTTCCACTAAAGAATAATATTGCACTCCCACTTAAATCACCAAATTACAAATAACTTGGGTCCATTTTATTTTATAATATTTCCCGCGTTTAAGATTATCTTGATCCGTCAATTTAATTCTTTTATCTGCTACGTGACTAGAATTAAATTAATTCTCCAAAGAGTTTTTCTAGTTTGAAACTTTATTTATTATTCGTGGAATAAATTCCAACTGCGCAGTTTTCTGAATAATAAATTCCTTTTTCAAACACCTCTTGGGGATCACCCCTTAGGGATTTAATCATACCACACTGGGCACGCGAATTCTATGAAATAATATTCCAATACCTTCATGTTATTCAATTACTACCACCCAAGATATCATGAACTTGAGTTACGTACAAACTCTCACATTGATAAGTCAAAGTGGCGTTTGATTGAATACACAATATTGATATTAATATCATAGACTAGAAAATACTAAACTTTCTGAAATATATTCTTTCAGTAGATAGCAATACAGAATACATTTCGGATTAGATCCTTTCAGTGCTTTACCACACCGGTGTTACTAATCTCTTCTTAGGTAAGAGAGAATTATCACAAACACCGCAACCGTACCAATAGGTAGCCAAAGCCTATCTAGGTTGTGAATACGTTTTCTTACTAGATCTGGCCAAGTCCCCTACTGGAAAACTCATGAGGAGATTCATCGAATTTCCCTACTTGACCTTCTTAGTAAAAAGCCTTAGACTTGTTTATCATATTTCAATAATAAACCATTATATTATATTATTTATTCTCATAATTAGGTAAACAAGTGGACGTGGCGTTTCTCGTATACATGCACAAGCTGACTGTAGAAAGGCATGTACGCTCGAAGCATCTTTTAGTATACAAACCCCAACAAGCAGCTGATCGTCTTCAAAAAAACAGGCCACCTAGGGTATATGCCATCGGCCAAGTAGTACCCCATACGATGTGTGCGGCCGTTGGCAGTGAACTGAATGGCCGAACCGCGACCCCTGCACTGATTGGCGAATAGGGTGGACGAGTTGAGGACGTTGATGTCGTTGTTCGACCCGGCTACACCAAAGTAGGCATGCCAGATCCAGAGGCGGTGGTCAGCGACGGCTTCTAGGATCATCGTCGGGTGGCTGCCCTTGTAGCCGCTAGTAAATTGGCCTCTCCAGGCCGTCGGGCAGTTCTTCCACTGCCAGTGCATACATTCGATGCTCCCTAGCATCCCAGGGAAGCCGTGCACCGTCTCGTGCATCCGCATCAGGCTCTGGCAATCGTCAGCAGTCGGGCGTCGCAAATATGTGTCGCTAAAAGCCTCCACAACTAACTTGCAAAAATTCTTCAGACATTCGCGGCCAGTTGTATCCCCGACGTGAAGGTACTCGTCGAACATATCCGCTGTTGTGCCATAGGCCAACTGGCGGATCGCAACCGTGCACTTCTGCAACGACGTAAGTCCGGGTCTGCCGATCTCGTATTCCCGATACTGGAAGTACTCATCACGGGCCTCCAACGTGTGCACAATGCGGGAAAAAGATCTCGGCTCATTCTAAAACGGCAATGAAAAACATTCGGGCCCCACCTTGGATTCTCGGTAAAATAATCTGCGAACAGACGTTCGTGCGCTACGTCGTGCTCGCGGGGGACAAACGTCCGTCGTCGTATCGGGCGAGGGACCCGCGCCTCCGCCGCCGCCTGCTCCCGCTGCATTTGTGCCAAGCATTCCGCCTTGGCTTCATTAACGGCATCGAACAAGGCTCGAGTCAAGGCCCGTCTGCAGCCATCCGATGTACTCAAATCGTAGTCGTCGGGATTCAATTTTGAGTCGATGAGAGAGAATAATTGAAGAGAAATTGAAGAGATGTGAAGTTGGAGTGTGTGAAATGGTAGTGAATAGTAGAGTTTAAATAAGAAAAAAAATTTAAAAAAAATTCGAAACGTGTGCCCATCGTCCGCGACCCATCGTCCGCTTCGTCCACAGTGGCGGACGATGCGACGGACGATGGGTATCCTCCGCACATCGTCCGCGGATGATCTATCGGGCGCGGATGATGGTTAACCCATCGTCCGCGATGCTGCAGTGGCGGACGATGCATCGTCCGCACCATTGCGGATGCCCTTATGGAACTGAGGGAGTACTTGTTTTTGTATTTTCTCCACTACTCTTTCAATTCTTTACTGCTTTTTTAATTCTCCTTAATTGAAATCCCAGTTAAATCAAATTAAATCACAAAATGGTGATTCGATTTGGCGAGTTGTGTTTAATAAATACTCCCTCCGTCCCCGATTAAGAGTCACATTTTGACCGGGCACGGATTTTAAGAAATGTAAAGAACCGTTAGTTGAAAATATTAGTGGAATGTAGGACCCACTTTTTTATATTAGTTTTATAATAAAATGTGAGTGAAGTGAGTAAGTGGAATGTGGGACCTACTTTCATTTGTGGTAAAAATGAAATGTGACTCTTAATTGGGGACGGACCGAAATGGAAAAGTGTGACTCTTAATCGGGGATGGAGGAAGTATCAATTCCGTTAAATCTTATACCGCATATGGATATAGATCTATCATTAATTAATATCGATTCCGGTAAATCTTATACTCCATATAGATATCAATCTATCGTTAATTAAAATAAAATCAGCTTTCACTTTCAGAATTCTTAAAATCGTCACATTATCAAGTAATTTGGAATTTTTAAAATTTGAATATGATTGGTAAATTAAAACGACACGTGGCGAGCACGTGACCAACTTTGGTATATATCCTTTTAGAGGAATTATTGTGTTTTAGACTTTTAGTAAAAGACAAATTTTGTCACAACAAATTAAAGCGAAAGGATACCCGTGTAAGAAGATCTTGACAAATGCCGTTGGTTACTGCCAGCTGCAAAATTAACAACCTTTTAACTTGCGTCAAAGAAAACGTAAAAATAACATTGTCGTAACTAATACACAATTCCAATTATGAAAACCATGTGATTCCTTGTTATTTTCTACCTATTTTTTGCTTATAATATGAGTGTGAGAGACGATTCGTATTCAAGATCAGTTCGTAGAAACTAGAAACAGAAAGGAGAGAAGGGAGATTAAAGTGGAGCGTTTGATTTCATTATTCATTGACTCACTTCTCATTTACCTATAAGATCATCTCCAAGAAATTGAGATGGGTATATTTCTCAAATACCACTTAAAAAAAAAAAAACAATATAAAAATATACAAAAAGAATTATCATATTTATCTTTTGGGTCCTCTTTAAAATGAAAAAATATATAATACCTCCTCACGTACTTTTTCATTAGAAAATGAGTTTTTATGAAAAGAAGTAAAATGTAGTTCAATTTATTAATCTCCTTCCTCGAAAATGTCCTTTACAAAGGAGAATTACTGAATACTGTACATAGTAAATGTTTGAGTAAATGTGAATGACTGCCGCCCACATCTCAAAATATCTGGCCACGTGGCACTCTTCATAACAATACTTTCAAGTTTCAGCATTATCCCCATTACTACACAAAAATTTCTCAACTGAAAATCTCCAATTCAAAAATCCACTCTCACATCCTTCCAATCCAATGGATTCCGCATCTCAATCTCAACAATGGCGAAGGCCTCGCCTCAACACTTACGCCCTCGCCTGCGCCCTCTTGGCCTCCACCAACTCCATCCTCTTAGGCTACGGTATGTCAGTAGTAACCAATTCTTTTTCCCCCAATTCTTAGCATTCACTAATTTCTCCGATTGCAGACATCGGAGTAATGAGCGGCGCAGCTCTCTTCATCAAACAAGACCTCAAAATCTCATCAATTCAGCACGAGATTCTCGTCGGCTCTCTCAATTTATTCTCCTTGATCGGCTCTCTAGCCTCCGGCAAGACCTCCGATTGCATCGGCCGCCGCTACACGATCGTCCTAGCCGCCGCCGCTTTTTTAGCCGGGGCGCTGCTGATGGGGCTGGCGCCGTCCTACCCCTTCCTCATCGCCGGAAGGGCGGTGGCCGGGGTCGGGGTCGGGTACTCCCTCATGATCGCGCCGCTCTACACGGCGGAGGTCTCCCCCGCCACCACCCGCGGCTTCCTCACCTCGCTCCCCGAGGTCTTCATCAACGTCGGCATCCTCCTCGGCTACGTCGTCAACTACGCCCTCTCCGGCCTCCCCCCGCGCTACAACTGGCGCCTCATGCTCGGCCTCGCCGCCGTCCCCGCCGTCGGAATAGCCGCCGGCGTCATGGCCATGCCGGAGTCGCCGCGGTGGCTGGCCATGATGGGCCGCGCCGACGAGGCCCGCGCCGTGCTGCGCCGAATCTCCGCCAGCGACGAGGAGGCCGAGACCCGCCTCGATGAGATAACCAAGTGCGCGGATACATCCGGACAACAAAGCCAAAGCGTTTGGAGGGAGCTCCTCAGGCCCCCGCCGCCGCTCAGAAGAGTTCTGATAGCGGCGGTGGGGATCAATTTCTTCATGCAGGCGTCGGGAAACGACGCCGTGGTGTACTATACGCCGGCGGTGTTCGATGCCGCCGGAATTCACAGCCGGAAAGGGGTGGTGGGAGTGACGGTGATTATGGGGGTGGTTAAAACCACTTTTGTTTTGATATCGGCGCTATTCCTGGATCACTACGGGAGAAGGCCGTTGTTGTTATTGGGCGCGATGGGCCAGGCTGTGTCGCTGTGTGGGCTGGGCCTGGGGTCGAAATTTCTGGAGCATAGGGCCCAGAAACCAGTGTGGGCCATCGTGGTGTGTGTGATCGCGGTGTGCGCTGACGTGTCATTTTTCTCGATTGGGCTGGGGCCCATCACGTGGGTGTACTCGTCTGAGATATTTCCGACCCGGTTCAGGGCGCAGGGGTCGAGTCTGGCGGTGTCGGTGAACCGGCTGGTTAGCGGGGTGGTGTCGATGTCGTTTCTCAGTGTGTCGGAGAAGATTAGTTTTGGGGGGACGTTTTTGGTGTTGAGTGGGATAATGGTGTTGGCTTCCATTTTCTTCTACTTTATGTTGCCTGAGACAAGAGGGAAGACTCTAGAGGAGATAGGGGAGCTATTTCAGGATAAACATCCCAAGACAAGTATACAAATGAACTGATACTCATTCTTTTATTGGGTAACAAATTATTAGGTTGTATTCGTTGAATTGAAATGAAATTCATCGTGATATAAGCTTCAAGCGTTATTGCTTCTCAATTTATGTATTGATAAATACATGGTTGGTTATGCCTTTCTTTGATACATTATAAAGTGCAAACTCACATACTTATGTGTTAAATATAGTACAAACTAAAATTAATACAAAAATAGAATTTTCAGAGAATTGAATTCATCAGTTTCTCTCTTGACATTCTTTAGAATGAAAAGAAAAATTGCTTGGTATTCCGCAGTTCAAAATAAAAAGTTCCTTGCATTTAAATTTCAAATTTGTAATTTTATCTCATTTTTACTACTTTCATTTCATATGCAAGTAAGCGGAAATGACAAAGTACATACTCACTATAATTATAGCACTCCTTAATAAGAAGATATAACTATAATTATTCACATATTCAGAATCTCTTTTCTTTCACATCAATAACTAATGAAAATAAATTATTTTTATTTTTCACGAGAAAATTAAAGCTACTACACTAAATAAAATAATTGTAAATTTTTTCTCACGAGAAAACTACAATAGTACTACCAAATAAACTTGGCTTCAATGTAGTAGCCCTTTATAATGTCACAATTTACATATTTAACCCAAACAAATATTGTTGGATTCAAACTTAATTAAGAAGTTGGTTTCAATTACAAAGGGTCTTATGGTCGGACTATAGGCTTAAGACCAAGAATGCAATCAAAGATTATTGAAAATGTGACCTTTTTTCTTGCATTCAGCTTGTTGTTTTGTGCTTTGTTGTGCGGGTTTGCTTGTAGTTTGAGTTTGTTGCGTGTTTTGTGTCAGGGACGGATCTATTTGGAGGGTTTAAGGAGCAAATTACTTTTTCTAATTTTTCAATTTCTTTTATAAATCCCCACCTCAAATTCTTAAAATTTCTTTTTAAAAATATTTATGCCCCTTCTGAATTGAATTCCTGGATCCGCCCCTGTTTTGTGTGCTTCTTTTGAGGTATGTGTGCCTTTGTTTAATTGGTTGATAGTTTTGTGTTGACTTTGGGCTTGCTTCTAGTGCTTTGGACTGAGTTGTTTTGGTTTGCTTGCCCATCATTTTTTCGGTTAAGCTTTCTGATTATAAAAATAAAAAAAATAATAAAAAAAAAACTATGGATTTTTAATTTTATTGATTTGCTCTAATATGTTAAGTTGGTTTCAATTACAAAGGGTCTTTTTCACTACTATATTATATTATGAGTTGTAGCAATTTATAATTATTATCAAATAACTAATGAATGGTGTTATATTGAAAATTTGGGAATTTAAGTAGATTTTAGATTCGATTAATTTATGATTCACTTGAAGAATTCAAAATTTTATAAAAAAAAACAATGATAATTTTATTGTAATAGTAATTAATAATTATAATCAGTTACTGGTCATAGTATAATTAGAGAATTCATTAGAAATTTGAATAATCGTTAGGAAAATCAGCTCAGTATTCAGTATTATTTATTGAATATAAAACACGATTAAATATTAAAATAATTATTTAAAATCGTTAATACACAATTATTTAAATAAATCTAAGACCAATCAAAATTCTTCATCAAATTCAAGATCAATTGAAATCTCCTAATCGAATATAAGTTGATACAAAAGTGAATCGAAAATCAATTTTAATATTAAATTATTTAATTGGTTAAAATCGATCAAATTGAATATTTATTGAATTGAGTTGAAATTCTCATTTTGAAGAAAAAAACAATAGTAATACTCCTATTCAGCTAAGTGGATACGGTGTCTATTCATTATGGAGTAAAACAATTATTTTAGAATATTAATGTATATTAAAGATTTGTATATTAACTTTTTTACTTTTTTTGGAACTATAAAATACTAATGAATGCATACTTTTAATTCTAATTTGAAAAAAATTGAAGGGATGGAATTTAGATTTAGATAAATGAAAAATAAGAGTGAAGGTTAATAAGTCTTTTTAACTTGTCCACAAACTACAAATAATATTTTAATAGTATATAATTAATATGTCAATTTACGAATATAACCTTGTGTGGTTTGTCCATAATCCGGCTATTTAGCATAACTCTTTTTAATACCGTACGCCGTAATATATTTTATACTCCAATTATATTATATAGTAAGCATTATTGTTACTTTCTTTTATTTCCATAAATAAAATACATTCCAACAAAATAGAATTCCATGCTATATACTACTTCCGTCCCAAAAAAATACACAATGTTATAAAAACATCGGTTTTAATGCGCAAATTGGTAAAGTAAAAGAGAATAAAGGAAAATGTGATGGAAATATTGTTAGTAGATGTTGAGGTCCATATTTAGAATGATGTTGTAGGGTTAGTGTTTGTTTAAAATTTCGGTGGATGACCAAAAATAGTAAAATTAATCTATTTTTTGTGGACGGAGCCACGGAGGCAGTGTATGGTATAATGATGCATGTAGTTATCGGAGAGCATGATTTTTGCTGCATCGGATTGGGATAACAACAAGCTGCTGCTGACGGGGCTAATGCACCGAAAACCTAAATAATTTCTAGGGTTTTCGCCACTAGGGTTTTAGAAAGGAGAGGGAAAGAGAGAGATATATTTAAATTGGTTCTATTGATAATAATAACTCAACAAGTATGAAATATATTTATAGAGTTATTATGGACCTTATGCGGTTCGACTCTCTTTTTCCATCCGCGAAAGAACCGACAAAGAAAAAAAGATCCGGAAAGGAGCTTATACATATGCTCGACTCAACTTAAATAAATTACATATTTTAAAATAAAATAAAATAAGCATCAAATATATATAGACTATTAAACGCTTTGGAGTGTTCACCTTGCGATCCGGCTGAGATGGGGGTTGTGACACCCAGTGCTGCTGGAGCAGTTGGGGCGTGAAGTGTCGGGCTTGGTATTGATTGATTTATATCATATAACTATTTTGACTACTATAGTTTTATTCTATATATGTGATCCAAACTTACTAAACTTCAAATGCATCGACGAACAAGGCAACGATATGAGGCTTCAAAACCATTTCAGATTGAGTGAATCCATCTTCTTTGTCTTTGTAAGTAACAAACGATGTGCGGCTAAAATTGAGGATGCATGTAACAAGATCCCTAGATTTATAACAAGACGGCCTTAGCATCTCCTCGTTGCTATCTTTCAGTGCATTCGCACATAATTCCATAAATTTAGCCATCTCCTCATTTTTTGTCACACCATTTTCTTTTATGTAGCTTTCAACACCAATAGCAAGTTGACCTCTCCCCATCTCAAACTAAACACCACAAATAGTATTAAAAAATATTCCTAATTGAAAAAAGTAGTTAAATAGTACTCTCTTCATCCTATCATATAAGCTAAGTGTTTTTGAGACATGATATTTAAGATAATGATGTTTAGATAGTTAAGTAAAGAAAAAATAAAGTATGAAACAAAATAAATTAGGATAGAGAATAAGATAGTGAAATGAAGGGAATTGTGTTATATTTTGCCAAAAAAAAGGAATGAGAGTCGCTTACCGATGGAGTATCTATACACATATAAGGAATGGAAAAAAAATAACCAAATGTTATATCAAAACTAAAGTCAAACAAGAACCACTAGATTAAAATGATCAACAACCTAGATTACGTCATATGCTAGATCTATAAAATTTATGTTATGGGTGAAATAGAGAGTCCAATTTTTGTAGTTATGAAATACTCGACGATGTTGCAGATGCACTTGCATAATGCCATAGTGCCAATGTATATAATGAACTCAATGCATTGTTAATTTATCATGCTAAAGATTTTTTGAGTCTTTAATGCCACAAGATTGAAATTATTTTTTAACATATCATATACCAAATTAAATTTAATCTTATGAGGATTCTAATGGAATTTCAATTACATATGTTCAGACTACAAATTTGCACGGAAAATGTATTTTGTATGTATTCATGCCAACTTGCATTATAATGTCATCCATTGCATTGTTATGATGTCACAGATAAACGTACATATTAACTTAAGTTTAATGTATGTAATGTCATAAAAACATAAGTATTTAAGTGTGTTATCAAATTACAATGAAAAAATGTCGTATTTCAACAATTTGTATGTGACGAAGTTTGTTGCAATAGTATATGCGTACCTTATAAGAACCTATGTCATCAAGTAAGCGACCCATTATGAATAAGGCAACAAATATTTTAGGCTTGTTACTTAGCCACTCGAAGTCTTCCTTTCGAGCGGATCCTATTTCTATAAAAGAAGTGGGGGACCAGATAACCGAAAGTGCTGGTAATGAGACCAAGCTTTAGGTATTCCTCAAATGATGGCAATTTGCCCTCTAAGAACCACTACGCCACTTCAAAGTAGGCCCTCACCAATTCCTTTAGCTATATATGGATCATATCAAATCAAATTTGGTAAGAATATGCAATAAAAATTTCTTTATACTAGTACTCTATATAACACTAAATCATACTCCTTCTATCGTATAGTAAGATGTGTAGGATCGTCCTTCCTTAGCCAATTCTTCTTCAAATTGAATGTAAAGTTCCAAGATAGCTTTATAGGGAGGTCTCATCTACGCTCAGGCAGTCGAGAAATTTCTCCATAATCCCACCTTCAAAGCAAGAAAATAAGTAGCATGGTTAAGTTATAAGCTGATATACACTACTTGAAAATTTTTGGAGATGCTTGGTACGATAAAATTGAATTAGGGTAAAATGTAATGCAAGTAGGAAATGAATAAATATAGAAAAGGAATAACAAATTACCTTGGGCATACATGAAAGAAATAAGAGTGAAATGGAATGAAGATAAGAAATGTATGAATGTAAAAGATGAATAACAAAACTTTGATAATTCATTTGTTTGATAGACACAAGAAATGGAAGGAAAATTCGTTGAGAGAATAAGAGAGCCAAAATTTGATTATCAAAATTGTTAAATCATTAAGTAAAAGAGACAGCCATTGGCTTATATCACGGGTTGGGAAAGGAATGATTATTTCTAATATAGTGAAATGGTGATTCCATAAGGAATGAAATTCATGCAAACATATTGTACAAATCAAAGGAATGGAATAGAAGTGGGAATGTACATTTCATTCTTACCTCCATTATTCCATCATATCAAACATGTTCTTAGATTTTACCTCTGTATTGCCTCGGTGAAAACCTCAAGTTCCTCAATCGTACCATATGCATCGTACATGTCGTCTATTACAGATGTGAAAGCAACGCTCTTGGCGAGAACGACACGGGCATGAGAAAGTTGAGGCTCGTGGTACGCTCCCAAAGCCCAAAAGAAACTCTCCACTATCCTATCTCTTGCATAAGGAAGTTTGGACATAAGCCCTAATTCTTTCCACCACCTATATACATATATGGCAAATTGCAATCAAGATTATTTGTTATTAGTATGAACACTAAACATTATTTGCCTTTTTTTTGATTGAAAATTAAATATGTTACCTTGAGAGTTGTTGGAGCTCCTCTCTGTGCAGCATCTGCAATAGGTTATAGTCTAATTTGGCAAACTTGACTAGGGTTTCATTTCTGTGCTCTTCTTCTTCTTCGTACGTGTCAATGTAACTCCGTGCTTCAATTCTAGGAATCCCCAAGTGCAAGGGCTGCACGAGGGCACGTTCAACTTGCTTCTTGAGGGGTGACCCGAGGTTTGGCACCATTGATTTGAGGGCGGCCGTAGTAAAAGCAAGTGCCTCGTCTAGTATGGTTTCTCCACGTGTTCCAAGATACGAAGCTTCATACAAACTCAGCAAATATTTCTGCTTCAAAAAAAGTCAGAGATTTATTATGCATAGCCAAACTGAAACAAGAAAGGTAGTATATATACCAGATGATATAGGGTGGCCGTGCTTCCTGAACAATCGAAAATGGAGAGCAACTGTGTAAAAATCATCATAGGCTTCATCGTCGTGATAATTAGTATTGAGATTGAAAAGTTGTTGCAGTTTGTCTTCGATCTCGTTTTCAAAGTGATACGAAACACCTAGATAGGCGCTCGAGTGTTTCTATCAGATTCATGGTGTCTATCATTTTGGCTTCGGGAGAAGTTAGCAGACTTCTCACATCATTTTTCAACACTTCAACTGCCTTGGAGTATTTTTCTTTGACCTACAATTAAACAGTACCAAATTAGTTATAAATGAATCTGTGAAAATAAAAGTGTACACATAGATAATATACCTTGGAGTCAGAAATGTGATTGATGAACTGATCACCCCACAAGCTAGGGGCGAACTTAGCCTCAGAATGATGAGCCGCCATTTATGTATCTCTGCAAATCCGAAACAAGAAGATAGCGAATTGTGTAGTTTCTACACATGAACCCATTACCCATGGCCATGTATATATATATAGTTGTGATCATTGTCGAACCAATTTTAAAGACCGAACTAGAGACCAAATTTGGGCCATTAGATCTAGTTTTTTTGATGAGATGTGCTGCTGTGAAAATTTTTTCGGCTTCATTACAAGCCCATTTTACTTCATTATATAGGTTTATTACTTCATTCTGTACGTAATACCTTGAAACTACAACATGTTTTTACTTGCTTCCAGTAGGTTTTGAAATGATTCAACATATGCTTCATTCAAATTCATTGACGTGGATTTTTGCTTGATTAACATTTAAAAATGCAATTTATTCAAGTGAGTTTATTACTTCATTCAGAAACGTTATTACTTCATTGGATAAGATTTTTACTTCATTCCAGTAGGACTTCAAATGCTTCTACACATACTTCATTCCAATAATTTATTACATTATTCCATGTGTTTATTAAACCATATTAGCGCCATGGCGTTGGTGATAGATATTGTAGAGAGAAAGAACGGCACGCGACGGCGAAACCATATTTACGTACTGGAATGAAGTAAAAACCTACTGGAATGAAGTAAAAACCTACTAGAATGAAGTAATAACCTATTAGAATGAAGTAATATATTCTGGAACGAAGTTAAATCTTCGTAACATGTTAGTATGACTTATTTACCTTCAGATGAATTAAAATAGCCTCGTGATGAAGGCGAAAATAATTTATAAATTTCTGTATCTTATCCATAAAAAACTAGATCTAAAAGCCCTAATTTGGTAGGGTTCGGTGGTTCGGTCTTTAAGAGTGGATTTGTGGATAATGGGACTCTATAAATATATATATATATATATATATATATATATATATATATATATTTATAAATAAACACATGGAATAATATTGGAATGAAGTATGTGTAGAAGCATTTGAAGTACAGAATGAAGTAATAAACCTATATAATGAAGTAAAATGGACTTGTAATGAAGCCGAAATTTTTTTCACAGCAGCACATCTCATCAAAAAAACTAGATCTAATGGCTCAGATTTGGTCTCTAGTTCGGTATTTAAAATTGGTTCGACATTGATCACAACTCTATATATATATGTACTAAGATGACAACCCTCTTTATTGTAACACCATACCATCATTTTAGGCCATTGGATCTGAAAATCGTGTGCTTGTCATGCTGCCACGTGTAAAAACACGGAGGGGTAAAATAGGAAATTTCTAATTTTACGTTACCAGATTGCAGTGATGTTCATTGAATATTGCAGTCTTACCACAACAATATTGCAGTTTACCACGACTGCAATATCTAATACAGTAGACTGCAATATCTAATACAGTAGACTGCAAACCCGTGTTTTTTCACGAAACTTAATCCTAGGCGTCCATAGATAAGATCTAACGGACTATATTGGTGATATGATGTTATTTTAACTATGGTGGCACCCTAATGCACCCATATATATATATATATATATAGTCAGAGGATAAGAATTTCTCGTGTGTTAACTAAAACTAAATTATAGGGGGATCAAAAAATTAAATTCATCTTTATTAACTTAGGGTCTATTTATTTATTAGAAAAGTACTAGGAGTACGAGAATATGATTCATGTGAGTAAGATTCATCGTGCATCAGTTGTCACATTATTTTGTTTATTATTCTAACTAGTTACTCCCTCACTGTAACAGCATGTCATCCTATAGTACAATAAATGCGGCGACTGCTACCAAAATGGACTTAAAGAATTCAACATAGGCTAGGGTTTCATTTAAAGAGTTTTGACCAAAGTATTTAAAGGAACTATCAGAGCATTAAAACAACAACTTAACCTAGAAGCTTAAATAAGTAAAAGAAAGGTATCATAAATTACGATTAAAAAAAAATCTCAAGAGTATGACATAGTTTCCAAGATAAAAACCACAAGATAGTCTAAGGCCTCTAAACTGAAAGGAGAGTGCAAAATATTCAAAAATACTAAAGTGTATCAAAAACTCAGCGGAAAACGACCAAGAGATAGTGCAGCTATGTATGAAGACACAACTACGCTTCAAGTTCAAAACATCCATCTTAATTAGTTAACATGCTCAACACCCGCCACCGCTCGTCATCGTTCAACCTGCACATAAGGAAAACACATGCAGGGCTGAGTATTTTGAAATACTCAGTGAACTCGTTGCCAAAACGTTTTATAAGCTATGCCACCCTTACCAAGTGAACTCAAGTTTTAAGCAGTTATAAGAGAATATCACGAGTATCAAAAAATATATTTTCCATAGACTGGCCAGTCAAACAACTCCCCACTTTTCTCATCATTTTCCACAATCACAACATTTCCATGGTGCGACGAAAGTGTGGCCACACTTTTCGCCCACGAGACCGGCCGACTAGCAAGGACGGCTCCCGATCCCCTTGTGTACACAGCCTGGTAGGGTTTGCGGGCCGTACTCAGACCCGAATTCGTTTAATCATATCCATAGCCCTATAGCCCAATGGAGCGAACTCTCAAACTGTGCATCAGGCGCGCAATATCATAACAAAACAGACATAGGCATGGCATAACAGTTAAACCACCCTTATTTCTCCACATTCATAAATTTGCACATAAAAGAGTTTAATAGTAAAGCCCACCTCGACTGCTTAGATTTCAAGTATGTTCTTTCCCTTGTTATCCGGCTTCGCAACTGAGGTTTCACCTTTTAAATCACATAGGCATATATCACAAATCAGATTCAACACAAACTCCCAACTCATGCATTTCTCAATGTTTTTTCCCTTTTCCCACCGGTTTATCTTAGCATCATTAATCAATCAAAGTCCAAGAATGCACGAGAGTCCAAGAATACCGATTAATCGGTTAGAAAGAACAGGAATCGGTTAGAAAGGAGAAGATTAATATAAGAATACCTTATGAGAAAAACGAACGGTAGAAATTAAGTATTAGACTCGGTTCTTCAAGATTCTTGGATCAACTTCAATTCTTCTTCAAAAGATGACAAAATATTGAAGAATAGAAGAAAAATTGGAGAGAGTAAGAGAGAAGAGAGGGGCGAAAATTATGGGGGCTAGGGTTATGGGTTTCTCTTATTTATAGTGTTCAATAAGATCTTTAGGTAAATAAAAGAAATATTTGGTAAGATTTTATTCTCCACAATTAAATAAAACAAATATTGTGGAGTAGGGAAGAAGAAATAACAAAAATTGACTAGGGTATCAAGTATGGAATTTTCGAAATATATGGCCCTTAATTAGCCAATATTTTATTTTAGTATATTTTACGGAGTAGAATAAAATATCACGGAGCAAAATAAAAAATAAAAATCCTCCCCCATTGGCATAGAAAATAGGCGTGTAATATGTGTCTTAAATAAGGCATGGATTTTTGAATATTAACTAAAATAAGATATGGCAAGATCTCTTGAGCTATGAAAAGATTTGGTAGAATAATTTAATTCTAGGTATGGAAGGAGATCAAATAAGGGATCAATTAAAATAAAATAAATTCCTCCTTCCCAAAGCTAGGTGATTTTCGAAAATCACCTTAATATCATTAAGAAATAGGGAAATAATTGGGTTTTGGATTTAATTTGGATAAATATCCCAAGAATTAAATTAAATCCGGAAAAATAGAATTCCCTCTCCAAGAGTCCAAGTATTCGAAAATCTCAAAAATTAGGTGGCTAGTATATATATATGGAAATTTTTCCTAATATTCTCACTCACCCTTAAACAAATAATTCCCCTCATAATTTAATAAATCACATGCCACATCACCTAATTAACAAGTTTGACTTTTCAAACTTCCCGGTCAAAGAAACTCATGCAATAAATTCATTTATCAAATAATTCACATCTCCCACGTCATCAATAATAAATTTTAGGGCTCTAAAATTAGGGTTCGAAAATTCGGGGTGTTACACTCTGTCCCACATAGTTTGACCCAGTATTTCATATCGGTCCGTCCCAAATAATTTGACTCATTTCACTTTTACCATTTTTGGTAGTCGACCCCATATTTCACTAATTCATTCCGACTCACATTTTAATATAAAATTAATACTTTAAAAGTAGGACCCACATCCTACCAACTTTATCAACTCACTTTCCATTACATTTCTTAAAACCCGTGCCCGATCAAATTGTCCCAAATTATGTTGGACGGATGGAGTATAATTCATAAATTTAAAAATTATCACTAGTAACGTAATAATCTTTATGTTAAATTATAATTAAAATTTAAACAGAACACATACCTAAGAACGATTAATAGAGCCTAATATCATGCACCTTAACGAAATATTGTTTTTTTTACCACGCACGAATTTTAAAGTTGGTAAATGATATCACAAAATTAATTTTATTGTGAAATAAACTTCTACTATATAGGTGGCAGAATTTAACTTACATGGCTCGTCGGGATGTCTATTGGGCTAAACCGGCGTAGTTTTGTTCCACTTAATTAATTAATTTATTAAAAATATCTAATCGCTAGTCATGAACGCAATGCACGATTATTTTTGTTCTTTGCTCTTTGCCATGAATGCTGTGGAGTAGATCATGATAGTGGGAAAGGACCTTGCGGGCTGCGTCGAAGGTGAGCGTCGTGTCGCGGAGCCCCTGCTATAGAGAGAGTGAGTTAGCCAAACGGTAGAATTAGAGGTAATGCTTGAAACCAAAAGTCTTGGATTCGAATCCTCTGTGATATATTCTTTAAATTTATATTCATTTATCTATCTAAAAAACATATAAAATCTGTTTTGATTTTTTTTTTCTTATTATCTTTTAATTTTTTTTAATCTTCTCATATCTATGTCATTCAACATAATTTTATTCATAAAATGTCATTTATTTCATATAATGAATGTTATCAATATTCCACGTAATGTCAAAAAATCAAATAGATGGCGCATAATCTATGTCATTTAGTTTTAGCCGGAACTTGTCGCCGAAGTTTTTTTGAGAACCAGAAATATGTTTGGGATATTATTTACCAACTTTAAAGTTCATTGCAAAAAATATTTTGTTAAATTGTGTGATGTTATGCTCGAATAATGCTAACTAAATACATACTTATGTTGTGACAATGAATACTTGTTACTTGTTAGGGACGGCGTTGTAGTTGTCAATAAATAGCACATTATATTTAAACTCTCAAAGTGGAGAAAGCAAACCATTAATACTAGTAACTCATAGTTCGCGGCTGCATGATTATTAGGTTAAAGAAAAATTTAGAGCTACAAATAGTAAATAAACGAGGATTGCATGCATATATATATACTTCCTTCGTCCTATTCCTTTGTCCCACAAGAATATGCACTCTTTTTTTCTTTAGTCCGTTCCACAAGAATATGCACTTTTTAATTTTGTAAACTCCTTTCTCTCTAAGACTAAGTTTATCAGCAATCACCCAACCCAACCCAATCATCCACTTTTTCAATATTTAATTCATTTCTATCTCCTCCATGTCATCTTTCACATCATCAATATTCATCCAACCCAACCAAACATATTTTCATGGTTTATCAATGACCACCCAAGCACACTATTAGTATTTATTTTTATATTATTACATGAAATACTTATTATTATAAATTTATAGAAAAATGTAATAAATGACAAACTAAAATTTATAGAATATTTTGCCATAGATTAGAGCATCTCCAATGGTAGGCTAGCCACCGGCTAGCCGATTGACGTAACCATTGGAGTAGGCCAGCCGATTTTCGGTGAAAAAACCGGCCAAGGCTAGCCGATTGCGTGTGGCTGGCCGATGCGCTGGCTGCCATTGTGGCGACCCGATCGGCCAAAGACGATTTATAATTTTTTTTTTTTAAACCTATATAAACGCGATTTTAGTTTCATTTTCATTTGCACTGCTTGTTTTAACGAGTTTTCTCTCTCTCTAACTTTCTGTACAAGAGCATCATCGAGCGATGAGTAACGCGGGTGGTAGCAGTGGTGGTAGTGGTGGGGATGCTGAGGAGTACGAACGGAGGATGAACGAGGCTATGGAGGCCTACATGAACCACGAGATGGAGCGGTACATGCGTAGGGTGGAACAGCAGGCGATACCTCGCCCTCCACCGGTTATCCACCGCCGAGCAGTGATTGATCGGGATCACGCCGCTGCACATCAGCGGCTGTACGACGACTACTTTTCAGAGAACCCGCGGTTTCCCGCCAACATGTTCCGGCGGCGTTTTAGAATGCGCAGGAAATTGTTTATACACATCGTTGGCGCATTAGAGCGTCGATATCTGTGTTTCCGCTTCAGGCACGATGCGGTTGGCAGACCCGGCCACACCCCTATTCAAAAGTGCACGGCGGCAATCAGGCAGTTGGCCTACGGAGGCGTGGCAGACATGTGGGATGAGTACCTCCACATCGGTGAGTCGACAGCCCTGGAATGTCTGAAGAATTTCTGTGGGGGCGTGATAAACGTTTTCGGTGAGCAGTACCTTCGAAGCCCTACTCCCGAAGATTGTCAGAATTTGATGCAGATGCACGGGGAGAAGCATGGGTTCTCCGGGATGTTAGGCAGCATAGACTGTATGCATTGGGAGGAAGAACTGCCCGACTTCCTGGAAGGGGGCCTACACGACCGGCTACAAGTCAAAGATGTTGGGACTACAGCAGCGGAAGACACGGAAACCAAATAGGTCCTTGACCGGATCTATTTAGGTGATTATGCATTCGACTCCAATTTCATGCAATAAACATAGATCTATAGATATAACATCAAATAAACACATAATCATGCATATTCGATGTAGATTCGATTGTTACCTCATAATCCATCATTGGATTGACATTGCTAGCTGCACCACCCTGAGATCCTTGGTTTATCGACCACGAATCTTCCAACCTATTCCCTTGTCCTTGATTCTCCATCCGTGTGGGCGGATCTCGAAGAACCAAATAAAAGTGATATGAGATCTAGGGAAAACCAACACAAACACGAAATTGTCTTGATCTAATCCTATGAATTAGGATAGAACAAGAACAAAAACCAAAACCCTAATCTCCCTCGTGCAAAGGCATGAAAACCGAGGCAAGAGGGGAGAGAGAGAGCGCCGGTTATGGCGGCTAGGGTTAGGGTTTGTGATGTGTGGAGTGCTTATTAGGGTTTCCCATCTCTACACTATTTATAAGCATGGACTTGTTGGGCTAGGATGGGGATCCATGGAATGACTTAAGTGTTGGGCTCACCCATTAGATAAATTACTAATTAAATCAAATGACCCATGATTTAATATATTATCGTGGAATATTATTTTGTTCCACTAAAGAATAATATTGCACTCCCACTTAAATCACCAAATTACAAATAACTTGGGTCCATTTTATTTTATAATATTTCCCGCGTTTAAGATTATCTTGATCCATCAATTTAATTCTTTTGTCTGCTATGTGACTAGAATTAAATTAATTCTCCAAAGAGTTTTTCTAGTTTGAAACTTTATTTATTATTCGTGGAATAAATTCCAACTGCGCAGATTTCTGAATAATAAATTCCTCTTTCAAACACCTCATTGGGGATCACCCTTTTAGGGATTTAATCATACCTCACTGGGCACGCGAATTCTATGAAATAATATTCCAATACCTTCATGTTATTCAATTACTACCACCCAAGATATCATGAACTTGAGTTACGTACAAACTCTCACATATTGATAAGTCAAAGTGGCGTTTGATTGAATAAACAATATTGATATTAATACCATAGACTAGAAAATACTAAACTTTCTGAAATATATTCTTTCAGTAGATAGCAATGAAGAATACATTTCGGATTAGATCCTTTCAGTGCTTTACCACACCGGTGTTACTAATCTCTTCTTAGGTAAGAGAGAATTATCACAAACACCGCAACCGTACCAATAGGTAGCCAAAGCCTATCTAGGTTGTGAATACGTTTTTCTTCTTACTAGATCTGGCCAAGTCCCCTACTGGAAAACTCATGAGGAAATTCATCGAATGTCCCTACTTGACCTTCTTAGTAAAAAGCCTTAGACTTGTTTATCATATTTCAATAATAAACCATTATATTATATTATTTATTCTCATAATTAGGTAAACAAGTGGACGTGGCGTTTTTCGTATACATGCACAAGCTGACTGTACAAATGCATGTACGCTCGAAGCATCTTTTAGTATACAAACCCCAACAAAAGAATCTCACGTTGATCCTCGAGGCCGTAGCTGATTACCGGCTGTGGATCTGGCACGCGTATTTTGGGGTAGCCGGGTCGAACAACGACCTCAACGTCCTGAACTCGTCTCCCCTCTTCAACGAGAAGTGCCAGGGCGTCGGTCCAGCCGTCTCATTTGTGGCCAACGGCAACCGGCATGATATGGGCTACTACTTGGCGGATGGGATATACCCTCGGTGGCCGGTCTTTGTGAAGACGATCAGGCAAACACGTGATGAAAGGAAGGCCTACTTTGCGGAACGACAGGAGTCGGCGCGCAAGGACGTGGAGCGCGCATTTGGTGTGCTCCTGTCTCGATGGGCGGCAATTAAGGGTCCAACGCGTTTGTGGGATGTCGGATGCGTTTCCCAGATAATGTACGCCTGCATCATCCTGCACAACATGATCGTCGAAGACGAAGGCGTACAACTGACTAGTTGGGCCAATGACGATGAAGTCGGTCCAAGCCACGGAACGGCCACCCCTAGTGTACGACGTGGGGTACCTCTCGATGAAGCCGGCCGCCTCAAGGAATTTTCCAACATGCGCCAAGTGGATGCTCATATTCAACTACAAAAGGATATAATTGAAGAGTTGTGGGCACGGAGGATTGCACGGCGATAGTTTTTTTTCTTTATTATGTACCTTTTTAAATGTAACTTTTTTTTTTATCTATGTACCTTTTTAAATGCAATTAATGAATTTTTCCATATATATCTCGTAAATTTAATTCCGTAATTTAATCGTAATTTTAATTCCGTAAATGTAGTATATTTTGAATTTTTTTTTTGCGGCTGGCCTATGGCTGGCCTAAATCTGATGTGGCAGGTGGATTTTTAGTGCTGCTGACGTGGCAGGGAGGGAGAGTGGCTGGCCTATGGCTGGCCTAATAGCATTGGAGATGCTCTTAGTTTGGTATATTAAAGTTCTATTAATTATAAAAAAATAATACTCCATTTGTCACTTATTTTCATTTCCGCCCGTCCCGAAAAATTTGTCCCATTTCACTTTTACCATTTTTGATAGTAGACTACATATTCCACTAACTCATTCTCACTCACATTTTATTATGAAACTAATATATAAAAGTAGGACCCATATACCACTAACTTTTTCAGCCCACTTTCTACTACGTTTCTTAAAACCTGTGCCGGATCAAATGGTGACAAATTATGGGGGACGGAGGGAGTATCAACCAATGAGATTGTGTCATTTGGCACAATCTCATTAGATGATGAAATGAAATTGCATGGAGACCAGCCGGTTGGTGTTAGCCTTGGAAGAGGCCTCGGTCATGGAGAGACCGCATGGATTGATTATTTCTTTTTTTAATGTAATAATGATGTGGCGGTCGACCGTGAGCACTAGGGTTGTCAAATCGTGCGGGTTGGGTCGTTATCGTGTCAACCCATTATTAATCCAACCCAATAAGGTCAAAATTCAACCCAACCCGAAATCATCGGACTCTTATCGTGTCACAATCCAACGGGTTCGTGTCGGATTCGTGCATGTTATCGTGTACTCGAAAAAAAAGCCAACCCTCTGTTAATGATAGTCAGTTAGCTTGACACGATACGATAATGACTAAAACATGATGTTATTATACAATTTAAACATGATATTACACGCTAAAATAAAAAATTACCATATTATTTTCTTAATCAAAATAGTAATAAAATTAAAGTATAGTACAGTAATATTAAGCCTAAATAAAAAAATTAAATAATTAAAAAAACTAATTTTAATAAAATCTAAGCATAATATTTTCTTAAAATTCATAAAAAATTAATTAATATTTTTTTAATTAATAAAATCAAAGTATAGTATTTTTTTAATTAATTAAAATTAAAGTATAATATTTTTTAATCAATAAAAATAATTAAAATTAAATTTTAATCATTTTTTAATTAATAAAAGTAATTATTTTTTTCTTAACGTATAACACTAACCCGATCCAAGCCCGACCCGACCTAACCCGTTATTTTCGGGTTCTTATTGGGTCGACCCTATAAGGATCCAAATTCTAAATGTGCGTGTTCATGTCGTATTAACTTCGTGCGGGTTCGTGTCATATCAAAAATTGTCAGCCCTTACTTAGATATTGTAAATATTTGAATATTTATTTTGGTACATAATGAATCATACGCGAATAGATCACAATTAATAAGTACTTTGGACAACTAAAACAAACACAATATAAAGAAAATGATATTAACTAAAAAAATTAATACTATATGCAAATTAGTAAAAGTTTAGATTTCATAAAGTATTAAAAGGATTTATTTTTATAATAAGAAGAAATATGAATAAAATAAATATATAAAATAAAAGATGTAATGTTTTTATAGAGGGAACCATTGAGCTCTTAGTGAAAACACTACTAATTACTAAACCGTTAAACTACCAAATTTATATAACATATATATATTGAAAGAAAATATATTTCTGCACTCAAAAAAGATGAACATATTATTTTTGACTCGATTCAGAGAACATTTAGCTCTCATAATGGTCGAGAGAGTGCTGCCGCTCCCTACCCCCTAATCCGTCACTGACAATGAATTACTTCCTCTGTCCGTCTTAATCCGCCACTTGACGATGAATACTTTTTCCGGTACAAAATTTTATGCAACTTTATTTTGTGTGTTAAGCGGATAGAGTAAAGTAAGAGAGAGAAAGAATAAAGTAGAAATAAAGTAGTTTTTATTTTTCGTAATTAATTATCTTGATTGGGACAAACCAAAAATAAAGTGAGCCCTTTTCACTGCTACGGAGGAAGTACTTGTTAGTCATTACGACGGCTGTATGGGGCACTAAATTCTAAGAGCGTCTCCGATGGCGCCCCTCCCACTAGGACTTTCCACAAAACTGCCTGCCACGTCATCACTAGCCCCTCTCATTCCACTGCCGCATCACTAGCCCTTTCCACGGCACTAGGACTTCCCATTAGTACTTCCCACAATAAAATTAAATTCACAATTTAAAATTAAAATTTACGGAACTAAAATTCGACACGAATACGAACGTGAAAATGCGAATATTTCATTAAAAAAAAACATACATGACGGATATAATTAAAAATTATGTGCAGCAATGTGGTCCCCGGGGTAAATGACGTTGGCGATGGATCGGCCGAGGTACCGCCGCCGCCGCCTGCTGCCGCCGCTGCTGCCTCTGCCGGAGCAATCGATCAATCGCCTCTTGCATAGCGAGATCCAATTCATCATCACTATCACTAGCGTCTCCGCCACTACTGCCCGCACGACTACTCGCCATTAGATATAATTGAAAAAAGAGGTTAGAGAAAGAAACTTGTCAACACAAGTAGTGTGAATGAAATGAAATTGGGGGAGCCCTATTTATAGAGTTTTTCTTTTTTTTTTAAAAAAAAATTAAAAATTGCGGACGTCCGACCTTCGCCACAGTGGCGGACGTCCGGTCGGACGTCGGTGCGAGGGGCGAGGCCATCCGACGGGCAATTGGGGCGGGCGTGGGCGCTCTTCCCACCCACTACGGCGGACGCCCGGTCGGACGTCGACGAGGGGCGACCGGGACGTCCGCCGATGGAGATGCTCTAATGTACTCCATTTGATACTTTCATGTGATATGTAAGTCAGTAAAAAAGACGGAAGTATTTTGTTACTGAAATTATTCATCAAATTTTACTTTTTTAACTATTTATTATGTTTTATTTTTTCATAATAACTGTTAAAAAAGAAATGCCTCAAATAGCACGATGGATGGAGTACATTATAACCAATTTATCTCGGCGCTGGTTAAAAGTAATGTACATAAATTTTCATAATGACATGTCACCATCAGCTACTTCCATTATTAATTAAGTTTCGAATCCAAATTTTGGATTTATCAATTATTAGTCAATTATTCATTCACTTTTGCACATTAATTATTTCTCAATCATCAGACATCTCTGTATTTGTCTTGCTCTACATTCTTTAATAAATATATTACTGATAAAATGTTTGGATTACAAACAGTAAGCTTTTTTAGTAGTAACTTTTTTGCTTTAGTATTCTCGAATTGAAAATATTTTTTAAGGGTTCAGCTTTATAACTTATAAGTATACCTAAAAATATTCTACGGTTTTTATACAACCTTTATATAGTAGAAATCACACTAAAATGCCCTTTTCTTGATTTGCCACATGGTTTATTTTTATGAAATTTTCGTTCAATTTCATCCCTAAATGAGTTATCTACCTTATCAAACATGCGCTAAATATACAAAATATATCAATAATGATATGAAAATAATACAACAATGAACTATTGTACTGATGATTCTTTTAAGTTACGTCGTGCACACGACTTAATATAAATATACTATTTTCTCTCTCTACCCTAAATTCTCGTGTCATTCCCCAACTATGTCATCTACTATGGGACGGAGAGAGTATTATACGACTCCCAGACATACAATTTACTGCACGAGGGGATGGATCGATGAGTTTTTTTACTCTTTCCTCTTGAAATTAGAGGCACAAATGATTATTGCAAGAGTCCTAATTATAAGTACGGTTTTTTTTTTTTTTTTTGTGTCCTGAATATTCGAAAATTGCAAACACAAGAAATTGCATCTTCAATATATGTTATGACAAATAGGGAAATTGTGAATCGAGAAACAAAAGAACGTAAATAGACACAAAATTTACGTGGTTCACCAACGTTGTGTTGGCTACGCCCACGAGCAAAAACGGAGAACAAATTGTATTATGACTGCAGTTTTCAGATACAGATTGGATCTGTCAGATCACAGAATTATGTGCTCTACTCCCATATATATAGGCACACATTAGACAGACTGGGCCTAGGAAACATAATCATATCCCAATTAAGAAACCTAATCCTATACAAATTCAAGGCATCCTAACAAATCTCCACATTGACTTGAATTCTCCCTTGCAGACGCATCATTACAATGCCAGATGAACAGACTTCTCCTACCCTGCCTTAGATTTTCCATAAACAGAATTCACCTTGCAGATGCATCATTACAATGCCAGACGAACAAACTTCTCCCAAATTTGTCGACCTTCACGTTCAAAGCAGAAATCTCGATTTACCAGACAAAACCCTCGCAGCGGAATTCAAAACCCTAGTTCGAAAACCAAGGCTCTAGATACCAGTTTGTTATGATCGTCGACTGCAACAAACGTTTGATAAATTGTATTATGACTGCGGTTTTCAGATACATATTGGATCTGTCAGATCACAGAATTATGTGCTCTACTCCCATATATATAGGCACACATTAGACAGACTGGGCCCAGGAAACATAATCCTATCCCAATTAGGAAACCTAATCCTATACAAACCGAGACCACATCGAAACACATAATGGGCTCCGACTAAGATGGATCGTCGGCCCCACTCAAACATGGGTCTCGCAAATCGGACCAGACCCGACGCCAACTTGGCTCTGATACCACTTGTCAGTATTGTCAGCGTCGGTAAATATTAGTTTGATATTGTAACATCCCGGATTTTCGAACCCTAATTTTTGAGCCCTAAAATTTTATTGATGACGCGGGAGACGAGAATTAATTGAGGAATGAATTTATTGCATGAGTTTCTTTGACCGAGTCGAGCCTAGGGTTGCGTTGGAAGTTTGAAAAGTCAAACTTGTTGATTATATGATGTGGCATGTGATTAATTAAATTATGAGGTGAATTATTTGTTTAAGGGTGAGTGAGAATATTAGGGAAAATTTCCATAAATTCTAGCCACATAATTTTTGAGATTTTCGACCCCTTCACTTTTGGAGAAGGAACTCTATTTTTCCGGATTTAATTTAATTCTTAGGATATTTATCCAACTTAAATCCAAAACCCAATTATTCTCTACTTCTTATTGAGAAAAATCGAACCCTATTGTTTTTAAGGTGATTTTCGAAAATCACCTATTCTTGGGAAGGAAGAATTTATTTTATTGTTTAATTGATCCCTTATTTGATTTCCTTCCATACCTAGAATTTAAATATTCTACCAAATCTTACCATACCTCAAAAGATCTTGCCATATCTTATTTTAGTTAATATTCAAAATCCATTCCTTATGAAGAACCCCTTTCTACACGCCTATTTTCCTATTTATTGGGAGGATTTTTATTTTTATTTTGCTCCGTGATATTTTATTCCACTCCGTAAAATATACCAAACGAAATCTTGGCTAAATAAGAGCCATATTTTTCGAAAACTTCATGCCTTGAACCCTAGCTCACTTTTTTTATTTCTTCATCCCTACTCCACAATATTTTATTTAATTGAGGAGAATCAAATCTTCCCAAATATTCTATTTTATTTACCTAGAGATTCTATTTAACTCTATAAATAAGAGAAACCCCTAAACCCTAGCCATCAAATTTCCGTCCCCCACCCAAAGTACACGCCTCCCTCTCTTCTCTCACTCTCTCAAATTTTTCTTCTTCTATTCTCCAATATTTCGTCATCTTTTGGAGAAGAATTGAAGTTTAATTCAAGAATCTTGAAGAACCAAGGCTAATACTTTGATTTCTACCGTTCGTTTTTCTCATAAAGGTAGGTATTCTCGTATTCATCTTCTTCTTTCTAACCGATTAATCGGTATTCTTGAACCCTCATGCATCTGGATTGAGTGAGAGTGGGGTATGAGGGACATAGAAAACGTATGCATGTGTGTATGTGTGAAATCGTGTGCGTGTGTGCATCGTGTGTGTGTTTGTGTGTGTGTGTTGGCAAAACACTCATGTGTGACATATGTTGATGATAGATCTAGAGTTAAGATGCGAATGAAATTTATATGATGAACATGATTTTGATTGGTGATATTAAGATAAACCGATGGGAAAAGGGACAGCGTTGAGACATGCATGAGTTAGGAGTTTGTGTTGAATCTGATTCATGATATGTGCCTATGTGATTAGAAGGTGGTTGCGAAGCAGGATAACAATGGGAAAGAACATACTTGAAATCTAAGCAATCGAGGTGGGCTTTATTCTTAAACTCATGTTGCAAATTTATGAAAGTGGAGAAATAAGGGCGGTTTAACTGTTATGCCATGCCTATATCTGTTTTGTTGTGATATTGTGCGTCTGATGCCCAGTTTGAGAGTTCGCTCCATTGGGCTATAAGGGCTATGGATATGTTTAAACGAATTCGGGTCTGAGTAGGGCCGCAAACCCTACCAGGTTGTGTACATGGTGGGATCGGGAGCCGTCCTTGCTAGTCGGCCGTCTCGTGGGCGAAAAGTGTGGCCACACTTTCGCCGCACCATGGAAATGTTGTGATTGTGGAAATTGATGAGAAAAGTGGGGAGTTGTTTGACTGGCCAGTCTATGGAAATATTTTTGTGATACTCGTTGAATATTTATTTTGATAATTGTAAAACCTCGAGTTCACTATAGTAAGGGTGACATAACTTATAAAATGTTTTGGCAACGAGTTCACTGAGTATTTCAAAATACTCAGCCCTGCATGTGTTTTCCTTATGTGCAGGTTGAACGACGACGAGCGGTGGCGGGTGTTGAGCATATTAATTAATTAAGATGGATGTCTTGAACTTCGAGTGTAGCTGTGTCTTCATACACGGCTTCACTTTCTCTTGGTCGTTTCCGCTGAATTTTTGAAACTCTTTAGTAGCTTTTGGTCATTTTGAACTTGTTTCCCTTTGGTTTAAGAAGATTGATACATGTTGTGGTTTTTGGTTGAATTTATGTCGAACCTTGATTTTTGATCATAGTCTATGGTATCTTTCTTTTATTTATTAAAGCTTCTAGGTTAATTGTGGACTCATTGCATTGGTAGTTCGTTTAAATTCCTTAGTCAAATCTCTTTAAATGAAACCTAGCCTATGTTTTTTTATTGCTTTTAGGTCCGTTTTGGTAGCAGTCGCCGCATTTATTATACCCTAGAAACGCGGGCTGTTACAGATATTGTCCGCTTTGGGTCAAGCCCGCACGGATTTGTTTTTGGATCACTCCCAAAAGGCCTCAAACTAATTGGGGTTAGACAGGAATTATATACACCTTCCAACTTCCCTCAAATGTCCGATGTGGGATAGGTTTGTACTAACAAACCTTCCCCTCAAACCGAGACCACATCGAAACACATAATGGGCTCCGACTCAGACGGATCGTCGGCCCCACTCAAACATGGGTCTCGCAAATCGGACCAGACCCGATGCCAACTTGGCTTTGATACCACTTGTCAGGATTGTCGGCGTCGGCAAACATTAGTTTGATATTGTCCGCTTTGGGTCAAGTCCGCACAGATTTGTTTTTGGGTCACTCCCAAAAGGCCTCAAACTAATTGGGGTTGGACATGAATTATATACACCTTCCAACCTTCCACAAATGTCCGATGTGGGATAGGTTTGTACTAACAGTATATTAGTATAATGTGTTTGGAACATAATTTTATCCCACTTCCTTCTTCTAGGAATTCATTTGTCTCTTTCTATAGAATTCAAGCATAAAACTGTTGTTACTTTTTCTATACAAGTATAATGATTGAAACTGCAAGAAACAAATGAACGAAATAATACAAAATTTCATCAAAACATAGCTTAGCCACAAACTTATCCAACAAAAGGACATAAACATAAGCAATAAAGTAAACCATGTCCAAAGGGAATAATGGTGTTAATTATTAGTTAATAATGACAGGTAAAACAGAAACCTAACATTTTATTGTTAAATGTATATGGGGATTCTATAGTTTTCTCAGATAATTTGTCTTTAATTATCAGTCATCCACATGGGCCATGCCCAATCTTCTTTAGAAAAGTATAGTATACTTCCCAATCCCTTTCTTAATTTTGTAGGTATGGGCTAGATAATTTACAATACAGCGTATTAGTTTAACTTCATCGATGCATGTTGCGAATATCAATAATTTATCATTATTCACATGGAATTATTTGACTAAAAACACAAGATAATTAATAAATAAATAAGGGCATACATTTTCGTTGACTTCACAAAGAATTTTGGATATAGTTATAGTTTAATCATAAAAAATCATCAAAAGTTTGTCGTGACAAATAATAGTAAGACTCTTCAATTGATACAAACTTGAAATAATAAGACCTTCTGATTAAAAGTTATGATTAATCTTATCTTTTGTTCAGTTACGTTTTCTTTAAAAAAATTGACTGATGAAAATGTATCTTATCTCCTTTCATAAATGTCAAGAATAATTACATTTCGTGATTAACTATCTCTCCTTTATTCATATAACTAATTTAATATCAGACAAATCCTATTATTACTTATCTCATATTATATCTCGTTACTATCTTATGTAAGAAATCAAACTTCCCATAAATATAAATAATTAAACACATATACAACAATTTAGACAGAGAGTAACATTTATTTCGTGTAACCTAAAATAATTTATTTTATTCAAAAAAATGCATTACTATTTACTGTTTTATTATGATAAGAAAAAACATATAACATGTAGCCCCCACTTTCTGAAAGTATTTCTTTGTCAAATGACCATTATTATATTGAAAATTACTTTTTGTCACCTTTTGACATTCTTGAATTATGGTGGCCCTATATTCTGGCTTGTTTGAGTCCACCACTCATGTTACCAGATTCCCAAATAAAGTTACTCTACCAATAAAAATCATGATCTCAAAGCTCGAAGAATAAGTATTAATTAAATAATTATCATTCAACATAAAAACATTTAGTTAATTTTACATTATGTCTGTCACACATTCATTAAATCTAGTAATTAAAAATTGACATCCAACCAAAAGCGACATTTCAGAATTTGGTACGATGAAATTCAAATTGATAGCAGAAGAAAAAAGTGCAACATGAAAGATGTACAAACAAATATTTCTATTATAACTCCATGATTCAGTTTCAAAGTAATGGTGGAATAAAAGATGATAATTGAATTAATGATGATTAGAGGAGAAGAAGGCTTCCCAAATCTCAGCAAAGACCTGAACAATAAGATTATGGTGATGGTATGAATTGAGAGAGAGAAAGCAGCGCAGCAAATTCTCCAAATCCGAAGCAGCGAAGATATGCTTCTCTACAATCATCTCCACCATTGAATTCCTGAAATCGGTGTACGGATCGCTGGAGCGCTTCACCACCGCCAAGCTGTCCTCCACCGTGGATGGCATTTGCCACGTGTCGTCTTCGTACTCGCCGTCGCTGCTAAACAGCCCGTTGACATACTTGCAATCGGGAAATCGGTTATCGAAAGCCCGCTTTTTGTAACGCGCTTTTCTCCTGCCTCTTTTGCCCCTCGGGAAATCGTAGAAGTTGTTGATGATGGGGGAGGCCGGGGGGCATTTTCGACCATTGACGACGTCGGGAGAGAGGAGTGCGTAGCTGAATCGTGGGGAGAAATGAGACGGCGCAACCACGTCGGAGATTTGGTCTTTGGATTTGCATGATCGGAGCATGCGCCGGATGCGGATTTTCAGGCTGTTCTCCGCCATATTAATATTAGTGGTGGGTGGTGGTGAGGGGGGAAATGCTGACTCATTTCATATCTATATATATAGGGAGAGTAATTCAAATAAAGACTGTTTCAATAAATAAATCATTGTATCTGAATTTGAATTTTACTTGCTACTCTTGGAATATTGCTTATGTATATATTTAAGAAAAGTCACAATTATATATCCCTCTGATTTTACTTCAAATTAACTGAAATAATAATATCAACATTAATTAAAGCTTGAATTAATTTAGAGGCAATTAGAGGGTGGGCGTTTCAATAGATAATTTATTAAATTATTATGCCATTCTAGCTAGATTGATTATCCAACATATATACTTAATGATTGCAAATTTAACGTTTTCGATAGTTTTGTTGGGTACACAATATTCTATCCACACCAACTTCTACTCCCCAAATTGAGCATTATAATAAATCACCCGACATTTGAGTTCTTAATTATTTTATATTTTTGGCTCTAATATGATTCTTTACTCAATTCTAGTATTATAGCCACTTTTTCTTCATTGTTCATATATTGTAGTACACCATATTATTAATTCTTGATTGTCATACAGTTACTTTTTAAACTAAGCTAATTTATTCAAAAATGTCACAACAATTGAACAATGTTTGAAGGGTAGATTGATATATCTGGTAGGCACATAGACAAATATCTGTCACTTCTATGTAATAACGAAAGCAACAGCGAAAAATATTTAAAATTCTATTTTTTTTTTTCCATGTAAAAATTCCTACCATCCACACGATTCCTCCTTTATAATGGAAAGGATGCGCCAATATAAGTTTTAAATTTAAAAATAAAAAATCTCTAACTAACACCATGAGTTGGCCAAGTCTGACTACTGAGTTCTGAATAAGGGAGAAACCTTTTTGAAAAATTTGTTTTTATGAGTAGAAAATGATGAGAGCACTTTTGCCGTTTTTGTCGTCACTGTTGTCTCCTTTAATGGGGTGAATCCAGGTGCTATATGTATAAATTAATTTCTTCGAGGTCTGTTAAAGTTAGGGATATTGCTTTCGTTATTGACTTATGATTTCATGAGATTTGTGCAGTCGTTAATTTTGTTTGAAAAATTGAAGTAGAAATTACACTATTTAAATTTGTTATGTAAGTCTATAAATTAAAGGTTTAGTTTACACAAGGGAAATATAATTTGAGATAATTATAATAATGATAAAATTCCAACTCCACTACTTCCCTTTTCCCTGTAAAGAGTCGCTACACTCAATAAAAATAAATGCATTTTGGTTTTATATTAAAATTGCTCTCTTTATCTGTACCATGATTAAGTAATTTATGTTGAAGGTGCTTTTCCTTGGAGATATTTTCTGAATTAATTCTTAATTTATGGAGTATTTAATTTATTTAGGCTACCCATACTTCAAAATTACTCCATCCATCCGCGAATAGGAGTCCCGTTTTTTTCATTTTAGTCCGTCCACGAATAGGAATCCCGGTTCACTACTACCATAAATGGTAATAGGAGTAATAACTATCTCTTTATAAATGATTTCATTATCTATGCATTGATAAACAATGATGTGACTCAGATTGTTTCCAGCATTCCATGTATATATGCCACTTCAAATGATTAATTGTCTCAAAAATCATGAATTTAAAGTGAGTTTGTACGATTACATCCAACTTACTAGTAAAAGAAGAAAGATAGTTTAGCGGCTGGGATCATTATAGAAGAATTGGAATATTTGGTTTTAATTTAAATTAACAAAACGTACGAACAAAACTTGGTCTCCCGTGATTGTGAGTCATAGTATACATGTACTCCTATTAACTAATACTCCCTCCGTCCGCAAATAGGAGTCCCGTTTTTTCATTTTAGTCCGTCCGCGAATATGAGTCCCAGTTCACATTTACCATAAATGATAATAGGGTCCCACCTTCCACTAACTCATTTCACTCAAATTTCATTTAAAACTAATATATACAAGTGGGACTTTTATTTCACTCACTTTTTTCCATCCATTTTTCTTAACATTTCTTAAAATCCGTGCCGCCCATTAATGTGACTCCTAATGACGGACGGAGGGAGTAATTGGAGTGTACGTAAAAAACTGAGTAATTTATTTTTCGAAAAAATGGGAGCCTTATTTAATGGTATAAATTAAATTAAATAGATAACTGTGCCTTAGGACAAATTTTCGTAAATGTTTAATAGGGTCCCACCTTCCACTAACTCATTTCACTCACATTTCATTTAAAACTAATATATACAAGTGGGACTTTTATTTCACTCACTTTTTTCCATCCATTTTTCTTAACATTTCTTAAAATCCGTGCCGCCCATTAATGTGACTCCTAATGACGGACGGAGGGAGTAATTGGAGTGTACGTAAAAAACTGAGTAATTTATTTTTCGAAAAAATGGGAGCCTTATTTAATGGTATAAATTAAATTAAATAGATAACTGTGCCTTAGGACAAATTTTCGTAAATGTTTAACTTTGCACAAAAATTACAAGATTAATTTACATTATGTACGGATTTTCGTTGGTTCAAATTTTGTATACAGTTGTCAATTGTTTCCCAAATTAATAGTAAGATCGGACATAAAAAAATGATGTACTGGATAATGTAAGTTGGATTGTCTGGCCATTTCAACTAGCTAGTCGAGAGAGTATTTATTTGTCTTATTGGTTAGCTTCAGTGACATTAATTTGCCGAAAATATATATGGGTGCACTCTTAAGTTTTATTGATGCTAATTAGCCGGTTCACTCCAAACCCCAACTAACTCACTTTATTTTGGAAAAATTGTACTTAAATCAAATCCAGCAAAATAATACTATCACACAAGACTGATTTCCGATTAAATTGATGGCGTCGTGCAAGCTAATTTTTTGATTCACGGCTGCAGTTTGTTACTCGACGTGAAAATCAAATTATGGTTGTGCTTTAATCCACATTGTAGATTAATCACGTGGTTTAAAATCACGAGGGGTGTCATAGTTTGGTTTGTGCTTTCTTCGAAATCTTTCTCGGTTTCTAACTTTGTTTTACATGTCACAAAACTCATGCGGAATGATGAAACAACTACAGATCAAGGACGATTGGCTCGGAGGAATCTTGCCCAGCCTAAGCTCAATTATAGGCATGGTTTATTCTCCAGGAATATTAAACACCAAAGCTCGATTATTCAAATTCGGTACTGGAGTAAAAGACGATC